>NC_045547.1:71835777-72479060 GCF_009769535.1 Thamnophis elegans
GTGTGTGTGTATGTGTGTCAGTGGTGGGTTTCAAAATTTTTTGGAACCTCTTCTGTAGGTGTCGCCTGCTTTCCGGGTCCACTGGTGGAACCTCTTCTAATCGGTTTGGTAGATTTGACGAACCGGTTCTACCGAACTGGTGCGAACTGGCAGGAACCCATCTCTGGTTAGGAGGGAAAAGCTGAAAAAGGATTGTCACCTTTTCAACAACTGGCTGAAAACGGGTCATGATCAGAGATGTTGGCCATCATTTGAAGTGATGTAATGGTGCACTATTACAGGAATGTAGATTATGGTTAGCTGTTTTTAAGTTGTAGCTGGAACTATGTGATTTGGGGCAGAGAATGTGATCACTTTTTGTTTTTCCCCGTGAGAACCATTAATAGCAAATGTGGTGGGTTTTTTGTAATGTATCAGGTCATATCCCCATCTCATGTGGATAGTGGCTATGCAGAGTGTGATATTACAGTCTAAGTCAGTATTTCTCAACTTGGGCAACTTTTAAGTAGTGACTTCAACTCCCAGAATCCCTCAGCCCAGGGAATTCTGGGAGTTGAAGTCCACATCTCTTAAATTTGTCAGGATTGGGAAACACTAGCCTAAATTATCTGAAGGGTGGTTGGTTGGAGAAGGTGTCTACATAACAAATTAAGCCTACATAATTGGTTGGAAAGGAAATCTCTGGTAAGTACTACAGTAAAATTGGGAGAGTAAACCAGGGGCACTTGGGTTAAGGTGAAATACATATTCACACACACACACACACACACACACACACACACACACACACACAAAACACACACACACACATGTATCTTCTTCTGTATGTATCTAGATGATAGATAGATGCTCCAGCACAACTCTGGAATGCCTTGAACAATTTCAATCAAACTTGGTATACAGATGATTTACTCTCTGGGAAAAATACTGTGGGGATAAGACACCCCTAATACCTCTTGGGGTATGTGTTCTGTTAAGATACAGCCTGTTGTGCCTTAAAATGGCTTCTACTGTACAGTGCAGTAGAGTTGCCGTGGTAACCGCTTCACAGTACTCCACAAGGGGGCTCCCTCCAGTAAGGGGGAAAATCCAACATTAATAATTACGCTTCTAGGGGCACAGGGAAAACATTTTTAACTAATTTAATTGTCGCCAAAATCAGGACTCAGGGAGAAGTTGCTCTTAGAGGCTTCACAGTACTCCACAAGTTCTGGTAAGGGAGAAAATCCAACACCAGAAATTACGTTTGGTCTGGACATTTCCCCCTATAAATAAATACCCGGGCAACACCGGATTATCGGCTACTGTGTGATTGAAGCTTCACCTCTTTTTTATATGCATTGTGGCCAAAATGCTGCCTTTTTCAACCTCCCCTCCACCAATGGATGTCTCTGATGCAGCATCCAGCCAGTGAGCATAGCCAAAGTAACATCATTTAATGCAGAGAAGTGACTCGTTCTGAAGAAAAGACCGGGAGGTGGTAGCGGTGGAGTCGAAAGAATCCAAACCGAATGGAGGAGGACAGTCCATCTTTGTTCTGGTGTTTTCAGTTTTCGGGAGTTGGCCTCCTTTAGTGCAGTTTTATTATCTAGAACACAATAGTTGTTGCTTTAGCAAATGGCAAAAAAGGTTCATTTTATTCAAGGCCTCTGTTTTTTTTAATTTAATCTGGCATTTGTTTTAAGGCTGAGTAAGGCTGATGTCTTGAAGAACCCAGAAATGCTTCGTATCCAGCTCCAATTCGAAACTGGCTCACGTTTTGAAGAATAGAAAACCGTCTGTTTAATAATCATTGGGTTCTAATTTCAGGGAGGCTTTTCTTTGGCATATGACAGTGATGGTGAACCTTTTCGGCCCCGAGTGCCGAAAAGGGAGCGTTTGTCGGGGCCGCAATCTGGAAGAGGAGCTGCGCAGGGGGCATGCACACACTGGAAATGCACTTCCGGTTTCCGGGATGCGCACCGGCCAGCTGGTCTTCCTGTTTCTGGCCCGCTTGCACACGTGACGATCAGCTGGCGGGTACACATGTACTCCCCGGGAAACCGGAAGACCATCTCTTCCGATTTCCGGGACCTGCCGCACGGGCAAAAGCCAGCTGATCGTCACACGCATGTGTGCCAGAAACCTGGAAGAGGAATGGGCAAGGCCACACATGCCAGGAGACATGGCTCTGCATGCCATTTTGGGCACGTGTGCCATAGGTTCGGCATCACGGACATACGTAGCATGGCTGCTTCTGTTTTTCCTCATCACAATTCTCAATCATTCAGCATTGGAGAAGCTTATGCTGTACTAGTCTTTTGCTTTTTCAGTTGATTGAGTAGCAAATTTTAAGACTTTCATGGCTTGTTCTTCCATTGTGCTTCAGTAAGAACAGAGGAAGATACATGACATTAAAAGAAATATTGTTTTAATAATTTGGAGGACTAAAGCAGATTGCTTAATACACCCCTTTCATGTGCTGCCCACTTAACATGCTTAGTTTGCAGTTTGAGTTCTGCTCTTCTTTCAAGGTTATAAAGATACTAAGAATTTTATGCGACTTGAAAATAGTATGCTTATTTAGTATCCTATGAGTAACACCGAGTGTTGTACCTTATGATTTATTATTATGATCATGATTTATCACTTGTTTATATGTACGCTGAGACAAATTCCTTGTGTATCCAATCACACTTGGCCAATAAAGAGTTCTATTCTAAAAAGTCCCTCCACCAGCTGAAAACACAATGATATATGTTTGATTTACCTCTCCAATATATTATCTGAATTAGCTACCGTCACTTGAGAAAGAATGAAAAGAGGTGAAATAAAAACGGGGAACAAAATCTTCAAAATTTGCAGACCGTGGAATAATTATAGACTGTAATAAACAGTCAGCCTAAAAATTGGAGATGTTTAGCATAACTCCAGTCAGGATATTCAATCCAAGCAAGGAGAAATACAATCTATGAAGCATTTGTCTCCAAGTATAAATAAATCTAAGGGACGCAGTGGCTCAGTGGCTAAGACGCTGAGCTTGTCGATCAGAAAGGTTGGCAGTTCAGCGGTTCAAATCCCTAGTCTGCATAATGGAGTGAACTCCCGTTACTTGTCCCAGCTTCTGCAACCTAGCAGTTCGAAAGCACATAAAAATGCAAGTGGAAAAATAGGGACCACCTTTGGTGGGAAGGTAACAGCGTTCCATGCGCCTTCGGTGTTTAGTCATGCTGGCCACATGACCATGGAAACGTCTTCTGACAGCTCTGGCTCTTCAGCTTTGAAACAGAGATGAGCTGCCCCCTAGAGTCGGGAACGACTAGCACATATGTGCGAGGGGAACCTTTGCCTTTTAGAAATAAATCTAATTTTAAGCTATCTACAATTAACAAATTTTTGGACCTCTCCATTCTTTCAGTGTCTGATTTGCAAGAAGAAGGTAAAAATGCTATCAATGCACCAATGTCCCCTGCTACAACTGATCTTCATCCAGAAGATACATTACTAGGTATGTATGAATGCAACATCATAGACTTATGATGTGAACAAAAGAGTTTTGTTTTCTCTGCATGCTAATTGGAAAGGACCGATGATAGGATCCTATTATCTGTAGCTCAAATTGTGTTAATCAACATGAGATTTCTGAATTAAAATCAACAGTTCATTGATATAAGAACTGGTGTCTTCATATATGCCTTCCCCTTACGCATGCAATCCAAAATTATTTTTTTATTGGTGACCTTACCCAGATTTGGAACAGAAACAATCTAAATTAGGGCTAACCAAGGTTGAAATTATTTTCTACCGCTTTCTTTGGATTTAGATTAAGTACCTTCTATGCCATACCTTGATATGTGTCTAATCCAATATTTAGCCCTGGGTAAAAATTCAGGCTACTGTCTAACGTGAAAATATGGCTAGAAGAGGAGGAGGGTGGTTTTTTTAATTCTCTCTTTGCTTCCTCCCTCTGTTGCCTTTGAAAACTCCTGTTTTGGTGGGTTACAAGAGTCACGTCTTCTTTAAGAAACCCAGCATTATCTATCACATGATCTGAAAGCCCAGTTCACCAACAGTGCCTTGTTCATGCTATGAGCCCCAACATTTGTGCAATGCCTTTTTAATCAATCAGAACAGAGCTGGAATAGAGTCTTCTAGTCTAACCTCCTGCTCAAGCAGGAGACACTATACCACTGATGGCTAATCTTTTTGTTATTGTGTTGCCGACAGCACGTGCACACTCCCATACCCATAATGCAATGCATGCACAACCCCCGTGCAGGCACACACGACCCCCCCATGCATGCAGGCATGACCCCTTCCTGCTCTCCGCCCCCCACACATATGCCTCCCATGCCCTATTTGGGGTCTGAAAGACCTTCTGCACCAACCTGGAAGCCAAAACAGGGCGCAGGGGTGCCGCATGAGGCCTCATAATGCAATGTGAGCGCCCACTTGTGCATGCACATCCCACGCATGCCCCCACCCCACATGTGCAGAAGTGACCCGAAGACCAGCTGGCTGGTGGGAGGTGTGAACGCATGCACAGTGGAGCTGGGCTGAGGCAACGGCTGGGCTGCTCGCAGAGGGCACCCTGTGTGCCACCTGTAACATGCATGCCATAGGTTCACCATCCCAGCCCTATGCCATTTCAGACAGGTGGCTGTCCAGTGTTTTCTTAAAAACCGGCAGTGATGAAGCACCCACAACTTCTGAAGGCAACTTCTGTTCCACTGGTTAATTGTCCTCACTGTTAGGAAGTTTCTCCTTAATTCCAAATTGCTTTTCTTCTGGGTTAGGTTCCATCCATTGTTTCTTTTCCTGCCCTCTGGTACTTTGGAAAACAAATTGACCCCCTCTTCTTTGTAGCAGCCTTTCAGATACTGGAATACTGCTATCATGTCACCCCTTAGTCCTTCTTTTCTCTAGACCAGCCATACCCAATTTAGATTCGTGTTTGCCCGAAAATAAGACTAGGTCTTATATTACTTTTTTGCTCCAAAAGTTGCATTAGGGCTTATTTTCTGGTTAGGACTTATTTTGGGGAAAATACGGTACTGATTGCGTCCATCTGGCTGATTATCTTAACTAGGGCTTATTTTGGGGGGTAGGGCTTATATTACGAGCACCCCAAAATAATGCTAGGGCTTATTTTCTGGTTGGGTGTTATTTTGGGGGAAAGGGGGTAATTGGACGTCCTCTTCCGGTTGATGAAATGACTAGTTTTTGCCATTTATAAATCAGAGGGCAGCTGATGTCTTTTAATAGCAATTTCTGAAACAATATGCTTGTGTTTGTGCCACGCTGGCTTTAACGAGGGGCTTCTTTTTGAAATTGCCAGAGGAAAATGAAGAACGTACCATGATAGATCCCACTTCAAAGGAGGATGCCAAGTTTAAAGAACTTATCAAGGTGAGGAAGACATCTATGCAGAGGTTTTGCCTTCCTTTGATATCATTTACCTTAAGATGAAAGTTCTTTGATGTTGCATTTGCGGTGGCACGGAAAAATGACTGCTAGGCCTCCCTGGAAAATACATTTGTTACAGAGAAGCCTTTGGAATGAGCTCCCTGCAGAGATTCGGACCCTCACCTCTCTCCAGGCCTTACGAAAAGCCGTTAAAACCTGGTTGTGTCGGCAGGCCTGGGGTCGATGAGTTTCCCTTCCCCTTTCGAAGCGTGTGGCTGTTGGTTGTTTTAAATTTCCTGTACTTTTTGTTGTAGTCCTTGTGTTTCCCTTCCCCTCCTTTGGGTTTGTGCGCCGCCCTGAGTCCCGCTGGGAATAGGGCAGCATATAAATAAAATGAATCCTTGAACCTTGAACCTTGAACTACAAAGTAATATATTTTAGACGGTAAATCAATTTCTTGTCCACATTTTTATCCAAGAAGGATCTTAGTAGATTACATTAAATAGAAAAAATGAAACTCCATGAGCGTGCCTCAAAAAAGGGGACAATATGACTTAAAACCCCAGAGGAAAGAAATCCTTGAATCACAAACTTAAGATAAAAATATCTTGATTTGACATATTAGTATTTTCAGAAACACCCCCCCCCTTATTATTTCTCCACCCTTCTCTTAATTTTGGGAAGTGATGAGATGTGACAGAGCTTCACTTTATTTCTCTGTGGAGAGGTTTAGGAAATTGAATTGTGGTAGAAGAAAAAGGGACGCAGTGGCTCAGCGGCTAAGATGCTGAGCTTGTCAATCAGAAAGGTCAGCAGTTCGGCGGTTCAAATCCCTAGTGTCGCATAACGGAGTGAGCTCCCATTACTTGACCCAGCTTTGCCAACCTAGCAGTTCGAAAGCATGTAAAATATGCAAGTAGAAAAATAGGGACCACCTTTGGTGGGAAGGTAACAGTGTTCCATGCACCTTTGGCGTTTAGTCATGCCAGTCACATGACCATGGAGACGTTTTCGGACAGTGCTGGCTCTTCTGCTTGGAAATGGAGATGAGCACTGCCCCCTAGAGTCGGGAACGACTAGCACATATGTGTGAGGAGAACCTTTACCTTACTATTATTTTTACCTTTCCTTACCTACCACATTATCTTTATTGTGTTCATTGTGCCAAAGTTGGAAATGTGAGCATTTTCCTCTCGGTTGATTTACAGAGCAAATTGTAGGTTTGTGTATTGTAAAGGAAATCTGTCTTGGTTGGAAGGCAGCCCAGCAAGAAAATAATATGCATACAGAATGCTGACTGAGGAAATAATAAAAGAAATAATAATCTATCAAGTAGATAGGTGGATGAAAAATGCCTTTAAAATGATAGCCATCTTCCACGTTTTGACAACAAAGCTTTTTGCTAGGCAGTCCAGGAAAATGGATTGAAGGTTTAACAACTGCGGTGCTCCACAGGAGGTGATTGTATACCATGTGTAGAACATTTTTAGCCATTTTCTACTGTTGTAACTTTGCATAAATTTTATAGATTTTTCCCGTTGTTACCATTCTTAAGGTACAGAAAACTTTTTTAATTTTTTATTATTTGCAAAAATAAAAATGAAGGATTTATATCAATATTGGTCACACGTAGGCTGTTTAGTTAGTACTATACATTTATTCATTTCAGCATTATGTAATTTATCAGTTTAGATTAGTTAGTCTGACTTTATACGACAATTAAAAAGAAAAAGGTTACAGATACGAAATAATATAAACACATCAAATTTCTAAAAAGATTTGTGGTTATTAAAAGCAGTACAGGTAATCCTCGGCTTAACAACCACGACTGAGTCCCAAATTTCGGTTGTTAAGTGAGACATTTGTTAAGTGAGCTTTGCCCCATTTTACGACCTTTCTTGCCACAGTTGTTAAGTGAATCAGTGCAGCTGATATGTTAGTAACACGGTTGTTAAGTGAATTGGGCTCCCCGTTGAGTTTGCTTATCAGAAGGTTGCAAAGGGAGAGCACAGGACCTTGGGATGCAGCAATGGTCATAAGTACGAGTCAATTGCCAAGCATCTGAATTTTGATCACGTGTTCATGGGGATACCATAAAGGCCATTGGTGTGAAAAATGGTCGTAAGTCACTTTTTTCAGTTCTGTTGTAACTTTGAATGGTCATAAAATGAACTGTTGGAAGTTGAGGACTATCTGTATTTAGTTGCTTTTCTCACAGTATTCTTTAGAGTCTAGACAACTTGAATAATTTTTTGTCCTCTTTCACCATCATCCAGGTGTTGATCGACTGGATAAACGATGTCCTGGTTGAAGAAAGGATAATCGTCAAACAGCTTGAAGAAGATGTTTATGATGGGCAGGTGCTACAGAAATTGCTAGGTGAGGTGTTATGTGTGAAAAAGGTGGGTGGTCTGGATTAGGGAAACAGACTTAAATTTTGACTTAATTACATTATATTGCCAAAGGTATTCGCCTACCCATCCAAATAATCAGAATCAGGTGTTCCAATCACTTCTATGGCCACAGGTGTATAAAATCAAGTACCTAGGCATGCAGACTGTTTTTACAAACATTGGTGAAAGGATGGGTCGCTCTCAGGAGCTCAGTGAATTCCAGCGTGGAACTGTGATAGGATGCTACCTGTGCAACAAATCCAGTCGTGGAATTTCCTTGCCCCTAAATATTCCACAGTCCACTGTCAGCTGTATTATAAGAACGTGGAAGTGTTTGGGAATGACAGCAACTCAGCCACGAAGTGGTAGGCCACGTAAACTCGTCCAACATCAGTGTGTGACCTCACAAATGCGCTTCTGGAAGAATGGTCAAAAATTCCCATAAACACACTCCTGAACCTTGTGGACAGCCTTCCCAGAAGAGTTGAAGCTGTTATAGCTGCAAAGGGTGGACCAACGTCATATTGAACTGTTGTGGCTCGGCAGGAGCCGTTGGAGCTGCCACCAGACTCTGACAGCAAGGGGTCTTATGAGTCGGCCCTGGATGATACGGAGGACCCTGGACAGGGTTCCGACTCCAAGCAGGGCGCAGAGAGACTAGTTGGTCACCAGGTGGCGCCTGAGCCTTGGATCAGTGGGGAGGAGACAAGAGAGAATGATTCAGAAACCACCTGTGAGTTGTTCCGGGATGCACGCCGTTGAAGGGCTACTCGGCGTCAAGAACAACTATGTAATTACAGGAGGTAATTACGCTCAACTTTGCTCATTCAGATCCTCTCCTGATTATAAAAGAGACTGCTTGTGCCACATCCTTCTTGTAGAAGTCAACGTTAAGGAACTTGGCAGGCTGGATTGCTGCCAGAGTTTGTTTGCATTGCTGCCAAGGTTTGTAGGACTTGCTGCCAGAGTGCTTATCTCTTTGTTTATTTTGGGCTTGCAGCCAACGAGAGTCTGGACTGATTAAAAAACATTCTCATTTACGTTTGTCTTGGCTTTCGTTCCTGGACGGAGGGGGGCGGGGGTCAGAACATTGAACCCTATGGTTTAGGAATGGGAAGTCGCTTACAGTAAGTTCATATGCGAGTAAAGGCAGGTGAGCGAATACTTTTGGCAATATAGTGTATGTTCCTCTATGAAATGGCCTTTGGCAGTCGTAAAACTGTTGATGACATGTGATGCTATATGGCTCAGAACAGGAAGCCAACAAGTTTAATACATCTTCATAAGAGATGGCATTCAGCAGGTTCTGACCAGTTCTGGAGAAGCAGTAGCGGAAATTTTGAGTAGTTCAGAGAACCGGCAAAAACCACCTCTGACTGGCCCCGCCCCCATCTATTCACTGCTTCCTGAGTCCCAGCTGATTGGCAGGAAATTGGGGATTTTGCAGTAGCCTTCCCCTGGAGTGGGGAGGGAATGGAGATTTTATAATATCTTCCCCTTGCCACGCCCACCAAGCCACACCACGCCCACCAAGCCACGCCCACAGAACCGGTAGTAAAAAATTGAATCCTACCACTGAATCTCTTCTTAAAAACCTTCAGTGTTGGAGCATTTGAACGTGAGGATTGTCTGTAAAGTTGCTTTTTCATCACTGTCGTAACTGAGGTCTGCGGGGAGGGCCAAAGTTGTTGCAAAGACCCTGCCTTGTAAAATTTTGCTTCTGCTTATCTGTGTTTCCAATCTAGAAAAACTTGCCGGTCGTAAACTAAATGTGGCTGAAGTGACGCAGTCTGAAATCGGACAGAAACAGAAACTGCAGACTGTGTTGGAAGCTGTCTATGATTTACTTCGGCCTCATGGCTGGACGATCAAATGGAGTGTGGACCGTAAGCATCAGGCTTTGAAAAGAATACTAAGAATGCTACTCTGCTTTAGTAATTGATTGTTTCCCACTCTCCGGTAGTAAAAAATACCCCAAAGAGCAAGAATGGAAACACCGAAGCTCCATTGCTGGCAATATCTCAGTGTTTCAAGATTTAAATATGGGGATCCATCTCTTAAGGGAAAGTATATGAAAAGTATGTTGTACAATTAATTTGAATTAGATAAGGTTGTTTTATTTGCATACTTTAACCTGGCTTCCTGCTGCCCATCACTGGTAATAAAATAATAATAGGGATTTCCAGGGGTGGGCTTCAAAATTTTTAGCAAGGGGTTCTCTGCCTGGTTGCTGAGTGGGCATAGCCATGGTGGCCGTGGCCTAGTTCGCCTCCTGCACCATGGCTAGGGGGGCGTTTTTGCCCTCCCTGAGTTCCGGAGGCTTTCCTCGGGCCTCTGGAGGGCAAAAACTGCATCCCCAGGCTCCAAAGGCCTTCTGGCGCATGCGGAGGCTCGGGGAGGGTGGAAAACAGGTCTATCAGAATTTTTGGAAGGCCGGAAACAGGCCCATTTCTGGCCTTTCCGAACTTCTGGTAGGGCCATTTTTCACCTTCCCCGAGCCTCCATGTGCGCCCTGCAATTACCTGCATTCAATGCGGGCCGTTTGGGGGTACCTGGGAGGGGCGGGGTAGGGTGGGCGTGGCCAGCCAGGAGTGGAATTTGGGGGTTCTCTGAATTGCACAGAATCTTAGCTAGATGTGCTCCTGAACCTTGCAAATCCCCGGCAGCTTACCCCTAGGAGTTCTACGGGATAGTAGAAGTTCTTCTTTTTAACCACTCAGATTAAAATGGGACAGTCATCATTTTGATTCCATATGTCATCTGTGCCTTACAGCATAACTTAGCCTGAAAAGCTACAAATGTTCTTTTAAAAATAAATAAATTAGCTGATAACCCAGCGTTGCCTGGGTATGTATTTATCCCAATCCTGTATTATTCAGGAAAAGGAATGAGTTATAAGTGGCAGCGTAAGTGCAGAATGAGCTATCCTCCCTCCTTCCATTAACATCACCGCAATTCCTGAAGAGGTGATGGCAAGAGCAACTTCTCCCTGAGCCCTGACAATTAAATCAGTTAAAAATGTTTTCCCTCTGCCCCCAGAAGCGTCAGGGAAAATGATACCTCCGTGTTGAAAATGTCCGGACCAAATGTAATTTCTAATGTTGGATTTCCCCTTTTCGTAGAAAGAGCCCCCTTGTGGAGTACTGTGAAGCCGTTACCAAGGCAACTCCACTGCGCTGTACAATAGAAATCATTTTACAGCAGTACAGTAGAAGTCATTTTAAGGCACAACAGGCTGTATCTTAACAGAACACATACCCAGAGGGGTGTTAGGGGTGCACACACGCGCACACACACACACACACACACACACACACACATGCACACAGCTATCTATCTATCTATCTATCTATCTATCTATCTATCTATCTATCTATCTATCTATCTATCTATCTATCTATATCCCATTAAATATGCTTTTTCTTGGGATCATGTCAGCTACAAAGGGTTTCTGTTCAAACTTAAGGAATATTTTAATTGGTTCCTAACAGGTGTCACAAGCAGAGGTTTCTTGGGAGGAAAAAATAGCGAAATCTGCCAAGAGGCAGTACAGTGTCATGAAAGAAGCCACACCCCTTTTGCCTGCAGGTGTGAAAGGGGTGGGACTTTGTGCCATTCCACCCTCCATCTTTCAGAGTTTGACATAAACCCCGATACACCTAAACTTCTACATGCTGCAAATCACATTCACCTGTGATTGCATTTTGAGCTCTCAGCAATTCAATCACATTTATGGCCATTTGCAGTTGTGTAGCCATGATTGATGAACTGTTTGGCAAAAAAGAGAGACTTACTTCCAGTTTCCAGGAAAAGCGCCACATGACAAATAACAGCTTAAAAGATTCTGGCATTAGCTTTATGATTTAATGATCACTGCAGGAAAGGTCATAAAATTGGCTCGGCCATGTGATGACCTGCTTTAAGGCTGTCACAACTTAACAACCCTAATTCCCAGGCTCAATTATGATCATGTCCAAGACTACTAAAGTTTTTTAGACCTGTTTACTGGCCTAAATGGGCTCCCATTTAGGCCAGTAAACATTCACTTCTGTCTGCTTTCTTTATGAATGTTTCCCATGCCGTTCTGGGTTTTACTGCATCAGAATGAGAATGAGGAATGGATCTTAGTGTTTTGGTTTTTAAAAACTCGCCCAGGTTTTTTTAAAAGAGGCAGTGGAGATGAAAAAAAAAAACCTGGGGAAATGCAAATGTTTAGAGCGTTCCCATCACATGTGACTTGGTTTTCCTAATCTGCAGAGCTCTCCTTCTGCCCACAGTAGCAAAAATAAATATTAGCATGCCTCTGACCTGATACAGCCTGGCTTCATGCCATTGGTAGCTACTGGAAACTTCTGACTTTTTGTATCTCAGAATAGTACCTGCAGTGGCGAAAGAATGGGAAGAGGGATTGCTGACTTGTCCTGCAGCAAGTTCTCTTAAAAAAAGACAAAAGGGACACCGATCTCAGACCTTCTGGTTCTGGGAGTTCCTGGGATATTTAAATGGGAAAGCTGAAGAAGCTTCTTGGATGAGAAGTGAAATGTCTTCAAAGAAAAAAAAACACAGAAAGTCGAGTTGCCTCTTGGGGAAAAAAAAAACACCTTTGGATTAATGGGAAAGATTCACAACATCCATGAACTTTAGCAGAGCCGAGGTGGCGCAGTGGTTAAATGCAGCACTGCAGGTTACTTCAGTTGACTGCAGTTCTGCAGTTCGGCTGTTCAAATCTCACCGGCTCAGGGTTGACTCAGCCTTCCATCCTTCCGAGGTGGGTAAAATGAGGACCCGGATTGTTGGGGGCAATATGCTGACTCTGTAAACTGCTTAGAAAGGACTGAAAGTCCTATGAAGCGGTATACAAGTCTAACTTCTATTGCTATTGCTATAACTTTAATGGAAGCATTCTGACTTGTGCGGTTTGGCTGAGTCTTGGCAATGTGTCCTTCGCTGTCAATTCTACCCCAAAGCAGTTGGCGTTTGGAATAGGCAACTGGAACCCACTTCTTGCCAGCCCAATGCTAGGCATTTACCTGGAGGCCAGTGCCACAGAGGTCAGTAGGTAGACTTTCCAACTTTATGATCTAAATTTCATGCTGTTTGGAAAACCCTTATTGACTTTTTGCACAATACAGGGGAAAAAAAAGTAATATGTATGGTTGTTTTTTTTTATGTTTAGGGAAAAAACTGTAGAAAAAAATGTAGTAACATAACCATAAGGCAAGAGGTTAATTTACACTTATAACATGTACAAGGAAATTGGAATTCATTTCTTTACTATTTTTTTCTGCCATTTTAGCTTGTTCTTTCCTTATTTGTTTTTCTTTTCTTTTTTCTTTATTCTTAGATCTTGTTAGGTTTTATTCTTTTTTAGAGAGAGAGAGAGAGAGAGAGAGAGGGAGGGACGGGGGGAGAGAGAGATGGATGGATGCATGGATGGATGCATGGAGTGATGCGGTGGCTTAGAAGCAGAACTCTTGCCTCACAATCAGGAGTCTGTGAGTTCGATCCTAGGTAGAGGTAGATATGTCTCTCTGGGCACAATGAGAATATATCTGCTGAACAAAACTCCACATTGGCGACAGGAAGGGCATCCGGCCAGTAAACACTCTGCTAGCTTTATTCAGTTGTCCAGACTTCACCCTGCAAGAGATTATGGGGTCTTCAACAAAGATGATGAGGATGGATGGATAGATAGATAGATAGATAATGATAGACAGACGGATATAGATAATCAAACTTTTCCTGGAGTGGAATTAAGTAGGTTCCCTCCCACCTAAATACAGTCCAGCCTGTTCAAATCTTCTCATGATGACTTCTTGTTTCCTTCTTCAGTGATCCATGGCAAGAACTTGGTGTCCATCCTCCACCTGCTTGTGGCTTTGGCCATGCATTTCCGGGCTACTATTCGGCTCCCTGAACATGTTTCTGTGCAAGTGGTTGTTGTAAAGGTAGGTACCCAAGAAAGATTTGAAGCTTTTCATGCATGTGTAATTAAACTGCGTGGTACTATACGAAAAGAAAGTAATAAACCGTCACTTCCAATAGAAGTGGGGGTGGGGGTAACATATGCATGTGTGGGGGCAGATTTCCCCCCTCCCCCCGGAGCCCATTTTTGATTCCAGAAGGCTTCAGGGAGGTCTGCTAGGCCTCTTTCTGCTTTGAAAGTTTGTTTCTTATTTAAAGTTTGTCCAGATGTGGGTGAGATGTTTAACACCCCTGTAAATTATTTTGGTTTGTGATAAAGGAGAACCAGAGGTGGTTCAAATCGGTTTGGCCAAATAGGTAGTAACTCGACTGCCCAGGCACCCGAACCGGTTCTATTGTTGGTGGCGCCATCTTGTTTTTTTGTTTCTGCGCATGCGCAGAACAATCTCCACTGCCGAAATGTCATTTTCGGCCAGCTTTCTAACATTCTGCGCATGCACAGACCTTTTTAGGTGTAAGTGCGCCGTTTTTTGCCTGCGCAGAACCGGCAATAATGCCCGTAGCAAGACACCCCTGAGGAGAAATGTCTCTTCTGTAATTCTGTTCCTCTAGTTAGCAAAAAGAACACAATCGCTTTCTTGTAAGGTGTCATTCCTGTGCACTTTTTCAGTTTACTTCTTTAAGCATTTCACTAGTCCTGACTTTGATTTTCTTCCAGAAGCGAGAAGGGTTACTCCAGACGGCCCATGTGACCGAGGAGATCACTACTACAACTGAGTAAGCGCTGTGTTTTTACTGCTGTGTGCACAAAGTTGAGCTTTCCATGTTACTTCATTTTGATTGATTGGCACATAGAATTATTCTCTGGAATCAGATAAGAAACTCCCAAAAGTGCTTTTTCAGGTGGTAACTGGACTTTCTTATTATTTTTTTGAAGACGTTTCGCTTCTCACCCAGGAATCTTCTTCAGCTCTGACAGGATAGTGGGGAATGGAAGGATTTATATTCCTTGCAGACAGCTTGGCCATCTGCATCCTTTTAGAGAGTCATTGAAGCACTTGGAGGTTTATCTCAGGGGTGGATTCCTGCCGACATTACTACCAGTTTGGTGTGCAAATTTTTTTGCGTGCACGCGTCGGCTTCGCTTGCACGCACACCAGACGCGTACTCCGTGGGCGTGCTCATTAGCACCCTGAAAGGTCTGCACTTGCGCACATTAGAAGAGGAAACAAAATTACATGTTTCCAATGAAGATTGTTCTGAGCATGTGCAGAACAGAAAAGCAAGATGGCGGCACTGAGCATAGAACGGGTTCGGGAACGCATCCAGCCAAGTTACTACCTACTCAGCCGAACCGGTAGGAACCTACTTGTGCTTTATCTGTGTCCTCAGAGTCACCTGAGTGGTGTACAATTTTTCTTTGGAAATCCATTCCTACTCCCACACTATTCATCACTCAGGTGACCCTGAGGAGTTCCAGAAAGAGCTGTGGGGAGAGAGGTTCGGAAGAGGGGGAGGGAGGAAGCTAAAATTTGTTCTAGAATTTTCTGGAACAAATCAGAGAAACACGCCCTCAGCAATGTGGATAGCAATTCTTCCGTGGCCTGAAAAGCTCTCATCAGGCTAGAAACATCAAATGATGAAAAACATCCCTTTTGCATGATTCCTTAAGAACTATGAACATTTAGGAAGCCATTAATATATTTTTTTTGAAACTTCTTGTTTCCAGAATGATGATGGGAAGGTTTGGTAAGTAAATGATTTTAACTTGGAAAATAAAAGTATCTTTTGAGAGCAAGATGCCAAAGAACTGAAATTGTGGCTTAAAGTCTTCAAGTTTATTATGATTAACGATATGAGATATTTATCATTATAAAGTGTGAAGCATGCTGTGTCTTAAGTTTTGCTCGGTCCAGTCCAGTTTTTCAAACTGGGGACAAAGACTTTTCTGTTGCATCCTTCCATGTCCTCTAATTTCTGGGCTTCTTAATTAGCATGCTGGCTGGGGAATTCTGTGAGCTGAACTCCACATATCTTAAAGTTGCCAAGGTTGAGAATCATTGGATTAAAACTTTGTTCTCCTGCTGGTCTAATACTGACAAACCTAGGATGCTGTATTGACCCAATTGGAAGATAAGGGTTCCTGGAGAGTGTGGGTGTGTATATATCTGTGTAGTTGTGTGCTTTTATGTATGAAAATGGTTTGTGTATGCAAGAGAATGACTACTAATTGCAGTCGTAAAATGAGTTAATTTGATAAATGGGATGTTACATTTTACAGGCAATTTAATTTAACTAGTAGTTGTTAATTCAAGTAGATACTTATTTTCCTGAAGTCTGCTGTTTTGTGGGCTTGTGGCTTATGACACACATTTAAGTGCTCATATCTTTATACACAGTGGTGGGATTCAAATAATTTAACAACCAGTTCTCTTCCCTAATGACCAGCTGGGTAGGTGGGACTCGGTGGTCATGTGACTGGGTGGGCATGGCCAACTCAACGTCACTCACATCGATGGGCTGTTACAATGTAATCAGGGTTAACCGGAGAGGCAGTTTCTGTAAACAGAGTAATAAAGATTAGACTAGAAACAACACCAGAATGTTTCCTTCCTGCCTTCCTTACAGGATTAGTCCTTTAAAGTGGGAAAAAACCAAAATGAGGTTTTTTTCCAACAACCGGTTCTCCGAACTGCTTAGAAAATTAACAACTGCTTCGAATCGGTGCGAACCGGCTGAATCCCACCCCTGTCTGTACAGATAATACACATAGAGAAGTACAGTCTTACAGATGGATGTACACGTTTATAAGGAAGAAAAATTCATGGGATTTGGTTGGGAAGCAAGGTAGCATGTAAGATGTTTGTCTTGTATTTAGGTTTATTTATTATGTTAGAAAACAATGTCATCTTAAATTTAAAACCCTCTTCCTTTTAGATAAATGTACTATGTCTAGTCATGTTTTCATTTTATGCTGTGCTGCGTATAAAAGTCACTATGTATAATTCTTCCCATTGAATTCTCACTTTTTAAACAAAGCTTTCTTTTTCATTTTTAAACCAGAGCGAGATGCCTTTGATACACTCTTTGACCATGCCCCAGATAAACTAAGTGTGGTGAAAAAGGTAAAAATTGTGTTTAATGAGCCTCCATTACTTTGTTTGCTGTAGGATGTTTGATTCCACAGCATCAGCTCACCTAGAGCAGAGGCGGCGCAGTGGCTAGAGTGCAGTAATGCAGGCTACTTCAGCTGACTGCCAGCTGCAGTTCAGCAGTTCAAATCTCATCAGGCTCAAGGCTGACTCAGCCTTCCATCCTTCCATCCTTCCGTGGTTGGTAAAATGAGGACCCAGATTGTTGAGGGCAATGTTCTGATTCTGTGAACCACTTAGAGAGGGCTGTAAAAGCACTGTGAAGCGGTATATAAGTCTAAGTGCTATTATTATTGCTATTCCCTTGGTGCACTGAAAAAGCATCATAGCGGCCAATTTATGCAACTGAATGAAGAACAGGATAGCTGGACTACTGGGATGCAGTACAGGTAGTCCTTGACTTACAACAGTTTGTTTAGGGACCATTCAAAGTTACAGCGGCCCTGAAAAGTGTGAATGTTAGGTAAGCTCCCCGTTGGGAGAGCGACTACGTTCAGAGAAGCGTTGTGAGAGTTGTGTTGGAGAACACACAAACCAGCATACAGAGACACTGCAGTTTAAATAGGCTTTTACTTTCGTGGAAATAGAGGTATCAGAGTCCATCAAACAGTCCAAGTCATACACGGATAAGACAGTCAGTCATGAACGTCTTTCAGTTAAGGGATAATCCAAATAACATAGTCCAGTATCATATAATCAGTTCAGTACTCAAAGTTTGCTAACAGTTGCAAAACTTACAATAGCTCACGGCACTTTCTAACAGCCAGCTTTCAAAACACTCAGATCAGATCAGCCCAGCATCTAACTAACAGAGAGCTAACAGTCATTCTGGCTCTTGATTATGGCTGATTGAGGAAACCAGCAACCAATCATATTTTACAGTATGATTTAAAGAAATAGGTATAGCATTGTTACATGCTTTATATATTGCCAACCCAACCGTTAGATTATATTCCTAACAGTGACTTATGACTGTTTTTCACAATTACAACCTTTGACGCATTTTGATCATGAGATCAAAATTCAGATACTTGGCAACTGGCTCAAACTTGTGACCGTTGCTGTGTCCCAAGGTCATGTGGTCATGCAAACTTCTGATAAGCAAAGTCAACGGGGAGCCCAATTCACTTAACAACCAGGTTACTAACTTATCAACTGCAGTGATCCACTTAACAACTGTGGGCAAGAAAGGTTGTAAAATGAGGCAAAGCTCGCTTCACAAGTGTCTCACTTTAACAACATAAATTTTGGGCTCAATTGTGGTTGTAAGTCGAGGACTACTTGTGGATGACCACCAAGAACTCAGAATCCCGTCCCTTTAGGTTGCCATTTTAAATAGAGTAGCATTATCCAGGGTTGAGCTCAGCTTTAGGACAATCTTGTGCTCAGTGCTGTACCTGTTCATGGGAATAAGCATGTGGAATATTATTAGACTTCTTGGGAAGTTGTGTGAAACTTGTTTCTGTTCCCCTAAATTCCAAATATTATAAATTTTGTACAACCCTACAGGGGTTAACCAATGGGGGAGGGACAGAGTGATGCAAACAGCATTATGGGGTCGTGATGTGAGCCCCCCTCTTTTTCTATATGCATCATTCTGTTGCAGATATTTTTCTGCTCCTTCTAATAGAACCAAGATGATGGAAGGCTTGAATGTTATTTTGAATTCTACCCATGTTTCCCCAAAAATAAGATCCGGTCTTGTATTAATTTTTGCTCCAAAAGATGCATTGGGGCTTATTTTCTGCTTAGGTCTTATTTTGGGGAAAATACGCTACTAAGATGCGTGGCTGACAATCTTAACTGGGGCTTATTTTTAAGTTAGGGCTTATATTATGAGCATCCTGGGGGAAAATCACGCTTGGGCTTATTTTCCAGTTGGGTCTTATTTTCCGGGAAACGCGGTAAAGAGTTAAGACTCCGTTATTTTTTTTTAATTGACTATTGGTTGGATATTTATTTCTCTAATCACTGTATTTTCCCCTGCTTTTCAGTCCTTGATCACTTTTGTAAACAAACACTTAAACAAGCTGAATTTGGAAGTGTCGGAATTAGAAAGCCAGGTAAGGTATCTGGGAACAACATTGGATATTTATATTCCAGCTATTTGGAACCAGTAATAAAAACAGCTACTGATGGCCCATTTGAAACTATTTTGGTAACCAGCTTATTTGGTTGCTTATGTCCCCAAATATGGATGGGAGATTTTCAGGAGAGGTTTTACCATGGTCAGCGTTCCAAATATCACCCAAAATTAAATCAGAGTTCAAGGCAGATCTTTCCCCAAAGTTCCAATTTATTAAGAGAGACACGTTGGTACATCTGTGGAAACCCAAATCTGAAAACCTCTTGGGGTTTCCACCCAGTTGAAAGTTCATGATCTTGCCCCCACACCCATAAGTCCATCACATGGTCCAATCTTCCATTGCCACGCTGGCATCTCCACCCATCCACTTCCGGTCAAGTGCAGAGGTGCGGAGACAAAGGATGACCTTGGGCTTCTAGAAAGAATTTTGTTATGGCTACATCGCATCTCACTCCTTACAATCCCCCCTCCCAATTACCCCATTAATGAAACAGCATAGTAAAATAAGAGAGAGTGTGACAGGCCAAAGATCCAGCAAGGAATATGGCTGCAGGCCTGACAACCATTTGGGAACTGAACATTTTTTTTTGGCTTTTGGTCTTTCTGCAAAAAAAAAAATATTGGAAAGGTAAAGAGACTATTGAACAGACTATAGTCGTGGTGGCAAACCGATGGCACGCATGCCACAGGTGGCAGGCAGAGCCCTCTCTGTGGGCACGCCAGCTGTCACCCCAGCCCAGCTGTACCACGCATACATGCATGCCTCCCACCAGCCAGCTGGTCTTTGGGTCTCTGCCGCACATGTGAAGGGTGCATGCGTGCCCCCCTCCCATTTTGGGGTCACACACACGCTTTAGGCACTTAGCACCAAAAGGTTAACTGTTGTGGCCCAGCAGGAGCCATTGGAGCTGCAAACGGACTCCGATAGCGAGGGGCCCTATGAGTCATCTCTGGACGATGTGGAGGACCCTGGACAGGGTTCCAACTCCGAGCAGGGACCAGAGAGGCTGGTTGGCCACCAAGAGGCGCCTGAGGCATGGAGCAGCGGTGAAAGCCAAAGGGAGTGTGCCCATGACATCAGGCCCTGGAGCAATGGGAAGGAGCTAAAGGAGTTGGTCCCGGACGCCAGGCAAAGGAGGGCAGATAAGCACCGGCAGGAACTACAGAGATATAGAATTGGGACCAGGTGGTTGTAATTAGGCTCCTCCCAAGAGAGTATATAAGGAGAGATTTTGGGAGGAGGCTGTTTGCAGGATTCAACTGATATACCAACACTGTAGAAGCTCTCGGGTGTATTTCGTATCTTGGAAGTGTGGATTGCTGCCCAGGTCTTGTCAGTGTGTTAATTTACTGTGAATAAATTGTCTAGCAGTAATCTTGTCTTGGAGTGCCTCGGCGTACCGAGGGGGTGTCAGAACAGTTAACCATCACTGGAGTAATAGGACGCAGTTAGGGGTGTTTTTTGCAGTAGTGTGGAAGTGGCTTGCCAAGGCCTTTTTCCAGAATTCTCTTCTACATCCCAATAGCTCTTTGCTGAAGGATTTCCTGGTGATCTCCCATCCAAATTTTAACCAGGCACAATTGTTTCTGAGCTACCACCTGTTCAGCTGAAAGGAGACTTATATGACACAGCATTTCTATCCCCAACAAAACAAGACAAACACAGCAGGCATTTGTGCTGATGTTTCACTGCGCATTGTTTCTAACGTTCAGTGGAATGAAGAATGTTTTTGAAGATGAACTGTGTCTCTATGGCGTACGGCAATCCGTTATGAGCCAGTAGTGTCCTGCAGCTACCAGAAAGGCTAATGCAGGTTGCTTCAACAGAGAGATAGTTTCAAGATCATGCAAAGTGATAGCACCACTTTATACCACACTAGTGAGACCACATTTTGAAATACTGCATATGGTTCTGGTCATCACGATATTAAAAAAAAAAATTGGAGGGTTTGCATCTCATACCTGGATGCCAGTTGAAATCTGAATGGGAATTGATTGATTCCTGTCTCACCTGGGAACACTTTGGGGATTCTTCTAGACATCGTCTAAGGTTTCCCTCCTGTTGGTTGTTTTTAAATGCCCTGTATTTTGTAGTTTTTCTTTTTTTGTGTCTTTCCCTTCCCCTCCTTGGGTTTGTGCGCCGCCCTGAGTCCCGCAGGGAATAGGGCGGTATAAATAAAATGAAACTCAAACTCAAACTCCTGAGCTGCAAATTAATAACTGAAGCTGTTGAATATTCTGCTCAGACTTAGCCTGCCCAAAATGTCCCCGATAGGAGCGGTGGCCATGTTGGCTGGAAAAATCTTCAGCCCAGTGAGCTTCTGCTGCCGTCTTGATTCTCATCTTCATATCTGGCCCTTCTTCTCAGTTTGCAGATGGCGTCTACTTGGTGCTACTGATGGGCCTCCTTGAAGATTATTTTGTTCCTCTCCACCACTTCTTCTTAACACCTGAAAGTTTGGATCAGAAGGTGAGCAGTAATCACATTGAGCATTTTATTTGTTTATGAAACTGTATATGGCTGCTCAGCTCAGCTCCCAGTGACTTCAGGCAGCTTACAAAAACCCAATATTTTAAAAAAGCAATAATCTTCTATCCTCCTGATGACGCCTGTCAATGAAGCCATTTGATGGGCTCACATCAGGGGAGAAATGCTCTGAAGCCTGTTACCAGTTTGCTTTGCATGCATGGAGCCTTTTCTTAGTCTGCAAAGGTAAGTAGAACAGCGAGGGGGTGGGGGGGAAACAGCTGTGCCGTGTGATTTAGATTCGCTAGAAAGCAGGATTTCCTGATTGTCGCACAGCTGATCATCGGAACTTTTTAAAAACTTTGTTTTAGTATTTTTTTACTACCAGTTTACCCAAACCAATAGTAAAAAAAAAATGCTTAAAAAAGTAAAAAAAATTCTGCCGATCAGCTGTGTTGCGCAATTTCTTGTGAATATAAATCGCACAACACAGCTGATTGTTGCATAGCTGACTACTGGTTCGGGCGAACCAGTAGCATTTTTTTACTACCGGTTCAGGTGAACTGGCCCGAACCGGTAGCATTTCACCCCTGGCTCATATCCTTCAGGGGTCCCCAGGCCTATTGGCAAAACCAGGTATTCAGGGCCTTGCAAAAGTGTCAAAGTCAAATACAGTCTTTGGTTTAATGCATTTGTGTCAGAGATTGGGAAACTGCATTTCTGCACCCAAGGCACTGGGAGATCTTTATTACTGCAGTAGGAACAATATCGTCCTGCATTCAGAATTCTCCAGAAAAGGTGAAATTAGACCTTTGGTGTTGCAATTGCTCAGCCCAGATAATTCTGGGAGTTGAAGTCGACACATCCCAGCATTCCCACAGTTGAAGAACACCGGCATAAGTGAAGAACACAAGGTGTAGCCTCTCTTTGCATGGGGTGCATTCGGCTCATGAAAGCTGTTTGCCTTTTCATAAAATTGGTTACTCAGAAAAGGGGTGAGCAGCCGTTACAAGAATCTAATCACGCTTTTATCTTGTCCGATTTCTTCTTCAGGTGCACAATGTCTCCCTTTCTTTTGAGCTGATGCAAGACGCGGGGCTCAAGAAACCCAAAGCGCGACCGGAAGGTACTCCCTGAAGACCTGGAACGGATGTTCTCGGGAAATAAACTTAGCACCCTCCGTGTCTGGCCAGAAGAGATGAGCAATTGCTTCTTGCAAATGAGAGCGCTATTAAACTAATCCTGCCTGCCCAAAATGCCACTAGGAATTTTAAACCCTAAGCATTACATGTAAAGTAAAGCTATGCTATAGGACAGTTCTCAGACTCCACTAACCATAAAACTTCACCACCAATGAAGCTATTAAATAAAACCCTAAAACAACGATGGCTAATTTTTTTGTTGTCGTGGGCCATAATGCAATGCATGCCCCGCGTGCCCCCAGTATGTACCCCACCCCTGTGCATGTGCACACAACCCCCCAAGTGCACATGCAAACCCCACACATGCGGCTGCCCCCTGCGCATGCATGTGACCCACTGCGCATGCATGCATGACCATCTGTGCATGTCTCCAGGATGTGCCCCACCCTCCCGTGCATGCATGGCAGAGACCCCAAAACAAGCTGGCTGGCGGGAGGCACGCGTGCATGCGCAATGGAGCTGAGCTGGGGCTCTGCGTGCCACCTGTGGCATGTGTGCCATAGGTTCACCATCATGGCCCTAAAACATCAAGGTTGTCCAACCTTAACCTTGAAATTGAAATGTAATAAATTTGTATGCCGCCCAATCCCGTAGGACTCTGGGCGGCTTACAGAGACAAGATAAAAAAGTTAAAAATTAGGAATAAAAAGATACAGTTTTTAAAAATAACACACCATCCATTCTGTCTAGATGGGGCTGGACATTGTTCAACAGCCCCAGACCTGCCGGAACAGCCAGGTTTTAGTGGCTTTTCGGAAGGCTGAGAGAGTGGAAAGTGTCCGGATCTCTACGGGTAGTTCGTTCCACAGGGCCAGAGCAGCTACAGAGAAGGCCCTCCCCCGAGGGGTCGCCAGCCAGCATTGTCCGGCCGACGGCACCTGGAGGAGGCCCAACCTGTGAGATCTTATTGTGTACTTAAAGTGTACTTCACTCCAATAGGAATGTTTAGATCGAAATGTTCCAGCGCCATCTCTACCCCATGATTATTCTTAGATTAGCACTAAAGATCAAAATTTCACTCGAAGGCTGCCCCCAGATTATTTCTTGCCAGAGAACACTAATACTAAATTCACTCTAATGCCAATGAGAATTTTTACCCTAAACAAATATCCCCAATCCTAGGATAATTCTGAAACTATCGCTGAAATCAATGTTGGATCTCAAAATAGACCAAGCTTGAATTCACTTGGATGCCAACAGGGAGTTGAATTCATAAACAAACCAAAACTAGCACTAAAAACTAAGACTTTTTGACTTGCAATTCAAAGCCATGTTTCGCTAAAGAAGAGCCACCACATGTTTGTCAGTGTATAAGAATTTATGAACTGGAATAGCCATAACAAGAAGTCAGCCAATGGCAACTATTTGGTGACTGAGACGCACAGTGGTGGGTTTCAAAAATTGTTCGAACCTACTCTGTGGGTGTGGCCTCCTTTGTGGGAGTGGCTTGCTGCCCATGTGACCGGATGGGAGTGGCTTGCCGCCCATGTAACCGGATATGAAGATGCCGATGACACTTGTCAGAACCACCTTAAATTACCTCACACACAGCACTGGCATGCATAAGAATATGAGGTAAACCTGTTTTTTAAAAGGCATCTTTGGTTTGCGATAAAACAACTTCAACACACGCAACGTTCTGATTGCACCACAAATGCAGTAGTCATCCTTACCTTTCACAGAGGCAGTGAGTTTTATAAATATGAGCATGATAGTGTAGAATAATCATATCCAAGGACCAGTGGTGGGTTTCAAAAAATTTTGGAACCTCTTCTGTAGGTGTGGCCTGCTTTCCGGCTCCACTGGTGGAACCTCTTCTAACCGGTTTGGTAGATTTGACGAACCGGTTCTACCAAATAGGTGCGAACTGGTAGGAACCCACCTCTGGAGACGCAGGATTATTGGTGAGCCATTTGAGATGGCTCGGAGCCTGGGTGTGGCTTAGCTTAATTGTTCTGTGTATATAAGAGTTTGTTTGTCTTTCCTTGAGTGTTCTGGCTTCTTTGTCTTGTCCTTGCTACTACTTCTTTTCTCTACCAAGTTGCAAGAGCTGCATGGGTGTTGTATACATGCATCATGTTTTATATTATTGTATATAGAGAAGTTTCTTCTATAAATGAGTCCTGCTGAATTAATTGCTTGTGTGCTGGCTGGATTGCTACAAACTCTAACAATGTTTTCTTTTTTGTTTATCTCTCAGATGTTGTCAACCTGGATCTCAAATCTACCCTGCGGGTTTTATACAACTTGTTCACGAAGTACAAGAATGCAGAGTGACCTGAACGCAAGGGGTATCCCAGGAAATGGCCTTTGATTTTCCTTCCTTTGTTTTTGTTGCCTTTCCAATCAGTTTCCTAACTTGGTGGCCTTCCGTTGGGTTGGTAGGCAGTTCTCATCACCTGAAGTGAGTGAGACCGGTTCAAGAATGAAAGCTGTTGTTGTCCAATACTCTGGAAGCTAACCAGGTTGGAAATGGCTGGTTTCTGTTTGCTTTTTGTGTTGTAAACCCTCCGTTCTTTCAGCCCACAGCCTGTCTTTGGAAATGAAATTTTGCTCCCTGGAAATATCTACCGTATTTTTCGGAGTATAAGATGCACCTGAGTATAAGACGCATCAAGATTTTGAAGAGGCAATGTAAAAAAAGGTTTTGCACTCTGCAGGCCTCCCCAAAACGGCTCTTTTTTTGCAAGAAAGAGCCTGTTTTTTGTCAAAAAGGGCATGCATAGTCTTTAGGAGGCTTGTTTAGTGCTCCTGGGGGCTGGGGAGGTAAAAATGAGCAAAAAATGGCTTCCTTTTCGCTCAATTATTTTCCTCCCCAGCCCCCAGGAGCACTCTAGAAGCCTCCTAAAGGCTATGCACGGCCATTTTGGTGAAGGGGCAGAGTTTCAGGAGGCAAAAAATGCTGTATCCAATGTATAAGACACACCCAGATTTTCACCCTCTCTTTTGGGGCGGGAAAGGTGCGTCTTATACTCCGAAAAATACGGTATGTTCTGCTTTTGTCTTTTGCAGAAGTGTTGCTTAGTCTCCTCTGTTGAACAAACGTGTCTTATTCCAACAGAGGGGTCACAAACTGGCCAGGCATTGTTGAGAAGGAAGTGCCCTGTCTGGAACTTGGCACAGGTTTAGTCTGAGCTCCAAATCTCGCTTCTGCAGTGAGACTCAAGATGCTTGATTCCCATCACATTGGTAGTTTAATGGAAACAACACTGACTTTTCTAGCAAAATCACTGTAGGGCTTGTGAAGGGCAAAAGCTTATGGGAATGCTGATTGTGATGTGGCAGCTGGTTTTTAAAAATGTGTTCTGGATGAGTGATCCATTTGAGGAAGGAGAGCTCCTGTTTTCCAGATTTTACAGGGGTGATTCTGTCTCCTTTTCACCCTAATTTAGGCACATCTAGGCGTCCTTTTCATCTTTTGGGGGCGGTGATCCAAGGCTCTTTGCTAAACCTTTGACTGCATTGCTTCCCTTTTGATATCACCTATTCCCATGACCTCACTCCATATATATATTGTACATCTTGGATGGCATAGTTGCCTGTTTTGAATAAAATAGATCTTTTCTGATGAAAATTCTGGGTGTGTAGAGTTGTTGGTTCCCACAAACCTTGGTTTGCAAATGGGGATTCTTCATTATGACAGACATTGGTGGCCTGTAAAGGAGCGATAATCTTTTATCTTAAAATATGCACTCTTGTTAGATATCCACTCCTCAGAAAAAGGAGTGGACCAGTGGTGGGTTTCAAAAATTGTTCGAACCTACTCTGTGGGTGTGGCCTCCTTTGTGGGAGTGGCTTGCCACCCATGTGACTGGATGGGAGTGGCTTGCCGGCCATGTGACCGGATATGAAGATGCCGACGACACTTGTCAGAACCACTTTAAATTACCTCATATACAGCACTGGCATGCATAAGAATATGATATAAACTTGTTTTTTAAAAGGCATCTTTGGTTTGCGTTAAAACAACTTCAACACACGCAATGTTCTGATTGCACCACAAATGCAGTAGTCATCCTTACCTTTCACAGAGGCACTGAGTTTTATAAATATGAGCATGATAGTGTAGAATAATCATATCCAAGGACCAGTGGTGGGTTTCAAAATTTTTTGGAACCTCTTCTGTAGGTGTGGCCTGCTTTCCAGGTCCACTGGTGGAACCTCTTCTAACCGGTTCGGTAGATTTGGCGAACCGGTTCTACCGAATAGGTGCGAACTGGTAGGAACCCACCTCTGGAGTGGACTTGTAACTCTTCGCAATCTGCAGTTCAAACACTCTCTTTTAAAAAAAATAGCAATAGCACTTAGATATACCATATTTTTCGGACAATAAGACGCACAGGTGTATAAGACGCACCATGATTTCGAAGAGGTAAGTAAGAAAAAAAAAGTTTTAGTCCTCCCTGGCCACCAGGAGCACTCTGTAGGCTTCAGCAGGGCTGGGGAAAGGCAAAAACGCCTCCATTTTTGTGAAAAATTGGTGGAAAAAGGACCTTTTTTCACAGAAATGGGGGCATTTTTCCTTCCCCCAACCCTGCTGAAGCCTGCAGAGTGCTCCTGGGGGCTGGGGGGAATGGAAAAACGCCTCCATTTTTGCAAAAAACAGCCCATTTTTTGCAATAATGGGATGCAGGGGTGGGCTTCAGGAGGCCAAAAATGGCTGTATTCGGTATATAAGATGCATCAACATTTCCACGCTCTTTTTTGGGGGGGAAGGTGCATCTTATAATCTGAAAAATACGGTATATACCACTTCCCAGTGCTTTACAGCCCTCTTAGTGGTTTACAGAGTCAGCATATTGCCCCACAACGATTTGGGTCTCATTTTGCCCACTCGGAAGGGTGGAAGGCTGAGTCAACCTTGAGCCACTGAAAATCAAACTGGATGAAACACGCACCACAAACTTTCCATTAAGGCGCTTCAATAGCAACAGTCTTGCAAGGTAGTCTGGGCTGAGAGAAAGTGACTGGGCTAAAATCATTTTGTACGGGACTTGAACATGGCTCTCCCCCTCCAAAGTCACTCCCTCATACTGCTCTCCTTCGAATAATCCAGGAATGAGAAACATTATTTTGACAACATTCATATGCGCTTGGAGTCATCTGTCTGGGTGGATTGAATATGATCCCATCAACATGATCGGTACTCAAAGGAAATTGGATCTTTTCATGTTCTGATGTTCTTTTTTATTTCTTTCCTTTTTAATTTTTTTTTAAAAAGATAAACAAAATATATAAAACATACAACCTTCAACTGTTTCATATAGCATGTCTTTGGTTACAGATTTTTGTGCATCTCCATTCTCACCACTTACAATTGTATATCAAATCACAAATTATCCATTGATGATTTTCTTTTTTCCTTGCTCCTTGGTGTTCCATTGACACCAAGAGCGCAATTTGACCACTTAGAGCAGAATTTTTCAAATTAACCTGTGTGGATGTTAACTTCCAGAATGTTGGGGATGCCATCCTAGACGAGAATGAAATTCTGTAAGCTCCCTTTCTGAGAGTTGTAGGCAATAGGGAAGTGCAGTTTTCTATTTTATTTTTTAAGTGTCCTTTTTAGGAAAGGCTGTAAAGAAAGAATATAAACAAAAAATGTGTAAAATGAATAAAATGTAGAATGCAAAGAGTGGACCACGGGGAAGCAATGGAATAGAAGAATTACTATTTTCCAATAACCGATACAATTATAATAAACCCATTTCTTTAAAGAAAAAGAAAATCCCTATTAAACTATAAAATGTCTGCTTATTATGGCATAATTCATCAACTTAAACTGTAAAATACAATGAAATGAATCAAAACTAGAAATCTAATTTTCCAGAAAGCTGAGTTATAGACCCAATGTAGAAAAATCTAATTTGTGGTATAGTACAGAACCACGTGTTCAATTATACTCAAGGAATTGTTTCCAATTAGGATTTAATGTTATGTTGAATTTATTTTCTAATCGTAGTTGATGCTTTAAGACGCTGTTTATCAAACTTGGAAACTAAGACACATGAACTTCAACTCCCAAAATTCCCAAGCCAGCATTCATCTCAAAGTTGCCAAGTTTTAGAAACACTAATTTAAGGAGTTAGAGGCCATTTGTCTCCCCCCCCAAAAGGTCTGCTTTTTCTTCCAAATGTTGGCTCTGGTTCTCACATTACTGATATGATCAGAATATCTACGGAGATTCTCAATCATCCAGGTCACGGTTGTCCCAAAAGTGCTTTTTTTCAAGAAGTAACTGGACTTTCTGGTTTTTCTTTGAAAACGTTTCGCTTCTCATCCAAGGAGCTTCTTCAGCTTGGATGAGAAGCAAAGCGTCTTCAAAGAAAAAACAGAAAGTTCAGTTGCTTCTGGAAAAAAGCACTTTTGGGGCAGATATGAAGTTGGACTCTGCATGGTTGGTACTCTTGGGGAATGGATGTTCTGGAAACATGGCTTCTCCTCTGGCCACTGAATACTGACCTCTGTAGCAGGGGTAGGTTTCTGCCAGTGTTACTGCCGAATCGCTCCACGCACATGTGCCTTTAAATAGGCCTGCACATGCGCAGAATATTAAAAATGTAGGGGGGGAAAGTGACTGGGGAACCGGTTCGGGGATGTGGCGAGCCTGCCTTCCCTACCAGTTCCACCAGTTCCACTACCGGTTCTCCTGAACTGGTGCGAACCGGTAGCAACCCACCTCTGCTCTGTAGCCTGGTAAGTCCCTGGGGTTGCAGAGGAGATGTCAGCCTCTGCTTTGCTACTTGCTTTCGGTTGTCATTGAAACGGGGAGGGGGGAGGCATGGTATTTGGGAGGGGAAGTTTTAAGTGCAGGAGTGATTGTAAAAAGGGAGTTTTGTTCTCACCATCTACTGCACATGCTGCAGATAGTGGATTTACCTGCCAAGGCCAACTGTCTGGCATACCAACCTGATGATGCTTTTCGAAGATGGAACCCACATGACACCTGAGGGTTGTGCGGATTGGACTATGGGATGGGGTTACCAGGGGGAGGGAGTTGGGTCACATATTGATATCTATGATTTCGCGCGCTTTTGCCTCAGATCTTGCTTTGCTTAGCTGCTATCTACTCATAACCAGTAAAAGTACTCTTAATTCTGCAAAATGGAGTTGAGTGGTTTCTTTCTTGGTTACTGAGCGAGGCTGCCCTGACAGGAGACATAATGCCTGACTGGTGTTTTGTGTGGTCCTTGCCAGATCTTCTGGCAAACATGGCCTGCGCCGAAGGTTGGTTCAAGCCAGGCAGGAGACCTTTGCTCGACCCTTGGAAACTTACTGATTCTACTATGTAGGAGTCTTCTCCTCCTGCTGGGAAGGGGTTTTGCCTGGCCATTTAAAAAAAATTGATTTGATTTGATTATTTTTGAGGACTATCATATGAGGACATAGATGGATTCTCTGACCAAAACTCGCCCTGCAGTGACCGTTCTTACACCTACTTGGGCAATACACAGGTTCCTTTTGCTGTCCTTGGTGGGGCAGGCGGTAGTATTTTTTGCTTCTCCCTTCTGATGATCATGCTCAGGACAATTCCCAGTTGTGTGTTCTCCATAGCCAGCCGGAGGAATTGCTGGGCACAGTATCAAAACTGGGCTTCTTGATTTGATTTGATTTGATTTATTGGATTTCTATGCCGCCCTATTCCCAGAGGGACTCAGGGCGGCTCACAAACCAAAAAAAGGGGGGGGGAATACAAACAGGAGGAAAACAACGGACAAACAACTACAAACAATTTAAAAACACTCAACAACCACACAATTCGAGCGGGGTGGGGGATCCGTCAGCCCCAGGCCTGTCGGAACAACCAGGTTTTAAGGGATTTGCAGAAAGCCTGAGGGGTGGTGAGGGTCCGAATCTCCACGGGGAGCTCGTTCCAGAGGGCCGGAGCAGCCACAGAGAAGGCCCTCCTCTGGGTGGTAGCCAATCGGCATTGGCCAGTAAATGGAATTCGGAGGAGGCCTAATCTGTGGGATCTAATAGGTCTGTTGGAGGTAATTGGCAGCAGGCGGTCTCTCAAGTACCCAGGTCCAATACCATGAAGGGCTTTATAAGTGACGACTAGCACCTTGAAGCGTATCCGAAGACCAATAGGCAGCCAGTGCAGCTCACGGAGGATAGGTGTGACGTGGGTGTACCGGGGTGCACCCACAATTGCTCGCGTGGCTGCATTCTGGACAAGCTGAAGTCTCCGAATGCTCTTCAAGGGCTGCCCCATTGATAGCTCATTGTCAACGTTGCCATTCCAATTTCTAAGTGCAGCCCTCTTACCAGGCACTTTTTGAATCTCTGCATGCCTCTTCTGCTCCTTCCTGTCACTCAGGGCTTTGAAGAAGAGTTTAGAGCTGTTTTGGAAGCGGCCAACCAACAGGTAAGGAGCAGCAATGAAGTTCCCTCTGTCATTTGAGCATTCTCCCATTCTAAGCATGCCCATGAACTCTCGTGATCTTGTTTTCGCAATGGAGAGGGATGGCTGGTAGTCTTTGGTAGGATAGCAATAACACTTAGATTTATATACTGCTTTACAGTGCTTTAAGCGGTTTACAGATTCAGCCTATTGCCCCCAACAATCTGCCTCCTCATTTTACCCATCTCAGAAGGATGGAAGGCTGAGTCAACCTTGAAAGTGGTGAGATTTGAACTGCCAAATTGCAGGCAGCCGGCACTTGGTGCCAAAAAGGTTCGCCATCACTGGTATATAAAGATCATAAGTTGGGGCATATTTGCCCTTCCGGCCACTAGATGGGGCTAGAGAGCAACAACAGTATATAAAAGGTATATGCTGGGGCATTACAGTAGCCCTAAAAGTTAGGGGTTTCCTTTGAAAACAGGAAGCAGACCAGTGACGTGTGGTGAGGTTCACGGCCGGTGAGGCAAGCGGGCAAAAGCTGCCCTATGTCTGCCAGTGCCGGCCATACAGCGGGACGTGTTGGCGGCATGGCTTTAAAGTGCCAGCACAGCTTTCCGCCATAGAGCGGGACATGTCCCGCTGTATGGCCGGTGCAGTGGCATGGCTTTAAAAAATAAAGTGCCAGCCCGCGTGCCAGCAGAGGGTAAAACAAACACACACACACACACATAAATTACTTATAATAATACAAATTACAATTACTTCCAAATTCCAATAATTTTGAATTCCTCCCTCCTCCCTCCGACCCACATACCTTTTCCAGCTGTGTCACAGAGGATTTCAACTCTCCTCTTGTCTGCCATGATGAAAATGTAAAAAGAAAAAGGCAAGAGCTGCTGCTGCCAGAGCCTCCAATGGATGACTCCGCTTAACTGTTTAAAAAAAGCCTCTAAAAAAACGCCCTCTACAGGAGGAGGCGAGAGAACCACGTGCCTCCTTTGCATAAGGAATTTTTCGCCTTTTAACCCTTGCTTAACTCTGCTCAAGTGATCATAAAGATAGACTAAAGGAGGCACGTGGTTCTCTCATCTCCTGCAGTTAAGCACTAAGCAGAGTCATCCACTGTGACTCTGGCAGCAACTACCTCAGCCTTTTTCCTTTTAATTTTTTTTTCTTTTCACGATGACAGTGGTGAGGCCCTGCCTCCCTTGCCTCCCCTGACTGCACGTCCCTGAAGCAGACACATGAATTTCCTTTGTCTGCCATCAAGAAAAATGGAAACTATCTTGAGTGAGGAAGCAAACAAGTCAGGAGTGGCATTAAAAGTTTGGCTTTGAAAGGCAGAAGTGTTGAGTACTTAGATTTCTATAGCAACCTTTTCTGTTTGTACCTGTTTAAAAGGGTGTTGAGCCCAGATGGTGATGTGATTTCCTTTTGCCTTTGCAAATGTCCAAGCTTCAAAGAAAACAAGGAAGTTACCGTATTTTTCGGAGTATAAGACGCACAGGAATATAAGACGCAGAAAGGTTTTGAAGAGGAAAATTTTTAAAAACACAAGTTTTTGCATTCTCCAAACCCCCCCAAAATGGCCCGTTTTTCACGAAAGGGCCATTTTTTTTTTTTTTAAAAAAAAGGCATGAGTACCCTTAGGAGGCTTATAGAGGGCTCCTGAGTAGGGCCAAAAATGAGCAAAAATTGGGCCATTTTTTGCAAAAACGGGCCCGTTTTTCATCAAAAAAGGGCATGGATAGTCTTTAGGAAGCTTATAGAGTGCTGCTGGGGACTGGGGGGGAAATGGGCCATTTTTTTGCTCATTTCTGTGCTCCCCAGCCCCCAGGAACTCTCTGAAAGCCTCTATAAGGGTATGCATGGCCATTTTGGTGAAGGGATGGAGTTTCGGGAGGCAAAAATATGCTGTATTCAGTGTATAAGATGCACCCAGATTTATAGCCTCTTTTTTGAGGGAAAAGGGTGTGTCTTATACTCCGAAAAATACAGGTACATTTTTTTTCAGTTGACTAAGAAAAACAAAACCCAGTTCATATCTCTTGATGGTGTCTGCTAAGGTAAGCACTTAATCTATTTTATAGGATTCTATAAACCTAAATGTAATTCTCTTGCTACCCCAAAAATTCTTACATCCACATAAATTCCCATGAAAACAGCAACTGCAGTCCAAACAATAAGTAAAAAAAGAGCCACTTTTCATGGACGGCCATATAATTTTGATAGATAAACAAATAAAAATATATTTCCCCCCTAAGGTTTACTGGTTTTTTGTATTTAGCAATAAAAAGCTCAGCTTGATGTGCAATGTTTTGCAAATTATTGACCTGATCATCAGCTGCTCTACATGAATAGAAAAATTTAACAGAATAACAGAGCTGGAAGGGAGGTTGAAGGTCTTCTAGTCCAACCCCCTGCTCAATTAGGAGACCGTATACCATTTCAGACAAATGGCTGCCTAGTCTCTTAAGTTAAGGTTATTGTTATGACTTAGGCTTCCCCAGAAGCACGAAACCGAGTCCTCATCTCGATAAACCCCTTTTATTTAATTTACAGTGAATTCCTCTCCAGCAAAGTCTTTCCTCTTCGGCAGTCTTTCAAGGTAGTTCACAATTACCAATCTTTATCAGGCTTGGAGAGTGGCCAGGCTGATATCTTTCAGACGCCGCAATACTTGGCAAGAATGCAGGAATGAACTAATAGTCTCCTGCAAACTCCACTCCCCTTTCGCTCCTCTTTTATTTCCTCTGGGAGGGTCCATTCGTCATCCACCTGGGGCCTTACTCCCAAGTCGACCTGTGTTCTTTAGCTGTTCCCTTCATCTGGCAACTCGGCACATGTGCACACTGGGAACAGGCTCCAGCTGTTCGTCTGCCTCACTGCTGTCTGACTCCGAAGGCAGCTGATGGCCCCGGCCCCCTCTCTGCCTCCGACACTGAGCCCTCATCAGAAACTTCCCCAGACTCCAGGACTGGCCCATCTTCCTCCCCGACCTCCTCACTGTCTGAATCTTCTGCCAAGGGGTCTGCTGTCTGCTACAATTTGATGCCAAGCAAAGTCCCGCCCCAACTTATCAACTTATCCAATTTATTACTGCGATAAATAATATCTGTCCCTTATTTAATTATCCATTCATTTGCCCAAAGTGGCATTCCTAGGTTTACTCCATTGGATCACCTTATGGGGCTGTGTTAAAATATTGATGGTGACTGTAACATTTGACATAAGGTCTTGGGGAAAAATATCTTCCCATGATATTTAACTACCTTTTCAGTTGTTTGCTTAAAGAGTCCATTAAGCTCTTAAAAGCTTAAAAACACACAAACCTGCCAAATGCAATAATACCGAGAGAGGAAGAAGGGAAAAATAAGTCTTAAGAATGGATTGAAAAGGTTTGCTTAAAGGTTACGGGTTGGTTGAAGGAGATCCAGCTGTATTATTTTTTGGATGCATACAAACACTCCTTGTCCAACCTTTTCATGGCTTAAATAATGAATTTTTTTCAAAGGGCGCCACCTGTCTCCCCGATTCTGTTCTCTTTAAAAAGAAAAGGAAATTAATCTTGCAATGATGTTGTCCTATAGCTTTGGAACCAGTGAGAAGTTGATTACAGTACAGCCACAAACTGGGTCTTCCTATGTTCAGATTTAACACCTTTCCATTGTGCGATTCTCTCTCTCTCTCAAACACAAACATACAATATTAGATTTGCTAATAGGATCATGGAAGAAGTTGCCTGTTTTGGCATACAAGCTGGGTGTGAAAGGCTTTCCATCATTTCTTTGTATTAGCGTTTTTTTGGGGGGGGGGGGATGCCGCACACTGCTAGCTCATATTTATGTGATTGTCCACTAGGACTCAAAAGTCTCCACACTTGGAGATCAAGAATGCAGGATCTCCACAAAACAATGGACTTGTACCAGATGGTAACTGCTCAAATCATACAACTGGTCACATATAGCCGTTTGTTTGTTTGTTTGTTTGTTTGTCAAACGTGTACAAGATAGCAGGTGTAAGTTTAAACATGGACATGAATAAAGGAAATGAATACAAATAAATGGGGACAGTAGGACAGGGGTGGTAGGCACGCTGCAGTGGTGGGTTTCAAAAAAATTTGGAATCTCTTCTGTAGGTGTGGCCTGCTTTCTGGGTCCACTGGTGGAACCTCTTCTAACTGGTTTGGTAGATTTGACGAACCGGTTCTACCGAATAGGTGCGAACTGGTAGGAACCCACCTCTGGCACGCTGGTGTGCTTATGAACGCCCCCTTTACGGACCTCTCAGGAATGGTGTGAGGTCCACGGTAGACAGTTTGAAGTTGAAGCTGTGAGGGTTTGGGGCTGTAACAACGGAGTCTGCTAGAGCATTCCAGGCATTGACCACTCTGTTGCTGAAATCGTATTTTCTGCAATCGAGTTTGGAATGTTTTACCTTGAGTTTGTATCGGTCGTTTGCCCGTGAATTATTGCGGTCGAAGCTGAAGTAGTCATTGATAGGTAGGACGCTGTAGCAGACAATTTTGTGTACTATGGTTAGGTCCGACTGCAAGCGTTACAGTTCCAGATTGACCAAGCCCAAAATTTCGAGCCTGGTGGCATATTGTGAGGAGTGGAGTGGAGGACTCTTCTCGTGAAATACCTCTGGACCTGCTCGATCATATTAATGTCCGATCTACAGTGTGGGTTCCAGGCAGATGAGCTGCATTCAAGAATACATCTGGCAAGTGTTTTGTATGCCCTAGTTATTCTTAACAGCAGATGGTTTGAAATCTGAAGGTGGAAGACACAATCCTTAATATCCTGTCTTTATCACCTGGAGGTTGGATTATCACAATGCTCTCTCCTTGGGGTTGCCCAGAAAGTAGCCAGAAAGTTCATCTGCTGCAAGTTCAGAGAGATTAAACACTCATCATTAAGGTAGGCTAATGGTGTCTGTTTTCCTTCCTCCAGGTATGGGTAGACCTTGACATACTATCATAATGGAGGCTGCCCATTGCAGTCATATGTTGTAAGGATTTTAAAACAGGTCTGTTTTTATGATCATTTTTGTGGTGATTATACAGCAAATGCCATTGCCTTTAAACGAACCCATGGTTCACTATGGATGTGGTTTTGCTGAAAACCGCCAGTGTTGGTTTTCCACGAAACCATTATAAAATTGGATTATGTAACTGTGGGGTGCTGCAAATGGTGGTAAATACAGCTATTTTGCCCAGTGTCCAAAATTCGCTCATGGAGCTACATGGAGGGGGGCTGACTGTCAAAATTTCAGAACTGGATTGTGAGTCTCCTTTTTTCAGGTTGGCTTTAACTTGAACCGGTCTTAACTTGAGGAGCACCTGTAAAAGATTTGAGCAAAGAACCGACAACATCCTTATTAAAGGATTATTGGAAATGGTTCTATCCGTGGGAATTAGTAAGCGATTTCCACAAAGGTGCCTGAAATAGCTATTCCTGCTTTTATCACATTTTGACAGTTTTAGTGATAGAGCTGTTTACAATCTGTATTGCATGCAGGGGGAACATCACAACTGAACTCCATCCCTTTTCTAAGTGGCCTCTTGTGGAAGATGAGTAACTCTGCCATTTGGTTGAATTGGACCCTTTCCTGGGTGCTGACTGTGGGGGCTATTGGTCAGCATTCAAACCCACCTGCCCGTCCAATGAATGAAAGTGTCACTTCCATCTTCCCTGAGTCCTTGCGCCACCTGGGTTCGGGTTGACGCTTGGGGCTCGGGATCCCAGACAGCACCCCAGAATTTGGGGGAGCTGGTAGTTTTTAAAGAGGATTCGGGTTAATGTCAAAGTTCCATTTTATAAGAGATGTCATATCGGCTCATCTGGGAAAACCCAAATCTGAAAGTTTCCAGGTTTTCCCCACCCAAATGAAAGTCCAAGCCCCTGCCCAGCACCCACATGTCCATCACATGATCCAACCAGGCACCGTCCAAAACTGGAGATGCCTCCCAGTCACACCATCGCAGCTGCAGGGCAAGGTGTCCTTGACTCTCTGAGAAAGGAATGTTATTTGGACTATATCTCACCCATACTGCATATAATTCCCCCTCCCATTTCCACACAGTAGAAAATGTGGCATGATCTCCCAATGTAAAAGATAGCTTCCAGGCCTGACAGAAAATTTAATTAGGAACAGAATCAGGCAGTCATGTATCCTGGGTTATTACCTCTCTGGCTCTGATACGTTCCCAGTTAAACAGCACAGATGGTGCAACAGGTTTTCCTGGTCTATAGCTGAGGGCACCACAGATGCCTGGTGATCTTTTTTTTTTTTGCCTAATTTTGCTCACATCAAGCAGCCTTTTTCCACGAGAGGAGGCAAAATGTTGGTGCTGCGGGGAGAGGTCCCAACGGGATTAGATAAAAGTCACTACAGCTGATTTCTCTTTTTAGAAGGAAGTGTGAACAGAACGAAATCACTTCAACGCGTCGAATTTCTTCCAGCTTAAAAAAAAAAAAATGGGATGGGAAGGTTTACTGTTAGCCAGTTGCTAAGAAATATTTTGCTCCCCGATTTCCTATTTTTTTTTAGATGCGCATCGAAGCTATTTTTGCTCTAAACCTGCAACATATTCATCAATATTGTCTGATGAATCTTTATGACTCCCTTCAATTCTGTCTCTTACACAAGGATGCTTATGAATAATAATACAATTGGCTTTAGTAGTGAGAGGTCCCTTATTTAAAAGCACATCCTTTGCAAAGGAAGTTGTCTATAACCTTCTTGACTTGAAGTCATATAGTAAGAAACGGGCACCAAAGATGGATGGATTATGTATGTATGTATGTATGTATGTATGTATGTATGTATGTATCAGTGGTGGGTTTCAAAAATTGTTCGAACCTACTCTGTGGGTGTGGCCTCCTTTGTGGGAGTGGCTTGCCGCCCATGTGACCGGATATGAAGATGCCGACGACACTTGTCAGAACCACCTTAAATTACCTCACACACAGCACTGGCATGCATAAGAATATGATGTAAACTTGTTTTTTAAGAGGCATCTTTGGTTTGCGTTAAAACAACTTCAACACACACAATGTTCTGATTGCACCACAAATGCAGTAGTCATCCTTACCTTTCACCACTGAGTTTTATAAATATGAGCATGCTAGTGTAGAATAATCATATCCAAGGACCAGTGGTGGGTTTCAAAAAATTTTTGGAACCTCTTCTGTAGGTGTGGCCTGTTTTACGGGTCCACTGATGGAACCTCTTCTAACCAGTTTGACGAACCGGTTTGACGAACCGGTTCTACCGAATAGGTGTGAACTGGTAGGAACCCACCTCTGGTATGTATGTATGTATGTATGTATGTATGTATGTATGTATGTATGTATGTAACCATGATACAAAAAACATATTGGGACCCTAGAAAGTGTTCAGAAAAGAGAAACAAAGATGGAAGGACTAAATTGGATGAACAGTTGAGGGGGCTAGCCTATCAAAGAAAAAGATAAGAGGTGACATGATAGCAGTCTTCTAATACTTGAAGGGCTTCACACAGAAGAGGGAGTCAATGTATTCTCCAAAGCACCAGAGGACAAGACAAGAAGTATTGAGTGGAATCTTGTTAAAGAGAGATACAGCTAGAACGAAGGAGGAATTTCCTGATAGTGAGAACAAAAATCAGTGGAATAGTTTGCCTCCTAGAGTTGTGAATGCCCCATTGCTGGAAGTTTCAAGAATAGACTGGATGACCACTTGACCAGGATGGTTTAAGGTAGGGGTGTCATGTCAGGTGACACATCACAAGTTTCCCTCCTTTGCTAAACTGGGGGTGGGCATGGCCAACACCTGATGCATCCGGGCTGCGGGCTGCGAGTTTGACACCCCTGGTATAAGGTCTCCTGCCATGTGCAGCTGGTTGGATGAGAAGACTTTTGAGGTCCCTTCTAGCCAGTGGTGAAATTCAATTTTTTTTACTACTGGTTCTGTGGGCGTGGCTTGGGTGTAGTGTGGCTTGGTGGGCATGGCAGGGGAAGGATACTGCAAAATCTCCATTCCCACCCCACTCCATGAGAAGGATATTGCAAAATCTCCATTCCTATCCCACTCCAGGGGAAGAATACTGTAAAATCTCTATTCCCTCCCTCCTCCAGGGGAATGATACTGTAAAATTTCCATTCCTATCCCACTCCAGGGGAAGAATACTGCAAAATCTCCATTCCCACCCCACTCCAGGGGAAGGATACTGCAAAATCTCCATTCCCACCCAACTCCAGGGGAAGGATACTGCAAAATCTCCATTCCTACCCGACTCCAGGGAAAGGATACTGCAAAATCTCCATTCCCACCCCACTTGGGGGCCAGCCAGAGGTGGCATTTGCTGGTTCTCCAAACTACTCAAAATTTCCGCTACCAGTTCTCCAGAACCTGTCAGAACCTGCTCGATTTCACCCCTGCTTCGAACCCTACTATTCTATAGTCTTATGTTGAAGAGCGCTGGGTCCAAAACAGAACCCTGAGTGCATACTTCCCTCCATGTAGATGCAGTTCCACCGATGACGACATGCATAGTAAAAATGGCACATATTGTATGGTTATCTGGAATGCTGAGATACAACTCCCAGCACACTTGGTCACACTTTCCCTCACTTTTTGCCACTCTTGTTCATTGTGGCCACGTCGATGGGAACAGGGCGATCAGCAGTCCAGCATGTTCAAAGGACTGGAGACCAACCCTCACTCATTTTGCATCCCTCTTTTTGTTCAGTGCCTTGAGAGCTGGGAATCCATAAATAAGGCACGTTGCTATTTTTAATAACATATTTGTTTCAAAACATGTTTTGTTTCTGGAGGAGGATGGCTGAGTAGCGCTTAGCCTGCTGGAAGAAGGAGATGCTTAGCCCACCATTTTATAACACCTAGTCACTGTGCCAGAAGAATGTGTTTAAAACTTTGTCCTGAGATTCTGGGTGTTAAAAACCAACCTTTGGTATAAAGAGTCAGAGCATTCCCTGGTTAAATACTCATGGAAATTAATTGATATCCCCATCTCTTCTTCCTATTCACAATTTATACACTCTTTATTGAGGGCTGAAGATCAGCCAGAATGCCTTAGGTCAGTGATGGCTAATCTTTTTTGGATCGCGTGCCAAAAGTAGGGAGGAACGCAACCCATAATGCTATGCGCAAGCAACACCCCCCATGCACATGCACATGTGACCCCTGTCCTCCCCCCAGCTTTTGGCATGCAATGAACCAGTTTTTCACCCTCCCCAGGCTCCAGCGGCATTCTAGGAACTTGGGGAGGGCGTAAACAGCCTCCCTTGCCCCCCTGGAGCCTTCAGGAGGCTTCCCTGAAGCATCTGGAGGGCGAAAAACTGGTCCATCATGCGCCAAAAGGAGTGGAGGGCAGGGGTCATATGCATTGGAGCTGACAGGGCAACGCCTCGCGTGTCCTAACAAGTGGCTTCACATGCCATAAGTTCGCCATCACGGCTGTAGATCAAAACAGAAAGAACACTTCTGTTAATTTCAGCCGTACTTGCAAGGATGCTCATTAGCAGGTAAGTGCTACAATCAGTACTACCAATTGCAGACTGTGGGTCTGGTTAATTCCACAGCTGAATTTGAATCAGGAATTTGGATGGCAAACATCGCAAGCCAACAGATGTCGAACTCCCAGTTTAGTAGGAAAATGGCTCAGAGAGGAGAAGTTTGAATATTACCCTGTCAGTCTGGGGCACCAACCTCTCGGGATAACTTTGTCATACAAAAGGCAGATGAGAGAACTAGAGGGACAACAATACTGGACTGAATGCTTACTAATAGGATGAAATAATTGCGTGAGTAGTAGTTTTAGGAACTTTGGGGGAGAGCAACCAGGTTATACTTGAATTCACCGTAGTGCAATAACAGGTAACTAAACCAAGTCAGACTATTGTTTTAGACAAAGAGCTTACCTCTAAACCAAAGAAGAGGAGATTGACACTCTAGGACAGGATAAGAAATAATAAGTGCAAGCTTGTTAAAGATAGATCCAACCTAGAACCAGGGGTGGGCTGCTGGGGGCTTGCATGGATTTGGGTGATCCTCTAGCGAAGATTCTGTGCGGTTTGGCGAATCCCCAAATCCCACTCCTGGCTGGCCTCGCCCACCCCACCCCTGCCCTCCCAGGAGTCTCCACTCAGCTTGTTCATTATGCCAGGTAAGTGCAGGGCCAGCGCGGAAGCTTGAGGCCTACCGGAAGTTCCATCATTCTGACAATTTTCAGAAGCTGAGGAGGCCTCGTGGAACTGAGGTGTTCTCTCTTGCCGCCTCTAGAGCCCTGCCAAAAGGACATTTCTATCTCTGTATTTCAACATTTTTTGTATTTTTTCCCATTTTTTATTTAGTTATGACCACTTGGTACAGAAGAGAAATGAAAATACATGTTAAGGTTTTATAACTTTTCTTGACACTAGATGGCACTATAGGCCTTTTCTTGGTGTGAGGGGTATTTCATTTTATTTTATTTTTCGGGTTTGAATGATGGGTCCTCTCTAACATGAGTTAAGCTCCTGCAATTTTTCTTTTTTGTTCTCTGCAGTGCTTCTTTCTTTCCGCAAGCTGAGTCCCTTATAAAAGATAAGGGGGAAAATTACAATTGCTTGCAAAGAACAACAATTTATTTTCAAGGGTTTTTTAATCTGGAGCCGAAGTCAAATCTTCACCAGCAGGACTTGTGATAAAATGTTTACAGCACAACAGGTTATAGGCAGAGGTGGGTTCTTGCCGACATTACTACCTGTTGGGCTCGCAAAAAATCGGCGTGCGCATTTGCACCTTAAAAGGTCTGCGCATGCGCTCAACGTTAGAAAAGGGAAAAAATACATTTTTCCAATGAAGATTGTTCTGCACATATGTAGAACAGAAAATCAAGATGGCGCAGCCGGACATAGAACCAGTTCGGGAACCAGTGTCCGGTTGAGTTACTACCTATTTGGCCGAACTGGTCTGAACTGGTAGGAAACCACCTCTGTTTATAGGCTTGGAAAACAACTGAAAGCGATTGTTTTCCAGATAACCAGCAAGAGCCCTGCAGTGTAGTCCCAAAGCAACGATTTCATACCACAAACGACAGACATTTCTCCCTCTGGGAAGGGATATCTTCTTTCAACGGATTTGCCTTCCTTCTTCAGTAGGTTATAAACCAATCCACAGTTCCAAATAATAATATTGTTTTTAATGCTTTTAAAGGAGGTTTGTTTATTTAGTCTGCTGCAGTCAAGAGATTCTCAGCAGATTACAGCCAGAGCAATAAAATACCTTTGGAAGAATTGCAAAGGATCTTAGAAGACTTCTAGTCTAACCCACTGCTCAAGCAGCCATTCTGGATTAATGGCTATCCAATTTTCTCTTAAAAACCTCTAATGATGGAGCACCAGAGGTGGTATTCAGCAGGTTCTGATCAGTTCTGGAGAACTGGTAGCGGAAATTTTGAGTAGTTTGGAGAACTGGCAAATATCACCTCTGGCTGGCCCCGCCCCATCTATTCTCTGCCTCCTGAGTCCCAGCTGATTGGGAGGGAATGGGGATTTTGCAGTAACCTTCCCCTGGAGTGGGGAGGGAATGGAGATTTTACAGTATCCTTTCCCTGCCATGCCCACCAAGCCACGCCCACAGAACCGGTAGTAAAAGAATTTGAACCCCATCAGTGTGGAGCACCTACAATGTTCCACTCATTAATTGTTCAAATTGACGGGAAATTTATCTTTAATTCTAGGTTGGATCTCTATCTCTCTTTTATATTTTTTTCCCCCAAGATCCTTCTGGATCTTGAGCCCAAAGTGTTGGCTATTCCCTCCATCCCAGCTTGTTGCTGTCTGCAAATTTAATGAGTTCTCTTTCAATCTCCTAATCTAGCTCATTTATGAAAACATTGAAGAGTACAGATATTCCTCAACTTACAACAATTCATTTAGTGAACTGTTGCAAGTTGAAAGTTACAACAGCAATGAAAAAAAGTGATTTTTCACATTTATGATCACTGCAGCGTTTCTGTGGTCACATCAGGGGTGGGTTCCGCTTTGTGTTACTGCTGGTTCGCTCAAGGGCAGGTGTGGGCGCACTACATGTGCATATACAGTAGTAAAAAAATTGCTTCTGCGCATGCGCAGAAGCAAAAGACAAGAGGGTGTCGCCTATGACGCCACCGATAGAACCGGTTCGGGGAGTGTCCCGCCGAGTTACTACCTACTCGGCTGAACCGGTCCGAACCAGTAGGAACCCACCTCTGGGTCACATGATTTGCATTTGGGTGCTTGACAAGGAGTTCATATTTATGACAGACGCAGTGTCCTCGGGTCATGTGATTTCCTCTTGTGGCCTCCTAACAAGGCCAATGGGGAAGCAAGATTCACTTAACAATCAAGTTACTAATTTGACAACTATAGTGACACACGTAACAAATGTCACAGGAAAGATTGTAAAATGCACCAAAACTCACTTAACAAATTTCTTACTTGGCAACATAAATTTTGAGCTCAATTGTGGCCGTAAGTCAAGGACTACCTCTACTGTGTGTAAGACTGAACCTTGAGGTGTTTAAGAGTCCCTCCGTGGAGATGTAGTTTCATTGAGGACTACAAATCAAGTGCAGCCAGTTTTGAATCCATCTGGTGGTGATGCTGGGTATCCCGCATTTTTCTATGTTACTCAGAAGAAGGCTGTGGTGCACTTTGTCAAGTACATGACTGAAGTAAGTATTGTAAGTGTTCTGACCGAGGCTTCCCAAGAGCCTGAAGCAAACTCCTTGTCCCGACAAAACCCCTTTTTATTAATTTGCTGTGAGTTCTTCTCATTCACATCCAGCAAAGCCTTTTGAGGGAGGAGTTATGGTCACAGACCTTATCTGGCTTGGAGAGCTGACAGGCCGATATCTGAAAACTTGGCAAGGATTCTCAGAGAGTCACGCACCAATTAATTGAACTAATTGTCTCCTGCAAACTCCACTCTCCTTTTCCTCCTCTTTTATTTCCTCTGGGAGAGGCCATTCATTGCCCACCTGTGGCCTTATTCCCAAGTCGACTCCTGTTCTTTAGCTGTTCCTTTCATCTGGCAACTCTGCACATGTGCACACTGGGAACAGGCTCCAGCTGTTCGTCTGCCTCACTGATATCTGACTCTGAAAGCAGCTGATAACTGGCATACGGCTCTGGCCCCCTCTCTGCCTTCGAAACAGAGCGCTCATTAGAGCTTTCCCCAGACTCCAGGACTGGCCCACGTTCCTCCCCAACCTCCTCACTCTCTGAATCTTCTGCCAGCTCTGCTGGTGGGCCACAACAGCAATTATATCAAGCAAGCAACTACAATGGAATAAAAATAGATGGTGACACCATTTAAAAAAACAAGGAGATCGGGCTTTAATAATTTCCTAAAGCTTAACAAAATGGAAGAAGATTGGATTCAATCTGAGCAGGTAGAAATCTGTGATTGCTCGTGTTTGTGCCTTACTGTAAAACCTATTAAATATTAATTGATTCGCTTTTACATTCATATCCAGAACACTCCCTTTGGGTTTTCATATTTTTAATTTATTGTGTCGTTCATTTTTCTCAGGTCCTCCCCAAAATTGACTTATTCAGCCTTATGTATCTAGTTACCTCAGTTTTCCTCCATCACAAATAATGCTGGCTCTTCACTCATATTCTTGGGAACATGGCCTCAGATCGATGTCTTGCAGTGGTGGGTTGCAGGCGGTACGCCCCGGTACAGGTGTATGGGAGCCTGCTCTGAGCACCAGATACCTTTCTGGTATGGTGCTCCGGAGGGTCCACCCGCCCGCCTGAGCTCCTTACCGGTCTTTTAATTCTTCGGCACTTCCATGCACGTGTAAGGTGCCTACAGCGCCTGTGTGTCGCTCCGCTGAGCAGCTGGAGCGTTGCAGAGGCTCGCGGAGGTACTAAAACGCATGTGAATGCTGTGCACGTCTATGTGGATGCCACCGGGCCAGTACCAACCGGGATCCGGAACCCACCACTGATGTCTTGAGACACTCTTTATAATGTGGGATAAATGGAATGCCTAAATCACATTTCAGCAACCAGAAAGGCAAGAATTAACAGACAATTCATTGAGGGAGACGAGAGTGAGTTACACTTATTATTTTTTTAAAAAAATAATAATTTATATGCCTGCCCATTTCTGTTGCGGATGCTTGAGGACTGTTAATGGGGCAAAGGGAAGATCAGATTCATCTGTGATTGGGATAAAAATCTTGAACAGGAGAATTTTCCTCTTGATTTGCTCCTATCTATTGAGCATCAGAAAAATCCCACAGGTTCTGCAGCAGATGTTGGGGGGGGGGAAACCCCACAGTGGAGAAAACCTAGATATGTTTTACCGCAAGGAAGCCGTCCAGAGGCTCCAATGCACAAGTTGCAAGCAGTCATTGAATTTAATACTTCGTTTATTTATTCCTGCTTTCACAGCATTATGTATTTATGTATACTTAAATCAGCTCTGAGCTGTGGAATTTATTAATTTCCCAGTTTGTCAAACTAAATATGTAAAGAGTGAAGGGAATTGATGAATTAGGTTACAATGAGAAGACATCCAGAGGAAGATATTAGAAGACTCGTCCCTATTTGGATTCATTTCCTATTTGGAAATGAAAACTTAAGTAGAATCCCTCTTCATGGTTAAAGAAAGCAGGGAGACCAGTGGTGGGTTTCTACCGGTTCGGACCGGTTCGGCTGAATCAGTGATTGGTTTGGCGGCCTGGGCAGCACACACACCAGTGAACCGGCAGTAGTGCCTGCCGGAACCCACCCCTGAGGGAGACCCCCGATGTCTTGAGTCGATTCTGTATAGTATTTGAAATACAGACAATCTTCGACTGACGGCTGGTTGCTTAGCAACCATTCAAAGTCACAAGGGACACCTTGAAAAGCTCCTTAAGACATGACTTCGAAGTTACAATGGCGGCAGCTCCTGCATGGTCCTGATCACATGATCTTATTTTGGCTTCTTGGCAATTAGTTCACCTTGGTGGCGCAGTGGTTAGAGTGCAGTACTGCAGGCTACTTCTGCTGCCTGCTGGCTGCCTCCAATTTGGCAGTTCAAATCACACCAGGCTCAAGGTTGACTCAGCCTTCCGTCTTTCTGAGGTGGGTAAAATGAGGACCCGGATTGTTGGGAACAATATGCTGACTCGGCAAACCTTTAGAGGGAGCTGTAAAGCACTATGAAGCGGTATATAAGTCTAAGTGCTATTGTTTTAATGGTCATTTGCAGCATTCTGTAGTCAATTTTTGACTTCTTTTTTTTTGCCAGTTTCCAGGATCTACTTTTGATTTCCTGCAAAAAAAAACAAAAAAAAACCATGTAATGGGTATAATGGAGTTATTTAATAATTATGGTATTTTCTTAATGACCGCCACAAGAAATGTACAATCGATTTTGGTCACATGGTGGTCCGCTTAATGACTGCCATCCCTGTGATTGTATTTCCAGGCTCAAATTACAGTCATGAGCTAAGGACTGTCTCTACTTAGAAATCCCACATACTGTATCTCAGCAGAAGAACAGTTGGAGCCTGTTTCCCGATGTGTTCCCGAGAGCTGCCACAAGAAGGGAACAGCTAAGGAACAAGGGCCGACTCGGGAGTATAGGAACAGGTGGACAGTGAATGGCCCCTCCCATAGGGAATAAGGAGGAGCAAAAGGGGAGTTTGCAGGAGACAATTAGTTCAATTCATTAGGATGAAGATCTGTTCCTGACTTCTTGCCAAGTAATTGCTGCTACAGCATGGCATTTTGAAGATATTGACCTGGCAGCTCTCCAAATCTCATGAAAGACTATTTGCCGGGACTTTGCCGAGGTGGCGCAATGGTTAGGGTGCAGTACTGCAGGCCACTTCAGCTGACTGTTATCTGCAGTTCAGCGGTTCTAATCTCACCGGCTCAAGGTTGACTCAGCCTTCCATCCTTCCAAGGTGAGTGAAATGAGGACCCAGACTGTATGCTGACTCTGTAAACCGCTTAGAGAGGGCTGAAAGCCCTATGAAGCGGTATATAAGTCTAACTGCTATTGCTATTGCTAAAAGAGGTTTTATCGGGATGAGGAGTCTGCTTCATGATCTTGGGAGGCCTAGGTCAGAACATAAGTTAACTGTCAGCACTCCTTCATTGGATAATCAGGAAAGAAAACCACAAGACTCCATTGATAGAAATCAAGTGTACTTTTACTAATTATAAATGAACAGAAGCGTAGCAAAGCGAAGACTGATTATTTAGGCGCGAAAGCAAATGATATATAGAATAACCCATTCCCCACCCCTTGGCATCCCAGTTACAGTCCAATCATAATTCTCCCAAGTGTCAGGTGCGAGATAACTTCGAAAGGCATCACCAAGATGGAATGTCGGTGCCGTTGGCCTTGGCGGGAAACCTCCTCCGCATGCGCAGTAAGACAGGCAGCAGAAACTCCAGAATCTTCCTCCAGCATAATTAGTAGTCCCCTCCCAAATACCATGCCCCCCCTCCCCGTTTCAATGGCAGCCGAAGCGGCAGCAAAGCATTGCATGATCAAAGCCATGCCCCTATTTTACCTGCAACACAGGTAAGCTCAATTGCATGGTCCCGTAACTTTGTTGACATCTCCTGTCACAAACTTACTTGCTCCGAGAACTGATCATTGGTTTTTTCCCCCTAGCTTCAAAATCTTATGTGACAACACTGTCATCTCTCCAACTGCATGGGCAGGATGACAAAATACGAAGGAGACGACTACCGAATGCATTTATTGAGGAATGATATGAATTTCCTTAAGTGCTCCCAGCATGAGAAACCACATTTAAATATACTGTTAGGGAGAAGAAATGAAGTAACTTCAACAGGGAAAAAATATAAGACAGGGTCTTATTTTCAGGGAAACACAAATTGAATGGAAGTGCACTCACGCAGAGTGTAAGCATTGTGGACTGGCTGAAGCTTCTGAAATGTATTCAAGGACAGAAGTCCCATGTAGATCATCTTACAATAGTCCAAATAGGATGTTTCAAGCAGTGGTGGGTTCCGGATCCTGTTCTAACCGGTACGGTTGGAACGGGCCCGGCGTCACCCACATGGACACGCGCGGCGTGCTTGCACACATGACTGCTGCACGCATGCATTGTAGCTGCCAGCAATGCATTACCAGGCCTCCATGATGCTCCAGCTGCTCGTCGGAGTGTTGCGCAGGCACTGTATGTGCCATGCGCAGATGCGCAGATGCGCCAAAAGCTTAAAGGACAGGTAAGGAGCTCGGCCAGGTGGGTGGACCCTCCGGAGTACTGTACCGGAGTGGTACCTGGTGCTCCGGGCAGGCTCCCATACAAACTTACTTGCTCCGAGAACTGATCATTGGTTTTTTCCTCCTAGCTTCAAAATCTTATGTGACAACACTGTCATCTATCCAACTGCATGGGCAGGATGACAAAATACGAAGGAGACTACCGAATGCATTTATTGAGGAATGATATGAATTTCCTTAAGTGCTCCCAGCATGAGAAACCACATTTAAATATACTGTTAGGGACAAGAACCCAAATGAAGTAACTTCAACAGCTACTTAAAATAGCATCAAACAATAAAGCCAACAGTAGGGTGGCAATTAGAAACACATGCTGGACTTCATACATTCAAGATAATATAACTTCGAATGAAAAACGGAAGCATTCTTTCCATGGTTCCTTTCTTGGTGCACTTGAGAATTACACTTTCTTGAAAAATATAAAATGTTTTTCAAATCCATGTATTGCTACAGGGCAGATACATATTACCTTGTCAGAATTTATTGGTAGATTAATTGATTTCATTTGATCTGATGTGATGTAATATGATTGGTACGATTGCCCTACTTGAGTTTCAGCTTACAATTGGTTAGAGGTACAATATAGGAAGTAAGGAATGGAAAACTACACACAGCAAACAACCAGAAGAGGAAAAACTCATTGCATATTTAATTCAAAATATTGCATTTCTGAATAGATTCGGCTCTGACTCTGGTCCAATGCCCAGGAAGCCATCAACATGTTGGGGCCATGGTACCTATGAAAGGAAGATTAGAAACCCTTTTGGATTATATATAAAAGTTAATAAAAAAGAATTAAGTTAGATACAGTTAAGCTTTGATTATTAGGGGTAAAATGTTATGATACAGGATATAGTCAAATAAAGGAGGGATAATGATGACAACCTATATACATATATATGAGTATAATATAAGGAAACTGGATGAAAATTGCCAACAGCAATTTGGAAAGGAGGATTAGAAAAGTCTGTTATTAAATATTATGGATGTTTAGTTAGGTTCCAACACAAAACCGTGCTTCACTCAGGATTAGCCCTTTAAAGTGGAAAAAAACAAAAGATTTCTTCCAACAACCGGTTCTCCGAACTGCTTAGAAAGTTACCAACCGGTTCTCCCGAATAGGTGCGAACTGGCTAAATTCCACCACTGTAACTAATGTCAACTTGTAAAGCATTTCCATGCCTATTATCAAATTGACATTGGAGGGGGGGGAAATAATTCCATGCGTGAGGCATGAAATTTTGCAACCTGCTGCAGCACTTCGTAGGTGGATGTGATTTATGACACAGACTGAGGGGAAGGGGAGACACAGGGTTAAAGGTCGTCCACCATTAAACGGAAATCAGATCTGACTCCATGGAAGGCATTGCCAAAACGTTGCTCCTAATAAATGACTGGATTTCTTTGGAACTTTTTTCTCGATCGTAAACTAATTAGGGGACCTTTTGGAGACCTGACACTCCTCCATAAAGCAGGTCCCGTGTCAGAGGAATGGTTCTTAGGACTTGCCCAGTGACATCTCTTCATCAAGGGGATCTGGACTTCCCTGTCAGATCTGGTGAGATAGGTTGGTGTATTACAGTAGTGGGTTTCAAATTTTTTTGGAACCTACTCTGTGGGTGTGGCCTCCTTTGTGGGAGTGGCTTGCCGGCCATGTGACCTGGTGGGAGTGGCTTGCCGGCCATGTGTTTTCTTTCTTTCTCTCTCTCTCTCTTCCCTTCCTTTTGTCTCTCTGTCCCTTTTTTCTTTTTTTCTTTCATCTCTCTCTCACTTTTTCTTTCTTTCTTTCTTTCTTTCTTTCATTCTTCCTTTCTTTCTCTTTCTCTCTCTCTATGTCAGTGTGTGTGTGTGTGTGTGTGTGTCAGTGGTGGGTTTCAAATTTTTTTGGAACCTCTTCTGTAGGTGTGGCCTGCTTTCCGGGTCCACTGGTGGAACCTCTTCTAACTGGTTCGGTAGATTTGACAAACCAGTTCTACCGAATAGGTACCTCTGGTGTATTATCCGCAAGTAACCTGGCCTCATGCCATATAGAGTATTAAGAGTAATACCGTGTTTCCTCCAAAATAGGACCTACTCAGAAAGTAAGTCCTAGCTTGATTTTTTGCACCCAATATAAGCCCTACCCACCAAAATAAGCCCTAATTAAGACCACGCCCACTCCAGGTAAAAATTAAGCTAGGGTGAGGATGGGTGGTGGTGGAGCTGCTCTACTACTTACCTTCGGTCAGTTGCAGCCAGACCTCACACAGACGTTGGCCTATTTCTTCTGCAGCTGGCAAGGCTTTCCTAAAGGCCTCTTTAGCTGATAATAGAGCTCTGGATCGATCCGGAGCTCTGTTATCGGCTGCAGAGGCCTTCAGGAAAGCCTTGCTGGCCTTGATGGATGAAGAAGTTCTGAAGGTCTCTGATAGCGAAAAAGAGGCCGGGGGGACACATGTAAGTGAGATAAGTCAGTGGACATCTCCCCCCTGAAAATAAGACCTGGTGCCTTTTTTGGTGGGAAAAATATAAGACGGGGTCTTATTTTCAGGGAAACACAAATTGAATGGGAGTGCACTCACACAGGGTGTAAGCATTGTGGACTGGCTGAAGCTTCTGAAGTGTATTCAAGGACAGAAGTCCCATGTAGATCATCTTACAATAGTCCAAATAGGATGTTTCAAGCAGTGGTGGGTTCCGGATCCTGTTCCAACCGGTACGATTGGAACGGGCACGGCGTTGCCCACATGGACGCGTGTGGTGTGCTTGCGCACACGCGTGGTGGGTGCATGCGTTGTAGCTGCCAGCAACGCTTTCCCAAGCCTCCATGATGCTCCAGCTGCTCGTCGGAGTGTTGCGCAGGCACTGTATGTGCCATGCGCATGCGCAGATGCGCCAAAAGCTTAAAGGACAGGTAAGGAGCCCGGCCAGGTGGGTGGACCCTCCGGAGTACTGTACCGGAGTGGTACCTGGTGCTCCGGGCAGGCTCCCGTACACCCGTATTGGGGTGTACCGCTTGCAACCCACCACTGGTTTCAAGGATATGAATACTTTTGAGTAGCAGCTCATGTTGATGGGGTCTAGTGCCAGTTGGCATATGCACTGCTGATTGTTGTACTGGCATCAATTTCTGTAAAGTCCATCACAATAATCCAAATGACTGGTGACGAGACCATGAGTTGTGGTCACTGGGTCCCTGTTCCAGGCAAAGCCATAACTGCCATATCAGCTAGAACTGGGCAATTTCTCCCTGGCAATGGCCTCCCTCCATTTTCAAAAGTAAGCAAACATTTCAGGCTATTTCCAATCATTATCTGAACATCAGCCTACATTACCATCCCCACCATCTGGCTACACCAGACTTTTTCCTCCATGCCCAGGCTGCCGTTGTGTAATAATGATGCAGCTTGATTCTGAATGAAGGCACTGGCAGGCTTTTCAATGCCATTCTCCACTTAAAGAAAAATGCGAAAAAAGTTTAGAAACTTTGAGGAAAGAATCCATTTAGACATATGTGTTTGGAAGCAATGTGCTTCAACCTAAGAAGCTTTGTGGTCTACTTTGTCAAATGCCTTACCGAGGTGCAAGAATTTCTCTGATCCACTAATTTAGTCAAAGACAGCAATAAGATTTGTCTGGCAAGATCTGTTTTTAAGAGACTCATGCTGGCTTCTAGTAATCACACTGTTTATTTCTAGATGTTTATAAATCTGCTGCTTGATTATCTTTTGTTTCTGAGTTTTGATGTCATGGTCATTGGCCTGTAGTTTCCTGGATCCACACACACCCCTTTTGAAAATTGGAACTACATCAGTTCTTTTCCAGTCCTCTGGTAGTTCTTCTGTGCTCCAGGAGCCCTAAAAGATTCTGTTCAGTGGTTCCAAGATTCCATCTGCCAGCTCCTTCAGAATCCTGTAAACCTGTGGGTCTTAACCAGTGGTGGGATTCAGCCGATTTGCACCTAATCGGGAGAACCAGTTGTTATCTTTCTAAGCAGTTCGGAGAACCGGTTGTTGGAAGAAATCTCATTTTGGTTTTTTCCCCACTTTACAGGGCTAATCATGTAAGGAAGGCAGGAGGGAAACATTCTGGTGTTATTTCTAGCTAATCTTTGTTGCCCTGCTTACAGAAACCGCCTCTCTGGTTAACCCTTATGACATTGCAACAGCTAAGACGAAGTACCAATCGACCTTAGTAATGTTGAGTTGGCCACACCCACACAGTCACATGATCACCAAGCCACGCCTACTCAGCTGGTCATTAAGGAAGAGAACTGGTTGTTAAATTATTTGAATCCCACCACTGGTCTCAACCTTCCTAATGCCGCGACCCTTTAATACAGATCCTCATATTGTGGTGATCCCCAACCATAAAATTATTTTATGTTTTCCGTATTTTTTTTTGGAAAATATGTGTTTTCCGATGGTCTTAGGCGACCCCTGTGAAAGGGTCATTCGACCCTCAAAGGGGTCCCGACCCACAGGTTGAGAACCACTGCTGTAAACCATTTGGGCCTGGCAATTTGAAATCATTTCGTAACACCCACCCCACTGGAAGAATTTAGGGAGGCTAGTTTAATTGTATTTATCTAAATCTGGATCCAGATCTAGTGTTTTATCTAATAAAATCAGGGGTGGGTTCAGGCAGGCACGCTGTATGCGCATGCGCAGTGCTATAAAAATTGTTCTGTGCATGCGCAGAAGCAAAAAAACAAGATGTTTCTTGCCCATAGGTGCCGCCACCCAGAGAATTGGTTCAGGGGTGTGGCAGGCCTGGAACGCTGCTGGTTCCAGCAACCCAGGCCACCAAGCTACTACCAGTTCAGCTGAACCAGTAGTAACCCACCACTGAATAACATATGCTTACAAGTCTTCTTCCTTTTCCCAGTCATTGATAGGAGAAGGTTAGATTATCTGAGGAAAAATCGAACCGATGGAATCCTCCATATCATAGATGCTGAATAAATACAAAGAGATAGTTAATATTTTCGTTGTAACTTCATTTCTGCAATAGTTGTTCTTTCATTTTGCAATTCCACTGTTCTTGACAGCTGGTTATAAAAAGATCAGACATTCTCAATCCTGTTTGAAACATGAAAACAATAGAATGTTTTTATTGCCCTTGTTGGGAATCCTTGCAACTATAAGCTCTCTGTAGCTTCTGAGCTAATCAGAAAATCAGCTGATTTTTCAAGGGAGTAATGGCTGACTCTAAGTTGTTTTCCTGGCAGATCTTGCCATCTGCTTTGTGCAAAGTTTTTGTCTTTGGGGGTATGACAGAAAACTTTCTATGTTGCAGAGCCAAAAGCTTTCCCCTAATATCACCAGGCTGAGAAAAATATGTATTCCACTGCGGTTCCCCCCTCCCGCTTTGGTATATTCATGGATTTTGTAAAGACTTCCCTACAGTTTTAACATTACATCTAGAAAAATGCAGTGGTCTATATATATAAAAAAACCTTTTTCTAAGCCTGTCTGCCTGCAAATGAAGTCAGCATTTTTTCAAATTCAGCACAAACTCATATATCTTGTTTAATTTTTTAGTGTATAACATAAGAATACAAAAATACAAAAGAAAATAGTAGGAAAATAAGGGAAGGAAAGCAGGGGTGGGTTCCGGCAGTTGCTACTGCCAGTTCATTCATGGCCGCGCCACATGCGTGGGCTTCATGTGCGCACACTTCACGCACACAAGTACACGCTGTGCATTAAAAATTGATCTCCACATGCACAGAAGCAAAAAACAAGATTGCGGCGCCTATGGTGCTGCCGGGAGAACCGGTTCAGGAGTGTAGCAAGCCTGGGTAGCTGCTGCTTCCAGTGATCCGGGCCACCAAACCACTACCGGTTTGGCCAAACCCGTCCAAACTGGTAGGAACCCACCACTGATGGAAAGGAAGGGAAAAGTGTAAGGCAAAGAGAAAAAGAAAAAGGTGTTGACTTCCAACTCTCTTTGGTTCAGTAGATACATAATAGGTATAAAGCAGGCAAAGGGATGTGTGGGGCTCAGTGGCTAAGATGCTGAGATTGTCGATCAGAAAGGTTGGCAGTTCGGCGGTTCGAATCCCTCTCTGCCTTAATGACTGGCTGGGTAGGTGTGGCCTGGTGGTCATGTGACTGGATCGCTGTGGCCTATTTGACGTCACTCATCACACCCAATCCCGCCTCCTGGCCACTCCCCCTTTCTCCAGGCCTTCAGCCTAAACACCACACCTCCAGAAATGAATGGGTTAACCCACCCTCCATTTCCTGGTGCAAATCCCACCCCCTCCAGTGAAAGGATGGGGAGAGACCAGCAAAGCATTCTGCTCCCAGCACCAAGGAAGGGAAGACATTGAAGGCTGAGCTTATTAAAAAGCAATACATTGTGTCATAACAGCCAACATTTCACACCTGAAGTGGCAAAGGCAATAAAGCTAAGGTGACCAGATGTCCCGATTCTGGCGGGACAGTCACTATTTATAACAATTTGTCCCATGTCCTGGGGCATTTTAAAAAAGTCCCGATTCTCTGGCTTCATGTTGAAAGTCCAGTGGATTTGCTTAAGAAATCCTAACCGGGGCAAGACAAAAGACACCCTGTCTAACCCCTCTCTCTGTCTCAGTACTTTCATTGAAGATATTAAAACATTAAAGTAAGAAAACGGACCCCCCTTTTACCTCATTTTATAAGAAAAAAATGACCAAGTACCATAGAGCTCCAGGAAATACTTGGCTAGAGAAGCCACGAGTGTTCCTTCCTGGATTTTCCAGAGGGGAGTGCCACGGAAGTTGTGGGGTTTGCTCGTGTGGGAAAAATGGTGGCAAAGTTGCTTTGAAAATATTTCTCTGACTAATTTCACCATTTTAATTTGCTCAGTTCTTTGTATTAACATCTACATCATTCTGGATTGACTTGGAATGCTCACTTGTGCCTGCTGGTAAGTGAGCTGGGTTTTTTTCTTTTATTTTTTTTAATGTATTTTAAAATAATATTTTATTTATTGTGCATAGGATTTTTTTAAATAGTTTTATTCTGTGTGGATTCTTTTTTTAAATTGTCTTAGACTATTTAAAAAAAGATTCTATCCAAAATAAATTGAAGTGAAACCATTTTTAAAAATTCTATGCACAATACTTTCAAATGTTTTACTTCAATTTATTCTGTGTGGATTCTTTTTTTAAATTGTCTTAGACTATTTAAAAAAAGATTCTATTTCAAAATACAAAATACCAGCTGCAGTTATTCACTTAAGAACTGTGGCAAGAAAGGTGGTATAGTGACCAAAGTTACAATGGCATTGAAAAAAGTGACTGATGACTATTTTTCACACTTAGTGACCATTTTCACACTTAGCGACCATTGCAGCATCCTCATGGTCATGTGATCAAAATTTTGATGTTTGGCAACAGTTACAATTTATATTTGTAAATTGTAGTTATGTTGAAATAAAAAAAATATTACAATACTATTTTTGCGTTGTATGAAAATTTTTGTTGCTCCATATAAAATTTTTAATCAAGCCCCCCCCCCCCCCGGGTCAAAGGTGTCCCTCTTTACCAATCTGAAAATCTGGTCACCTTAAATAAAGCCCATTGACTCTTCAGAAGCAATTTGCAATTAAAGCCAAAATTAATAAATAAATAACAGAAGGAGAAGGATTGACAATACTTCTGTGCAGAAAGAGAGTAAGATAAAGCTGGATTAACCCCTTCCTTCCTCCCTCCCTCCTTCCCTCCCTCCTCCTCATTCTCATCTTCCTTCCTCCCTTCCTCCCTTCTCTCCTTCCTTCCTTCTTCCCCTTCTTCCTTCTCATTCCCATATCTTCCCTTCCTTCCCTCCTTCCTTCTCCTCATTCCCATATCTTCCCTCCCTGCCTCCCTCCCTTCCTCTTTTGGCCTTTTTTTTGACCGTTTTTGACCATTTTCTAGGTGTTTTGGGGCTTTTTCAGGCCGTTTACTGGACCCATTTTTCACCCGAAAAACAGTTGAAAACAGCCTAGAAAAATGGCTTGAGAATGCCCCAAAATGGGGCAAAAATGGCCCCCAAAAAGGGCAGGGGCGAGGCCAGCCAGTGGTGGGATTAGCCAGTTCACTGAACTGGACAGAATTTTAACAACCAGTTCACCTGAACCAGTCTGAACTGGGTGAATTTCACCTCTGCTCCCATCCATCCATCCATCCATCCATCTATCAATCAATCAATCAATCAATCAAACATCTATCAATATGTCTTGGATGTCTGCCACCCATCTTAGCAGAAGCACTTATATATGTGTGTGTATTTTGTGTATATTTTTCTTTGGCTTTCTTCACACAACTTTTTTGGTAAGTACTTTGTCTTTTAGAATTTTTACAAAGGAATGTATTTGTGAATGCACTTTTCTCTTCAATCACTGAAATGGACAGAGACCCAAAGCCCATCGGAGTGTCTCTGCTTTTTAGAAATTAGTTCCTTTCCAGGCAGAGTGCATGATGTACTCATTCTGCCAAACATATAAAGCAGCAATAATGCTATGGTGTTAACAGAAAATGGCTTTTCAGTATATACTTGTAGTCACTAATACATGCTTTGCATGAATTGACTTCTCTGTGACATTAGTAGCTTTTAAGATACACTCAGCCACTAGCTTTAATAATAATGTAAGTGCAAATAAGACACCGGCACCATCAACCATGCCTGATGATAGAATGACAACCTGTATTTCAAATTATGACAACATGTATTTAGGGAAACACAGCACATCATAGATCACAAAGAGTTCTTAGCCCTTGGCACTCCTACAGAAGAGTGCTTATGTTGTACTCTCCAACGTACAAAGTTTCCTTACTTTGAATTTTCCCCTCCCTCCCCTCTGGTTTTTTTATCCCTATTTTACACATAAGAGATATAATAGAATAGAATGGAATGGAGCGGAGCAGAGGAGGGTGGAACAGAACAGAATAGAATAGAATGACACAGTTGGAAGGGACCTTGGAGATCTTCTAGTCCAACCCCCTGCCTAGGCAGCAAACCCCACATCACTTCAGACAAATGGATATCCAACATCTTCTTAAAAACTTCCAGTGGTGGAGCATTCTCAACTTCCGGTGGCAAGCTGTTCCACTGATTAATTATTCTGACTGCCAGGAAATTTCTCCTTAGTTCTAGGTTGCTTCTCCCCTTGATTAATTTCCATCCATTGCTGCTGCTTCTTTTTCAAATTTTTTTAAATGTGTTTGAATATTAAATACATGAACAGTGTGGCTTACGGGTATTGGTTTTGATACCCAACAATAATAATAAAATTAACAATTGTAATCACTTACATTAATCATGCTCACGTCTAAACCCATTATATAAAATACAATCATCTTTCAACTTCTTTTCCTTTCATCTACCTGCTGATTTTAACATATTATGTAACAACATTCATCGTAATATTTACCTCAAATTTCTACCATTATAACAGTATACGTATACAATTAAAATGGTTGACCTTATATTTACTTCACCTTGTGCATAATCCCTCATCAGTTGGTTATTCAATATTACTTTATCTTATTCAATGTTAATAGCCAAAATAACCTTAATAATATTATTTGGGGATTTAAAATATACAGATGTCTTTCAGCTTCTGATCCTTCCATTTACATATTAACTTTGAAACATTATATAGAAGTATACATAACAATATTTTCCTTCTTTTTAATTCCTATCTCAAAGGGACACGGTGGCTCAGTGGCTAAGATGCTGAACTTATCAATCAGAAAAGGATTGCTGTTGGTTCAGAGGTGGGTTCCTACCAGTTCGCACCTATTCGGTAGAACCGGTTCATCAAATCTACCGAACCGGTTAGGAGAGGTTCCACCAGTGGACCCGGAAAGCAGGCCACACCTACAGAAGAGGTTCCAAAAATTTTTGAAACCCACCACTGGTCCTTGGATATGATTATTCTACACTATCATGCTCCTATTTATAAAACTCAGTGCCTCTGTGAAAGGTAAGGATGACTACTGCGTTTGTGGTGCAATCAGAACATTGCGTGTGTTGAAGTTGTTTTAACACAAACCAAAGATGCCTTTTAAAAAACAAGTTTACATCATATTCTTATGCATGCCAGTGCTGTGTATGAGGTAATTTAAGGTGGTTCTGACAAGTGTCGTCAGCATCTTCATATCTGGTCACATGGGCGGCAAGCCACTCCCATCTGATCACATGGGCAGCAAGCCACTCCCACAAAGGAGGCCACACCCACAGAGTAGGTTCGAACAATGTTTGAAACCCACCACTGGTACAGTGGTTCATTTGGCCCACCCACCCACCCACCCGCGTTCCATAGCTGTTTATAACGTGACCAGCCAATTACACAGGTGTGCACTGCGTGCAGTGCCTGCATGACCTCCATCGAGCAGCTGGATGCCACAGGGCGGTGCCTAACTAGGACGCCTGGCCCCGTGCGCAGCATACCGATTGTGACGGGATCCGGACCCCACCACTGCACCAGGGGTCCGTCAGGGCCTTCTCCAATCCTAACTGGGTATGCAGTTAGGTTTAAGGAGCAGAGTGGGAGCCCGATGAGTCTTGGAGGAATCGTGTTCCAGAAAGCCAGGAAGAGAAGGCCCATTTCCTGGATACGCCAGATGTCAAAAACCACAATTTAATGTAGTCACATGAGTTTGGGACATGGCAAATGGCTCCATAGGTGGTAATGTACCCCCGGCAAGGGGGAGGGGGCAACAGAACAAGAGTTAAGTATCCCCAGAAAGGTCTCCCATAACTTTGGATGGTTGCTAAGCGACCGATTGTGGGTTGAGGATTACCTGTTGTGTACTTGCCATTGTGCAATTTCTTTCGGAAAAGCCATTCTACAGTAGAAGCAGGCAGGAGAGCACCTAAAGGGTTTTTGCGAGGAAAAAAGCTTTAAAGGAGATGGTTTGAAACATGGAGTACAGTTCGAGAAATAATTCATTGTACAGAAACAGGGCAATGAATTATTTCAGAAAAAGTAACCCCAGTAGGGTGCATCTGATAGCTGAATTCCTAATCCACTATTTTAAAATAATAATTATTCAAAATTTAACGTTATTTTAAAAACAGTCTATAAAGACACTCTCATTTCCATCAGAGATTTACTCCTGAAAGTTACATTTTCTTGCAGATTTTTTTTTTTACCGATTAACAGAGTTGGAAGGGACCTCATAGGTCATCTAGTCCAACCTCCCTCCCAAGCAAGAGACCCTACACCATTTCTGACAAATGGCAGTCCAATCTCTCCTTGAAAGCCTCCAGTGATGAAGCTCCCACAACTTCTGAAGGCAACTCTTGTTCCATCGGTTGATTGCTCTCACTGTCAGAAAACTACGCCTTATTTCTAGGTTGAATCTCTCCTTGATCAGTTTCCATCCACTATTCCTTGTCTAATGGATGCAACTATGTTGTTTTGGCAACCATGCTTTGCCATTGCTTTCTTTCCCTTCCAGCATTTCCTTGTGATATCCAACCAAAGCTGGACTTTGCTTCATTTTCCAAGTGCCGCCCACTTGGGCATAATTTGTAATATTTTGATTCTATCTTACCCTAGGAAATGGGAGGCCGATTGAACAGAATGGTTAAAAGACATCAAATTCATTCCTACAGCAAGTAAGGATTGCTGTTGGTTCAGAGGTGGGTTCCTACCAGTTCACACCTATTCAGTAGAACCGGTTCGTCAAATCTACCAAACCGGTTAGAAGAGGTTCCACCAGTGGACCCGGAAAGCAGGCCACACCTACAGAAAAGGTTCCAAATTTTTTTGAAACCCACCACTGGTCCTTGGATATGATTATTCTACACTATCATGCTCATAGTTATAAAACTCAGTGCCTCTGTGAAAGGGAAGGATGACTACTGCGTTTGTGGTGCAATCGAACATTCCGTGTGTTGAAGTTGTTTTAACGCAAACCAAAGATGCCTTTTAAAAAACAAGTTTACATCATATTCTTATGCATGCCAGTGCTGTGTGTGAGTGAGGTAATTTAAGGTGGTTCTGACAAGTGTCGTCGGCATCTTCATATCCGGTCACATGGGCTGCAAGCCACTCCCATCTGGTCACATGGGCGCCAAGCCACTCCCACAAAAGAGGCCACACCCACAGAGTAGGTTCGAACAATTTTTGAAACCCACCACTGTGTTGGTTCCAATGCTTCCTTTTTAAAGATGGAAGGTCAAACACCCCTTCCTGCTTTCTAGACAGGTGTTAGATGTTTGTGAATGGGTTTGCAGGACAAAAGGCATGAGCGAAAGTCCTGAAGGTTGAATAGAGCCTTCATCTTCAGTGGTTGGAGAGAATGACCGGATGAGGATTACCAAATCTGGATGGTCATTAGATGCACCAAATACACAGTGACTCGGCTGGTCATCCAGATTTTTGGCACGTGGTTCAGTTAACTGTCAGGGTCCCAAGTAATAGATCCATCATAAGCGAAGATTCCTCAAAGAATATCATATTGCCATATATTTGGTGAAAACCAACTCTGAGGAGCTCCTTGGTTTTCACCTAATTAAAAGCAGGAGTTTTCCTCTTAACCCCAAACAATCAGTTACGTGGCCCTATCAAGACAGCGTCCGCTGGTCTGGGGACACCACTCCTCCTTCCGCCGGCCAGATGTGAGAACGATCTTGGTTCCCAAGAGAAAGCATTTTATTTTGACTACACAACCACAGCTATTTCTAACCCCCCCTCCCTATCCCTCGCACCAGTGTGGCACCACTGAACCCTCAATTTGGCTTCGGCCAGATCAGTGTCAGGGTTGACATTAAAACTAATCTCTAAACACAATGATTAAGCCATGGAAAAGAGGGACAGTTATTGTAAGAAATCTCCATCCATACCCATCTCTTTGTGTGAGGTTACCTGTGTGAGCCCCGAGGTTACTTGGGCTCATCCTTCCCCCAGGAGTGGGGAGGGAATGGGGATTTTGCAATATCCTTCCACTGGAGTGGGGAGGGAATGGGGATTTTGCAATATCCTTCCCCTGGAGTGGGGAGGGAATGGAGATTTTGCAGTATCCTTCCCCTGGAGTGGGGAGGGAATGGGGATTTTGCAATATCCTTCCCCTGGAGTGGGGAGGGAATGGAGATTTTGCAATATCCTTCCCCTGGAGTGGGGAGGGAATGGAGATTTTGCAGTATCCTTCCCCTGGAGTGGGGAGGGAATGGAGATTTTGCAGTATCCTTCCCCTGGAGTGGGGAGGGAATGGAGATTTTGCAATATCCTTCCCCTGGAATGGGGAGGGAATGGGGATTTTGCAATATCCTTCCACTGGAGTGGGGAGGGAATGGGGATTTTGCAGTATCCTTCCCCCGGAGTGGGGAGGGAATGGAGATTTTGCAGTATCCTTCCCCTGGAGTGGGGAGGGAATGGGGATTTTGCAGTCTCCTTCCCCTGCCCTGCCCACAGAACTGGTAGTAAAAAAAATTGAATTTCACCACTGCCCATATTCCTCCCTAACCTCCTCAGGGTCTGACTCTGCTGGCAGCTCTGCTGGCTGCTGGCGGGCCACAATACTTATCTGACTGACCCTTGCCTTGGTTGTGCTTCTGTCCTTCAAGGCCATTCCCTCTGCCCTCTACACGTCTTCTTTCAGTCTGTTCCCAGTACTTCCTGAGAGCCTGACACTTATATCTACTGCCTCTGCACTGGCAACTAGATACAGACAATTAATTCTAAATTGCTATCTCTGACATTCTTGTGGGTTTGCTGTGAGAACAAGTACGGCAGTTAATGATGCTGAATTCGGACGTCCTCGGTGACCTTTCTAGAAAAGATCCATCAGAAGATGAGACGGATGCTCTGCTTTGTTCAATGGCCTGGCAGCACCAGATTTTTGCCCTGGTGGGCCTTCGTTTCAGTACTGGCCCTTGTTGGCTCCTATTCACTGCTTCCCTGCCTTTTCATAGAGAGGAAGAAGAATCTGCAGGCCCCCTTTGCTAGTCTTTCTATTGTTCCGCAGCCCATTTGATTTGCTTTTTTAAGACTTGACAATGTTGAAATATGAAAGTAAGCATCCCAAATTGAAAGCACATTTCACTGATTGACAGATTCAGATCTCACTTTGCAGAGGGCACTGAACTGTTTCAGACACGAGGAATGAGATGGCTTTCATCCTGGGTAGCCTGTCTTTCCTGCAGTCCCTCTCCCTCCCCACCACTGATAGATATTTATAAAGCAATTTTTTTACCCTCTCTGGTCCCTCCCCTACTTGTATTTCTCCAGTACCAGATCAGGACTGCAACAACCATAATAACCACCAGTGGGCGCCAAAGTGAAAAACTAATGCATTGCTGCCATCTAGTGGCTGTTCATATTTTGGCACCTCAGAACCAGTACTCCGAGCAGTGAATAATTCTATTATCTTGGGAAAGGGAATTGTGGGTAAAAGCTGGGGCCCAGAAAGCTAAATAACACCCTTTGTGGAGTGTCCAATGGCATGGAATTTTTAAAAGCATTACTTACAAGGTCTTATGCATCTCTAGGACTATAATAAAATGTATGTGATTTACAAGCCCTCTTCCTTCATTTCTCTTCTCTTTCATTCTTCAAAAATGGGTTTGGAGGGAAGAAATAGCACCAATCCTTCAATCCCTTGGACTTTTGTTGAGTGGTCTACCTTTCCATGATCAGGGAATTGCTGCACTCAAATGTCTTAATTTGAAATAAGTCTATATTTGCACACAAGAATGGAGGTGGGTTTGTTAATTCACCACCAGAAGAAACTTAGATGTACCGGAGGATGAAATCTATAAATGGAGATGGAGATACGTGAGCTATTTTGCTGTAGCCCATTGTTTTCCAGCAGAAGACTGATCTGGCATGATTCAAACTGGTATTTTCTTCTAGTCCTGTAGACCTGGCAATGAGATATGCTTCATGACTGCCATCTTATCTTTTTTGTATTGTGGAAACCTATGGAGTATATTGTCTTTTCTTCACAGTTCCTTGTCATGCCACAGAGCAGTGATGGCGAAACTTTTTCTTATGGCGTGCCAAAATTGTCCGCATGTGCCCTATTGTACGTGCATACGTGCCAGTGGTGGGTTTCAAAATTTTTTAGAACCTCTTCTATAGGTGTGGCCTACTTTGTGGGAGTGGCTTGCTGGCCATGTGACCGGGTGGGAGTGGCTTGCCAGCCATGTGACTGGGTGGGCGTGACCAACCTGTAAAATGTGGTGAAACTCACTTAACAACGCTCTTGCTTAGCAACCAAAATGTTGGCTCAGGAACTCTGGCATTTGAAGCACGCAAGTCTTAAAGCTGTCAAGTTACAACACCTTTGCATCCCTAACCCTTTAGAAACAAAAACCCCAGGGGTGTTCGAAATTGACAACTTTAAGACTTTGGACTTCAACTCCCAGAATTCCTCCTCTCGCTCTTCATCTTGATGATGTGTGGGGGGAGGAAGCTGGAACTGGTTCTAAACGGTACTGTAGATTTGTGGAACTTCTTCTATAGAAGAGGTTAGAACTGGCAGAAACTCACCCCTGATGCGTGCCCACACTAATTCAATCCACCCCACCTATCTGCGCATGCACGCGCAACCTGCTCCTCCCGTGCATGTGTGCACAACCCTTCCCCAGGCTCTGGAGGCTTTCCTGAAGCCTGGGGAGGACCAAAACAGCTTCCCTCAGTCCCCCACAGAGGCTCTCTGGAAGCCAGAAATGGATCGTTTCCGAACTTCCACTTGGTCCTCTTTTTCGGCCTCCCCAACCTCCGGAGGTTTTCCTGAAGTCTGGGGAAGGCTAAAATGGCATCCCTGGCCCTTTGGAAGGCCAAGAATCAGCTGGCTGGCATGCACATGCCAGAGCTGATGGCCAGCAAATATGGCTCCAGGTGCCACCTGTGGCACTCGTGCTATAGGTTCGCCATCATGGCAATAGAGGTTCCTTTATGACAGGGGTGTCAAACTCGATTTCATTGAGGGCCACATCAGGGTTCGGTTTGACCTGGGGGAGCCAGGGGGGCATGGTCAACTCAGCATCACTTGTGTCAGGGGCCCAAGCACTCTGCCAGCGAAAACAGACTCCTGAGCTCCCACTTCTGGCTGCGATGGGTTCTTCAACCCTCTGCCAGGGAAAATGGAGCCCAGGATGGCCGCACACATCCCTCATGAACTCTATTTTCGGCTGCGATGGCCTCCTGCAACCCTCTACCAGGGAAAATGGAGCTTGGGAAAGCTGCACGTGGCCCTCATGAGCTCTATTTTCCCTGGCAGAGGCACTGTTAGGTAAGCTCCCCGTTGGGAGAGCGAGTGCGTTCAGAGAAGCGTTGTGAGAGTTGTGTTGGAGAACGCACAAACCAGCATACAGAGACACTGCAGTTTAAATAGGCTTTTACTTTCGTGGAAATAGAGGTATCAGAGTCCATCAAACAGTCCAAGTCATACACAGATAAGACAGTCAGTCATCAACGTCTCTCAGTAAAAGGATAATCCAAATAACATAGTCCAATAACATATAATCAGTTCAGAACTCAAAGTTTGCTAGTAGTTGCAAAACTTACAATAGCTCACGGCACTCAGATCAGCCCAGCATCTAAGGAACAGAGAGAGCTAACAGTCGTTCTGGCTCCCTCTTATGGCCGATTGAGGAAAACAGCAACCAATCACATTTTACAGTATGATTTAAAGAAACAAGTATAACATTGCTATATGATTTATATATTGCCATCCCAACCGTTAGATTATATTCCTAACAGGCACCATGAACCGGTCCTTTGCTGTTTCCTGGGTGGCCCCGAAGCCCAGATTTAAGCACCCCATGGGCCAGATCTGGCCCCCAGGCCTTGAGCTTGACACCCTTGTTTTATGACACCACATATTCAATAGGCACAGCATTCCCTATTTTTCTTGGTTTTTTTTTTCCAAGTATCATCTCAGGGACTTTTGTTTTAGAAGTGTTCAGTGATATTGGGCAACACAGCATGATTGTGAGGTTACTGTAGAATGAGTGTACTGTAGAATGTTTTCTCCTTTCTAAAAGGAGAAAACACCAAGGGCTTCAAATCCTTTGAATGCACAGTGAACAATTATTTTTTTCTGCTGATATTTCATTACCTCATCTTTCTTTGTTCTTGTTTACCATATTTTCCTTTTTAAAACCTTTCTGTCTCATCTTCCCCATTGTCTTTGGTGAAAAGAGTATAGTAAGCAGGAATCAGGTCCTTGTTGATATCAGCCCAAAGCAGAAGATTAGTTAAGTCAGTGAAATTCATTAACCTGTGGATGTCTTGGAAAATCGTGTCTGTGGAATCAAAATGTAGACATTTTCTTGGATGGTAAATAAATCACTTGCCTGGACACCATCTGTTTAAAATTTCTGTTAGATTTATTTTGCAGCCGTCTCGGAAGGTTCTTAGTATTAAATTGTGAGGCACAGGATGATTGAATAATGACATTATCATAACATTCATCCAGCATAACCATGACAATGAGGCATTATTTAAACACCGATTGAGAATATTTATTGGAAATGCATCTGATTTTTTAAAAAGCAGCAATTATTCAGTATTTTATTCAAATAGCGAATGTCACGATTCCTCAAAAAAATGTAGCAATAGGCATGTAATCCTAACTCATATTCTACTAGTTTGGGGCATCCCTTGCTGGCATTTATTAGAATTCCTAAGATGCCACACGCTCTTTGAAATCGCCAGACAATGATGCCAACATCACACAATGATGTCATGACTCAAATGATATTCCTTCCCCTCCTTTGGTCTTCACCTCTCATGGCTTATAGCAACTGCTGTCTTCTAACAAATACACTCAATATGGGCTACATCTCCTATACACAGTAACCATTATTTAATGCCATTGTCATACCAAGGACCATCTATGCCAGTGAGAACTGGAAATCTACAAGAATTGTTCATAAGATCAATGTCTTCCAACAATGTTGGGTCTATCCTGATGACCCAACATTGTTGGAAGACGTTGATCTTATGAACCCATGTTCTTATGAACCCAGGCCCATGTCACAAATGAGGAAATTCTACAAAGAAGTAATTCCCCCAAACTCTCTGAGATAGTGACAGAATGTAGATAGTGACAGAATGTAGAATGTGCTTTGCTGGACATGTATGCACATGAATGAACCAGCAAAGACCACAACCAATTAGATGGCACCAGATGGTCAGAGAAAAAGAATAAGGCCAAAGAAATCCTGGCACCAAACATTTAACAGAATAACAGAGTTGGAAGGGACCTTGGAGGTCTTCTAGTCCAAACTCCTGCTCAGGCAGAAAACCCTACACCATTTCAGGCAAATTGTTGTCCAATCTCTTCTTTAAAACCTCCAGTGTTGGAGCATCTGCAAATTTCTGGAGGTTGTTCCATTGATTGATTTTTCTAATTGTCACGGAATTTCTCTTTAGCTCTAGGTTGCTTCTCTCCTTCATTATTTTCCATCCATTGCTTCTCGTCCTGCCTTTAAGTGCTTTGGAGAATAGCTTGACCCCCTCTTCTTTCTGGCAGCACCTGAAATACTGGAATACTGCTATCATGTCACTCCTAATCCTTTTTTCCCTCTACTCTAGCCATAGCCAATCCCTGCAATCGTTCTTCATGTTTTAGCCTTCAATCCCCCAATCATCTTTGTTGCTCCTCTCTGCACTCTTTCTCCCAGAAGGCCTCCGGAAGAGGCGGTTTTTGCCCACCATGGCCACGCCCACCCAGCAACTGGGCAGAGAACCCGTTGCAGAAATTTTTGAAGCCCACCCCTGGTCACAATCTACCAGTGGTGGTTGCAATATTGTGATTGGAGCCACACACCCTCTTTTCACAACACAGATGTCATACCTGCCATTGTGCCCAACTGGAGTCCCTGCGGGCACTGGTGGTTGGACTTGCCTGGATATTTTATTGCTTCTACCTTTATTAAGTTTTACATGTCCTCCTCCTTACTCTCAAAAACGTTGACTTTTAAATGTCAAGGTGGATGGCTTAGTTTTCATCTCCTCCAAAGGAGGCAGCTGTTGTTTTCTGTCCACAAGCCTCAAAATTACTAGAACCAAAGAGTGTGCTGGAGAGCTGTGTTTGTTTATAGCGGGGGGGGGGGGGCTGCTGGGGGTTCATGAGAGTCTCCAGCTAAGATTCTGTGCTGTTCGGAGACCCACAAATCCTACTCTGGCTGGCCCTGCCCACCCTGCCCCTCCCTCCCTTCTCAGGAGTTCACATACAGCCTGTTTTGGATGCAGGTAAGTGCAGGGAGGCTGAAAACGGGCCTACTGGAAGTTTGGGAAGGGCCTCCGGAGCCTGGGAGACACAGTTTTCGCCCTCCCAGAGGCACAAGGAAAACCTCCAGAGCAGTGGTGGGTTCCTACTGGCTCGAACTGGTTCGGCTGAACCAGTAATGGCTTGGCGGCCTGGATTGCTGGGACCAGCAGCAATTCAGGCCTGCCTCGCCCCCAAACCAGTTGTCCTTGCACCATCATAGGCGCCGGCATCTTGTTTTTTTGCTTCTGCACATGTGCAGAGCAATTTTTATTGTATTATGCATGTGTGCACAGCACGACCACGAGCGAAGCAGCAGTAGTGACTACCAGAACTCACCCCTGCTCCAGAGCTGGGAGAGGGCAAAAATGCTCTGCCATGGTGCAGGAGGTTGATTAGGCCGTGCCCACCATGGCCACACCCACCCAGCAATCTGGCAGACAACCCATTGCTAAAAATTTTGAAGCCCACCTTTGATTTATAATAGCAAAAAAAAAAAAAATCTATAGCATTGAATTCTCCTTCTTCCTTCTCCATAATTAGGATGGTTTACTGATTAAAAACCAAACAGGTGAAGGAGGAGGAGCTAAGAGAAGGAGGAGGGGCCAAAGGAAGGAAGAGAGGCCAAGGGAATGCAATGTATCATAAAACCAGAAACTGCCTGAAGAACATGGGTGGGAGAGAAGCTAGTTGGAAGGTTTGCAGTGGTGAAAACTTTATTCTGATCTGCCCCTCTAAAGCACACATATGTAAGGTACAGGTTCCCCTCATACATATATGCTGGTTGTTCCTGACTCTAGGGGGCGCTGCTCATCTCTGTTTCAAAGCCGAAGAGCCAGCGCTATCCAAAGACATCTCCGTGGTCATGTGGCCGGCATGACTAAACGCCAAAGGCACACGGAACGCTGTTACCTTCTTACCAAAGGTGGTTCCTATTTTTCTACTTGCATTTTTACATGCTTTTGAACTGCTAGGTTGGCAGAAGATGGGACAAGTAACGGGATTCGAACTGCCGAACTGCCGACCTTTCGGATCCACAAGCTCAGCATCTTAGCCGCTGAGGCACCGCATAGGTGCCTGCACCTATTTGCACACACAAAAGAACAGGGGGTTTAAAGAAAAACACATGCCACGCACAAGAGCTGTGTTACTGTTTGAAACGTGCATCAGATGTGAAAAATCATATTCATAATATGCTCCACAACCGTTTTAGCTTTGCCATGCTAGTTTAATGCCAGTTTAGTTGTGTTAATTAGAGGTCTAAATGAGGGGAAAAAAATACAATTGTTTGATAAGTGCTAGGGGGTTAAATAAAGGCTGATAAATCTTGAAAAAAAAGTGTTTTTTTGGAGTATTTCTTCTGATGTCAGATGATCATCTCAAGAAATCAGCATTTGTGTATAGAAGTGCTTGGTCACTGATTAAAATTATTCTCAATCAAATGCTAAGTACTAGATTACTGGCAAAATATTTCAAGTACAGAAAGAAATCGTGCATGGATCAAATCCATATAGCTCACAACTTTGTGAAATCCTTTTTATTCCCTTAAAAAAAAAACCTGAAAGCATTTTAGCTTATCCTTTAAGCCAACTGTGCTCCCCCCCCCTCTTCCAGTATAGCTTATGGAGGTTAACAATAATACTAAGAAAATCCACTTTTGATTCGAGTAGTAGGTCACGATAAAATATAAAATGTCAAAAGTATAATTACTGAATGCCGGCTCTACTGCTAATTAATGTCTTTTGCTCCTCTGTTTTCCTGAGTCTTGATGCTTGGAGAGCTCACCCAGTCACTTTTAATTTATCTATTGTTATTTTATTGCTGCCATTTTCTCCTGGAATAACAATCTTGAAAGTCCTTTAAAAAAAAAAAATATGACTGATGTACAGCATGACAGCTCTTGGCATAGAACGGCAGTGATCTGATCCCACAGAGGTCAGTACGATAGTAGGGAGAAGCCCACCTACTATGAGCAACGAGAAACAGGATTTTCTGAAAATAGCCCAGCTAGAACCAAAGGCGGCTTTTCTAGCGTGTACCTATATTCCTGGAAAACCCATCACAATATTGCTATTTGCCAGCTTTTCAGTTGATTTAGCTGAGTTTTTGGCAAAGACTTTCGGTTTTTTTTTTTGAATCTGTAGAGATTTTACCCCTTGCGTGAAGCACGAATTGGACATTTCGTTTTGTGTTTAGCGAAAGAACCGATAAACCTCACTCCTCAAGAATTTTATGGGTTTTTCTTTTCCCCTTTTAGGTCAGTTTAAAAAGCGAACAGTATTTCTTTTTTTAAAAAAAAGAACATATGGCCAGGGCCGGATTTAGATGAAAAGAGGCCCTAGGCTATTCCACTTATGAGGCCCTTTCACCTCCTATTTTTAAGTTTGTAAATTGCATGAGAGACAATAAAATACATCATTACTGTGATATATATCAATATATATCAATATATATAGCTGGCCTCCCGACGGAGGGCGGCTCTGCTCTGCGGCAAAGGCAACGAGGCCAGCCGCCTCCCCTGCTGCGCTCAGCTGCCCGGCTCGGTCCCCTCGCCCTCACCTGCCTGGCCGCTGGTGGGCTCCGTGTCAACGGGGCAGCTACTGGGAGCGGCTGCGCCTCTTGCCCGACCGCCGGTGCCAGGAACGTGGGCGGGCTCCCCAACTGCCGCGGCGCTGGAACGATCTTAACCAATACATTTTTATGTTTGTTTATTAATCATATGCGTAGAATTTCTCCTTATTTTCGGTTCAGTGTTTTAGTGTTCACTGTTTTTAGAATAGTGTAATTTTAATTTTGCTAACAATTTGAATGTAGGCCCCCCTTGATCTTGAGGCCCTAGGCTGAAGCCTAGTTAGCTTATAGGAAAATCCGGCTCTGCACATGGCTAAGAAAGAGGACAGTTTGGCCAAATTCTGTTGGGAGAATTGAGACCGGGAAATTGAGATTCTCTGCAGACCAGTGGTGGGATTCCAAACCTTTTCCTACCAGTTCTATGAGAGAGGGCTTTGTGCGCATGTGCAGCACTGAAAGACTGCCCTCAGTGTCAGCGCTGGTGAGCTGAGCTGTTTTTTTTAGCTCATCTGAGGTGCGGCAATCCACTTTGTTGCGTGAATCAGCTGAGCTAAAAAAACAAGGAAATATAGGACAGGGAACGATGGGAGGGCGGGGCCAACCAGAGGTGGTATTTGCCGGTTCTCCGAATTATTCAAAATTTCTGCTACCGGTTTGCTCGAACTGGTCCAAACCAGCTGAATACCACCTCTGCTAAAGACCCTTTTCTTTCTTTCTTTTGTAAATAAAGATTTTTATTAACAAACATGTAAAATACACACAAACAAAAGTTAGACGTACAGCACATTTATACAATACAGTACGAACAGGAAGTTCCTGTTTTTTATAATAACAATCATCAATCGATACCGCTCACCTTATATTATTTCCCTTTCTATTGTATTTCATTTGGATTTCACCAATCTTAACCCTCTTATTTTACTCATAACTATTATTTTTGAGTTTTGTTATATTCTTTCATTGATTTTTGTTTCTTTTCTCCATGCACCTATACCATTTATCCCATATCTGGTAAAATTCTGATTCTTCCTTTGCCTGGATTTCTTTAATTAGTTTATCCATTTCGGCACAATCCATAATCTTTCTTATTATTTCATCTTCGCTTGGGATTAATTTGTTTTTCCATTTCTGGGCAAAGACAATCCTTGCCGCCGTAATTATATGTAGTATTAAATACTGGATTTCTTTTTTGTATTTCACAGACATAATTCCTAATAAAAAAACTTCAGGTTTCCATTCTACAGACCCTTTTCAATAACATCAAATGAACATAATTATGGAAAGGTGGCTGCTTAGATTCCAGCTTCCTTAAGAGTGTTTTGCTCTTGTAGTGCAGAAACGTCTGCCAATCTGTTTGTAGCAAAATGCCGGGTTTGGGGCGCACAAATCCAAGACCTTTCACTCCAGCTCTATGCGCACAGCATTGGTGAGTATATATAGGATTCAGGATTCAAACACTTGATCATGCTTGCCTGTTTGCATCAGGGGTGGGATTCACTTACTGCCTTCTGCCCATGCGCAGTGCTCGCACATTATATCAGTGCCAGCTACCGGTTTGTCCGAACAGGAGAGAACTGGCTTAATACCACCTCTAGTTTGCATGTAAATGCTTGGAATTTCCCCTCCCCCCCCATTGGAATTGCCCAAGAAGTATTCATTATATTCTGTTGTTGCAAGAATTGTCCATTCATTTCTGCTTCTGTAATAAGAAATTAGCAACCTATAAAAGGACGATTGCATTAAGCAGGGTGTCGGAGTTCATATTATATCATATCGGCCAGAGCCGAGGTGGCGCAGTGGTTAAATGCAGCACTGCAGGCTACTTCAGCTGACTGCAGTTCAGCAGTTCGGCTGTTCAAATCTCACCGGCTCAGGTTGACTCAGCCTTCCATCCTTCCGAGGTGGGTAAAATGAGGACCCGGATTGTTGGGGGCGATATGCTGACTCTGTAAACCGCTTAGAGAGGGCTGAAAGCCCTATGAAGTGGTATATAAGTCTAACTGCTATTGCTATTGCTATAGGAACAGTCTTTGCAGAATACTTTCTCTTGGTTCCCATAAGGGTCCAGGGTGGTGAAGACAGTCATTTCCAGCATGGCCCAAGAGATTTTCTAAAGCTGTTTCTTGTCGACCTGTTTTTCTCCAAGCTTCGTAATTCATAGTTCGTGTCCCTGGCAGCAAACTGTCCTTATGATTAACAGGTAGGGGGATATTTCTGTGATATTTCGGGTTGGAAATTCATCCCTGTGTTTGATGAGGGGTGAATCATGGTTTTTTCTTGGAGTATACCTTATGATTAAGTGAAATAAACCTGAGGTAGATTCTAAGAAAACACATTTTTATTGTAAAATAAATAACAAACAAACTTACTGGCTAATAACTACATTCTGGTAAAGTTCCTAGCCTACCTCCTCGTGGCAGGCAAAACAGAAACAGAAAAAAGAAAGAAGAACGGACATGCTCAGTAGGGTTACAGAGAAGAGTCAGCCTACCGTATGTCTTAGAATATAAGCACAACTGGCAAAACAAATAAAAACATAGTACAATTTCTGTGAAGCTTTTCATTTTGCTGTGCATGGATAACTCTTGTTTCTTTGCTGGGGTCTGTTGCTGCTATATTGAATGGGCTTCCTAATATTTCTTGAGTTTGTAAGATCCAAGCATATTCTGCCTGACTTCTACAATTTCACTTTTCTCCCACTTTCATAGGGATGGTGGCAGTGGTGGGGGCCTACCAGTTTAACAACTGGTTTGGTGATCGCGTGGGTTTCTGCACACGGATGTGCAGTTTTGAGAAGACTTACCTTCCACATTACTGCTGGAGAGGAAAACAGCTGAGGTGTGGCAATCCACTCAGCCCCGTGACTCAGAGGATATAGGTCAGTAAAATGCAAGGGCGGGTGGGCAGGCCCAGCTGATTGTCGTAGCGAACCGGTTCGCCCAAACCAGTATGAACCGGTAGAATCCCACCGCTGGATGGTGGTGGAATAATTTGAAAAGGCACTTCCAAACTTAATAATAAATTGTGGAAGAGAGGAGATTCATGTCACAGAGGAATCTGCTGAAGAATGGAAGAATATTCTTCATTTTAGGGAAAATGGAGACGATGGAAGTCTGAACTTTGATATTTATATAGAAAACATTTTGATGTATAGTATAGTCTTTAATTTCATCTGGCTGGCTGCCCAGTAATAATCTCATCTTATCCTCCACTTAATTCATTTCTTGCGAAGGCAGAGGGAATACCCCATACTCCTGTTGGAGACATGTTTAGCACTAAGGATGTGCAAACATTTTTATTCCGACACTTTCAACATTGTTGAAAGTGCAAGAGAGCTGTTTTGAATGAAATAGGCTGTTTTAAACATTCTGGAAGGGTTTCAAGGAAAATTACTGAAGCAACCTGCTCAAGTCTTTCAATCTTGCAACACAGGGTGCTCTGAATTCAGAATAGTTTCAAGTTGGAATATTTTGCATATCCTTCTTTGGCCCATACAGGTGATAGGACTGTCTGTTTCTAAAATCTTCCACCAAATGTAGGTCATATGTCAGGAATGCCTGCTGCAAACAAAGTTTTGCAGCTTTGTGATTTTTCTAGGAATTAATAGACTTGTACATATTACAAAAAAATAGAAGAGACGAATCCAGAGATAATCCTGTAAATCGTGTGTATTTTCTTAGGATTATTTAGTATGCATTTAAACCATTCCACATTCTCTCAGTGCTTCCATTTCATATATAAAGTGCTTATTACAAACCAGGTTTTAAAATCTTGGCAGACTAGAATAGAAAGTTCAGACACAATGAGTTCTATTTTTCAGAATTACTCCTTGGAAAAAATCCAACTGTTGTCTGAGATGGAGATGTGTGTCTGTGAACTTAAACACTTTGCTTAAAGAAAGGTTTGTATAATAAGCCCAATTTAGAAGGGCACCACTGGAGGACCGTGTGAAATCAGGCAATTCCTATTTGGTAAAATAAATGATCAAATCTCTGCATTCCTAATAACCACAAATGCTGTTTAACATTTGTGTTGCTCTTATTTATGCAGGAATGTAGCTCAATATTGACATTCTGTTTCTACTCTTCAATATTTTTTCAAGTGAAAATGATTATTTAAAATTTATTTCTGACACCCGAAAACTTTGTTTCTTAAAATCAATGTTCAGGAAAATGAGCTTACATCCTAAGACCGTGATGACAAACCTATGGTACGCGTGCCAGAGGTGGCACACAGAGCCCTCTCTGTGGGAATGAACACCTGGTCTTCTGGTCTTCATATGCGCTGGAGCACCAGAAACCCAAAGACTAGGGCTTCGGTGTGCACAAAGATCAGCTGGACGGCACGCATGGGTGCATTGGAAACTCGTAGAGCAGGTGACCAGCGTGTGCATGTGCACTGACCAGCTAGTCTTCAGGTTTCCGGCACTCTAACACGTGCATGTTCCAGTTTGGGCGCTTGATGCCAAAAAGGTTCGCGATCACTGCCCTATGTCCAGGACTCACCCATAAACAGCTTAAACAATGATAACTCCAACTGTGTTGGGTCATATGTTTGGAGGTCTTAGGACAGTGGTGGGTTGCAGATCCCGTTCCAACCAGTATGGTTGGAATGGGCCCGGTGGTGTCCACATGGACACATGCAGCACGCGCATGCATCTTACCGCCTGCACGAGCCTCCGTGACGCTTCAGCTGCTCAGCGGAGCATCGCACAGGCACTGTACGTGCCATGCGTGTGCATGGAAGCATGGAAGCCTTAAAAGACAGGCAAGGAGCTTGTGTGGGTGGGGGGGGGTGGGCCCCCCTGGAGCACCATACCAGAACGGTATCCAGTGCTCCGGGCAGGCTCTGGTACGCCCGTACCGGGACGTACCGCCTGCCACCCACCATTGTCTTAGGAGTACCCATTTCAAGCTAGGTTAAACCTCTCTCTTATTTTAAAGAACTCCAGAATATGTTATGCATACTAAAAGAGAGTCATCCAAGGAAAAAATAGGCAAAAACACTCTTTTCTTTCCGAAGTTGATTTCAAACTGAAATGTACAGGAAATAAATAATCTGTATCAGCTACATCAGGGGTGTCAAACTCAAGGCCTGGGTGGTACTTAGTAGTACCAGCCTGCGTGATACTTAGTTCTGGCCCATGGGGCCGCCCTGGAAACAGCAAAGGACTGGCCCTTGGAGCCTCTGCCAGCAGAAACGGAGCTCGTGGGGGACACGGGCGGCCCTCCTGAACTCTATTTTTGCTGGCAGAGGGTTGTAGGAGGCCATCACTGGTGAAAATGGAGCTCAGGAGCCTATTTTCACTGGCAGAGCTATCGAGCCACCACAGGTGCCCCTGACATGAGTGAGGTTGATCTGGCCATGCCCCCCCACCTCCCACGGCCCCATGAGGTCAAACACAACCCTGATGAGGCCATCAGTTTGATTCCCCTGAGCTACAGAGTTGGATTTGGGAAAGTATTTGCAGGCCAGGGGAGCTGTGGGACCACAGCTTCACCTCATCTTATTCCAGCTGATGATGGTAGCTTTGTCTCCCAGATTTGTTTGGTTTTTTTGAAGTGGCTGGTTTGGTGTACCAGATGGTCTCATCTTCTGGGATCAGAATTTTTTTTAAAAAAATTGGAGAGATCTTTCTTAAGACAGCCACAAGAAAATAAAAATTAAGAGCTGGAAGAGACACCTACAACAATAGAAAAAGAAAGGAAGAGGAGGAGATGAGAGGAAGAGGAGGGAAGAAGATAGAGGTGAGGAGAGGAAGATGGAAGGGAGAAGGAGGGAAGGAGAGAGGGTAGGAAGGGGAAGAGGAAGAGAGGAGTAGAGAAGAGGTAAGGGAAGAAAGAAGGGAAAGGTGAGAGGAAGGAAGAAAGTAGAGAAGGCAGGGAGGGAGAAAAGAAAGGGAAAAGAAGGTGGTGTCAAAACAGGTGAAGGATTGTAAACAAAGCAACCCAAACGGTGTGTTATAACCCTGTAAATGGAATGACAAATGTATAACTATGTGAATGTATACCTATAATTGTATATAGAGAACAAAAAATAAAAAAACTAAAAAAAAAAAAGACTGCCACAAGAGGTGGCATCGCCGAGCTAGTCCTTGGGGCAAGAATGGAGAAGTCCTACTGAACTCCCAAGGCGTTGCTAGTAGTGGTGGGTTATGACGGGGTGTACCGGTAATTGCCTGGAGCACTGGTTACCATTCCAGTACAGTGCTCCGGAGGGCCCACCTGCCCACCCGCTGTCCTTACCTGTATTTGAGCTCTTCAGGGCTTCCGCGAAAGCAGCGTACGGCGCCTGTGCGATGCTCCGTCGAGCAGCTGGAGCGTTGAGGAGGCATCATGGAGCACCGTGGATGGTAAGTGTTAGGAATATAATTCTAACGGTTGGATTGGCAATATATAAATCATATAACAATGCTGTAACTGTGTCTTTAAATCATACTGTAAAATGTGATTGGTTGCTGTTTTTCCTCAGTCAGCCATAAGAGGGAGCCAGCATGACTGTTAGCTCTCTCTGTTTGTTAGATGCTGGGCTGAACTGATCTGAGCGCCGTGAGCTATTGTAAGTTTTGCAACTGTTAGCAAACCTTGATTGCTGGACTGATTATATGTTACTGGATTGTTATTTGGATTATCCCTTTACTGAGAGACGTTGATGACTGACTGTCTTATCCGTGTATGACTTGGACTGTTTGATGGACTCTGATACCTCTATTTCCACGAAAGTAAAAGCCTATTTAAACTGCAGTGTCTCTGTGTGCTGGTTTGTGTGTTCTCCAACACAACTCTCACAACGCTTCTCTGAACGCACTCGCTCTCCCAACAGGGAACTTACCTAACAGTAAGTATGCACACACGTGCTGAGCATGTTCATGTGGTGGACACTGGGCCCCATTGCACCGTACTGGTTGCAACGGGATGCGGAACCCACCATTGGTTGCTAGCCTCAGAAAACTGGTGCCTCCAATGAGGTAGGTAGAGGAGAGTGCGCCTTGTAAAAGTTTTAAGGACAATTGTTACTTTCCTCTTCATTCCCCGGTACGTGTGCTGCAATGGAACAGCAGAAAATGAGTAATTAAAAAGGTCAATTGCTGTGGCTGTTTAATGATGACTCTGAGATAATTATTTGGTAATGTTAAGACTGGCTTTTTGACATCATTAATTTGCAAACGGGTGGCAATAACCGTTTCCAGCTGAACGCTCTGACTTCCCCAGCTCTTGGTGTCCCCTTCATAATTTATCCCAGTCTTGCACTGGGCCTTCTTAACTTAAAATCAGGGGCTCCTTGGGTTTTCGATCAGGAGGCACAAAGGGAAGGAGAGAGACACTGCTCTTTTATGCTGGTTTCTGTTTTTCAGATCGGAAGTCACCCGTAGCAAAAGAAAGAAGCTTTTCTTCGTTGTGTTTGAAAATGCCTTAATTGTTGTTGTGGCTGCGTGCGCTGTATTTCTTACTCGTGCCAACTTAAGAGAGCCTGCTTTTTGTTTGTCTCCATTTGTGGGTGTGATTCCTCTGCCAAATGCTCCATTTTGTTTGGACTCTGCTAATTCTGTTTTACAGATGCTGTGTTGTTAAACCTTTGGATCTCTGGAAAACATAAAATAGATCTCTTTGGTTTTTATATTCCAGCTTTCTGTGCAAATGGCAATCTCTTTTTACTGGTTATTCCCCCCACCCACCCACCCCTGCTCAAAGTGGGGAAGGGGGCAAGAGCTCACAGACTTCCCAGTTTTATTTATTTTTATTTTATTTATTTTGTCAAGCATGTATAAGATATAAGTCTAAACATGAGTATGAATACAGGAAATAGCATAGCAATAGCAGTTAGACTTATATACTGTTTCATAGGGCTTTCAGCCCTCTCTAAGCGGTTTACAGAGTCAGCATATTGGCCCCCAACAACAATCCGGGTCCTCATTTTACCCACCTCAGAAGGATGGAAGGCTGAGTCAACCTTGAGCCGGTGAGATTTGAACAGCCGAACTGCACAACTGCAGTCAGCTGAAGTAGCCTGCAGTGCTGCATTTAACCACTGCGCCACCTCGGCTCTGAATGGATACGAATAAGTAGGGTCAGTAGGAAAGAGATGGTAGACACGCTGGGGCACTTATGCAGGCCCCTTACAGACCTCTTAGGAATGGGGTGAGGTCGACAATGGACAGTCTTAAGGTTAAAGTTATGGGGCTTTGGGGATGAAACCACAGTGTCGAGTAGCGCATTCCAGGCATTGACCACTCTGTTCCTGAAGTTGTATTTTCTGCAGTCGAGTTTGGAGCGGTTTACCTTAAGTTTGTATCTATTGTGTCCTCATGTATTGTCGCGGTTGAAGCTGAAGTGGTCATTGACAGGTAGGTTCTGCTAGTTTTTTTTAATTATTTGACATTTCTGTTGACCAGGTCTCATCAATGCTATGGATGGAAGCTTATCCAGGTTACACAGGACCTGTTTCTGATCAGCAAATCCTACCCCGCCCCCCACAATCTATACTAGATTAGATTCGTCACTTATAAAGCCCTTCATGGTATTGGACCTGGGTACTTGAGAGACCGCCTGCTGCCAATTACCTCCACTAAACCGATTAGATCCCACAGATTAGGCCTCCTCCGAATTCCATCCGCCGGCCAGTGTCGACTGGCGACTACCCGGAGGAGAGCCTTCTCTGTGGCTGCTCCGACCCTCTGGAACGAACTCCCCGTGGAGATTCGAACCCTCACCACCCTCCAGGCCTCCCGCAAAGCCCTTAAAACCTGGCTGTTCAGACAGGCCTGGGGCTGAAGAACTATTGCCCCCGTCTCGAATTGGTATGACTGTTGTGTATTTTAAATTATGTATTGTTTTTGTGTTGTTTTAATTTTCTGTTTGTATCCCCCTTCCCTGGTTGAGTTGTGAGCCGCCCTGAGTCCCCTTCGGGGGAAAAGGGCAGCATATAAATAAAATCAACATTCAACATTCAACATCTTAATCTAGTATAGAGTACTGCTAAATTGTGCAGCAATTTGTAAAATTTGATGGAAATAGACTGCTGATAGAAGATATATAGATCCAATGAAAGCTACACTTATTTAGCTATACTATGGTGTTTCTATATAATCTGTATTTCTGTTTCATTTTGTTTATGTCTTGTTGTTATTGCCTATTAGCGCAGTATAATGTTTTATTATAGCAATAGCACTTGGATTTATATACCGCTTCACAGTGCTTTACAGCCTTCTCTAAGCAGTTTACAGAGTCAGCCTATTGCCCCCAACAATCTGGGTCCTCATTTTACTGGCCTCAGAAGGATGAAGGCTGCCTCAATGGAGAGAATCAAACTGCTGGCAGTCGGCAGAATTAGCCTGCAATACTTCATTCTAACCACTATGTCACAACAGTTCTATATTATATTTATAAAAAGCTTATTCACCCAATTTTTATATTTATGATAACATGCTTTAGCTTTTTATATATTCATCTATATAGTTTTAATACTGATGTCAATCACATTCGATTTGGTAGCTTTTAAAATAGATTTTAATTTTAAAGGATATTAGAATTTGGTATTATAAATGTAATCTCTTTATTATCTTACTGACCTTTTTCGTATGGAGATGGTAATGTTTGGGAGGATTTCCAGTGCTTGAAATAAAATACAGGTAGTCCTCAGCTTATGACTACAACTGAGCCCATAATTTACATTGCTAAGTGAGAAATTTGTTAAGTGAGTTTTGCCCCATTATGACTTTTCTTGCCACATTTGTTAAGTGAATCACTGCAGTTATTAAATTAGTAAATTAGAATCCATCCAGCTTCGGCATTGATTTTGCTTGTCAGAAGGAACCGTCATAAATGTGACTCAGTTGTCAAACATCTGAATGTAAATCACATGACCATGGGGATGGTGCAATAGTCATAAGTGTAAAAAATGGTCATAAGTCATTTTTTTCAGAGCTGTTGTATTTTCGAACTGTCACTAAGTGAATCGTTGTAAGTCGAGGACTACCTGTAAATCTGAATTTGGGAAACTGCATGGGTTAACATTTTCCCAAATATGTAAAATAAACAAACATCGAAATATCATTTTGAAAGGCACCGTGGGAAGTAACGAAAAATGATAAAATGATATTATTCTCTCATCTCTATCATGGTTTGAGTTTTAGCAGTGTGTGTGTTTGCGTGTGTGTGTGTGTGTGTGTGTGTGTGCATGGGGGGCGGGGGAATTGGGCCAATGTTTCTCAACCTTGGCAGCTTTTAAGATGCATGAAGAATATAGCTCATAAATCATCTCCTGTTTGGGAGCTGGGTAATTGCAGGTGTTAAAGTGAAGTGACTAAAGCTTGCAATGCATTTTAGAAGAGAAGTGCTTCAACACAGTCTGGTGAAAGATTTCAGTTTTGAGAAGTTAATCACGATGCCCATCTATTTACTATTTTAGACAGAGGTGGTATTTAGCCAGTTCTGACAGGTTCTGGAGAACCGGTAGTGGAAATTTTGAGTAGTTTGGAGAACTGGCAAATACCATCTGTGGCTGGCCCCGTCCCCAGTCTATTCACTTCCTCTCGAGTCCTGGCTGGATCGTCTTTTGTTACCCTGCATAGGAGAACGGAGCTGGAAAGCAAGTTGGTGGGCTGGGGGGGGGGGAATGGGGACATTGCAGTATCCTTCCCGCAGGAGTGGAGCGAGGATGGAGATTTTCCAGTATCCTTCCCACAGGAGTGGGGAGGGAATGGGGATTTTGCAGTATCCTTCCCCCAGGAGTGGAGTGAGGATGGAGATTTTGCAGTATCCTTCCCCCAGGAGTGGGGAGGGAATGGGGATTTTGCAGTATCCTTCCCCCAGGAGTGGAGAGGGAATGGGGATTTTGCAGTATCCTTCCCCCAGGAGTGGAGTGAGGATGGAGATTTTGCAGTATCCTTCCCCCAGGAGTGGGGAGGGAATGGGGATTTTGCAGTATCCTTCCCCCAGGAGTGGAGAGGGAATGGGGATTTTGCAGTATCCTTCCCCCAGGAGTGGGGAGGGAATGGAGATTTTGCAATATCCTTCCCCTGGAGTGGGGAGGGAATGGAGATTTTGCAGTATCCTTCCCCCAGGAGTGGGGAGGGAATGGAGATTTTACAGTATCCTTCCCCTGGAGTGGGGAGGGAATGGGGATTTTACAGTATCCGTCCCCCAGGAGTGGGGAAGGAATGGGGATTTTGCAGTATCCCTCCCCTGCCATGCTCACCAAGCCACGCCATGCCCACCAAGCCACGCCCACAGAACCAGTAGTAAATAAAAATTTAATCCCAACACTGATTTTAGAACATATCCTCTTGAAGCTTAATGTTCACCACTGCCCTGCAATTGGAAAACTTCCAACAAATGTATGTAAAAGTCCTTGAACTTTGGAGTCTGATTCTGACCTTCTGGTGGTGCTTTTGATGGCTTGGTTGATGATTATACTTGCCAAAAATAGGACAGCAAATGATGTGGGATGAAAATCCATGTTTGAAATGCAACACTAAACTTAAGGCCAGCTTCCAGCTTATAAAGAGCAAATTAATTTTATTTTATTATCACCATAAGTAAACTGTTCTAATACAGTATGGGTTTTATTAACATATGCAAATATTGTAGGCAATATGAAAAATTTAGACAGTTATTATCTATCAAATATCAATCTATTCCTTGCAGAGAGTCAAAAAACAACAACACATCAGTTACGACATACACAAACTAGAAGCATAAAACTGCTCATTAAAAACACACAATTCCCAAAGGGAAATAAACCCTTACGAAGTACAGTGAGTCATACAAACCATGATCTAATACAAATTCCTTCATAAACACAAGCTTTTCACAAATGTCTCGGACAATGTTCACAATTAAAGTAGATTTGTTGGTTTATTTTAAACCTATAGTTTCTAAAGTGTTAAATCTGGAAGAAAACCCAGTGGATATGTACAGAAAACAACGTGTTTCTATGAACATTTGCTAGATAAGTTTTATTTGCTGAAACTGTTACTTAAGATTGAATTGCAATATTGTATTGCCCCACAGATCTGTCTCTGTAACATGATTAAACGTAACGGTCAGGTCTCTTATTCCTCACACTACAATAAATCAAAATATATTCCAGGCAATTTCAATTCTGTGATTTGCACAATTTAAACAAAACTCTTTCATTGGTTATTATTGTTTTACCCAATTTACGCTGATATTCCTGGTTGTTATGTCTATGACCTACATTCTATGCATTCCTCTAAAACAGGTCTCTTGATGTCATGGGCACCATTGGACATGATATAACTCGTGTCATTTGTGTGATATTGTCATAACATGCCCAGCCCTCGCAATGCCTAGGAGTTGTACTATTTCAGCAGTGGCACTCAAACTACTAATTTCTCACATTCTGAAATTTCTGCCTCCTGCAAAAACTGAAATAGGAGGAAACGTCCTATTTATGCCGCTGAATGGGAGAAAGGAGTTGCAAGATTTGGCACACGGTATTCAGGCAGTTCCCCTTCATAGATCACCGCCTTGTTGCGATGAAGGGGATTGTGCAGCTGAAAGATGTGAGTTAAGTTGTGCAGGCTCACCCAAGGCAGACAAGTCATAGTGGAGAGTTCTTCCCAAACCTTGTCCACTGGAGACTCCAGAATCCCTTACCAAGAAACCCCATGGACAGTAGCAAAAAGGCTAAAAGATGCTGGAAGATGCGTCTCTCAGGTTGGAAGTTATCCAATACGCTAGTGGGGAAGAGTGGAGGGCAGGGGTGAAATCCAGCAGGTTCTGACAGGTTCTGGAGAACCGGTACCCTGTTTCCCTGAAAGTAAGACCTCCCCGGATGATAAGCCCAATTGGGATTTTGACCGCATGTGCTAAAATAAGCCCTCCCCAAAAATATTGCAACACAACAGCAGCCATGAGGGGACTAGGCTCGCTGCCACCTCAAAAAAAATAAGACCTTCCTGAAAATAAGGCCAAGTGCTTATTTCAGGGGTCAAAAGAAAATAAGACCCTGTCTTACTTTCGGGGAAACACGGTAGTGGAAATTTTGAGTAGTTCAGAGAACCAGCAAATGCCACCTTTGGCTGGCCCCAGAGTGGGATGGGAATGGAGATTTTGCAGTATCCTTTTCCTGCCATGCCCACCAAGCCACACCACAGCCACAGAACCGGTAGTTTAAAAAAATGAATTTTACTACTGGTGGAGAGCAATTGCAAATAACTGCAAAAAGAGTGAAGCAGCTGGGCCAACGCCGAAAGGACGTTCATCTGTGGATATGTATGGTGATGAAAGAGAAGTCCGATGCTGTAAAGAACAATATTGTATAGGAACCTGGAACGTAAGATCTATCAATCAAGGTAAGTTGAGTGTGGTTAAACATGAGGTGGCCAAGATTGAACCTCAACAACTTGGGAATCAGTGAACTAAACTGGACAAGAATGGGCACATTTAATTCAGGTGACCATTATATCTACTACTGTGGGCAAGGCACCCTTAGAAGAAATGGGAGCAACTCTCGTAGTAAAAGAGTTGGAAAAGCAGTATTGCAATACAATCTCAACAAAATTGATGGAATGCTTTTGATTCGAATCCAAGGCAAACCATTCAATATCACCGCAATCCAAATCTGTGCCCCAAGCACCGATGCTGAAGAGGTGAAGTTGACCTGTTTTATGATGACCTATACCCTCTAAAATTTACACACACCCATAACCCTAACCCTGACTTCTCTTCAAGGGACACATACTGAAGCTGAAGCTCAAATACTTTGGCCACCAAATGAGAAGAGAGAGCTCACTGTAAAAGATCCTGATGATGGGGAAGGATTGAAGGCCAAAGGAGAAGTGGACAGCGGAGAATGAGATGATTAGATACAGAGATGGGTTTCACATAATTTTACCATTGGTTTGCCGCACACTGAAAATGTGAGCATGCGCATGTGTGCGGCCTTCCGCGCATGTGCTTTGCTTGCACACGGGCTTGCACGCATGTGCGTGGCTTAGAAAACGTGGCTAAATAGGATGGCATAGCATCGAGGCAGGCGGGTGGGCCAACCTGCAGGTTGCCACTACCGATTCACCCAAACCGGTCCAAACCAGTTGAATTCCACCACTGGTTAGATAGTGTCATTGACACCATGAACATGAACTTGGGAAAACTCCAGGAGACGGTGGAGGACAGGGAGGCCTGGCGTGCTGTGGTCCATGGGGTTGTGAAGAGTCAGACATGACTTGGGGACTGAACAACGGCAACAACATTTTAGGCTGTCAACTATGAAGTGCAGGAGTTGGTGGTCTTTGTTCTTATATATCTCAGTTGCTTAACCTTTAACACCAAGTCAAATGATGGGAAATATTTGCAACTCCAAGCAAGTTGCTTAAGGTGATTTGCATCACCTAAATTAATTCAACATGTACAAAGTTCAATCTATTTGAATAATAAAGAAATATTAAGGGATCAATTCTAGTAACACAGTCACACGTGCGGGATCATCAAACTGCACAATCCCTCAACCATATACAAGCTGATGCCATCTCCACTTGTTAGTGGGTCTTCTTCACTTGTCTTTCCTTTTGCAGCAAATCCTTAGTTTCAGGGCATTTCTTGACACTGGTCTGAAAATGTGACCACTGCATTTCTCAGAAAACATTGGCAATCTGGTAAATAAAGCATCCAGTGGCAGAAATCATCCTAGAACCCTACCAAGCCTCCTTGTGGAGAGATGGGATAAGTAGGAACACCTCTCATGCCTCGCTGCTACAAGAGTTAGGAAATACGCAGTGCCTTGAGGACAGAAATAATTCTCATCTAGTTATTTAGGGATGACATGATAGCAGTGTTGCAATATCTCAGGGGCTGCCACAAAGAAGAAGCAGTCAAGCTATTCTCCAAAGCACCTGACGGCAGGACAAGAAGCAATGGGTGGAAATTAACCAAGGAGAGAAGCAACTTAGAACTGAGGAGAAATTTCCTGACAGTTAGAACAATTAATCAGTGGAACAGAAGTTGCCTCCAGAAATTGTGAATGCTCCAACACTGGAAGTTTTTAAGAAGCAGTTGGATAACCATTTGTCTGAAGTGGACTAGAAGACCTCTAAGGTCCCTTTCAATTCTATTATTCAATTCTATTCTATTTTATTCTATTTCAGGATCCTTGCAAGGAATGGAGAAGTAAGATAATCTGAACAGGCTGTTTCAGCAGGAAGGCAGGACTGCTGCCCGACAAGGAGCAGCATTAACATTCTGATGTTCACTTTTTAAGGAGGAATCTTGGAGTGCAAGGCAAGATTGTCTCTGTGAAAATAATTTTACATTCTTTTTACATTCTTTCTTGGAGCTACCCAAAGTATACAATGTATGTATGTGTGTAATTCTAGTTCTGTGTTCCTTTTCCATCAGCTATTCTGTGGAAAAATGGTCAGCGTTTTCAGAAAAAGGCTGATAAGGATGGAAAAAAAATATTTTCAGGGGGAAAAAAAACCCTCGCAATAATCCGCTAAACGGAACGGATTTTCCAAGAGTTGCTAAAATTGCTCTTATAGAAATGGTGGCGCCTAATGGAATTTTGTAACAACTAACCGTCAGCTATGTTCCTTCTTCAGGTGATATTCCTTGTCTTGGTCAAGTTATTTCAGAATGCACAAAGCTTGCCCCCAATCCTGAACCTTAACCAAGGAATCCCCATCGTCCTCTTTACAAGAACATCAGCAGGTTCCTGAGGGATTATTAATAAGTATTAAGATTAGCCAGGAGGCAAAAGGTTAGTTTACATGAACAAATGAGATAATGGCCTGATTGGACAGGTAGCAGCTGTTTTATTGCTTTCGCTTATTACAAGTGTTTCCATTTTTCTTCGATTTTTTTTTTCCTCCAATTGGGGCCCGTGAGAAGAGATGCTCTTCTCCCAATGCCCCATGTACACAGGTAAGAGAGGCCACTTTGGTGTGCTCAGAAACTGAAATGTGAGGTTGCTACTTTTTCACCCATTAAAACGATACTTTCCCATTTCAAATTATAGCTTTTCTCTCCTCTGTCTCCCCAAGGGGGAAAACCATGAGGACAAAGTGATTAAGACAATCCACATCTGGCCTATTGTGACAATATTCACTGGAGAACATTTTGGGAAAAAGTCACATTCTTGTTCTGATCCGTACGAGGTGGCTCAAATGAGATTTCATGAGTGGGGAAGAAAAATAAGTTGGTGTTGTAGTATATTTTCATCCTAGGTTGGATTTCCATGGTTTCCCCTCAAATTCTCTCTTCTTTCAGGACGGATGTCTTGGGCTTCCAAGATATCATTTAAGTAACATGGCCTCACCTTGATTTCTGGATACCTTCACTTGCCATAGGGGAGATTCGAATAACCCATCTCCTTCGACTCATTCTCCTCATCGTTCAACAACTTCCCATTGTGCTTTTCAGATAAAGCTGTTACTTCTGGGCTGTAATGTTACCTCTTCCATCTTGAGGCACGTCAAAATATTCTCTTTTCTGGAAAAAAAAGAAAGAAAAGAAAACACATTGTAAGTAATCGTTTGTGTCCTGGATGCTTAAAATGTCTCATTTTCCCCCTTGACCAGGGGTCAAATGCTACTGGTTTGCCTGAACTGGTAGTAAAAAAAAAGTAAAAAAAGTCCCGACAATTGCGTGGCACGGGTGATTGTCACACAGCTGATCGTCGGAACTTTTTTAAAGCATTTTTTTTTTTACTACCAATTCGCCCGACCCGGTAGTAAAAAAATGCTTTAAAAAGTGAAAAAAAGTTCCAACGATCAGCTGTGTGGCAATCACCTGTGCCGGTGATTTATATTCACTAGAAAGCAGGAAGTCCTGCCTTCTTGCGAATCGAAATCGCGCGGCACAGCTGTTCCCTCCCCTTGCTGTTCTACTTACCTTTGCAGAGTCAGAAAAGGCTTCTTAGCAACTGTGGTGCACATGCACGCAAAGTGCCTGCACAGCAAACCCGTAGCGGACTTCAGAACATTTCACCCCTGCCCTTGATTTGTGATTCCGATTTGCCACCAACAATAACAGTAACTACCGATGTGAATATTCCCTGTTTGCTCATTCCCAATAAAAATACTACAGCTGCATATTTATTTGCTTCCTTTCTTCGCTTGGGAACAAGCCCCGTTGAATTTCAATTTGTCATTCTTCTGAGTAGATTGGATAGGACGGAATTTAAGTTTGAGCTGTTCTTTTTAATCTACCTGAGCCCATTTTATCACTCTCCTAGCTTCCTAACAGTATTAAAACATTGGAAGGGAAGCTAAGAAACACAGCCCCCACCAGCTACTAGGAAGGGCCCATTGATACTCCAGGCCCCAAGGATTGTAATCTGGAAACCTTGAGAGAAAGTCTGGAAGAGATTAGACTGGAAAAATTCATCCATCCATCCATCCAATTTCCATATTATAATTTTCCAAAGCTACATAGATGTATCTTTGAAGTTACCAGAAGTCTTCACTTGATGATTAACCAACTAGTTAACTATTTTATATGTCCATCTATTTTTCTCTGGAAGGCCATCTTCAAGTAAAAATCTGCATACTGCAGAAGGATATATCTAGCCTAATGAACAGAAGGGAGAGGGGTGACAAGATAGCAGTGTTCCGATATTTGAGGAGCTTCCACAAAGAAGAGTGGGGGGGGTCAACTTATTCTCCAAAGCACCTAAAAGCAGGGCAAGAAGCAATGGGTGAAAACTAATACGGAGAGAACCAGCCTACAAATAAGGAGAAATTTCCTGACAGGACAATGGATCAGTGGAAGGGCTTGCATTCAGAAGTTGTAGGTGCTCCATCATTGGAGGTTTTAAAGAAGATATTGCACAACCGTTTGTCTGAAATGATATAAGATCTCCTCTTTGAGCTGGAGGTTGAACTAGAACAGTGTTTCTCAACCTTGGTGACTTTAAGTCCTGTGGACTTCAACTTCCAGAATTCCCCCACAAGGTTGAGAAACACTGAACTAGAAGATCTCCAAGCCCTTCCAACTGTTATTCTTTTAAGTGTCTGTTCAGCGACTAAAATTTAACCATTTTTTTGCCATAGTTGTTAAGCGAATCACTGCATTTGTTAAGTTGTACCATGCAGTCATTAAGCAAATCTCCATTGGTTTTACTTGTTGGAAGTCAGCTGGGAAGGTCGCAAATGGACATCACATGACCCCGGGATGTTGTAATCTGTCACAAATAGATGCCAGTTGCCAAGTGCCCAAATTTTAATCATGTAACTGTGAGGATGCTGTGGCAGTTGTGTGAGTGTTAGTCATAAGTACTTTTTTCAGTCTTTTGTAACCTTGCCTGGTTACTAAATGAATGGTTGTAAGTGATGCTTGTAATACTCCAAGGAATTAGAAATAACTGCTTTCCTTGAGGGCTACTTCATCTGGTAAACATGGTACCAGTGGGAAAAGGCTCTAGGGCAAGAATAGAATAGATTAGAATTCTTTATTGGCCAAGTGTGACACAGAAGGAATTTGTCTTTGGTGCAGATGCTCTCAGTGTACATAAAAGAAAAGATACATTCATCATGAATCATAAGGTACAACATTTAATGATAGTCATAGGCAGTGGTGGGTTGCAGGAGGTACACCCCTGTACGGGCGTACCGGAACCTGCCCGGAGCACCAGGTGCCATTCCGGTGCTCTGGAGGGCCCACCCACCCACACGAGCTCCTTACCTGTGCTTTTAGCCTTTGGCGTTTCTGCGCACATGCCTGGCGCGTACGGCACCTGCGCAACGCTCTGCCGAGTAGCTGGAGCATCGCGGAGGCTTGCGGAAGCGGCACAGGCAAGTACAACAGATACACGGGCTGCATGTGTGTATGCACGCACACCGTGCGCGTCCATGTGGGTGACGCCGGGGCCGTTCCAACCGTACTGGTTGGAACGGAATCCGGAACCCACCACTGGTCATAGGGTACAAATAAGCAATCAAATCATACCAGGAAACAATCAATATAAATCATAAGGCTGCAAGCAACAAAGCTACAGTCATACAGTCATAAGTGGGAGGAGATGGGTGATAGGAACAATGAGAAGATTAATAGTAGTGCAGACTTAGTAAACAGTTTGACAATGTTGAGGGAATTATTTGTTTAACAGAGTGATGGCGTTCAGGAAAAACTGTCCTTGTCTCTAGTTCTGGTGTGCAGTGCCCTATAGTGTTATTTTGAGAGTAGAAGTTGAAACAATTTATGACCAGGCTGTGAGGGGTCTGTAAATATTTTCACAACCCTCTTTTTGACTTATGCAGTATACAGATCCTCAATGGAAGGCAGGTTGGTAGTAATTGTTTTTCTCGGCAGTTCTAATTTGGCTAGACTTTTCCTAAAATGATATTAATCCTGGGTCTTGAATTTGCAGGACAAAATATATGTTCTTCCACAAAAACAGTGATATAGCCCAGAAGTATTTGTTAGATTGAGTTAGACTGAGGCTGTCATCCCTTTATGCCACCAAATTTGGCACTCTGCTTAATTAAAAAGTGCATATTACAAAATGAATAACAACTGACCTCAAATTATCTTCTCATCTGAATGCAGAAAGAAATATTGTTTTAGCATTTTTAGTAACGTTATGCCAAATATGAAGTGCACTCTGCGAAACTAATTAAAGCAGAGCATTTTTGGAAAAAAGAGCAGTGGCTTTAAGACCTAGGTTGTTTTGTGTGAAAAATGGATGGATAAGAAGAGGAGTGCTTATTAATATATCAAACTGAAGCTTAAATGTTAATCAAGAGATTTGCTTTGAAGGGAAGGCTGTGACAATTACTTCATCTATTTCCTTTCCTAACTATATGGAAAGGCAAGGTCTTTTGTGACCTGCAGCTCAATTTATTGGATACGTAGGTAGGTGATGGTGAATCTATGACATGCCATTTTTGCTGAAATGCAGGGTCTCCAAAAATGCAAGAACGCTTGCATGATTTTGGGAAGCTTCAGAGCAGGACTTTCTTACACAACATGCAGAGTATCCAGAGTCTTCTCAGAACTTTCTGAAAGTTGTTCAAGAGAATCGTGCTCTGGAGCCTCAAAAAATTGCACAAAAACACGGGGCATCTTGTGTGACTTCCATAGAATCCCAAGAAGAGAGTCTAGAGATGCCTCTTTTGTCTGATATGTGGTGTTTGTATGTGCGTGCATGTGTATGTATGAGAGAGACCAGTAGAAAAAAAGTAGGCATTTTCTGAACTTTTGACATCCAAAGCCTAGTCTTTTGACTCACCATCACTGGTCTAGATGTTCTCTGCCTATGCAAAGGCAAAGTATTTCCAAATGCATTATTTTATTTATGAGTATTTTCACAGTACTTTCAAATGCAAAGTAGGAGATGCAGGAAACATACGCATGGTCAGCCATAAAGACCTTAAATGCCAATATGATAATAATCAAAGTTTAGGGAACCAACAAGATGAATTCAAAGTATTAGTACCAGGCCAGGGGCTGCCTAGAAGGGAGTGAATCCAGTACTACTGTGTACTGAATTATTATAGGCTACTTCAGTGAAAGGTAAGAGCTCAGCTCAGTTGTGCTGGTAATTCATGTAACACTGGAGATATTGCTTTACTATGCCATTTGTACATTCACAGCCTCCATTCGTCTAGGGGTGATGTGAGGAGCTTAGGGAAGCCTGTGGATGCTCTTAGGCTCTGGGAGATGCCTAAGTTCTTCAGAAAGTTTTGCCAAAATGTCAATACAAATTGGATGCCACATTCAGAAATTATGTGCTTAAGTGCTCCGTGCAATCGATACATGTTTCACAAATATTTTTGCTAGAGTTCATGCAGTCATAATCTTGAGCCAAACCACAAAGTGGGCCTGCTTGGAGACCAGATCCGTAATAACCCAATCCTGGTATTTCCTGAGCTTTCTGGTAATTCCGCAATAAAGATCATGGAGTGGTAGGACTGGGGACAGATTGTACCAGTCCTGTAGTTTTCCCTGGACATCTTTTGGCTGAAGCACAGACTGGGCAGCTGGCCACATATGTTTCAATGTCCTTTTTCATGGGTGGCCATCAAAACTGGCATCTCACCAGGTGGAGAGTTTTAATGAACCCAAAATGCCCCATGGTCTTGGTGTCATGCCTGTGTTGTAGAACTAGGGTCCAATGGTTTACAGGCACATATAATCTATCTCTCATCCATGCCAAATCGTCTCTTAGTGAAAGTTCCTCCTTATGCGGTTGGAACCACTCACCCTTTATCAGAACCCCCTTCAGTGCTTGGACTACTTCACCAGCTATTCACCATCACCATTTAAGGCTTTTTGCTGCCTTGTGAGGGCAGCCGAGGCTATTTGTTTGGAAGGGATGGAGTTGACAATTCCTCTTTGGCACTGCTATACTGGGGCATCTTGGACAGTGCATCTGCCAGGAAATTCTCTCTCCTGGGAGGTAACAAAGGGTGAAGGTGAACCAGCTGAAGTATTGAGCCCATCTGACTAGCTTAGGGGATAACTTTTGGGGTTGTTTTAGTGTTTCCAAATTCTTATAGTTGGTCCAGACTTCAAAGGGGGCTTTGCTGCCTTCTAGGAATTGTTTCCAAGTGAGAAGAGCCCAGCGAACTGCGTATGCTTTCTTCTCCCAGATTGCCCAGCGCCCTTTCGCCTTGGAAACTTTGCACGGGGTGTATGCACAGGGTTGCAGCTTCCCTTGTGAGTTCGTTTGGAGGAGCACTGGCCCCACTGCCACATCATTGGCGTATGCCTGAATGACAAACGGTACGACACCACCAAAAGGGAAAACTGCAGACACATAGTTATAGACAAGGAGCTAGGAGCCTACAGGTTTTTCCTCATCAGCTAATCAGTTGATGTTCCTCAGGTTTTGTGGAGGACTCCCTGTGGAAAGTACAGGGCACCACAATCTGAATTTAGCTGCCTCACTGAGTGCCCCAGCAACTCCAGAATGATAAATCAACAAAAACGGATTTTTCTCCCACTGGTGTCATTCACCACTTATATCTATAGGACTGACTTTGGAAAGCACTTACTTTCACAACTTGAAGCAGTAGGAAACTTGCACCCAAAAGTGTATAAAAAATGACCAGGCTGATTTGCACGCTTCATTTGCACTTATATATTTAAATTAAGGATGGCCATCACTGGCTGCTTCCTCTTTTCATATGTAAAGTGAAAATGAAATTAACCAGTTCGGCTGCCTCTGAAGAATTTTTGAAAGGACCGAAGGACTAATGTTCTCCTTTTGAAATTCAATGGTTGTTGGGTGTCTCTGAAGATGGCTGGGCTGGTTTCCAGGATTACTATCAAATTAAAACAAAACAAAATAGAGCAAAGCAACAGCTTTTAAACAGCTCACAGATTTATTATAATTGAACATCAGATGTCTAGGTTGCCTCAAAAAATATAATGGAAATTGAGGTAACAACTACATGGTGCTGAGAGCACCTTTGAATGCCATGGAAAGGATTCTGCCCATTGGTTTGGCAGAATGGAAGATGATGTTTTAATTAGTCTTCATAAAATTTGTTATTGCCAGAGGCTGTTCCCCCCTCCCCCCCAAATGCACATTTGTGCACCAAATCTGTTGCGCCAGAGGGTTTGCAAAAGGCATTTGCTGCAAAGATAATTTTTAGATGGGAAGCTGCTGGTGTTAAAATGATTCTATTTTTTGGTATGACGGCTTTAGATTTACATGTTTAAATGAAGAGGAGTTTCTCAGTTATACAACCTGAAAACACATTAAAAGTAGTTCAGCTTTACTTCTCCAAAGAAATGCAAAGTGTCTCTAGAACAGTGTTTTTCAACCACTGTGCCGTGGCACACTAGTGTGCCGTGACATAGTGTAAGGTGTGCCGTGGGAAAAACACTTTATATATAGTCAATATAGGCACAGAGTTAAATTTTTTAAACATTTTCTAATGGTGATGTGCCTCGTGATTTTTTTCATGAAAAAAGTGTGCCTTTGCACAAAAAAAGGTTGAAAAACACTGCTCTAGAAGCTCAATTTTCTGTCCACTGCAGTCATTCAATAAAATATACCAACTATCAGTATGTGATCTGAAATGCTCCTTTCCCAACTAAGAAATGTAATTAAAAGGGATTAGCTTTTATTAAAAAGCTGCAAAAACTTATATATATTAGTGCTCTAGATGCCTCATTTTTTTATCACCATAGGTACAACTCTCCTGCAATAATTTTGACAATCTTTTAAACACACACAATCAAAGATATGTGACTTATTTATTAATTTTTTAATGTTGCCCATACAAGATGATTCTGGATTTATCCTATTCAACATCCTGAAACTCTAGTAAGATAGGTTTTTCAAGTAGGTTTCTAATTAATGTCTAATAATCCAAAAACCTCTGGATATAGACATGGTAACTCTAATCTCAGTAACCCCCCAACGTCATCATTATGAATGTTAGTCTTCTCAGATATATTTAGATATATGGGGAAGCCTTTTTAAAGCCATTTTTTGTCCTCCCCAGGCTCCAGAGGCTTTATAGGAGCCTGGGGGGTGGTGGTGGTGAAAAGAGCCCCCCATTCCCCAGAGACCCCCGGAGGCTTCAGGAGCTTCCCTGAAGCGTCAGAGAGCAAAAAACCCAGCCCTATGGACAAACTGGAAGTTTGGGAACGGATTTCCGGTTTGCTTGTAGGATCGGTTTAAGCCCTCCTGAGGTTTCAGGGACCTGAGGCCTAAAAATGACCCTATGAACAAACCGGAAGTTACTTCTGCAGCCTGTGCATCTCTCAAGTGGGTAGAAAGCAAGAAGGAAGGTGGGATTCATGTAGAGGAAGACCTCCCCCTCCCTTCTCGATGTGAACCATGGCTTTAGAGCACTAGAATGGAACCCATCCCCCCCTGATGAATTCATTTTGCAAGGGCATAAATGCTTCCCCTACAAGCAGCTCCTTGATCAAATGAGAGGAAACAGGATTATCGGGTCTGGTGATTGTTCAGCCCACGTTATGCATTCGTAAGTACCACAGGTGTTAACTTAAAAATGCAAAACTCTGCATTGAAGTAGAGCCAATTTCGGAATAGAAATTGAGACCCAAAATGGGAAATCTCAGGTTCAATATCCCATTGATGCAGAAACACTAAGTGTTTGTTCATTTCAAAATCCATAATCCTTTTGGGTGAGGACAAAATAAGTAGTCATTGATATGTTTATGCAGTGATTTTAGCAAGGCTTGGCGTGGTTCTTTTAAACGTGTTTTTCAACCACTCCTCCATAAAATAGGAAACACGATTCTTACGTGGTGAGGAGAAGGGGAAGGCTAGAGTGCTTTTGAGCAATGTCACTAGAGTAAATGAACCTCAAAAATGGATAGGAAAAAAGAATAAATTAAAACGTCTGGAAATTCTGGCAAGTGGACTTTTTTTTTTTTGAAATGTCTCAAGGTTTGTCCAAGTAGTTTCCTCAGCTCATTTCTCACCTAATCTGAATAGGTTCTTTAGATGTCATGCTGTTCTGACCCAGGCGTCCTTAGAAAGCAAGAAGCAAAATCTTGGTCCTGAAAAAGACCCCTTTATTTACATGACTGTGAATTCCTTTCATTCACAGTTAGCAAGCCTTTAGCAATCAGTTTTTCCGAGGAATGTTTATCCACACGCACCTTATCTCATTTGGAGTGCTGCCAGATAACTAGTTTCCAAATACAGGGCAAAGCAAAACTTGGCCCAGAGTCTTTTATAATCATAAACAGAACTTTCCAGACTGATTGAATGAATTGTTTTCTGCAGAAGCCCCTCCCTGTTCATTCCTCTTTTGTTTCTGGTAGGAGGGGCCAATCACCTCCAAGGTGTGGCTTTACTCCTAAGTCGACCCTGCTTTCTTAGTTGTTCTTGTCTTCTGGAAGCTCTGCGCATGCGCACACTGGGAACAGGCTCCAGCTGTTCTTTTGCCTCACTGCTATCTCTCTGCCTCTGACGCAGAACCCTTGTCTGATCTTTCCTCAACCCCCAGGACTGGCCCATGCTCCTCCCCAACTTCATTGTTGTTCGGCGAAGCTCTGCGTGGCTGGTGATGACTCCGGAGCCCATCCAGGAAGATGAGGAACGTGAGGGGGACCCCTCCTCCTGCGCATGGCTCCGGACCAGTGGAGCCTCGTCGTTCTTTTTAACCAGGCGGCTGTCAAGAGAGAAGAGAACAGCACACGCCGTGTGCAGCAGCCGAAGAATAGGAGGCGAGAATTTGGCTGCTGCACAAGCTCAAGGGCACGTGCTGTCCTCTTCTCTCCGACAGTCGCCTGGTTTGCTGAGTCTGGTGCGGCGGCGGGACTCTTGCCTTCATTGAGAGCTTCGCTGGCAGCTGCTTCTTGGCATCACCGCCATGCTGGAAAGAAGCCAGTCTTTGGAAAGAAGCTCCCCCTCCAGAGAGCCTATGCCGAGAGACAAAAGGGGGCCAGGCTGGTTTGAATGCGGATGAGTGGGCGGTTTGGGGCCAGCACCTCCTTCGCTAATGCCCTACATGGCATCGGACCTGGGTACCTGAGAGACCGCCTCCTGCCGATTACCTCTCTCAGACCAATTAGATCGCACAGGTTGGGTCTCCTCCGGATTCCATCTGCCAGCCAATGTCAGCTGGCGACTCCCCGGGGGAGAGCCTTCTCTGTTGCAGCTCCGGCCCTCTGGAACGAGCTCCCTGTTGAGATCCGGATCCTTACTACCCTCCCGGCCTTCCGCAAAGCCACCAAGTCCTGGCTGTTCCAGCAGGCTGGGGGGAGCTGAGAAGCTTCTACCTCCACAGAAATTGTGAATGTTGGTTTTGTTTTTAATATGTTGTCTTTGTCTCGTTCCCCCCTTTCCCTTGTCTTTTGTGAGCCGCCCAGAGTCCTCCGGGAGTGGGCGGCATACAAGACAAATAAATAAATAAATAAATAAATAAATAAATAAATAAATAAATAAATAAATAAATAAATAAATAAATAAATAAATAATTCGGGCAAGCAGAGAAAGAAAGGAGGCTTGTGATAAAGCACCTTCACCCTTGACTATTGAATGCCTCCTTTCTCCACCCACCCAAACTAGCTAAGAAGGCGGACCACTAAACTGCCCGCTTGCCTGCATTCAAATCAGCCCGCCTCCTCTCGGCATGGGCTCTTTGGAGGGGGATGGAAGGTCTCTCCAAAGACCTGCTTCCCTTACCTCGCAGCACAGTTCCGGGACACGTTCGGGCAATGGGGGGGGGATTTCTTGCATGCTTTTGGAGAAAGAAAGAAGGTGTGCACAAAAGCCCCCCCCCACACTGCCCGACCGTTTGAATGAAGGAGGCTGCAGGCTCCTTTGCCCTTGGCTATGCGATTTCCTTTCATTCTCTGCTGTCCGAATGAGTGAATGAGACAGACGGAGAATGAAAGGAGATCACGTCGGGCAGGGGGAATGAGCCAAGCATTCCAACCGGTTCTAAACGGCACGGTAGATTTGTGGAACCTCTTCCACTGAACTGGTTAGAACCAGCAGGAACCCACCCCTGCTCAGGAGCTCTCTAAAAGCTTCCTACAAGCTATGCATGGCCATTTTGGTGAAGGGTGCGGGGCTTCGGGAGGCAAAAAATGCTGTATTCGATGTAGAAGACACACCCAGATTTTCAGCCTCTTTTTTTGAGGGAAAAAGGTGCATTTTATACTCCGAAAAATACGGTAGTTGAGAAATGAAATCACCCTGGAGGATATATTTGTGGGGTCCCCCAACCAACCTGGCTCCGACTGAAGAAGCTACTGGGATAAGGAGTGAAACGTTTCAAACCAAACAGAAAAATCCAGTTGGCATGACTCAACTTCCAGACGACTCTGTCTGGATGACTGAGAATCTTCATTGAAATGAAGCGAAAGATTCCCATCATAGAAAACAGGGATCCATAATCAAAATCACAGAAACGCTTAGCCTAGGGTTAATAACAGGATTTTGTAATAAATTGATGTGCTGTATGGCCTCTCTTGAGCCCAACCTGGATTGTCAAAATGTTTTAGGACAGAGAAAGTCAGCTAGCAGGATGCTTTTTCATTTTCTGTGTCTTTTCAATAAGCAGGTATCCCAGCTGTGAATTCTCTTATGGTGGGAGTACAGCTATAAACGTCTCAGCAGAAAACAGACTGTCCTCTTTCTTCCAGGAATAATACAATCAGTTCCCATGATCCCAGGCTGTAAGGTTCTTTTTTCGATCCTCTGTCCGCACCAATTTTTTTTTCACTTTCCACTCTGCTGTGGCTTGGAAATAAATCACATTTATCTTCACCCACAATAGAGTACAGTCACAAATGTTTGAGCACCCATCTCCTGGATTATAAATGTTTGAAGCGGCTTCACCAGAAGGTTTAATTCACTCAGATTCCTGAAAAAGTTCCTTTCTTGCTAGGCTCCACATCTATATGGCTCAGGTTAGGTTATCCAGTAGGACAACGTTACCTAGTGAGATATAGAGGTGAAAAACTTGGGGACCCCAGTTTAGCCTCCGCTGTGGAGGTTCATTGGGTGACTGAGCCAGTCCCTCTTTCTCTGCCCAACACACATTGTTGTGGACATAAAATGTAGGAGGGGTTCACCGACAACTGTGCGCTAGTCAAATGCGCGCCGACAAAACCGTGATGTCAAAATCGTGCGCCATCAACAAACAACATACTGGGACGCGAAAACAACCTTATAACCCATCCACCCTAACCCTAACCCTAATCGCACTTTTGACGTCGCGGTTTTGTCACCGCGATTTTGTCGGCGCGCATTTGTCGGGTCACGTGTAGGAAGATCCCCATGGGAACCACCTTGAGGTCTAGGAGGAAAGGTAGGCTCAATAAAGGAATAAATAACCATTCGAGCTCTGCCAATCTTTTGAAGAGTGCTCCACTTTGAAGGTCTGAGCAAGCACATGCTCAAAGCTGCTCGCCATCTCATTTCTAAGAACAAAGCAGAGGCATCCTTTTGTTTGGCTCTGCTCCACAGCCCTGAGAACTTCTAGCCAAGCTTTGGCAAATGAGGTCTTAGAAGGTCCTGCTCTCCTCTTCCGGCCAGCCTGCCAAAAGAAGGCTGGAGAGGATGCCCTGCTCACCTTCTTCAACACATGCTTAGCTGAAACTTTGGCAAACTTTGTTTCAGAGAACCAGCTGCTCTGCCTTCTCCAGTGTGACCTTGAAGAAGAAACCTCGGCGCTGAGAGATTGCGGGATCATACAACGAGCTTTTACAAAACCAAGCATGTTCCTCTTTGCTTCAGTAAAAAATTGAGCCAGGGTGGCGCAGTGGTTAGAGTGGAGTACTGCAGGCTACTTCTTCTGGCTGCCTGCAATTTGGCAGTTCAAATCTCACTAGGCTCAAGGTTGACTCAGCCTTCCATCCTTCCGAGGTGGGTAAAATGAAGACCCAGATTGTTGGGGGCAAATTGGCTGACTCTGTAAACCGCTTAGGGCTGTAAAGCACTGTGAAGCGGTATATAAGTCCAAGTGCTATTGCTAACCTTGACATTTGGAAGAGCAAGCAATGAAAATGTGGGCTTGATGACCTTGAGAGTCCAGTAGATCGTAGCTGACTTAATTTTGGACCAGTGTTAAAGATCCGTCGCTTTTTCTTGGCTGTATCTGTATTCTATCACGGTATCAGGAATTGTAGATTTAGAGGGCACGCAAGATGGGTAAAAGCAAAGCGGAAACCTACATCTACGTTAGCAACAATGGAGTGTTGATATTATTCTCTGTCAACATATGGTTTGTTTGTTTTTTTTGAAAGGGGCAAAAAAAGACTTTTGATTAATATGGTGAAAGGTTTTGAATCTGTTATAATTGCAATATAATTTCCAGTTTTCCTGCTTTTCTCCAAGGGGCATCAAGGGTGCAACTCGGTTGGATTTGTTTAAAGATGCTGAATATTTCTCAACAAACTCTTTGTCCATCCTGTGTTCTAGTCCAGATTTGGGTAACCTTCCCCACTTTGGTGGGGAAAAAAGAAGCAAACCAAGCAGTTCTGAATGTTCTTTATTACTAAATAGCAGTCATTCAAGTTATCTTCTCTTCTTTCAGTCAGATCAATACATTCTTTTTGCTACTCTTAGCAAAAAGTCTACGTTCTATTGCTATTAATTCACTGCTATGGCACAACCTATCGGTGTGAGGACACCTCCTGTTACATTTCTTCTCCTTCAAAAGTGGCCAAGACTTTCTGCGGGGTATGGTCAAAAAAGTCAAGACAGTGGACGTGTGGGCTACACATAGCACACATCTAAAACAGAAAACACCATTGTGGCTGGCATCTGTTTTGACCATACCCTGCAAACACCGCTAAAGTCACTTTAGAAATGAAATAAAGGGCATGAAATATTCAACAATATATTGGCCACCTCTCTGTAGTCTAAGTTCTGAAATTGTTGCATCCCTTTGCAAAACCGACTTCAACCTTCAAGCCCTTCTGAAGAGATTATTTCAAGCTGGCCTCTCTACGACCTTAAACTCTTCAAAATTTGATGACGAGCAGATGCAGATGTCAATATCATGTGCTCGGATCGGCGTGTTGGAAAGCGTGAAATGTGAGTAAAGAAAGCCTGGGATGATATGGAAGCTCCTTATGGAAACTGAGGCTGTTAATTAATGAATTAGCCCTGGTTAACCAGCCATGGACTTTCATGATGGCAGCAAAGAAATAAATAAATGATGGATTACATATAGGCCAAGTAACAGAAGATGACAACTGACTGAAACCAAAAGTTTGTTTTATTGGAAAGTTAAAAAAACAGACAAAAAAGTGACATGTTATATAGAAGCAGGGCCATCCAGGCTGTGTATCAGAAAACTCAACATGGTGGCAACCATTACATCAGGGGTGTCAATCTCAAGATCCGGGGGCTGGATTTGGCCCACAGTTTGCTTAGATCTGGTCTGTGGGAGCTGCCCTGGAAACAGAGAAGGACTGGCCCTCCCAAGCTCCGGTTTTGCTGGCAGAGGATTGGAGGAGGCTGTTGCAGTTGAAAATGGAGCTTGCGATGGCTGCGAGCAGCACTCCCAACTCCATTTTCACTGGCAGAGGGTTGCAGGAGACTGTCACAGCCAAACATGGAGCTCGGGAACTGGTTTTTGCTGGAAGAGCGGTCAGGCCACCACAGATGCCCTGACACGAGTGATGTCGAGCTGGCCATGCCCACCCTGGCCACGCCTACTCCCAAGGTCAAACGCAACCCTGATGCAGCCCTTAATGAAATTGAGTTTGATACCCCTGCACTACATGATCAAAGGTCCACTGAAATTACATGCAGTGCATCTTCACTGTCTTAGAACATAAAACAATAGGTTTGGAATGGACCTTGGAGGTCTTCTAGTCCAAGTCCCTACTCATGTAGGAGACCCTTTATCATTCCAGACAAATTGGCTATCCAGTCTTGTCCTGAGACCCTCCAATGATGGAGCAGCTACAACGTTCAGAGGCAGATTTCAATGATTAATTATGTCAGAAAATTTCTCCTTAGTTCTAGGTTGGATCTCTCTAATCAGAGGTGGTATTCAGCAGGTTCTGCCCAGTTCTGGAGAACCGGTAGTGAAAAATTTGAGTAGTTTGGAGAACCAGTAAATACCACCTCTGACTGGCCCCGCCCCATCTATTCTCTGCCTCCTGAGTCCCAGCTGATCGGGAGGAAATAGAGATTTTGCAGTAACCTTCCCTTGGAGTGGGTGGGAATGGAGATTTTACAGTATCCCTCCTTTACCACGCCCACCATGCCCACAGAACCAGTAGTAAACATTTTTGAATCCCACCACTGTCTCTAATGATCTTTCACCTGTTACTTTTGGCCTGCCCTGAGGTCCTTTGGAGAATATGTAGACTGGAACCACATCAGCTCTTTTCCCAGCCCTTGGAGTTCTCTTATGCTCCATGAACTTTGAAAGATTATGTTCAGTGGTTCTGAGATCATGTCTGTCAACTCCTGCAGAACTTTGGGATGTAATCCATCTGGTCCTGGCAATGTGAACTCATCTAGAATGGATGAATGGGTGTTCTTTTACCATTTTCTTGCCTATTTTGGCTTGCATTTCCATTCTGTCTCCTATGGTGCTTCGTGTGTGTAGACAGATTAAATGAATGAAGTAGTTCTATTTTCTCCCTGCTACCCATCATCTCCTTACCATCTTCTCCCATTAACGGACCGATTGCTTCCTTGATATTTTTCTTGTTTCTTATATATTGAAAGAAACATTTAAAATTATTTTTGACATTTGTTGCAAGTCTTAGTTCATTCCGAGCCTTTGATTTCCTGACTTCGCCCTTGTAGTTTTGGGCTATTTGCTGGCATTCCGTTTTGGCTATCTGTCCCTCTTTCTATTTCTTATTTGGAGATTTTTATATGTTCCATTTTAAAATATTTTTTCTTCTCAGTTTGTCAGAGGTTTTTTTAAGCAACCATGCTGGCTTTGTCAGGGGTCCCTTGTTTTTCTTTCTCTGTGGCATTGTGTTAACTTATGCTTTTATAATCTCATTTTTAGAGTTTCCCAAACATCCTGAGTTGTTTTTCCCTTTAGGATTTTCATGCATGTAATCTTTCCTAAAACTTTCTTAGTTTGTTGAAATCAACTCTGTCAAACCTAAGAACCTACTGTTCAATTACAGTAACTTGTGCCTGTATTATGGCAAATTCCAGTGTAACATGGTCATTCTCCTCAAACTTCCCACAACTTCAACCCTTTTTATCATTTCATCTCTGTCAGTAAGAATTCAGCCCAGTGTAGCTGACCCCCTAGTTCCCTCCTCTATCTTTTGTATGACAAAGTTGTCAGCTAGATTCATCAGGAACTTGTTGGCTCTCCCATCTGCTGCAGACTTTGTCTCCCAGTTGATATCAGAATACTTAACCCCCCCTCATTACTACATGTGGTGTGTTCTGGAGATTAGCTAACTCATTAGCAAAAATCAGTTCATCTATTTCCTCTGTTTGGTTGGGTGTCCTGTCGCCTACATCTATGACAATTTCTTTTTTTCCTTTTATATTAATGCATATGCTCCTTGGCTTATGGAGAGGTATAGTAATTTCTTATATATAATGCAGCTTCACCTCAGTGGTGGGTTTCAAAATTTTTTCGAACCTACTCTGTGGGTGTGGCCTCCTTTGTGGGAGTGGCTTGCCGGCCATGTGACCTGGTGGGAGTAGCTTGCTGGCCATGTGTTTTCTCTCTCTCTCTCCCTCCTTCCTTTTGTCTCTCTGTCCCTTTTTCCTTTTTTTCTTTCATTTCTCTCTCACTTTTTCTTTCTTTTTTCTTTGTTTCTTTGTTTCTTTCTTCTTTTCTTTCTCTTTCTCTCTCTGTGTGAGTCTGTGTGTGTGTGTGTGTGTGTGTCAGTGGTGAGTTTCAAAAATTTTTCGAACCTACTCTGTGGGTGTGGCCTCCTTTGTGGGAGTGGCTTGCCGGCCATGTGACCTGGTGGGAGTAGCTTGCCAGCCATGTGTTTTCTTTCTTTCTTTCTCTCTCTCTCTCCTTCCTTTTGTCTCTCTGTCCCTTTTTCCTTTTTTCCTTTCATTTCTCTCTCACTTTTTCTTTCTTTTTTCTTTCTTCCTTCCTTCCTTCCTCTTTCTCTCTGTGTGTGAGTCTGTGTGTGTGTGTGTGTGTGTGTGTGTCAGTGGTGGGTTTCAAAATTTTTTGGAACCTCTTCTGTAGGTGTGGCCTGCTTTCTGGTGGAACCTCTTCTAACTGGTTCAGTAGATTTGACGAACCGGTTCTACCGAACTGGTGCGAACTGGTAGGAACCCACCTCTGCTTTACCTCCTCTTTTATTAGGTCTGGGTTTTTTTTTTTTTTTGAACGGTTATATCCTTCCAGGAGTACATTTCACATGAGTTCCATTCCACCAAGTTTCGGTAATGGGAACTATATCATATCAGTCCTCATATACTGGTATTTGAACTTTGTTCCTCAACTTTGAGCATTAATATATAGGCATCTGAGATCTTTATGGATGACCCTGGCTTTGCTTCCTACATCTCCTAGTTTATTTTTGACACACTCCAAAGGAGTCTCCATAAGGGAGCCCAAACTATTGCGAAAGAATGTTCTTATTCTGGCAAAAATTGTCAGCTGCGGAAAACAGACTCTGGAGGCCCATCCTAAAGGTGTATTTTGTTGATCTGCAATTTAATCGCTCCAAGTTGGCATCTGAGACTCTCTTAAAGTTCATCTTCTACCCCAGTGATTTTATCTGGATTAATGAGGCTTCTCCACAAAAGCCGATTTTCATCTTGCAATCTACAAAGAAAGCAAAAATAACCTTTCACGTGTCTTGACTGGCCAGGAGAATGTGTACAAAGCAGATGGCTACTGTAGAAATCTTTTATTTTATTTTTTTAGTGGTGGTTTTTAACCAGATTGTTTCCCTTACACAATCTATTCCGCTAGAGCTGAGATGAAAGAGGCATAAAAAAAAAATCTTCCTAAAATAGGAGACCTTGTTACCAGCCCACCTTGTCAACACTTCGTCCCCGCGTGGGAATGGACAAGTGAAGCAGTTGGTGAGATCTCCCTCACACGGGCAGAGGGTTTTAAGCCACCTAAAGAGAATATGGCTTGAAAAACCTCTTAGCAAAGAGAAAAGGCAGCCATTACCATTTTTTTCCCCCAAAAAAGAGGGAGAAAATCTGGGTACATCTTATATGAACACAGCATTTTTGGCTTCCCGAAACCCCGCACCTTCACAAAAATGGACATGCAAAGGATTTGGGAGGCCTGCAAAGTGCTCCTGGGGGCTGGGGAAGGCAGAAATGAGTGAAAAATGGCTCATTTTTTGCTCATTTTTGCCACACACACCCCCCCCCCGCATGCCGAGGAGCACTCTATAAGCCTCCTAAAGGCTATGCATGCCCTTCTTTTGGCAAAAAATGGTCCGTTTTTGTGAAAAATGGGCCGTTTTTTGCTTGTTTTTGCCCCCTCACCCCCCAGGAGCATTTTGCAGGCCTCTCAAACTCTCTGCATGCCCCATTTTTTACAAAAAATGAGGTCTGCAGAGGGTTTGGGAGGTCTACAGAGTGCATTTTTTTTTTTTTTTTTTTTAAATTACCTCTTCAGAATCTTGGTGCATTTTGTACACCGGTGCGTCTTATACTCTGAAAAATATGGTAATTCTCTTAATGATAGCCCATATCAGGGGTGGGTTCCGGCATCCACTACTGCTGGTTTGCTCATAGTCATGCAGCATGCATGAGCTTGATGCGCGCTATGTGTGCATGCACAGTACTATAAAAATGCTTCTGCGCAGGCACAGAAGCCAAAAACCAAGATGGCAGCGCGTACAGCGCTGCCGGGAGAACTGGTTTGGGGGTGTGGCAGGCTTAGGTCGCTGCCGGTTCCATTGACCCTGGCCACCAAACACTACCGCTTCCGCGGAACCAGTGTGAACCGGTAGGAACCCGCCCACCACTGGCGCACATATATCAAACACTTGTTGCCTTTGAGAGTCTCCTCATGGGAATCCTTTTTCCAAGAGAAAATTGAGGGCAAAAGTCCCATACAGAGTCCAGCTTTTCTATTACTCTAGTTCTGCCAACTCTAGAAGTTCTTTTCAGTCAATAAATGAGTTTTAAAATATCACTATGTTTTATTTATATTTCATATTTCTAAATTGTCCATTTCCCTCAGAAAGGGACTCTATATGCACCCATGGCATCTGCTAGAAGCCACCTTCCCAAAAAGGAAGGAGCCAGGATGCCCCTCCCTCAAATTAAATTAAAGTCAATTAAACTACATATAAATATTCCATTTATAAATTTAATTGATGCATCTGCCAGCACATACCAGCCATTCTCTTTTACACACATGCTGTTCTTACCAAAGAAACACCTCATGTGCCTAGTAAAAGATGACCATTAAACTCCTGGCCCGTGGGCCAGCTATGTCACGTATTGGCCACGCCCGGTTTAGCAAAGGAGGGGGGGAGTCCCAATACATCATGTGACATAGCCGTGATGACATGAGTTTGACACCCCTGTTCTAAGACGATCCCCAAATTCACAGGAAAAAAAGTAAGGATGGTTGCATTAATGCAGCGACCGTCATAAAGATTTGGCATCTATCAGTTCTGGCCTTCTTTTGTATATTACTGTCAGATCTGGAAGCTCCTGGAGAATTCACATGACATCCAGAGACCAGGCCCAAGACCTATAACAATCCACAAACACCCCCCCTCCACCAAAAAAATTCCCCGCCCCTAAACCACCCAAGCATCCACACAAGAGACCAAGTAGTGCTGTCCAACAGCTCACTGATGGTGGCCCTTTAGTTCATTGTTGAGTGCCATTGATATTTTGTCAGAAGACGCAAGACTTTCTCAACAGAAAGCTGCCCTCAGTTTTTTTCTGCGACAATTCTAGTTCATTGCCTCTCTGCTCTGCTGGTTTATTATCTACAATTGTACAAAGATTGAACTTAACTTTCAGAAACTTGCTCTCTTTATGTTTCAGCCATTGGTGGGACTTGGTGATTTCAAGATTTAGCAGATGCTTAGGAGAAATCGCCATAGAGCAGGGCATGGATGCTTTATTCGGAGACTAGAAGCTAAGTCTATTGAAATTTGATTTTATGTTGTGGAAAGGTACCTAAAAGAATCTGGTTTCAGACCACACGGCTCTCAAACTCCAGAATGGAGAGAAAGAAATGCTGCAATTAGCCTATAACTCTTATTTGCTGCTGGGATTATGCTGCAGCTCCAAAGTCAAAATTATGGTTGTTGAACTTAATTATTCTTTCTTCTTTCTCTGTAAAACTTTAGCACCAAGCAACCAAAAACACATGATACACACCGGCGTCCCCAGCTAGAATAATATTTTGATTATAGATATATTTTCCTGCAAATAAATACAATGGCCTGCTCCACCCCCCCAAAAATTCTAGCAATTCCAGACACCTTTGTTTTTGGAGCTCCTTGGAGAAGAGCAGCCCGTAATGTACTTGCAGATGAAATGAAAGGTGGAAACTATTTGCAAAACATGAATTGCAAAGGACATAGTTTCCACTATGAATCTAAAACCTACATTCACAGAAATTCAATTACATTTAGATATGTTTTTCATCTTCATTGCAATAAATGTTAACAGGCCTAGGCCAAAGGAATCTCAAAGGTAATTTTATATCTGCAAAAATAAACTCAGGCTTGCAAGTATTTAATCTGGAATAAGAAGTAATGTGTGGATAATGTACAAGTACATTATCTTGTGGCCATAGTTGACCCCAACATTTCTGCTGTTATGTGCATTTTGTCCCAAGTTCGGTTCTCCCACCATAGAGTCTCCTCCTAGTGCAGCATCCTTTTTCCTCTACCTGTCCTAACCAAAAGCCCTATCAATTGGGGAGCTGACCAACAACAGGGAGCCACAGCAGAGGAATGAAAGAGCCACATGCGGCCCAGAACCACCGGTTGCTGACCCCTGGTCTACACTAATGAAAAGGACTAGGGGTGACATGATAACAGTGTTACAATATCTAAGGGGATGCCACAAAGAAGAGAGAGTCAACCTATTTTCCAAAACAGCAAAAGTGGAGAGAAGAAACAATGAATGGAAACTAAACAAGGAGAGAAGCAACCTAGAACTAAGGAGAAAATTCCAACGGTGAGAGCAATCAATGAGTGGAATAGCTTGTCTTCAGAAGTTATGGGTGTTCCATCACTGGAGGCTTTCAATAAGAGACTGGACAACCGTTTTTCTGAAATTGTATAGGATCAGCGAGTTGGAGTAGAAGACCTCCAAGGTCCCCACTCTTACTGTATGTTCTATGATTTTTCCCATGCTTATTGTCATAAAAAAATTAGCCAATGTGTTCCAGGTTCAGGAGCATTCAAGATGAAACTAAAAAAAAAGAGCTTAAAATAGAAAAATATTTAGAGTATTGTCAAAAGCAATTTGGGATACTTTTGAAAATATTGAGAGAATGCACACATTTTACAGGCCTGCAAAGCTCATTAAACTTAGACTTCACTTAGGCATGTTTTGAAATCTTTGGGATGCTCATGCTGGCTTAGAATCCTTTTACAGTTTCAAGGCTCTTCTCATCTGGCTCTGGAAAAAGACCATTGCTATGTTGGCCACTGAATCCCCGCCTGGCAGGAAGCAGGCCGCTTGTAGAATTTGCATAGATTAGGACATTTTATTACTGTGGAGAGGAGCTAGAGCAAACGAGAATCAGAAACAACGTTATGTCATCAGAGAGTGCTGCCAATGAAAGTACATTTTACTAGCCTTTGAAATTGAGAGTATAATTTGTTTACTCAAAAAATTGGCAATATCTTGATTGAAATATGCATTTTCTGGGCTTCCAGAACATTTTGTATTTGGTTGCAGTTGGTTATGAGTGACGCATAATTAGAAGACCCCAAAACCAATCTACCTATAGGGACACAGTGTCCCTATGTTCGTAATTAAAGCAACCCCACTTCTTTCAACCTTTTACCAAGTCTGAAAAGAGATCCTGCTACTTTAAGCATTCTTTAAAACAACTTCTCAAGCACTGCTGGCTTTCTTGAGAGCAAAGCCTAGAGAGAGCCTAGAAACCATCAAGGTCACGACTGCAGGTGTTTGAGAAAGAGGTGGATTATTCCCATAACAAAAGGATGTTTCATAATTGGACAATGTGATCACCCAGGGTTGGGGAGAAAGGAAAGCTACTGTTTGACTAGGCAAGCATAGGTGTGGGAAAACCAGAGCTGGTTTTGATTCTTCAGTACCAAAATTGTGTGTTCAATGAAAATTTACTTTTGGGAATTCAAAGCTCCCAAGAGTGTTTACTTATGGTTTCATTAGTCCGACAGTCCGACTTTTCCCTTTTAGGTCTATCAATGGACATTAAAAATATGGGGGGAGGGTTTTCCATGGGCATTGCTACAATATTGATCGGTTTGACCTGAACATGGATACAAATGTTGCTATAATATGTAATATGTAATGTGTAATGTGTAATATATAATATGTAATATGTAATATAATGATTGAGTTGGAAGGGATCTTGTAGGTCATCTAGTCCAATCCTCCACCCAAGCAGGAGACCCTATCCCTGTGTGTGTGTGTGTGTGTGTGTGTGTGTGTGTGTGTGTGTGTAATTCTCGACTTACAACAGTTTATTTAGTGACGGTTCAAAGTTACTGAAAAAAGTGACTTTTGACCATTTTCCACACTTATGACCACTGCAGCATTCTCATGGTCACATGATCAAAATTCAGATGCTTGGCAACTGACTGATATTTATGATGGTTGCAGTGTCCTGGGGTCATGTGATCAGCTTTTGTGACCTTCTGACAAGCAAAGTCAATGCGAATCCAGATTCACTTAAGAACCGTGTTGCTAACTTAACAAATGTCATGTGGCAATACTTAACAACTGTGGCAACAAAAGTCATAAAATGGTGCAAACTCACTTAACAAATGTTTCACTTAGCAACATAAATTTTGGACTCAATTGTGGTCGTAACTCAAGGAATGCCTATATATGTTTGTGCATGTATGTATATGCAGTGGTAGGATTCAGCCGGTTTGCACCGGTAGCTAATTTTTCCTGGAGTTCCGTGAACTGGTTGAATAGCATCTATTTCAATCCTTCCAGCCCATGATGCCTCGAACTGGCCCGCAGGGCCTGGGCATAAGGCGGCAGCCCAGGGTCAAAGCATTGGTGGAGTGCCAAAGGGTTGGGGAGGGTGCTGAAGAGAGTGGGCATCCTGTCTGCAGTGCCCATACCAGCTGTCCTTTTCTGGCCAAAACTGGAATGCCGCTGCATTTAAGTACTGACAGATGCTGGCCTTCCCTCCGGTGGGCCTGGGCAATTGCTGGAGAGGGACGGGCCCATTTCAGGGTGTGGCAGCCAGATGCCCTTACTTCCCCCAAGCATTTCTTTGCCTACCTAATTTTGAGCTTCATCACATTTCTTCATCGTGTTTCTCGACATCATGTGCAGGGAAACAAAAAGTTTGTGGGACTAAATGTTCAACCAATCAATTCCAACTTCTTATGAAAAACCTTCCTCTCTTTCTTTTCCCTGCTCCTCCTCTCCCCTCGTGCCATCCACTCCATTTCCCATTTCTCCATTGAAGTGCAATGCCCAAGATCTACTTTGATAGAGGTATGATAATCAAAGTATAGGGGGGTAATTTAACAACCAGTTTGCCCAGGTCAGGTTAGCCATTGGTGCTGGAGGACGAGGATGGGCCAAACCTTTCACCACAGCCAACCTGACCCTGGTTGTTTAATTATTTGAATTGCACCACTGTATATGTATGTATGTATGTATGTACGTACGTACGTACGTACGTACATACATACATACATACATACATACATATATATATATATATATATATATTTGTATATTTGTGCTGATAAATAAATAAAGGGAGACTAGTATAGATCTATTTCAAGCTATTCATTTATCAGCACAAATGCAACACAAATGTAACAAGGCAACATAAAAAAATGGCTTTCTGCCTGGATGGCTCCCAGAGTGAGCCGATAGACAGAAAAGGGAAGCAGTATGCTCCCTCCCATATTGGGCATACCAGGGGTTGTGACACAATACATACATACATACGTACGTATGTATGTACGTACGTACAGTATGTATATACGTACGTACAGTATGTATGTATGTACTGTATGTATGTATGTATGTATGTAGGTAGGTAGGTAGGTAGGTAGGTAGATAGATGATAGAGAGATAGGTAGGTGTGTGTATATCTATATCTATCTATCTGTCTGTCTGTCTGTCTGTCTATCATCTATAGATAGAGGTAGAGATATAGATATAGATGGGGGGGTGGTTTAAAGGAAATATGCGTATGCAAACGTTTCTTGCACAAAAGAAGAGGAAACCTGGGGAAGGAAACCAGAGGGGTTGAGGGCCCCATCACAGATATAACTGGAAGTATATAATCTGTGTGGGTTATGCTCACCTGATCCTAACATACGTTCCTCGTTTAATGCTTCAGAAAGGAAATTAAAAACAAACAAAAAATAAAGTTAATAACATAATAGTTTGACTCATACATGGCTCTTGACCCTAACCCTAACTCAGACCTGCTGAGTTGCCCTTTTAGGCTAATCCTAACCCCAGTCGATGTCCACAGATAGTTAGTTCCAAGGTAATGCCAGAAACTGAAAAGTACTGTATATACTCAAGTATAAGCCTAGTTTTTCAGCCCACTTTTTGGGCTGAAAAAAGCCGCCTCGGCTTATACTCGAGTCAGTGAAAAATTTGCCCGAAATGGAGGAGAAAAAGGGGCGGGGCCATGCCGCTGGGTGACACTCGTGAATGGCCCGGTGCCCCTGTGAGTTTCCTCTCCCTCTGTGTCAGTTTGCCGCGCAGCGCACACCGCACCATCCCCCCTCCTCACGTTCTAATGTAATGCAGGGCTGTCTTACGATTCCCCTTCCTCCCCCTCCTGCCGCTCTGCAACGATGTCCCACCTCCTCCTTGTTATGGCAAGCAGCCACATAGCGATGTCCCACCTCCTCTGGTACAGTGATCCAATGATAGGAATCACTGTGCTGTGTGTCATAGGAGGCGGGACATCGCTCCCGCGGCTGCATGGGACATCATCATCACAGCGGGACATCAGCATCATGAGGTGAGTGAAGTATTTCATTGAATACACCGCTAGTTTACTGTTTTTCTTTGAAATAAATATTCAAAAACATTATTGGTATCTATTTTTATTTTTGAAATTTACCGGTAGCTGCTGCATTTCCCAACCTAGGCTTATACTCGAGTCAATAACTTTTCCAGTTTTTTGTGGTAAAATTAGGTGCCTCGGCTTATATTCGGGTCGGCCTATACTCGAGTATATACGGTAAACCTATATAGATTTTCTTTGCATTATTTATCTTACTCCATGATAGAAAATGGAAAACTGCATGGACATTCTGGTTTTGGCATCACCTTCTTTGACTGTGTAAAATCAGACTAGTGCGGTATTATAGTATTAAATTAAAATAACTTTCCATACAGCAACCACATTCTTTTTAAAATAATAATTCCTATTAAAGTTTAAAAATACAAAGATACAAAATTAACACAAACTATATGAAAAATATAAAAAATAAAACATGCAAATAGTAAAAAGGTAAGGGAAGGGAAAATATAAGGAAAAAGAAGTATAAAGAAATAATTTCCCTCTTGATCAAGACAACTACAGCAGTTTCAATAATTTATCACCTTATCAAATTTCTACTAAAACCTCTTTATTCCATCTCTCTCTCCTCCAATCTACACATACAGTGCATATATTAAACAAATAAATCAATTTCATATTTCTTTACAACAAAAAATCTCTTCTCCCCATAATTTATATCTATAAAGAAAAGCATCATCATTGAAACTTAATCAAAAAAATCCCTTTTAACAACTACCAGAAACAACATATTAAAAATCTTGATCTTTAATCTCTTCAAATAATGCCCCCTAAGTTGTCATTTTTCCTTCATCTCCTCTCATAAACTCCTTAGCAAATTTAACACTTTCCTTCAATTGTAACACCTTATCTTACCACTTTTTCTAAAAACAGAATAAAAAAATATCTTCCCATACCCTGTCATTATGTTTATTTCTTTGCATGCTTTATTAGGATTTTCTTCATAATATAACTCATCTATTTTGTAAGTCCAAGATAAGAAAGTTGTCCGAGCCACTCTACTAAGTTGAAACCCACATATCCAATTCACTCTTCTAACTTATTCTATTTGTATATACACCTTTGTCCAGGCCAGGGGTCAGCAACCTTAAACACTCAAAGAGCCATTTGGACCCATTTCCCACAGAACAGAAAACACCAGGAGCCACAAAACCCTTCCCATGCCTGACTATTTCCTGAACAGCCATAGAACTAGCATATGAAGTTGAATTAGACCTTCGGTTTTCTTCTGCAACTTTTCTTGGGTTTATCCATGGTTGACCAAAAGGAGGTTGAAAAGCTCAGTAAATCGTTTGCCGGCAGGTATCACACATTGGCCATTGTGACCCATATTTTGAGCGACAGAGAGCCGCAGCAGAGGGATGAAAGAGCCACATGCGGCTCCAGAGCTGGATCCCTATGAACTGGTTCATAGTCAGGTGATTAAAGCCTTTCTTTTTGTGTGTTATGACTGCCATCTTGACCTGTCCTCTTGGCTTTTCTGATTGCCATCTTGGTTTTTTTTCTAACCAGTTCTATATGTTTCCAATATGCATTGATATTTCCTCGTGCAAATATAATTCCCCTTAATCCAGGTGACTCTCTCTGCTCGGTTTCATTGCTCAACCTCTTTCAGATTTTTGCCCCCCTGGGGGATTCACATAACATCAGATTTCAATAGCTCATTACAGCAGCTCCCAATGTGAACTGGGAAAAGGTAACACCTGCTGAGTTGAGTTCAGTTCAACTTGTGGTGATTTCATGGATGCACACAGGTAGTTTTCTTGGAAGAATGGAAGAAATTTGTCATGACCTTCAACTGGGGCTGCTAAAATTGCTGAAGTTGAATCAAACTGTTGTTTGGTTTTGCTAGCTCTGCTGTGTAACTTACATTTTTGATGGCAACAGTATAGAAATATTGAGTGTGATGTGACAGCTAAGGTTGAAAAAAGGAAGAAGACCGGATTCTAGTCTACCTTTTGTCACAGAAGCTCATATGTCACTTAGGGCCTCTCTCTATCTCAGCTGAATCTTCCTCACAGTTAGTTGTGAGGGGAAATGGATCTTCTCCTGCATTTAGAAAGAATTGCACACCAGATAAAAATACTATTTACTACTGTCTTCTTAGCCTAACCATAATTAATCCTAGGTCAGGGGTCATCAAACTGCAGCTCTGGAGCCGCATGTGGCTCTTTTCATCCCTCTGCTGTGGCTCCCTGTCACTGGGTGGCTCCACAATTGATAGGGCTTTCGGTTAGGGCAGTTAGAGGAAAAAGGACACGCTACTAGCAAGAGACTCTATGGTGGAGGAACTGGATTTCCGATCAGCTCCAGAATTGAACGGGGGCTTCCGTTAGGACCCTTGAGTGTTTAAGGTTGCTGACCCCTGCCCTAGGTAAAATCTGGTTTCCCCACATATGTGTTGTGGCTTGCAAGTGGCCAGCGGATCTGGCAGCAGATTCAGACTGAGGAGTTTGGGGAGGAACATGGGCCAATCCTGGAATCTGGGGAAGGCTCTGAGGAGGGCTCTGTGTCAGAGGCAGAGAGGGGGCCAGGGTCGTCTGACAGTTATCAGCTGCCTTTGGAGTTGGATCTCAGTGGGGCAGAAGAACATCTGGAGCCTGTTCCCAGTGTGCACATGCGCAAAGCTGCCAGGAGAAGGAAACAGCTAAGGAACAAGGGTTGACTTGGGAGTAAAGCCACAGGTGGATGGTGAATGGCCCCCTCCCATAGGGAATAAAGAGGAGCGAAAGGGGAGTGGAGTTTGCAGGATACAATTAGTTCAATTCATTAGGGTGGAGATCTGTCCTAACATCTTGCCAAGTAATTGCTGCTACAGAGTGACGTTTGGAAGATATTGGTCTAGCTACTCTCCAAGCCTGATAAAGGTCTGTAGTTGTGAAATCTCAAGAAAGACTGTTTGCCGGGGCTTTGCTGGAGAGGAATTCCCTTTAACCTACATAAAAGAGGTTTTAATGGGACGAGGAGTCTGCTTCATGATCTTGGGAGGCCTAGGCCAGAACAATATGCCTACCAGCTTCTTCTGACCTTATCCCCATGAACCAATCTCTCTCTCTTCACAACTCGGTTTTTCCTCTTCTTCCTCAATCTGCCTTCTTATCACTGTGGTTCTTTCCCCGCCTGCAACCTGATTTTGGATCTGGCAAGCTCCCCTCGGGGGAAAGTTACCATCTCAACCTTTTGCAAATCAACCTTACAGCACAATGAGAATCATACTCATTAGGCATTAATAAGCTCTTTACACACTCCCTAATTTACAAGGAAAGCTGAAGAAATAAACAAGCCTGATTACAAGGATGGAAGAAAAGCAGAGGTGGCATTCAGCCAGTTTGGAAATTGCGGGTGGGCCCAGCTTCACTGCCCCGGCTCTATGCCATCCTATTTAGGCGTGTTTTTGAGGCTGGGCGCATGCACAGAAGGTGCATGTGGAAGCAAAGCACATGTATGCAGCACAGTGGTGGGTTCTGGATCCCTTTCCAGTTGGAACGGGCCCGGCAGTGTCCACATGGATGTGCGCAGTGCGCATGCACTAGCACCTCCATGACCCTCCACAATGCTCCAGCTGCTCAGCAGAGCATTACACAGGTGCTGTACGCGCCATGCACGTGCATAGAAACACCAAAGACTTAAAAGATTGGTAAGGAGCTCGGGCGGGCGGGTGGGTCCTCTGGAGCACTGTACCGGAACGGTATCCAGTGCTCCGGGCAGGCTCCGGTACGCCTGTACCGGGGTGTACCACCTGCAACCCACCACTGGTGCAGGGAACTGGTGGTAACAAAAGGTGAAACCCACCGCTGAAGTAAACATTTTGTGGATCCATTCATCTCCTTTGACAAAGAGGATGCAACCCAGCTAACAGAAACATTTGCCACTTGGCTGAGCCCATTTCATAGGAAAGGACCTTGGGGAGAAGATGCGAGAGTAGCTATGAAAAAGTAATTTTAAAAGAAGGCTGGAAAAATCAGCCGAGACCTCTGCATAACAATGATAAATAATAAGATAAAGACGAACGGAGAAGGTTAAAGAATGAACAGTAATTAAGCAAGAAAGAAGGAAAATATTGTTGCCCCATTACAGAGGTTAGTATATCACATGTAGCAAAACGAAAAAGCATTCCAAAGTGCGGTTATATTAACGGTGGGGATATTTTCAATGAACAAGGTACACAGACAGATGTACTTACCAGGATATATGTAAGGCATATACTGAAATATAAGAAGTGTGCATATATAAGGTAAAGGTTCCCCCGCAGATGCGTACTAGTCGTTTCCAGTTCTAGGGGTGCTCATCTCTGTTTCAAAGCCGAAGAGCCAGCGCTGTCTGAAGACGTATCCGTGGTCATGTGGCCGGCATGACTCATTGCTAAAGACGTACAGAACGCTGTTATCTTCCCACCAAAGGTGGCTCCTATTTTTCTACTTGCATTTTTTACGTGCTTTCGAACTGCTAGGTTGGCAGAAGCTGGGACAAGTAACGGGAGCTCACTGCGTCACGCGGCGCTAGGGATTCAAACTGCCGAACTGCTGATCTTCTGATCGACAAGCCCAGCATCTTAGCTTATATAGAAATGTGCAAATACAGGCTGGAAGGAAATGGAAGGTGGAAGTTTGAAGAGAAACAGAAATAGCTGTGCTGTAGCAGCTATGTATTTTTTTCAATACAATTCGCTAGCATGGGAAAACGCCCCTAGCACACTCACCTAAATATCATCTGTCCTCTATTTAAAAGGAAGCTTGGGAAACTTCAAAACAAGTGCCATTTATAACTTGACACTATGCACAAAATATTTGCAGGTTTTCTCCTGCAAGAATCTAGGGCATTAAGTTCGTAGGGGATGAAAAAGGAGCAGATCTTGTTTAGCTAAAAGCCATCACACACTTTTTTTTTAATCGCTTCTCCCATCACAAGGACTGTGTAGGCTGTGGGGAGACCTGAAGATGCTCCTTTTTCTACATTACCAGAGCAGGCACTTAGAATGTATGGGTCCTTTTTAATCTGGGGAACGGATGGTTGGCTACCCAAGACAAAAAGCTTTTTTCAATTATAGAGGCCGTTCAATGGCACGTGGATTAATTATTTATAAACACTGGATAGAGCGTATTGGTAAAAATGTTTTCTTCTATACCTTTATAGAGGCCAAGCTCAGCTCTTTCTGGGGAAAGCACTTCAGCATTGCAATTTTTAGGAAACTAATCATGTCATTAAGGGACGCAGTGGCTCATTGGCTAATTGAGCTTGTCAATCAGAAAGGTTGGCAGTTCGGCGGTTCGAATCCCTAGTGCCGCATAACGGAGTGAGCTCCCGTTACTTATCCCAGCTTCTGCCAACCTAGCCATTTGAAAGCATGTAAAAAAAATGCAAGTAGAAAAATAGGAGCCACCTTTGGTGGGAAGGTAACAGCGTTCTGTGTGTCTTTGGCATTGAGTCATGCTGGCCACATGACCATGGAAACGTCTTTGGACAGTGCTGGCTCTTGGGCTTTGAAACGGAGATGACCACTGCCCCCTAGAGTCGGGAAAGGCTAGCACATATGTGCGAGGGAAACCTTTACTTTTAATTATATAATCTTTACCATTGCACTTCTGATCAGTAATGGCCCTGCAGAATTCATGATAGAGCTTCAAAAGAAAAAGAAAAGGTTTGGAGCTTTAGCTAATAGTCATGTGGAAAGTAAGAGCACCCTCCCCTCCTCTAGAAGAATGAAATATTCTAGGAAATATTAAAAAGGCAGAATATCATAGCTCCCTGGATGAGAAAAGGAGAAACATGCTCTTGGGAAACAGCCCCCACCTTTGTTAATAGCGGCAGAAAGACTGGGCCATCTTATCAACAAGACAAAAGACTGGGCCATCCTATGTACAAGACAAAAGGCCTTCAGCTCCAGGGTGATGGGATTAGCCCTCACTCAAGATCCAAACCAGGACAAAGCCATTAAGCCACAATTGCCCAACACCCTTTCTGAGCACAAGCCTCTTCATTGCATCACCCAGCAAGATTCAACCAAGCCTGGGATACAGACAGCTTAGAAAGTTAGTGAAGATCCCTGCATAGCCTGCTGGGAGTCCGGCAACCAATAGGATAAATGTCTTACACAGGAACAGGATGCTCTAGGGCAAGGCCCAAAAGAAGATATAAATATATTACCTCCTTGCGACCTATTAGATCACACAGATTAGGCCTCCTCCGAGTTCCATCTGCCAGTCAGTGTCGACTGGCAACTACGCGGAGGAGAGCCTTTTCAGTAGTAGCTCCGACCCTTTGGAACGATCTCCCCGTGGAGATTCGTACCCTCACCACCCTCCAGACCTTCCGCACAGCCCTCAAGATCTGGCTATCCCGTCAGGCCTGGGGTTAAAGATTATAATCCGTCCCCTCCCGAATGATGAATGTTGCTTTCACTTTTAATTACGTACTGTTTTTATATGTCATTGTGTGTACTCCCTTCCCTATACATTGTAAGCCGCCCTGAGTCCCCTCAGGGAAAAGGGTGGCCTATAAATAAATTTATCTAAATCTAAAATCTAAATATATCTCTCTCTCCACTCCATATGTTCAGCTGCATTAGGACCATATGCTTAATGGTTCTGCTCCATTAAACCAGCTTTCCAAGCAGCCTCCATGTTTCCAATATCTTTCTCCCTACTTGGAACTGAACACAGATGGACATTTCTTCCAACTGTCATCACAGCTCTTTCCATTTGTATCTGAGGAGAACCAGTGGGAAATATGGCTCTTCGGGATGCTCTGTGTAGCAGTTTTGCAAAATTAGTTGGGTAGATACTTAACTGCCTCACTGCTATTCAAACAGATTCTGTAAAGGTTAGATTAAACCTGCCCTTGAGTATGTGTGGATATTTCCATCTTCTTGCACATTCATAATGCATGCCCTGAACATTTTTTTCTACCAAATGAAATACACACATTTGCAAGGGAGATTGAATCACTTAGCATACATTTGCTGCTTCTTTGGGATGGATACATAGACAACAGATCAAGTAACTAGAACAGTGTTTCTCAACCTTGGCAACTTGAAGATGTCTGGACCTCAACTCCCAGAATTCCCCAGCCAGCTGGCTGGGGAATTCTGGGAGTTGAAGTCCAGACATCTTCAAGTTGCCAAGGTTGAGAAACACTGAACTAGAATTCCACATTTTTCTGTGTGTCTGTCGTTCCAATGGGCTTAATTATTCATGTATCCCAAATAAAAGCAAAATATAGAGCTACAAACTATTATCTAGATTGCCAGTGCCCACATCAACTGCCCTTTCTGCTTTCTCTAATTGGCCCAAAGAAAATATTTGCATACTCGTGACTTTACACTCAATGCCAAAAATATGAATTTTTGTTTTGAAAAATAGAAAACCAGACACATTCCCATTGCTTTGTAATCTTATTAGTTTCTGAAGTCCCAGCTAGTTATCAGCATCTAGCTGACTTGGCTCTCTGACAAAAGATAATTCCTTGAGGGATGAGAGACCACAAGAAAATCCAGAGTCGTTAGGTTAAAAACCAAAGCAGGCAGTGGCAAAATGACTTCTGCAAGGGCTGCCAAAAGACTTTTACCGCTGCTGCCCGTAGTCACCTGGATTGGAACTCAAAACTAAATCAACTTGTCTCTTCAAACAAAACTGCTCCATTTGTTCACATTGTTCTCTTTGGGCAAGGATGAAAGTGGGGAGGGGGGGAATGCATTGTACCTAGGGGAATTATGCCAGAAATATTTCATGTTTTTAAAACAATGAATTTTTGAGGCTTTTTTCTTCTTCTTTTACACTGGAGAATCTGCTTTTCCAATATTGAGCAAAGCCCAATTTTGATTCCTTTCTTTCTTCTCTCATTCTCTAACTCCCCTCAAGCCCAAATCTCTTCCATCTCCTTTTTTGGTTGCAGCAGGAAAATCGAGGCCTCCAGGGGTGTCCAGAAAATCGACATGGTGGCTATGATGGTGTGAGGGGAGCTCCATTCACTTTTGATGGGCATTGTGGCTGCCATCTTACCTTTCTGAACCCTACTCTTCGGACAGCCCTGGAGGCACCCCAAACCCCAGACCCATGGATTGACCTCTTCTCCATGCAGTGAGCAAGGTTGCCACTTTTTAAAAAAGGAATACAAAGCAAGGACCCCACATTTCCTTGTATTTCTACTGTTTTCTATATAATTTTAAAATGTATCATCACCACTGTCAAGGTGGAGACTGCAAATGTTAAGGAAGTTCTGTCTCCCAAAGAGCTGCTGATACAGTTCTACATCTGTTGTTTCAAAGTTTAAGTCTGTGTATTCCAACATTATCAGCACTTCGAATAAAAAGGGAAGCGACAAAGTCTTTGTCTTTAATTACAGAGGAATTATTGAGTCTGTCATCTGCACCTCCATAACTGTCTGGTTTGGCTCTGCAACCCAACAAGACGAACACGGTCTTCAGAGGATAATTAGGACTGCAGAAAAAACAATTGCTACCAACCTGCCTTCCATTGAGGACCTGTACACTGCACAAGTCAAAAAGAGGGCTGTGAAAATATTTACAGACCCCTCACATCCTGGACATAAATAGTTTCAACTCCTACCCTCAAAATGACGCTATAGAGCACTGTACACCAGAACAACTACTAGACACAAGGATAGTTTTTCCCCGAATGCCATCACTCTGCTAAACAAATAATTCCCACAACACTGTCAAATAATGTACTAAGACTGTATTCTTCTTCTCATCCTTCCTAGTATCTATCTCTTCCCACTTACGATTATAATCATGTTGCTTGTACCTTTCAGTTTCCTAGTATGATTTCATTCCTTATTTAGTAACCTACGACTATCACTAGATATTGTATCTTTTTATTCTTGAGGAATGTTTTCTATTTTATTTTTCTTTATGTAAACTGAGAGTCTATGCACGAAAGACAAATTCCTTGTGTGTCCAATCACACTTGATTATAATCATGTTGCTTGTATCTTTCAATTTATATTGTTTTATTTGTTTCCTAGTATGATTTCATTCCTTATTTAGTAACCTACGACTATCATTAGATATTTTATCTTTTTATTCTTGAGGAATGTTTTCTATTTTATTTTTCTTTATGTACACTGAGAATCTATGCACCAAAGACAAATTCCTTGTGTGTCCAATCACACTTGGCCAATAAAGAATTCTATTCTATTATATTCTATTCTATCCTACCCTACCCTACCCTACCCTATTCAACTGAAGGAACAGAGGTGTAACCTTAGATTTCCATGGCCAGTTTATGGCTCATCCAGTTTAAGCTTCTGAGTATAATCTATGGCTCTCATTTCCCACAATTATGCCTACTAGCTTGATTTTTTTTATATACACATACATCCATTTTAATCCCAAGGACCCCATAGGGTAGAAGGCTTCGATGTCCACAGCTTCACTGATGCTGACTACTGGATGAATGTCCAAGGGCAGAGAATCTTCCTCCCAAAATCACCAGATGTGCCCCATGGGATTTTTTGGGGGGGAGGTGAATGGGGTGGTTTGGTGTCCAACTGATGCATGTCCAGAGCCTGAAGAAGAACTCAAATAAGGACTGCTGGTACTATCCTCAAGTGGCTATCTGGAGATGCTTCTGCCTAAGGATTGTGAGCCCCTTGTACCTGCATTTATCTTCTGACCAAACCATCCTTAAAAAGCAACAGCTCATGTTGGATGGGGACCCCAGAGGTAGCAGGATATTAACCCCTCATGGGCAGAGCCATGTTGGAGTAAAATATGGACTCCCCAATGATTTTGCCTCCTGACCTCTCTGCATTTTCCCTTTGGCCCACACTGACCTCTCTCTACTTTTCCCTTTGGCCCGCGCTGCTTGTTTGCTGAGAGTTTGGGGAGGTGTGGGGGGGGGTTCCCCTGAAACTGTCTCTGGCCTTTTGTCCTTGGAACAATGGTGGAGCTTGTGGGAGCCCTGGAGAGCAGACGTGCAACCCAATTTATTCTCTCATGATTCTTGAAGCCAGGTGGCTTCAAATTTCTATACTTATTCTAGTCAATCTACCAGTTCTTTGTTAAAACCTGCTTTGCTGGTTTTCTTGGAAGAAGCAGAGAACTATTACTTACTGCTTTCTTCTAGAATGTGGTTTGATTTCCCAGTCTGCCTTGCCGTCTTGATATGCCCTGTAGCTGCTCCATCCAAATATGAAGCTTATTTTCTGACACTAAGGAAGTAGGCATCGAACGGGCGTGGTCATCTCTGGAGGCTTCACTTCCAGAGAGACACCAGAACCATTGAAATAAAATCACACTGCTCTGACAAGGCATCTGATAAGAACCATCTATCACAGTGATGGCTAACCTTTTTGTCCTCGCGTGCCGAAAGCGCAAATGTGCGTGTAGCAGCGTGCCCACACCCATAATGCAATGGTTGGGTGACATCCCCATGCATCCCGCCTCCTGCGGATGCATGCGTGGCCCCCTGTGCTTCCCCTGCCCCATGTATGCACACACGAAACCCCCCTCCCCGTGTCCCATTTTGGGACTAGTAGGCCTCCCTAAAGTCTCCTGGGACCAAAAACGGGGCACAGGAGGAGCCCCCTGCACTCTCCCACCCCAATGCATGCATACACCTCTCCTGCATGTGCCCCGCCTCCCCCACATATGTGTGGCAGAGACCTGAAAATCAGCTAGCCAGCGGGAAGTGCCCACACGCATGCACGGTGGAGCTGAGCTGGGGCGACGGTTCGCGTGTCCGCAGAGGGGGCTCCGCGTGCCACCTTTGCCATAAGTTCGCCATCACAGATCTATCAGATATAAGATTGGGGTATGAAAAAAGAGAAGACACCTTGAAAAACTTACCAGGCAGTTGAGCTTGGGAAAGACATCAGTGGTGGAGTTAAAGCTTCTCCTTTTAAGGTGTGGACAGCCTGGGATGGTTGAGAGGCAGGCTGAGAATGCGTCTGAGTCTCTACTTGCCTTGAGTCCTGAGTTGGTTTAATCCACCGGCTTGTTTCCGGTTTCATCCATTTCCCCTGGATTCCCCATCTTGCCATGTAAACTTTGCAAATGTCGTAGTTCATGGAGGAGTAATATAAAAGGTCCAGAACCAGCAAGACAACAATGAAAAACCCATAGACCCAAACTCCTAACAGTGCACTGTAATTGCTGTGGAAAGAGAAGAGAAAGCTGGAGTTAGAAACTGACTGTTAACGCATTGCTTCCTGCTCCTCTAATTAGGCACTTAAAGCTTTGAAATATACAGTTATTATGATCCGTGTTTCTATCTCTGCTTCTGCTTCTTTTCTTCCCCAAAGTGAAGCCAGTGTGCTCAGACTCCTATGCAGCTTCCTGCAACATTGCACACACCTTGCCTAGCTTCAACAAGAGGATGGGACATCTGTCTATGACAGACCGTACATCTTGGTGTACTGTGTGATATGTTGTGGTGGCGCAGTGGTTAGAATGAAGTATTGCAGGCTACTTCTGCTGACTGCCGGCTGCCTGCAATTTGGCAGTTCACCGACTCAAGGTTGACTCAACCTTCTATCCTTCCGAGGTGGGTAAATTGAGGACCCAGATTGTTGGGGGCAATTACAATACTCTGTAAAACCACTGTAAATAGAGGTAATATTCAGCCGGTTTGGACCGGTTTAGGCGAACCCGCGATCCGCCCCCCCCTGCCCAGGCGTAATCTAATCTTATATTGCTATGTTTTTGACATAGCACACATGTGGGCAGATTCCCCCCTCCTTGTTTTCCTCCCCAAAAGCTAGGCTCCCGAGCTCTTATACTCCGAAAAATATGGTAACTCACTGGCATGACTGGGACAGGGGTAATTTGGACTCTGTGACACCTGGAAACCTTTGAAATGGGATGAACTAAACCAGTGTTTCTCAATGTCAGCCAGTTTAAGACTTGTGGACTGCAACCCCTAAAATTCTGCAGCCAGCGTAGGGAATTCTGGAAGTTGAAGTTCAGACATCTTCAAGATGCTGAGGTTGAGAAACACAGGAATAGATGATCTATTCTGGAGGTTTTTCTGACTGCGGCTTCTTTGAAAAGGCAAATAATTGGGAGCAGAGAGCTTCTTTTGCATCACATGGCCTAAAGAATGCAGTTTCGGAAATCCTGTGTCTCCATGCCATCCATTAAAAAGAATAATTTGGTGGGGAAAAGACTAAAGAAATTATTAGGCAAACATTAAAGGAAACTTTCTCCCTTTTCTTTATCCAATTTTCTGTTTTGAGACATTCAAGCTGTGACAGTTCAGCCTGAGAAAAAATAACTCAATATAATTTTGCCAATTGTAGAGTTTGGCCTACGAAAAACACAGGATTGCCAAGTGTCTCCCTATTTTTGCATTCCAATATGTGCTTTTTTTTAAAAAACAAAACAAAACAGAGTTCTGCTTCTAGCAATGCTTTGTAAAATGTATTACATTATGCTACTAATTAGATTCACAGCCTGCTTCATTTCTGTCCTACATTTCTTCTGTATATGCTCTCCAGAAAGTCATTTACAATCGGATAGGGATGATACCGAGGGTGGGACCGAAAGCATTTTTACATACATAGTATTGGTTCAATGAATAGAGAAATGTAGAAGCGAAAAGCTCTTGGATCAAATGGTTTTTTTTAAAAAAAATTGAGCTTTTAAGCATTTTCCTCTTTCAAATTGGATCGATTTTCTTTTCAGAAGCTGCCTTATTGCTAACTTGGTTTTAAAAACCCAACACATTTCTATTTAGAGGAATCTTTTCACTTCCACTGTAGGAGGGCTTTCTGTAAAAGTTTTATGTTGCCCAAGTACAATCAACCAAAGGGAAACATTATCCAGTTGAACTATAGTTAACTCTTCTATTGAGTTCGCCGCATGTCCTTAACGGAGATGGGAAAGCAGGAAATCCCAGTGTGATAATCTGTTATTCTGTTAAAGTACAATATTTAAGGACTGTAATAATTCTTTGTAATATATTATTATTATTACATTCCTATCCTTCAGGAGAATCTAGGGCTGAGTATTATAACAGTGATTCAAAACCACAACAATATAGACTTTGTAGTCTACAATTCATTTTTATCCAGCTCGACTACTCAATGTAAAAATTTAGATTCTGCAAAGTGATTCTTCCTTGACATAAACTACATACTGAATTTTCGGAGTATAAGACGCACCTTTTTCCCTCAAAAAAGAGGCTAAAAATCTGGGTGTGTCTTATACACCGAATACAGCATTTCTGGCCTTCTGAAACCCCACCCCCTTCACCAGAGGCTTTCAGAGTACTCCTGGGGGCTGGGGAGGGCAGAAATGAGCGAAAAACAGGCCTATTTTTGCTCATTTTTGCCCCTCCCATCCCCCAGGAGCACTTTATAAGCCTCCTAAAGGCTATGCATGCCCCCCCTTTTTTTTTTGACAAAAAACGGGCCCGTTTTAGCAAAAAAGGGCCGTTATTGGAAGGTCTGCAGAGTGCAAAACCTTTTTTTTTTAAAAAAAATCTTGGTGCATCTTATTCTCCAGTGTGTCTTATACTCCAAAAATATGGTATTTCTGCATTCAGTTGGGATCCAAGTGATTCATCTTGACTTTTGACTGGCTATTTAGATCTAGTGAAAGAGGAATCTTTGTCTACTGCAGAAGGAAGAGATGTAGCCAGACCATCCAATCCCTTCAAAATATAGGCCCTGCTTCCATGCCATTTTGGTATAGTATTTAAGATGTTGGCCTAGTGACCAGGAGATGGTGAGTTCTAGTCCTCCTTTAGGCATGAAAGCTGGCTGGATGACTTTGAGTCAGTCACTTTCTCTCAGCCCAATCCAACTGAGTAAGTTGTTGTGGGGAAAATAGGAGACAGGAAAATTAGGTGTTTGTGACACACACAAACACAAATAAATAAAATGATTAGATACCAGAAAATAGTACCATGTTTTCCCCAAAATAAGACAGGGTCTTATTTTCTTTTGACCCCAGAAATAAGTGCTTGGCCTTATTTTCAGGGAGGTCTTATTATTTTTGACGTGCAGGAGGTGGCGAGCGTGATTACCTAATGGCTGCTGCTGTGTTGCAATATTTTCAGGGACAGCTTATATTTGGGGGAGGGCTTATTTTAGTGCATGCACTCAAAAACCCAATTGGGCTTATTATCAGATAGATCTTATTTTCAGGGAAACAGGGTAGAAGACAAAGAATTAGAGAAAATGACAACGTGCCAAGATCTAAGAACTGAAATTGAAAGATTATGGCATAAACCAGTCATGGTGATCCCAATCACTATCAGCACATACAAAAAACCTTGGATGACACCTGTGCAAAAGAGCAGGAAAAAAATAACAAAGTTGTAAGGGACCTTAGCAGTCTTCTAGTCCAACCCCCTCCTCAGGCAGGAGACCCTACATTATCTCAGACAAATGGCTGTCCAATCTTGTTTTAAAAAATCTCCAGTGATGGAGCATCATGACTTCGGAAAGGCAAACTATTCCACTGATTAATTGTTCTCACTATCAGGACATTTCTCCTTAGTTATAGGTCGGATCTCTCCTTGATTAATTTCCATCCATTACTTCTTATCCTGCCTTCAGATATTTGGGGAAGAGGTTGACACGCAAAGAACAAGTGTGTGTGTGTGTGTGTGTGTGTGTGTGTGTGTGTGTGTGCGCGCCAATCTATTCTCCAAAGCAACTAAAAGTTTGAAGCAGTGTGAAAGCACTGCTTGAATCTGCACTTATACTACACTTATACATTACAACATCGTACGTTCTTGGGAAGAACTCAATTCACATAAAGACCAAAAGAACTGATAGCTATTTTCTCTAATTTTTTTTGTAAATCATCATCTTCATTACAACTGAGATTTGCATCCATTATTACTTAGTATTATATTTGCAAAAGAAAGCAAAGATAGTACCAATAACAATGGATGCCTTGAATGCAATCCCAAAACATCTGGAGCACTACGTAAACATCATCGGCATTGAAAAAATAAGCAACAGTCAATTGCAAAAGGCTGCTTTTCTTCGAACAGCTGAAATCTTGTGATATCTTTAACACAGGGGTGAAATTCAGCAGGTTTTGACAGGTTCTAAAGAACCTGTAGCAGACATTTTGAGTAGTTTGGAGAACTGGCAAATACCACCTCTGGCTGGCCCCAGTGGGGTGGGAATGGGGATTTTGCAGTATCCTTTCCTTGGAGTAGGGTGGGAATGGAGCTATTGCAATATCCTTCCCCTGAGAGGGGTGGGAATGGGGATTTTGCAGTATCCTTTCCCTGGAGTAGGGTGGGAATGGAGATATTGCAATATCCTTCCCCTGAGAGGGGTGGGAATGGGGATTTTGCAGTATCCTTTCCCTGGAGTAGGGTGGGAATGGAGATATTGCAATATCCTTCCCCTGAGAGGGGTGGGAATGGGGATTTTGCAGTATCCTTTCCCTGGAGTAGGGTGGGAATGGAGATATTGCAATATCCCTCCCCTGAGAGGGGTGGGAATGGGGATTTTGCAGTATCCTTTCGTTGGAGTAGGGTGGGAATGGAGATTTTGCAGTATCCTTCCCCAGGAGTGGGGTGGGAATCGAGATTTTGCAATATCCTTCCCCCAGGAGTGGGGTGGTAATGGGGATTTTGCAGTATCCTTTCCCTGGAGTGGGGTGGGAATGGAGATATTTCAATATCCTTCTCCTGCCACGCCTACCAAGCCATAGCCACAGAACCGGTAGTAAAATTTTTTGAATTTCACCACTGGTTTAACACCATCAAACAACATCTGCCTAACACATTTCCTTTAGAGGGACTTCTTGGTGGATAAAATCCAGTGTAAACATCTGGCTGACTGCACAGCAAACCATAACAACATATAACAAACAACAGCAACTATCATATTTTTAGTAAAAAAGAATGAAACAATATATTTGATCAGTGGTTGCAGCAAAATTTCACAAACTATGAGCCACATCATGAGTGGGTTGCCAGAATTATTCATCAGAAACTATGCTAGAGGTTTGGATCTGAATGTAGTAAAAATTACTGGGACCATCAAATGGAGGAGGTTTGGGAAACTGAGTGAGTTAAGATCTTATGGGACTTAAAGATCCAAACAGACAGGCTTCTTGTTCATAACATGCCAGATATAACAGTTATTAAAAAGAAGAAAGTCTGGTTCATTGATTTTGCTACCCCAGGAGATGCTAGGATTGAGGAAAAACAATTGGGGAAAATTATGAAATACTGGGGCTTGCGGATTGAAGTTGAGCACTTATGAAAAAAAAAATCTATTGTTATAGTGTTCATGACTGGAGCTCTTGGAGAGATACTTAAAGGTGGAATGGGACAACTGGTGGGCCAATTCACCTGTTGTGGCCCACTGGCAGCCAGCGGAGCAAGCAGCAGAGTTGGACAGTGAGGAGGTTGGGGAGGAACATGGGCCAGTCCTGGGGGCTGAGGAAAGCTCAAATGTGATGTCGGAGGCAGAGAGGGAGTTAGACAGCAGCGAGGCAGAAGAACAGCTGGAGCCTGTTCCCAGTGTGTGCATGTGCAGAGGTGCCAGAAGACAAGACCAACTAAGAAAGCAGGATTGACTTAAGACGCCTTGGAGGTGATTGGCCCCTCCCATGGGAAACAAAAGAGGAGCGAGCAGAAAGGGGCTTTTGCAGGAAACAATTCATTCCTTCAGTCATTTCACGGGTGGAAAGTTCTGCTTGTGACTATAAGAGACTCTCTGCCAAGTTTTGCCTTGTCCTATGTTTGGAACTAGTTATTTGGCAGCTCACCAATGGAGATAAGGTTCGTATTTGATAAACAACCCTCTGAAAGACGGCTTGCTAAGCCTTGCGGACTGTGAATGAAAGGAATTCACAGTCGTGTAAATAAAAGGGGTTTTGCCAGGACCAAGACTCCGCTTCATGCTTGGTAAGGAAGCCTGGGTCAGAACATCACCATAGCCAACTTACTACAGGACAACTCAGCATGGCCAAGTCACTGCAGGATAATTCGCCACAGGACAATTCAACAATTCAACTTCATTATTTAAAATGATTAAAAAATATTTTAATTTTTGTCCTTCACATTTCATTTTGTCCCTCTTTTTTATCCTTTTTAAATGATTCCATTCCACCATTTCTTCAATATTAGTGTAACTCTTCTACCACAGCAAGTTGTCCCATGGTGAGTTGGCTGTAGTAGGTTGGCTACAGCAAGTTGACTGTGGTGAGTTGTCCTAGAGCAGAGGTGTCAAATTTAAGGTCCGGGGGCCGGGATCCAGCCCATGAGATGCTTAGATCTGGCCTGCGGGGCCGCTTTGGAAACAGCAAAGGACTGGCCCACAATGCCTCTGGCAATGAAAACAGAGCTCGGGAGGGCTGCCTGTGGGCCTCCTGAGCTCCATTTTTGCTGGGAGAGGGTTGCAGGAGCCTGCCGCAACTGAAAACAGAGCTCGGGAGCCCATTTTCACCGGGAGAGACCTCTGGTCTTCACAGGTGCCCCCGACATGAGTGATATCGAGCTGGCCATACCCACGCTGGACCCCCAAGGTCAAACACAATTGTGATGTGGCCCTCAAGGAAATCGAGTTTGACACCCTGTCCTAGACTCACTTAAAGGATTTCCTCAATACCTGGAAATATTGAATTTATCAGACCTCAGCACCAGAGGTGGGTTCCTACCAGTTCGTACCTATTCGGTAGAACCGGTTCGTCAAATCTACCGAACCGGTTAGAAGAGGTTCCACCAGTGGACCCGGAAAGCAGGCTACACCTACAGAAGAGGTTCCAAAATTTTTTGAAACCCACCACTGGTCCTTGGATATGATTATTCTACACTATCATGCTCATATTTATAAAACTCAGTGCCTCTGTGAAAGGTAAGGATGACTACTGCATTTGTGGTGCAATCAGAACATTGCGTGTGTTGAAGTTGTTTTATCACAAACCAAAGATGCCTTTTAAAAAATCAGTTTACATCATATTCTTATGCATGCCAGTGCTCTGTGTGAAGTAATTTAAGGTGGTTCTGACAAGTGTCGTTGGCATCTTCATATCTGGTCACATGTGTGGCAAGCCCCTCCCATCCGGTCACATGGGCAGCAAGCCACTCCCACAAAGGAGGCCACACCCACAGAGTAGGTTCGAACAATTTTTGAAACCCACCACTGCTCAGCACGCTAATTTAGAAAATACCACTCTGCTTGGAACTGCCTATATTCTCCGGTGCTACCTTAATAATTCTTAGGTCTCTAGTCAGGACATGAATTGTTAAGTTTCCACCAGTCTTAGACTATGAATCCAACTGCAGATTATGTGATACTTTGCATCAAAATTTAGCACAAGCCAAAGCAGTGCAGTTTATGGGTCATACAATCCTGGTAAACATTGGCTGCTCTGAAGATTTAGCACTGGACACAAATATTTGCAAAACTATAGAAACAAAGATGCTTCTCGTGGAAAAAAAAAAGAAAAGAACAAAAGTCGTAAAAACAGTGCTTGCAAATGATGAAACCATTATTTCAGCTCTCTTAGAAAAGCAACTATGGGGTTCCCCCCCCCCCAAAATGAGACAGGAGGATTGTTTGTATGTGCTGTATGTTGGCTTGCAAACAATTCAGAGATGCTACAGTGAAATCTGTGAAGATACCTGACACTTATTGGTTTTCTTTCTAAAACCTTTCATGCACCAGAGAAATGTCGGTAGGTGTAGGCAGAATAGACTTTTCCAAAAGAAAACAGAGGAAAAAAGGGAGCTGCATTTTGTAGGGCTTCCTAGTATTTATTTACTTTAACCCTGGAAAGTAAAATGTCTCATGAGGTAATAAAGAATGCTTCTTCCTTCCTGCTAATTCGCAGCTGAGTCATTGAGATCCCACAGTTTAATATGGTGGGACCTCCAGCTGCTCCTCAACCATAATAATCCCCAATATCTTGTGGAGTAGGGATCTGGTTATTTTTCTTCATCTGATTTGTTCGGTGAGTTGTTCTCAATATCCAATTTTATAGAATCAGGGCAAATTGTCCATCAGTGTCACATTCGTTTTCTTGTCCATATACTCTTCTTACAAAACTTAAATTGCTGGAGATGCTTCCTCTGGAGTCTTTATCTTTAGTGGACCAGCCTGGAGAAATAGAGTCCCTGATCTTCACCTCATTCCATTTTTACTTTTTGGAAAAATAAATACTGCAGAACGGCTGTTAGCTGAATCAAAATACTTTTATATTTTTCAGAGTATAAGATGCACCAAGGTTTTGAAGAGGGAAATTAAAAAAAAAAGTTTTTGCATTCTGCAGACCTCTCAAAAACGGCCTGTTTTTCACAAAAATGGGCCCTTTTTTAAAAAAAAAAATGGCATGCATAGCCTTTAGGCAGCTTATAGAGTGGGGGGAAATTGCTCATTTCTGCCCTCGCCAGCCCCCAGGAGCTCTCTGAAAGCCTCCTAAAAGCTATGCATGGCCATTTTGGTGAAGGGGGCAGGGTTTCGGGAGGCAAAAAATGATGTATTCAGTCTATAAGACGCACCCAGATTTTCAGCCTCTTTTTTGAGGGAAAAGGGCGTGTCTTATACTCCGAAAAATATGGTAATGACAATGGGTCATATACACAAAGAATCTCTTTGGATTTTTACATGGTGGGCAGAAAAAGACTGGGGAAAATGATGAAATGCATGTGTTTGAGCATTTCAGGTGATGGAAAGAGGGCAAATAAACCACAAGAAAAGTTGGGAGTTGTTCATGAAATTACCTGTTTTCGCTTACAAGCTACTATATGACTCTGAAATACACAAAGGAATACAGTTAATCTTTGACTTATGACCATTCATTTAACAGCTGTTCAAAGTTATGACAGCAGAGGGGGGGAAAAAGACATACAAATTTGTCTGTCCATGGGCTAATGATCATCAGTGTCCCTGCAGTCATATGATAAAAATTTTGGTGCCTGGCAATAGCGTGTATTTACAATAGATGCAGTGTCCTGGGTCTCATTTGCAACCTTCTCCGTTGGCTTCCGCCAAATGAAGTCAATGGAAGAAGCCAGATTCAGTTTGTGAGCATGGCAGAATGGTTGTAAAAATGAGGCACAACTTGCTTAATGACCACCTCACTTAGACATGGAAGTTCTGATCCCAACTGGCGTCATAAAGACTACCTGTATTCACTCCTGACGTGTTAGAAGCCACTTGTCAGAACTGAATTGTCTCTGCATGCCACTTGTCCATAAAGTGCTTTCTTTGGTTCATTAAAAATTATGTACTGAAAAGTGAACACTCAATTTTAAAATAGCAATTTGTTCAATGAGGCCATTATGTGGGCTCTCCATCTGTTCCTTAAAAACAACATCTGCTTGGGTAAGTTTAAATGCAAAAATATATTTTATCTGAATTTAAACATGACACATTTTAATTTTTTTTTAAAAAAAGGATTTGATCACAAGACAAAATGCCTGCAGTTTGGATGCTGTTAACTCTTATAACGTCTGCCTTTAAATTTAATCTCTTGAACTAAGCCATTTGTGTGGTCAATATCTTGTTTTATCAGTATTAAATGGGTACTGATAAGGCACCATTCCTGTATGTATCTATCTATGTATGTATGTATTTATGTATGTATGTGTATATGTATGTGTATGTGTATGTATGTATGTATGTGTGTATGTGTGTACATACACACACATATATATACACATACACATACATATACACATACATACATACACATACATATATATATGTACATACATACATACATACATACATATATATATGTGTGTGTGTTGTATTTGTGCTGATAACTGGATAAATGGATTGGGCCGGGGGTTGTGACTCTAAATACATACATACATACATACATACACACACACACACACACACACATATCAACACAGGAGTGTATCGGGTGGGTTGCTGCCAGCATTACTGCTGGTTTGGTGGGTGTGCACTTTGCGCCCTGTGCGCATGCGCAGTTGCGGCAACTGGGGAACTGGTTTGGAGGTGTGGCCAGCCTGGGTCGCTGCCGGTTCTGTGACCCAGGCCAATATCCCACTACCAGTTCGCCCGAACTAGTGTGAACTGGTGCGAACCGGTAGCAACCCACCTCTGGAGTGTATCCTGAGAAGGGGGTACAAAAGAGTCAAGATGGCAGCTGTACCCATGTGATTGAAGCCCTGTGTCTTTTATTATTTTTGTTGCAACCAAGTTTCTTTTTTTAACTCTACCTTAAACAGGTCATTTTAGCTACCTAGTAGATTTCAGCTGCTTTTAAGCCAGGTTTACAAAGAAATGTTCTGGAATCGCTCTGTGGAATATCTGGAGATATTCCACTGACAATCATATATTCTCTTAATATCTGTGTTTCTAATTTGACTACTGTGGTGATTCACTTAACAACTATGGCAAGAAAGATCCTAAAATGGGGCAAAACTCACTGAACAAATGTCTCACTTAACAACAGAAATTTTGGGCTCAATTGTTATTATAAGTTGAGGAACTACCCATACTGAATAGATTATAACAATACATCAGAGTTTTTATTAATAAAACATTCATAATCATTGAACACCTTTGTGTTATGATTCAATATTATTAAATTTCCCTTAATATCATATAATTAAAACCTTATTTAAGAACTGTATAAGGAGAAAGATCTTAACATCCTTTCTGGGAGCAATTGTAACACCAGTTATTTGATAGATTTTTGCAAGTACCATGTATCCTCGAAAATAAGACAGGGTCTTATTTTCTTTTGACCCCCGAAATAAGCGCTTGGCCTTATTTTCGGGCAGGTCTTATTATTTTTGTGGTGCAGGAGGCGGCGAGCGTGGTCACCTCATGGCTGCTGCTGTGTTGCAATATTTTCACGGAGGGCTTATTTTCAGAGGAGGACTTATTTTAGTACATGCACTCAAAAGCCCGATTGGGCTTATTATCTGGGGAGGTCTTATTTTTGGGGAAACAGGGTAGGAGAATGGCTTAAAATATCTTAAATGTTGGCAACTTCATCATGACTCAAGGAATTCCCCCATTTACCCAAGTATACAAACCTTCTTAGGTCTTTAGAGGTTAACTAGCTCTTGCTGTATATATAAAATGTTTGTTGTAATAAAGCAAATTACTTCTGGTCCAGATCACTTTTCCCTCTAGTGTACTTTCACACCATTTAACTCTACTTATAGCATCAAAACAATGAAGTACAATGAAGTAAGAATTGGGAGGATTCTTCCACCCTATCATTAGCTCCTTCACGATCAAGCAATAGCTTAATGCAAGCAAGCTACACAATCAATCTCAGCTCTGGGGTGTGTGTGTGTGTCAATGAGTTGGAAACAGACTCAATCAGGTGAACTTCAGGTCCACTTCAGGTCCAGGAAACTGCTCTCTGGTTTCAGTTCAAACATGAAACTACTATTCCTGGCTTTGCTGATGCCCACAGAGGCGGAGAGCAGAGAAGAGGCAATAGTGGGAAAACCCAACTGCCAGAATAGAAAAAAAGCATCTTGTATTTTCCACACGGTGTGGCTTTCTTGAAGAATTTTGATCCAGATAGACCTAGCCAGAGGTGGTATTCAGCTGGTTCGGTCTGGTTTGGGCTGGTTCTTGTGTGGTTTTTTTTGGATCTCCAAACTTCTCCAAGCCATCATCTTCTTTTAATGACCCCATAATCCTTTACGGGTGGAGTCTGGGCAGCTGAATGGAGCTGAGTGTTTATTGGCTGGATGCCCTTCTTGTCACCAACGTGGAAATATTCAGCAGATACATTCTCATCGGGCCCAGAGAGAGAAATATCTGCCTCTGTCTAGGATCGAACCCACAGCCTCATGATTGATTGAGGCAAGAGCTTCACCTCTAGGCCACCGCACCACTCATCCAAGCTTCCCCAAGTAACCGAAAAAAACAAAAACGTGTGCCTGGTGCTGATGAGGAAGCTTGGGGGAAGCTACATCACATTTTATCAGCTTCAGGTCTTTAAAACCAATTTCTTTTTCTCTCCACACAGACACAGATAGAAAAAAACCCCAGGATGAATGTACAGTATTTTTCAGAGTATAAGATGCACCAGAGTATAAGACGCACCAAGGTATGGAAGAGGCAAATTAAAAAAATAGCAATAGCAATAGCAATAGCAGTTAGATTTATATACTGCTTCATAGGGCTTTCAGCCCTCTCTAAGCGGTTTACAGAGTCAGCATATTGCCCACAGTCTGGGTCCTCATTTCACCCACCTCAGAAGGATGGAAGGCTGAGTCAACCTTGAAAAAAAGTAAGTAGGTAGATAGAGGGAGAGAGAGAGAAATACAGTAGGGAGAGAGAGAGTAGGTAGGTAGCTAGGTAGGTAGATAGAGGGAGAGAGAGAGAGAAATTCAGTAGGTAGGGAGAGAGAGAGAGAATAGGTAGGTAGATGTTTCCAGGTGTATTTATCCATGTGTTGGGTTGTTTGCTCATTTGTGCCGTCCCCAGCCCCTAGGAGCTCTCTGAAAGCCTCCATAAGAGTATGCCCGGCCATTTTAGTGAAGGGGTGGGGCTTCTGGAGGCAAAAAATGCTGTATTCGATGTATAAGACGCACCCAGATTTTCAGCCTCTTTTTTGAGGGAAAAAGGTGCGTCTTATACTCCGAAAAATATAGTATGTGGATGCCCTGCTGCTTTGATGGCCAACATTGTAATAGATCATCTTTACTTATAATTGCATTAATTTCCAGTCTTGGCTACTAAACCAAGTAGGACAAAGGAGACTTGGGATGGAGACAGAGAATGGCGTCCTTTGGTTGGATTCACATGACTAACACAGACACCCAGTTAGAAGTGCTTTAAAGCACAGTGAGTCTGATGGGCACGCATGCGCACACACTCATACCCATCTTAGTGACAGGGAGGGAAGACCCGAGGGTCCAACTTTCTCTGTTTAGATCTCAGCAATTGGTAGGAGGCAAGTTGCAACAGCAATTAGTTTGATAATTAACTGCTCTGGTGCATTTAAATCACCCACCTACCAAGTGGGCACCTGCTGCTTCTCTGCCCCTCCGCGTGAGCTTACAATGGTGGGGAGCATTTTGCTAGGAGCGATTAGATTATTTACATTCTTAAATAAGACAGAGACTGGAAGAAAGCAATTCTCTGGATGTCTGTATGATTTAGGATTCTAACTTCTTTCTTGCTGGAAGTCATGCTCAGAATGGTAACTCACTCGGAGGTTTCCTAACGTGTGGATTTTAACTTTTCCTGCATAATTCTAGCAGGAGGCACAGGAGATGGCTGAATGGATAGCAGTAAATCAATTCAGAAGACTTATTTTTGCTACAATGATAAACTTGGGTACCCAAAGTAAGTACCCAAATTAACATTGTACTGCTAACTGGGGCTCACAAAACCTTTGCCAGACCAATTCTCGAATACAGCTCGTCTGCCTGGAATTCACACTGTATATCGGACATTAATACAATTGAGCGGGTGCAGAAGAATTTCACAAGAAGAGTCCTCCACTCCTCTACTCGTAATAGAATCCCTTATGCCACCAGGCTCTACATTTTGGGCTTGGACAACCTGGAACTACACCGCCTATGGTCTGACCTAAGCATAGTACATAAACTTGTCTACTACAACATCCTACTTATCAGCAACTACTTCTGGTTCAACCTCAATAATACTCGGGCAAACAATAGATACAAACTCAAGGGAAACCGCTCCAAACTTGATTGCAGAAAATACTACTTCAGCAACAGAGTGGTCAATGCCTGGAATGCTCTACCCGACTCTGTTGTTACATCCCCAAACCCCCACAGCTTCAATCTTAAATTGTCTACTGTTGGCCTCACCCGACTCCTAAGAGGTCCTTAAGGGGGCATGCATAAGTGCACCAGTGTCCTTACCGTCCCTGTCCTACTGTCCCCATTTAATTGTACTCATTTCCCTTGTTCATGTCCATGTTTATACTTATACCTGTTATCTTGTACATATTTGACAAACTAAATAAAATAAAAATAAATAAATAAAAATGACCCCAAATGAAGTGAACCATATAAAATTTCCTGCCAGCAGTTTTGTTATCTTAAGCATGCTGAGTTTTAACTTGCACTTTTGAATGTATTGTTTATTTTGCTTCTGGCTTCAAACGTTTGACTAGTGGCTGAATGCTGATTTATTTCATCTCTGTGCTGGACTCTAATTGCTTTTTCTTTTTGCTTCTTTTTGATATATGTTGTTCTGGATAACGTCTCCTTTTCCAATATAAAAGCACAGTTGGCATTGGGGTGGGGAGGTGAAGAGTCTTTTTTTTTTTTAGACTGGCACCACTGGATTTCTGTACTTTTTGAATTTGCAAAACATTTGGAGTTTATTTCTACTTCTATAGAATTTTTTTATATAACTTTGGATTGAAATATAGAAGAAAAAATATCTTCTTTGTTCTCTAATTATATTTCACGAAATAAAATGGCTGAACAGTGGTTGAAATCTAAGAAGGGGAACATGCAGCTTCTAGCTGAATATCTTTTTAGAAAGCTTGATGAGACAATACTAATTTTGCAAAAAAAAAAAAAATTGAGAATATATACAAAAGGATTCTTACCCAGATCAAAGAGATACTGTCATGGCTGAAGGATTACAGATGAGATTTCATCTGTTGTTCCAAAGTTTAAGTCTGTGTATTCCAACATTATCAGCACTTCGAATAAAAAGGGAAGCGACAAAGTCTTTGTCTTTAATTACAGAGGAATTATTGAGTCTGTCATCTGCACCTCTCTAACTATCTGGTTTAGTTCTGCAACCTAACAAGGCAGACACAGACTTCAGAGGATAATTAGAACTGCAGAAAAAACAATTGCTACCAACCTGCCTTCCATTGAGGACCTGTACACTGCACGAGTCAAAAAGAGGGCTGTGAAAATATCTATAGACCCCTCGCATCCTGGACATAAATTGTTTCAACTTCTACCCTCAAAATGACACTATAGGGCACTGCACACCAGAACAATTAGACAAAAGGATAGTTCTTTCCCGAATGCCATCACTCTGCTTAACAACTATTTCCCACAACACTGTCAAATTATTTATTAAGACTATATTACTATTATTCTTCTCTTCCTTGCTAGTATCTATCTCTTTCCACTTATCACTATAACCATGTTGCTTGTATCTTTAAAATTTATATTGTTTTATTTGTTTCCTAGTAGAATTTGATTGCTTATTAGTAACCTTCACTATACCCAAGTGTTATATCTTATGATTCTTGATGAATGTATTCTATTTTATTTTTTCTTTATGTACACTGAGAGCATAAGCACCAAAGACAAAATCCTTGTGTGTCCAATCACATTTGGCCAATAAAGAATTCTATTCTATTCTATTCTTAATCGAAGTGCTGATAATGTTGGAATATGCAGACTTAAACTTTGGAACATTATTTCTATTTCGACTTTGATCAAAATATGGGCTTATTCTGGAGATTGAATTTATTACATTTAATTAAGGAAGAAACGTGGATTATTTGATCCAGGACAAATTCTATATACTTTTTGAGATGACTTGAGACACGTAAGAGGCCGTGATATACTTTCTAGGAGTGGATTACAATAAGAGATTGTTAACAGAGAGTTTTGAAACTTTAATTTGGTTGTATTTTAGTGTTATTATTTTCCTTATATAAGATATGCAACAAGCAACAAGTTGCGAAGAGAAGTCCATACAAATCTTATTAAGGAAACAACCAGAAGACTAATCCCACAAATGGCAAAAGACATACAACTGCACTATTACTGGAAAGACACAGGTTGATATATGAAAGCTTATAATAAAAAATTAGTCAAATTCAGTCAAATTTAGAGCATTATGTATAAAATGAAGTGATAATGGATATAGTTAGATAAATAATTGATAATGATAATAATGTATCCATATGCATTGGTTTGATAAGAGGAAATATGATATAAATTGCAAATGGTGACTACGAAAGGAAGTTTAGAAATTCTGTTATGTATGAAAGTTTATAATAAAAAATTAAGTCAAATTTAGTTAAAAATAATGTATATATACAGTATGTACTGGTTTGATAAAAGGAAATTGGATATAAATTGTAAACAGTGATTAAGAAAAGAGATCTAGAAACTTTGTTATTAAATACAAGCAATTTTTTATTTAGAACATGTCATAAAGATGTAATGTTACCGGATGATAATGGAAACAGTTAACGGAATGCCATTATGTGGTTTTTCTTTAAATTTTGGAATATTTTATATAAAAGTACGTAAAAACAATTATAGTCAAATGAAGGTTGAGGTATGATGATAGTAATATATATATATATATATATATATATATATATATATATATATATATATATATATATATATATATATATATATATATATATATATGATTTAAAATATATAACTTGATATGAATTGTAGGTGATGACTGTGGAAGGGATGCACAAAAGGGTTTTGTAACCAATTGACACACTTTCTACAATTTGTAATGGAAGATGGTTTTCTGGTGTTTTTTGTGTTTTGCTTGTCTGTGTTTATTCAAAAATAAAAAAATTCTTATATAAAAAAATATTCTCTCTGTAGTCCAGATAAACCAACATCACATTGTCATATTTGATCCTAAACAGCAATTCAACCCAAAATAATCCAATTATCAGTGCAAATAAAAGAAATGACCCTTGTTTGAAAGAGGAAATGGAAGCATCCAATAAGTGTCTCCAGGGAAGAGGGTCGAAAAAGTCAAGATGGCATCCATATAGACACAATTGAAACTCCATGTATAAGGCTCTGCTAATAAGACACTGATGGGGAAGTTCCCATTATCCAACTATGAATTATCAAGATATTCTCCAAAGCAATTGAGGGCAGGACAAGAAGCAATGGGTGGAAACTACCGTATTTTTTGGAGTATAAGACACACAGGAATATAAGACGCACCAAGATTTTGAAGAGGAAATTTAAAAAAAGTTTTTGCACTCTGCAGACCTCCCAAAAATAACACATTTTTTTGTGAAAACGGGCCTGTTTTTTTGTCAAAAAAAAAGGGGGGCATGCATAGCCTTTAGGAGGCTTATAGAATACTCCTGGGGGCTGGGGGGGGAAATGAGCAAAAAATGGCCTGCTTCTTTGCTCGTTTTTGCCTGCTCCAGCCTCCAGGGGAATTTGACAAGCCTCCCAAAGCCTATGCATGTCCATTTTTGCAAAGGGGGCGGAGTTTCAGGAGGCGAAAAATGCTGTATTCAGTGTATAAGATGCACCCAGATTTTCACCCTCTTTTTTGAGGGAATAAGGTGCATTTTATACTCCGAGAAATATCAAGGAGAGAAGCAACTCAGAACTAAGGAGAAATTTCCTGGCAGTTAGAACAATTAATCAATGGAACAGCTTGCCTCCAGAAGTTGCAATGCTCCAACACTGATAGTTTTTAAGAAGAGATTGGACAACCATTTGTCTGAAGTGGTATAGGGTTTCCGGCCTAAGCAGGGGGTTGGACTAGAAGACCTTCAAGGTCCCTTCCAACTCTGTTATTCTATTCTATTCTATTCTATTCTATTCTATTCTATTCTAACTAGACTCTACTTTGCTGTTTCTACTATAGGCACTAAGAACCAAATTCGGAGTTTAGGCTGTGGTGAAAACTGCTTCATATACAAACCTGCTGTGAAATTCAATTGCTTTCTTCATCGGCTTTCAATCAGAGTTTTTAAAAGGGATTTCCAAAAATAAAAGGTAATATAAGGAAGGAGGGAAGCAATAAAAATAAAGCCCACGGGCATTTAAAAGAAAAGTATAGAAAGAAAATTTACGAAGAGGCTACGCTCCAGGGATTGTACAATCAAGTGCACCTCACTGTTTAAGCGCAAATGATTAGAAGTAATTAATATGCAAAGCCTGTACAGGTTTAAAATAGCAATTAGCCAAGTATAACACTCCTGCTCTGCAGAAAAATGGCAATTCCCTCTCCTCCTCGTTTTCCAGCGTTATTTACTTCTTTTATTTTTAGCTGCACATGCAATTAAACATATTTCTGCTATCTGCTTTTATGACTCAGTAAAACTTTGAATACGGAGGAAAAAAGTCGAAATTTGATTACAGAAGAAGAAAAAGAGGTAACTTCAGTGGATGGCATTTACTTACTTATGCATGTATCCATCCGCGCTGCCCGTTAGGTTCATCTGCATAACAGTCTGAAACTCTGTTTCATTACAGCAATATTTAAAGACGGTGTTGTTGTGGTGACAGCAAAAGATGTACGATTTGTTGTCCGACAGTCGGGGACAATGGAATCCAAAGTGGGAACGGCCTTTGTAATCGGTATATGGCTCACAGACTCGAAAATGTGCAGAGAAAGCTGTAAGGCAAGGTGTAAATCTCTCTGTAACTCATTGGCAACAGAAAAGGAGAATAATTAGCTTTTGTGCAGCACTGCCAAGCATTTCTATAAGAGTGTATATCTCATGACCTTGGGGGATGAGGGGAAGCCATCAGTGGTGGGTTTTCAAATTGCTTACTACCAGTGTTTGCTGTCTTTCTCTCTCGCGCGTGATGCTACTGCGCATACACAGAAATGTCCGGGCAGGTGGGCGGAGCCGGTTCTCCTGATTCGGGCCAAACTGGGAGCGACCCACCTCTGGAAGCCATGCTCACTAGGAAAGTACAGGTAGTCCTCAACTTGCAACAGTCCATTTCATGACCGTTCAAAGTGACAATAGCACTGGAAAAAGTGACTTCCAACCATTTTTCACACTCATGGAGGCACCTGCATGGTCACGGGATTTATAGTTGGATGCTTGACAACTGACTCACAGTTATGACCGTTGCAGTGTCCAGGATCCCCTTTTGCTACCTTCCAACAAGCAAAGTCAGTGAGGAAAATCAGATTCACTCAACAACGGTGTTACCGATTCAAGAACTGCAATGATTCGCTTAGAAATGTTGGCGAGAGAAGTCGAAAAACAGGGCAAAGCCCACTTAAGAAATGTCTCACTTGGCATCATAAATTTGGGGCTGAATTGTGGCCGTAAGTTGAAGACTACCTGCATTAGACAAAGCAGCAGGAGTTCCCAGGGTCTTTAACAGTCAGGGAAAGAAACTTTAGGGAATTTGCAGGATGGATGCCAGGGCTCCCAGGTAAACCAGACGGGAAACGCAACTAGATGAATTAATTCTACTGAATTGAATTGAACTGAACTGAACTTGGCCAAGGAATCTGTCTCCGGTACAGATGCACTCAGTGTACATGGAAATAAACAGAATAATAATAATTGTAAGATGACATTAACTGAATCTAGCAAATCTGCCAAGTATAAACTTCCCGTCACTTACTTGATCCATTATGGTGTCTGCTTCCTACGTTTTTTTCTCTGACCATTAAAAGTGATTGGGGGGGGGGGGACTTGGGTGTGTGTGTGTGTTCCTGCTGCTCTTGTCTGATGGTTCTCCAAGCAGCATCTTTTCCCCTCATTCTCCAAGATCTATTCCCTTCATCATATGCACATGGTTCACCGACAAATGTGCGATAGACATATGCGCACTGACAAAACCGCGACGGACAAATGAGCGCCGTCAAAATCGCTAATTGATTTTCGACAATAGGGTGACGACAAATGCGCGACGACAAAATCGCATCATCAACAAACTATAGACAGCCCAGTGAGTGCGCTGGGCCTTTAACATAGTGGGATGCGTATACGTACATTATAACCCTAACCCTAACCCTAACCCTAAATTTTATTTTATTTTATTGTGCTTGTCATCGCGCTTTTGTCGTTGCGATTTTATCGTCGCGAATTTGTCGGCGAGATTTTGACGTCGCGTTTTAATTGCTGCTATTTTGTCAGCGCGCATATGTCTATCATGCAATTGTCGGGTCACGTATGCACATACCCCTCTGTAATCTCAGGTAGATCTTAGGCTTTCTTAATGCCACAGCTACAGTGGTGCAATTTAGCCACTTCTACCTGGTTCGGGAGAATCAGTAGGGGTAGCAGTGGTAGACTCCGCCCGGACATCATCATGCCCTGTTTTTGACGCTCTGCGCATGCTAGGAAGGTCCTGCGCATGCACAGAGGGGGGCTCACATTTGTGAACCAGTAGCTAAGGTGATTTCACCCCAGCACAGCTATGAATTGGGGGGGGGAGATTCCCCAAACTGTTGCAATAGGATTATAGCTTAGATTAGTTTCTGTCAAAGAGTTGCCGTGTTTTTCCTTCTCATAGGAAATTTATATTGACTTATATTAACACTTTATAGCAGTGGTGTCAAACTCAAGGCCTGGGGCCCAGATTCAACCTGCGGGTGCTTAGATCTGGCCCATGGTGCCACCCTTGAAACAGCGAAGGATTACCCGTGGTGCCTCTGCCGTGGGCTGGCCCTCCCGAGCTCCATTTTCACTGGCAGAGGGTTGCAGGAGGCTATCGCAGCTGAAAATGGAGCTCGGGAGCCTGTTTTCACTGGCAGAGTGCTCAGGCCACCACAGGTGCCCCTGACATGACTGACATCAAGCTGCCCACATCCATCCTGACCACACCCACTCTAGCCCCCCCCCCCCAAGGTCAAACACAACCCTGATGCGGCCCTCGAGTCTGACACTTATAGTGCTTTACAGTATAATCCAGTGCTTTTCAACCGTGGCCACTTTAAGATGTGTGGACTTCAGTTCCCAGAATTCCCTGTCAGTAGGTTGAGTTCTATTCCACCCACTATGCTGACTGCCTACTGGGAATATTGCCGGCTAGGGAATTCCGGAGGCTGGAAAATCCACACAACTTAAAGGGACCAAGGTTGAAAAACACTGGTGGAATCCTATATCTCCCATCAGCTGGAAGCATCTTCATTTCAGGGGTCTTCAGGCTTAACGTTTTTGTTCCAACCAAAGATATGGTTTCATTCTCCCCCCACGCCCCCCAAAAAAGCTCCAGCCTTACATGTGAAATGAGATTCTCCATTTCACGGACTGATTAGGCTCTAATGGTTAAGTCCCATTGATTTTTCCGGTAAACAAAGCCCTCTAATTTCCCTGTTGAAATCAATACAACAAAGAAGTTGTCTGAGACCAAGTACCCTGCGGACTGTCTGTGGCTAATGATGCATCAAATTCATACAAAGGTGTCTGTGACATTCAAGAGAACAAAAAGATTAAAAAAAAACCCCAAACATCTATTGCAATTTGCCCTCGATCAATACAGCCTTGTGAGACACTGTTGTGGTCCGTCAGTGGCCTGAGGAGCTGGCAGCAGAGTCGGACAGTGAGGAGGTTGAGGAGGAACATGGGCCAGTCCTGGAGTCTGGGGAAGGCTTGGATGAGGGCTCTGCATCGGAGGCAGAGAGGAGGCCAGGGCCATCTGGTAGTTATGTGCTGCCTCTGGAGCCTGCCATCAGTGAAGCAGAGAAACAGGGGGAGCCTGTTCACAGTGCGCGCATGTGCAGAGCTGCCAGAGGGCAAGAACAGTTAAGATAAAAGGGACAACTTGGGAGTAAGGCTTGGAGATGATTGGCTCCTCCCACAAGAAATAAAAAAGGAGCAAATGGAGGTGAGCTTTTGCAACATTAGTTCCTTCTGGTCGGTTTAAACTCTGAAGCTCTGTGTGACTCTGTGCTCCATTTGGCCTTGCAAAACTAATTGGCAATTAGGTCTCTGGCAGCATTTCAAGGGAGATCAAGATAGCAATAGCAATAGCAGTTAGACTTATATACCGCTTCATAGGGCTTTCAGCCCTCTCTAAGCGGTTTACAGAGTCAGCATATTGCCCCCAACAATCTGGGTCCTCATTTTACCCACCTCGGAAGGATGGAAGGCTGAGTCAACCCTGAGCCGGTGAGATTTGAACAGCCGAACTGCCGAACTAGCAGTCAGCTGAAGTAGCCTGCAGTACTGCACTCTAACCACTGCGCCACCTCGGCTCTAGGTGGGTGCCTATCAGCCTTACCCTGAAAGACTGTGGCAGACTTCTGTCAGACTCTTCAAAGACTGGTTGTGAATCATTACGGGCTGTGAATGAATATAATTCACAGCCGTTTAAATTAAAAACGGGGACTAAGTGTGTGATTTTTACGGTCTCAGGAAGCCCAGGTTAAAAATGGCAGCTTCTTTTAGCTAGGGTGAGAGACACATCTAGACAATTAATAGATTATGCCTTTTTCAGAAACGGGGGAATCAGTCATTATATCCTGATGTGTCCCAACTGTAGTGTCCTTCAGAAGGAGAAACGAAATAATGGCCACATAATCCTATAGTCAAAACCCCACCTGATTTTTTTACATGTGGTAGACCAGGGGTGTCAAACTTGATCCCGTCGCGGCCTTGTCGGGATTTTTTTGCTCTTGGGGGGCCAGGGTGGATGTGGTCTGGTTGTCGCAGCTGACTTGATGGGCATGGCCAGTCCAGGGGCAGCAGGGGCCCGTCCCTCGCCATCTCCAGGATGGCCCACAGGCGAACTCCACGGCTTAGTATCAACCCACGGGTGGCATGTTTGACACCCCTGGGTTAAACAATTGCTTTCTGACCCCCCTCCCCACTGGTCCCTTAGTCCTAGTATAATCACAAGGTCCATGTCAACCTGGAAATGCCATTGTTCTTCTACACCATATTATCTGAGTTGCAGATCAATCCCTTCATAAAAACTCTTATCACTCTTTTCCTCCTGCTCTTTAAAGGTCTTCCTATTGAAGGTATACAGTGGTCTTGAAAAACCTGCCTATAGGTTATTTTTACTAAGGTAAAAGGAAAGGTTCCCCTTGCACATATGTGCTAGTCGTTCCTGACTCTAGGGGGCAGTGCTCATTTCCGTTACAAAGCTGAATAGCCAGCACTGTCCAAAGACGTCTCCATGGTAATGTGGCCGGCATGGCTAAATGCCGAAGGCACAAGGAACGCTGTTACCTTCCCACCAAAGGTGGTTCCTATTTTTCTACTTGCATTTTTTTACATGCTTTCGAACTGCTAGGTTGGCAGAAGCTGGGACAAGTAACAGGAGCTCACTCTGTTATGGGGCGCTAGGGATTCGAACTGCTGAACTGTCGACTTTTCTGATCAACAAGCTCGGTGTCTTAGCCACTGAGCCACAACGTCCCTTATTTTTATAGTGTTGCTCTATTAAACCAACGAGAAGCAGGAAATGATATGCACATACTATATGGTTGACTTGCCTTTCCCAAGACATATCAGCTCTATTGTTGATTAGAAACCAACAGCAACAAAACAACCAGATGGTGAAAGGAGCTTTTGTAAGAAAAAACAAATGTCACCTTCTTAATCTATTGTCTTTTATTAACTCTGTGCTGACCCGTGAAAAGCTCATACAAAAAAGATGTCATTTTAGTTTTCCTTAGCGATTAGAGCTCAAGCACAGCAAATATTTCAGGGATTTGAAATCAAAATAAAAGCCACCGATAAATTAAAAAGTCAGACTTACCTGCCGACCAGAGCGAACAGAATACAATAATCAGTGTATGTAAGGATTGCCGACCACAACTTGTCATTGTTTTCTTTTCATTGATCTGTTTGAGAATTACCTAATGAACCAGACAAAATTGTGAAGTTAGAAGAGGGGGAATATATTTGCACTTACAGTACACATACATTGATACAACCCAGGATGGTATTCACTTACCTTCCCTACCAGTTTGAAAATGTGATCGGGCACATGCGCTTTTGATGAAAAAAGGGCCTAAATGGGATGCCGTAGAACTGGGGAGGGTGGGTGGGGCCATCTGCAATTTTCGCTACTGGCTTGGACAAACTGGTGTGAACCAGTGTGCCAGGCAGGAGACTGGCAAAAACGCATCCACGAACACCAACTAGCCATTACGATGGTTCCACCACAAAACTGCGTTCGACTAAAGCGCGCTCGACGAAACTGCGTACCTGACGTCATCACAGCGCGACGAAAACAGCACGCTGTGAGCGCTAAACCTAAAATTAACCCCTAAACCTAAACCTAACTCCCTGAAACCTAACCCTAAACCTAACCCTAAACCTAACCCTTAACCTAACCCTAAACCTAACCCTAAACCTAACCCTTAACCTAACCCTAAACCTAACCCTTAACCTAACCCTAAACCTAACGCTAACCCTTAACCTAACCCTAAACCTAAACCTAACCCTAGCCCTAGCCCTAACCCTTAACCTAACCCTAACCCTAACCCTTACCTTAACGTGAATCGGCTTGCTTTCAAAGCGCTTTTTAAAGCGCCCTTTTTTCTCCGCGGTCGCTGTTGTCGCGCTGCTGATGACGTCAGCGACACGCTTTAATCGGGCGCGCTTTAGTGGACCGCGGTTTTGTCGTGCCACAGTTACTACATAATAGACAGATTTAGCCATAGTTTCAATTGGGAAAATGTGACCATCCTAGACCAAGCCAAGTCCTAAAACACCTGAGAGTCTGTTTCCTGCCTAAAAACAAGTTTCCCCATTTCTTATCTAGGGAAATATAATATTCTGCCTTTTCAATATTTCCCAGGATATTTCATTTTTCTAGGAGAGGGATGGGCGCTAACTCCCTACACCAGAAAGCATTAAAACAGAAGCAGTCATGTTCAAAGGCCTCTGGCTGCTATTAAGCCCAACAGGTTTTTTAAGCATTTAAGAAAATATCAAAGGGAACTTTTGACCATCTCACAAAGCTCCTAATGTAAGGCCTAACCTCATTCAGTCACCCCTAAGTCTGATCTAGTAGCTTCATTTTCTATAAACATCGAACAAGAAGTTGGTTGTCTTGGGAATTTATCCTGGAAAGCTTACTGGAAAACAGAGCTGATTCTCCTTTTCTACATACTCAGATTTTAAAATTATGGAGTAATTGCTTTCCTAATAATCCATAAAATGCACTCATACTTATGTATTTATACAAATAGAAAATAAATATAGTACTAAGCATCTATTTCTAACAATAGAAATAAGCACCCATCGTTAGCTCAATAACCCTTGCAGTGGTGCCCCATCTACAATTGCCATCCTAGTGCCAACAAAATTGGAAATCAAGCCTCTCCGAGATTACATCTTCAAACTGATGATATCTCAGTATACAATCCAACAAATAATCAAGTGCCACCTTGGTGAAGCTGTTACTTTTTGGCAGAGCTACGTGGGCAGAGGAAGATTCACAGCTCAGTCAGCCATGAAAATTCACGGGGAACTTTCAGTCAGTCCATCCTCCCCTTCGCTAGTCTCCATCATTGGAAGATTAGGAGAATAAAAGAATTATGAAAGAGACAATTGTGCAGAACCTCTTGAAAACAAGAAGCAAGAGTAGAATACAAATATAATCAGTATCACCTTGTGATTATTAGGCTGCTTAACATAGGCTGCTTAATATAAACAACCACAGTAGAAAGGACAATTTCTATATTACAGAAAATACCCCTTTCCCCTCTGTTCGCCAGCTCTATGTGCTGGCTGGGGAATTCATACATATATATGAATATATATACCCACCACCACCACCCATATATATACCCACCACCCAGGCCGTTACAACACAAAACCTCAACGGACACACAGCCAGCACCAATCAGCAATCTACCACTCATGATACAACCACACAGCCAATCAATCCACTTACTGAAACAAAGCCAGCACTCCACACACTCACCCACCAAGATTTATAGAAAGACGGCAGCCCCGACCACGCTTTACTCACACAAACATGAAGCTGAAAGGTCTTGGCGTATTCAGGTCTTTTCCCGTGTAAGATTGAGAGTATCTTGGTGACGTTTTGACTAGGTCCCACTCGCCATCTTCAGGCTGGTGCCTTCGGCTTCGTGTTTGTGCTGAAGATGGCGAGTGAGACCTCGTTGAAACGTCGTCCAGATACTTTCAATCTTACATGGGAAAAGACCCGAATACGCCAAGACCTGCATACCTGTACCCGTGAAAATCTATGAAAACACACACACACACACACACACACACACACACACACACACACAGAGTACATATAAATCTAAATACAAAAAAGAAAAAAAGAAAAAGGAAAAAACAAATATTACAGTGAGTGCACCCCTCTTTATATTTCTTCATCTACAACAGCTAAAAGATGTACGATATATTCCAATTGTGCCCTTAATCCCTCCAAAGCAACATATATTGTTGAGTAGGTTTATTCCCTTTACCTCCCTTCAAAACACCGATTTTTAAAAATTCCCCCGCCATATTTCATTAAAATTATTTGCTTTGATCACCTCTTTTTAAAATTTAATTTCCACTGTTAATTTATCATTTGTTGCCATACTCCAAATTTCATTATATCACTCATTTCTTTGACTATCCCAATTTCGTCCTCAATATTTAGCCATCACTAATCTAGCTGCCTGGCTGGGGAATTCTTTGGCATTGAAGTCCAAACTTCTTAAAAGTTGTCGAGGTTGAGATACTTTCATCTGGATACTCATCTGGATACTTTCATGCTTTTAAAGTGTGAAATACTACTGAAGTACTCCTTCCAAAGTTGGAATCTCACAATGAGAAATCAGTCTTTTGATTTGTCAGCCCTGTCAAGATTCCTTCTTCTTGCTTTGGGAAAGGACACATGTTTGGGGTTTGGGTTTCACCCTCTTTCTTTAACTCCATCTAATTCCTAATAGAGCCACAAGCCACAACTCCGAGACTTTAATTTTTTTGGAAGTTCTGAATTGACCTGCAGAATGTAGTAAACAAACAAAAAAAAGTGAAGATGCTCCAATGAGACAATCAAAGCTTTGCTTGGTTTTTGCGCACACAGATTTCGATCATGATCCAAGACCTTGAGAATGTCTATTACACTAGATTTGCAAATGGATGTCCTGCATTATTCCCTTAAGAGGTTGGCTTGCCAAGAAGAAAGAAACCAGGCCAGGCTTGGCTGCCAAGAAAGGAAATGATCAAAGGGATGAAGACTAGACATTTGTATTTAAAGATCTTGATTTTGAAAACCCTGGGAGTTACAAGATGCAAGAAGTTGCTACTTGGCAGACTTCTGAATCTTCCCCCAAAGAGGAATGATTGTCAACAAGACTAGAAAATCAAGGGCTCAGAAAGTAATGGTCCCTTTGATCTTTAAACAGAGCTCACTTTTTAACCACTGTTTAAAGAGGGTTTATTTTTAAGTGGGATAAGACACTTTTTTCAAAGGTTCAGCAAAACCTCTCTGAAGTACCTCTACTGTAAAATAGGGAGCCTGCTGAGTTGTGTTGTGCTCACCCCTGCTAGTTCTGCCTTAAAAGAAGTCCAATGGGATTTTTCAAAAAAAATTCTTGCAGTGAATCTTTCCAGGTTTGAGCTGAGAATTTGCAGCCTTATTCTCCTAACTGCATCCCATTCTGAGCACAACAGTAAAGTAACTGCAGACGTTTTAGCAGCATGACTATTGTTATGAGATACACCCACACAGAACCTTTAGACAATTAACAGTGGTTTATATATACATATATACAGACATATAATACATAGAGATAAATCCCTTACCATTCAGCTACTGATACAAGGAGAGAAATGAGATAGGAGATGAGAGGGAGAGAAACATCCCACCCACCACCCAGGCCGTTACAACACAAAACAACAATGGATCCACAGCCAGCACCAATCAGCACCAATCTACCAATCATGATACAGCCACACATCAAATCAATCCACTTACTGAAACAAAGTTAGCACCCCCACCAAGATTTATAGAAAGACGGCAGCTCCGGCCAAGCTTTAAGCCAAAAACACAAGCCTGAGGATGGTGAGTGAGACCTTGCCGAAACGTTGCCAAGACAATCTCAATCTTACATGGGAAAAGACACGAATACAACAAGACCAGCATACCTACATCCATGAAAATCTACGAACATATGTGTGTGTGTGTGTGTCTGTGTTGAAACAAGGATTCAATCTTGTTGCTTAATTGCCACTTTCAAACCCAGAACCCCTGCCTTTCAGTTGCAGATCTCACATTCAAATTGGTTGTTTTTTTTAAAGATTTTTTTTAAAAAAGTAAGGAAATATTCATATAAGAATTTCAAAACCTTATTTCCCGTCAGTCTGACTGATTTACCCATTTAAAGGCTTTCTAAAACCTTCAATCACAATTTTACTGCTTATTTCCAAATGAAACGTTTTCTTTTAAGTTTTAAACTTACGTAAAACCTCTGCACTGTGGATTGGATGAAAATCATCCAGAATAATAAAACTTGTCCTTCTGAAGGTTCTTAATATCCAAAAAGCAATTTACAAGCCATTTCCAGTAAAAGTAATTAAGAAAGGAAGTGGATCAACCCAGTGTGCCATGGTTTTGGCAAAGCTAACTCTCCTCTCTTCCAAAGCTCTGAAACTCGGCGAAAATTGCTGTTTTGCAATCTTGTCATGGGGAACATCTGTATGAAGCCCTGTGGATGATCCCAAGTCCTCTCCTTCGCCCAGAGAGAAATTGAGGTACTGATTCATTTTCTACCCTCTTTGCAGGGGTGGGCTTCAAAAATTTCAGCAACGGGTTCTCTGCCCGGTTGCTGGGTGGGCATGGCCATGGTGGGTGTGACCTGATTGGCCTCCTGCACCACTGGGGGGGGGGGCATTTTCACCTTCCTCAGGCTTTGGAGGCTTTCCCCAAGCCTCTGAGAGGGCAGAAACTGCCTTCCCTGGGCTCTGGAGGCCAGAAACGGGCTTGTTTCCTGACTTCTGGAACTTCTGGGAGACCCGTTTCCCCCCCCCCCCTCTTCGAGTCTCCGCACAGGCCCTGCACTTACCTCACATCAAAAATGGGCCGCGTGGAGACTCCTGGGAGGGGAGGGGCAGGATGGGGTGGGCGGGGCCAGCCAGAAATGGAATTTGGAGGTTCTCTGAACCAGTCATAACATTAGCTACAGGGTCTCCCGAACCCAGGCAAATCTGTAGCAGCCTCTTTGCCACAGTCAATAGCTCACCATCTCATGGAATTATCTTTCGTTCACCACTGCTCCCTTGGAAGTCGAGAAACACTGCTTTAAAGTCCTCCATGGTTAACAGTAGGTCAGATTCAGAACTGGAATCAGCCCAGGTTACATGATCTTTCCAGGGAATACTGGTTGTGACAAGGGCTAGGGTTTTTTTTTTTTTGGAACTGCTGTAATTCAGTTGGCTTTCTCCCTGTCTTCCACAAACAGCTTAAAACTGTTTGAGGTTTTGGTACTGTTTATTGTTATCTTATAATTCTATTCTTACATTTTCCATTTTTTTTTTTTGAAAAAAATATATGCTGTGGACGTTTACATTGCCATGTAACCGCTGAGAGTCCTTAATTGAATTACAGCAGGATATAAATGTAATAAGCAAATAATAAACCTCGAAGGATGAACCCACGGAATGACCAGATGTTGAGTTGTTTCAACCTTTAAAAAAAGCCAAAAACCCATATGGTTTATCCTTGGGGGGCAACCATGAGAAATGCATCAAAAAACTAAACCTAATTTGGATTTAACCTTCAAGCAGTTGTGTTTCAGTTGACATCCACCCCTGCAACTTGATTTAAATTAAACCTGTCTTGCAAATGACGGGGCCTTGATGTCCTTGGGGTATAAACTGCTATCATAATAGTTTTTGACAGAAAATAAATCGGGGTGGGGTGGGGTACAGAAATACTTGAGCTTCCCTTTTGGCTAAAGCTTTCCTGCCTGGATGGCTGCAGGCTGTGTCCATGGGAGCTGGAGCTATTGTTAAGTTACAGCCAAGAAGAAGAAAAAAAAAAAAAACAAATGTTTTAGTCTTGAAAACTGTGTAATCCTGATCTGAACATTTGAATGGGAGCGTTTCATGTTCAATACTGAACTTCCCATCATAAAATGTGCCCCATAAAGCCCAGATAAAGAGAAGCTGAGAGGCACTGAAATGGAACAACAAACTAATAAATTGCAAATGTCATGGGGAGAATCACCCTTGAACTGACAACAGCAGTTTATGTTGCAAAAAAAGGAAAAACATTCTTTAGCAATAAAGACCTTTCCCCCCCACCTCTTTATATCCTGAATCCTATTACATCCCCCCTATATTGATCTCAGATGACAGTAAGCATCTTAGGACTTGCAAATGGGAGCATGGAATGAATCACCCATCGCTCATAAAGTAAATATGACCCAGGCATGCATCTTATTCTCTTCAATTATTGTACACTGTGAATTGCTGCTTCAAAGAGAAAGAAAGCCTACTGATGGGTATATCTTTATTTTATTTTTGGGGTGCTTTCGAGTCGGTGTTGACTCATAGCAACACCGACTGTCTTGGGCAAGTCCCGACAGTTTTCGTAGCCAGATTTTTTTAGAAGTGGTCTGCCACTTTCCTCCTTTCCAAAGCTAAGAGAAAGTAACTGGCCCAAGGCCATCCAGCTGGCTTCACGCGGGACTAGAACTCACTGTCTCCCGGTTTCTATCCTGATGCCATTACACCAGGGGTGTCAAACTCAAGGCCTATGGGCCGGATGCGACCTGCGGAGTGTTTAGATCTGCAGGACCACCCTGGAAATAGTGAAGGAATGGCCATGGTGCCTCTGCCAGCGAAAACAGAGCACGAGGAGGTCGCACGCGATCCCCGAGCTTCAATGTCAGGGTTTCAAGTAATGCCCCCAACGAATGAAAACTCCAAGGCCAGCAGTTCCTAAAAGTTCCATTTTATTAGAGATGTCATATTGGCACATCTGGGAACACCCAAATTTGAAAGCTCCCAGGTTTTCCCCACCCAAAGGAAAGTATAAGTCCCTTCCCCTGCACCTAAGTCCCTTCCCCTGCACCAACAGGTCCAATCAATCCACTGTCCCAACTGGAGATGCCTCCCAGTCATGCCACTCCAGGTGCAGGCTGAACGTCCTTGACTCTCAGAGAAAAGAATGTTGTTGTGGCTAAATATTTCCACCAACTCCCTGCAACCCCGCTCCCTTCCCAGTTTCCCACCTAGTAAGTGTGGCAGCCCTGAAGATCCAAAAGGAAAGATGGCCTCCAGTTTTCACTGACAGAGGGCTGCAGGAGGCTGTCGCAGTCTAAAACAGAGCTCGGGAGCCTGTTGTCGCTGGCAGAGCACTCGGGCCACCACAGGTGCCTCCAACACAAGTTGCCTCAAGCTGGCCATGCCCACCCTGGCTATGTTTTTCCCCACCCCCCGCTGAGGTCAAACACAACCCTGATGCATCCTTCAATGAAATCGAGTTTGACACCCCTGGTGTATTGGGTGAAATGGTAATAAAAGAAAGGACATTGTGCATCAGCTTTCATATTTTCAGAAATGTAAGAGGAGACCACCAAGACTTGATTACTGTAATGCGCTCTACATGGGGCTGCCAGAATGCAGCCGTGCGAGTGATACTGGGTGTACCAAGGTACACCCACACTACACCTATCCTCCGCGAGCTGCACTGGCTTCCTATTGGTCTCCGAGCTCAATTCAAGGTGCTGGTTATTACCTTTAAAGCCCTACATGGCCTAGGACCCGGATATCTGCGAGACCGTCTTCTGCCGCACACCTCCCAATGACCAATGAGATAGCACAGGGTGGGCCTTCTCCAGGTGCCATCAGCCAGACAATGTCGGCTGGCGGCTCCCCGGGGGAGGGCCTTCTCTGTAGCTGCTCCGACCCTATGGAATGAACTACCCCCAGAGATCCGGACCCTACCCATTCTCATGGCCTTCCGAAAGGCTATCAAAACCTAGCTATTCCGGCAGGCCTGGGGCTGTTGACCTCTTGACCGAGGTCCAGCCCCGATTAGACTGGGTGCATGATGTGTTTCTTTTAATCTGTTTTTCCTGTGTTTGTTTTAACTCTTCTTTTTAAAATCTATTTTCTGTAAGCCGCCCAGAGTCCTTCGGGATTGGGCAGCCTATAAATTTAATAAATCCAATCCAATCCAAGTTTTCTATAAAGGCCTCTCTTCTCTTGTATTTTGCCAGAAATATTGAAAAAACAAACATAGCATAATGGTCAAAGTGCTGGAAAAGTATCCAATTGACTTCCAGAGTTCTCTATTTAACTTCCAGAACTTTAGGTCAGTTATACGCGCTCCCTTGCAGGATTGTTATGAGTAGAGGCATTCATACGTAATACCGTTTTTCTGAGTGTAGCAAAATATCAGTTTGGTAAATTACATTTTAAGAAGTAGCCTTGCGGAGGAAACACCCCCCCCTTTAATCTCATTAAGCTTTTAACTTCAAGCACAAATGAATTATAAAAGGCTGGGATGTTTTAGGGGGACTGAAGACGTGAGGATTAGAGAATCATTTTCTAGCCTATTTGCATCTATAGTGTGATTTATTTATACCACAAACACACCTTTGAGCAGTGAATTAGCCAGCAAAAGGTATGGCTCTTCAGTGTTGCTTTTTGTTTATCCAAATAAATTACCCTCCTCCTGGGGCATCACAGTAATGGACCCCAGACCCACATATTACACTAAAATTACCTAAAGGTTGTGAAATAAACACCCATCTCTGCAAACCAGCATAGGGTTGTTTTCTCCAGCAATGCCACTGTTTGCCACTGTCTCCTCAGCTTTCAAAAAAATCTCATTTTCCTTTCCTTTGAAAGGCAACCCTGGAATCATTATTTATACTACCCCACGTATTCTATGCTCCATCAGCCTGAGGGATATTGCCACTGTCTAGGACAGTGTTTCTCAACCTTGGCAACTTGAAGATGCTGGCTGGGGAATTCTGGGAATTGAAGTCCGGACATCTTCAAGTTACCAAGGTTGAGAAACACTGGTCTAGGAGAACCACAGCTCATATTTCCATTTAAAGGTCCATCACTCTGGAATGGTAACCCTGTGTGAATGCTTCCACCTGTGTTGATCTCCTGATGTTGCACTTGGGAAGTATACCATCTATGCCAGGGGTGTCAAACTCAAGGCCCAGGGGCCGGATCTGGCTTGTGGGGTACATAGATGTGGTGCGCGGGGCTGCCCTGAAACAGCGAAGCACTGGCCTGCGGTGCTTCTGCCAGCGAAAACAGGGTCCTGAGCTCCGTTGTCAGTTGCCATGGCCTCCTGAAACCCTCTGCCAGTGAAAATGGAGCACAGGTAAAAATGGAGCTTGCGAGTCTGTTTTCACTGGCAGAGTGCTCGGGGCGCCACAGGCGCTCCCAACAGGAGTGATGTCGAGCTGGCCACACCCACCATGGCCACACCCACCTTGGCCCACCAAAGTCAAACACAACCCTGATGCGGCCCTCAATGAAATCGAGTTTGACACCCCTGAGCTATACAAAAGAAAAGCTCAAGAAATAAAATACACAGATAAGTAAGCATTTGCCATGAAAGTTAGTTAGTTCGTTAGTTAATTCTATTTTATTTTGGTTAGAATGCAGTTTTGCAGGCTAATTCAGCTCACTGTCAGGAGTTTGATTCTCACCTGTTTGATGTTAACTCAGCCTTCCATCCTTCCGAGGTTGGTAAAATGGGGATCCAGATTGTTGGGGGCAATAAGATGACTCTGTAAACTGCTTAGAAAGGGCTGTAAAACATTGTGAAGCTATTGCCATTGCTATTATGACTGTTATGGAGGCTGGTCTTAAAGTGGATCACCCCTGTGACTGATCTGATTTTATCTTTTTTGCAGAAGTTGTTAAGGGAACACATCAATTATTAAGCAAACTCATTGTTCCTTATGGATTGTTTGTGCCAAAAACCAGAATGCCATCAAAAGAAATTTATTTTTGGGATATTCAGTCTTTAAATCTAGTGAGTTGCATTTCTGTGCCTCAATTTTTTTAAAAAAAATCATCTGTGTGAACATGGCGCAGAGCATGATATAAAAATCCCCAAAGTATTACTAAGGAGGAAACAGGATCAGTAGGGCAGGCCTTTGAAAAGCTACACCGGGGAAAAGTTATTGTTGTTGTTAGTTGCAAAGTCATGTCCGACTCATCACGACCCCATGGAGAACGTTCCTCCAGGCCTTCCTGTCCTCTACCATCCTCTGGAGTCCATTTAAGCTCACGCCTACTGCTTTGGTGACTCCATCTAGCCACCTCATTCTCTCTCGTCCCGTTCTTCTTTTGCCCTCAATCTTTCCCAGCATTAGGCTCTTCTCCATTGAGTCCTTCCTTCTCATTAGGTGACCAAAGCACTTGAGTTTCCTCTTCAGGATCTGGCCTTCTAAAGAGCAGTCAGGGTTGATCTCCTCTAGGACTGACCGGTTGGATCACCTTGCAGTCCAAGGGACTCGGAGTCCTTCTCCAGCACCATAGTTCAAAGGCCTCCATTCTTTGGCGCTCAGCCTTTCTTATGGTCCAACTTTCACAGTCATCCATTGCAACTGGGAAAACCATAGCCTTGACTAGATGCACTTTTGTTGGCAGGGTGATGCCTCTACTTTTTAGTATGCTTCTATAGATTTGTTATAGCTTTTCTCCCCAGCAGAAAGTTATGCCTTGAGTTAAATCTGCACTTTCCAATCTGGCTTATTCCCCCCCTCCCTTTCTGACTTCAGAACCAAAAGGGGAAAAAACCCCTAATTACTGCATGCCATTGGAAAAGCAGATACCATGAATTGAAACTGGTGTTTCACTGTCAAACAAGACAACCCAAAACTTCTGTATAATGACAGATGAGAAGTTTGTAAATGAACCTAAAACTATAGGTGGGGGGGGGAGGAGCATAAGTAAGAAAGAAAAAAGAAAAAAGAACATTCTGTCAAGAAGACAGGATTACTGTAGCATCACAAAGCACTGGCAAGGGATTTACAGAAAATGGAATGAGTCTTCATGAGGAGCTATCTGGGACCAGTCTCAAAATCTACAAAATGGTAGGGACAGCATTGTAAACTATCATGCCACGATCCAAAACAAAAAACCAGGATTTCTCAACCTCATCAACTTTTAAGATGTGTGGACTTCAAGCCCCAGAATTCCCCAGCCAGCATGACAATGAATCATGCCCTTCATGGATCATGAAGTTGACAGATTCTACATCAATTTAACTGATTTATTGCTAAAAAGCCTATGCGCAGGAATATTTTCAACTAAGCGCAAGGTTGAATTTGATTTAAATCAAGAGGTTTTGGGTTCAATTGTGGTCGTAAGTCGAGAACTACTTGTGGTTCTCTTCAAAAATCTGCAGGGCTGTTATGTAGAAGATAGAGCAGAATTTTTAGAGGTGTCCTAGACAACACATCAAAAAACAATGATGGCAAACCCGTGGCACACGGAGCCATATTTGCTGGCATGGCAGACCTTGGCAGCCCTCAGCTCCAGTGTGCATGTTCGCACCTGCCAGTTGATTTTTCAGACTTCAGGAAAGCCGGGGGCAGAGGGGGGTTCCTACCAGTTCGCACCTATTCGGTAGAACCGGTTCGTCAAATCTACCGAACCGGTTAGAAGAGGTTCCACCAGTGGACCCGGAAAGCAGGCCACACCTGCAGAAGAGGTTCCAAAACTTTTTGAAACCCACCACTGGTCCTTGTATATGATTATTCTACACTATCATGCTCCTATTTATAAAACTCAGTGGTGAAAGGTAAGGATGACTGCTGCAATCAGAACATTGTGTGTGTTGAAGTTGTTTTAACGCAAACCAAAGATGCCTTTTAAAAAACAAGTTTACATCATATTCTTATGCATGCCAGTGCTGTGTGTGAGGTAATTTAAGGTGGTTTTGACAAGTGTCGTCGGCATCTTAATATCCGGTCACATGGGCGGCAAGCCACTCCCATCTGATCACATGGGCGGCAAGCCACTCCCACAAAGGAGGCCACACCCACAGAGTAGGTTCAAACAATTTTTGAAACCCACCACTGGCCGGGGGAGGCCATTTTCGCCCTCCCCAAGCTTCAGGAAAGCCTCCGGAGCCTAGAGAGGGCGAAAAACAGGCCCAATGGGCCAACCGGAAGTTCGTTGCCAAACTTCCGGTTGGCCCGTTGGGCCTGTTTTTCACCCATCCAAGACTCCGGAGACTTTCCTGAAGCTTGGGGAGGGCGAAACCGGCCTCCCCTTGTCCCCCAGAAGCCACTATTTTCACCCTCCCAGGCTTCAGGAAAGCCTCCGGAGGGTGAAAATTCCCTCCCTCCCCGGTGCGGGGATCACTTGCATATGTGCTGTGGGGGAATCACTTGCGCATGCGCAGGTGGGTGGGCATGCACACATGCACGCACACGCACTGTTTTGGCACACCTTTAGAAAAAGGTTAGCCATCTCTGAGTTAGAAGAAAGCTTTACTTCTACACCTTTTACTTCCCAACATCCTCTGCAGGGTTTTAGCAATGCATTCCCTGTGTGAAAAGATGGCTTTCATATCTTATTATTTGAGGAATGCACTAAGGAGTTGTACCAAAAAAAAAAAAATCTAAGCCGTATGATTTACTTGAACATTCAACAAGCTACAATTTTAAATAAGCGTTGAATACAGTTTTGAACTAAAGTACATTTTAAAATAAAGTACATTTTAAGTGACAAAAACATATAAAGAAGATTGCCAGCAGCTCGAAGCACATATTTGACAGTGCTTGGGCTCGGCTGCGTTTCCTTGACCTTTTTAAAAGGTTACTTTCTTATTGGCAAGATTCTACAAGACAAAATGCATCTGACCAAAGAAATCTTCCTTTTGTAGTAAACAGAATTTACTAGCTTTGTAGGAAAAAGGCTTTTGCCTTATAAAATGGCTCTCTAACAGAAACAAGGACAGCTAACCTGGAGCTAAAACCAGTATAGAACATCATGTTATTAGAAATCCATGCTTACAATTAAAAGCATTTACCGTATTTTTCAGACTATAAGACACACCTTTTTCCCTTAAAAAGAGGGTGAAAATCTGGCTGCGTCTTATATACTGAATACAGCATTTTTGGCCTCCCAAAACTCTGCCCCCTTGGCAAAAATGGCCGTGCATCAGTGGTAGGATTCAGCCAGTTCACACCTATTTGGGAGAACCGGTTGGTAACTTTCTAAGCAGTTCGGAGAACTGATGGTTGGAAGAAATCTCAATTTATTTCCCCCCACTTTCCAGGGCTAATTCTGTGAGGAAGGCAGGAAGGAAACATTCCGGTGTTGTTTCTAGCCTGATCTTTGTTGCCCTGCTTAAAGAAACTGCCTCTAATGACATTGTAACAGCTAAGGCGAAGCGTCCATCGACATGACTGACATTGAGTTGGCCATGCCCACCCAGTCACATGACCACCAAGCCCACCTACCCAGCTGGTCATTAGGGCAGAGAACCGGTTGTTAAATTATTTGAATCCCACCACTGCCGTGCATAGAATTAGGAGGCTTCCAGAGTGCTGCTGGGGGCTGGGGGGGGGGCAGAAATGAGTGAAAAATGAGCTGTTTTTTGCTCATTTCCCCCCCCCCCCAAAAAAATCCCAGGAGCACTCTATAAGCCTTCTAAAGGCTATGCATGCCCTTTTTTTTTGGACAAAAAACAGGCTGCCTTTGGGAGGGCTGCAGAGTGCAAAAAACTTGTTTTTTTAAATTTGCCTCTTCAAAATCTTGGCGCGTCTTATACTCCAGTGCGTCTTATACTCCGAAAAACACAGTAGTTAAATTTAAGATATCAAAATTACTGAGACAGAATTGCAAGCCATTCTTCTAAAATACTTCGGAAATAAACAACTCCCAGTAAATAGTGTTTTTCTGCAATAGCCAAGACATATAATGGGATTAGACACAACATTGTGTTTCTTACAGAATTTAAGCTAAACAACAACATGAACACATCATATCACTATCCATAATATAGCAAATGAAGGCATGAAAATACATGCAAATTTGGAGACTTTTCCACCACAAAATTTGGATTAATGAGGAGTCTGAAAAAAGAAGCAATAGCTTGTATGCCATTATCTCTGCTGGACTCCACAAAAATAGTCTATTATGAACACAAACAGAGCAAATTATGGAATCTCCATCTCTTACATATTCTCTTACAAAAGAATCTCTAAGCAAAACTTGGTCTCATAGCCTGTTTATGGTTCATTAAATGCAACTGATGAGCTACTGCCTGTCTTTTTCAAGAAACTACCTGTATTTCAAGACTGAAATACAAGTAGTCCTTGATTTATGACCGGTTGCTTAGAGACCATTCCAAGTCACCTCCCAGAAAGATACTTAAATTTGGATTCGAAGTTCTGACAGATATCCCCCCACCAATTACTGCAGTTGATAATTGGTCTATGCTTACAGTCATTTTCAGCATCCCACAGTCATGTGACTGCGATTTATGATGGGTTTTTTTGCCGGAAACTGGTGTTTTTCCGGTTTCTGGCAAAAAAAATATATGTTATAGACAATGGGTTCACTTAACAAGTACAGCACTCACTTAACGACCATGGTGATTTATTTACCAACCACTGCAATAGAACCGTCATACAATTAGATCAGTTGTATGACCTGCTTAATAATCGGCATGACTCATAACTTATAACACCTTGGATAAAAACTGAAAACTTGGAACAACCTAATTAAAAAAAATGGCAGGAACAGGCTGGGGAGCACAAGCAAAAAACGTTGTGTATGGTGGCACAATCATTAGCATACTCTGTTGTTGAATACTTTGCACCTGTATGGGGAAGAAGTGATCATACCAGCAAGATTGACGTTCACCTTAATGGTTCCACCACAAAACCGTGCTCGACTAAACTGCGCTCGACTAAACTGCGTAGCTGATGTCATCAACAGGGCGAAAACAGCGCGGAGACAGAAGCACACTGTAAACGCTAAACCTAAAATTAACCCCTAAACCTAAACCTAACCCCCCTAAACCTAATCCTAAACCTAATCCTAAACCTAACCCTTAACCTAACCCTAACCCTAACCCTTAACCTAACCCTAAACCTAACCCTAACCCTTAACCTAACCCTAAACCTTAATCTAATCCTAAACCTAACTCTAAAGCTAACCCTAAACCTAACCCTTACCTTAAGTTGAATCGGCTTGCTTACAAAGCGCTATTTAAAGCGCCCTTCTTTCTCCGCGCTGGCTGTTGTCGCCCTGTTGATGACGTCAGCAACACGGTTTAATCGGGCGCGGCTTAGTTGAGCATGGTTTTGACGGGTCACGCACCTTAATGACACAATGATAATAGTATCTGGAATCTTAAATGCACACTGCTCTCATGATTTCATGTTCTTTCTAACATTGCCCTTCCTGATCTCAGGTGACAACAACCGACAGTCCAAAATATGCCATCAACTTCCAGAGATCTTTCAATACATAAATTCTCTCACCAGATTTAAGTCTAAGAAACGTAAATGAAATGGGATGAAATAGCTCTAACATGTAGACTTATGTACTTGCTTCATAGCATTTGTCAGACTTCTCTAAGCGGTTTACGGAGTCAGCCTATTGCCCGTAACAATCTGGGTCCTCATTTTACCCACCTCGGAAGGATGGAAGGCTGAGTCAACCTTGAGTCGGTCACGATCGAACTGCTGACAGTTGGCAATACTGCATTCTAACCCACTGCGACAGACCTTATGATTTAGATGAAGAATGGCAATTAAAATGGGCAACTTTTAATAACCACAGCCAAACCGATCAGGCAGATCCAACAAAGCCACTTCCAGGGATGCAGTTGCCCTGAAAAAAATATGGATTTTGAACCTGAATAAAATCAGGACAAGGCATGCCAGAACTAAGGCAAAGCTCTTTAAGCAGGGAATGGCTGAGAGTCCACAATGTGACTGTGGTGCTCCGGAACCAAACTATAACATATATAATTCAAAAATGTCTAAAGAAATTTCAAGGCACCTGGGATGATCTAAGCTTCTTTAGATATTGAGTTATAACATCTATCCCATTGCAGTTCTATGGCTTGATATTATCGTGATTATATTATGGTTTCACCTATAATGTAGATGGATGGATGGATGAATAAATATAGGTAGGTAGGCAGATGGGTAGGTGGGTGGATGGATGGATGAATAGATGGATGAATAGATGGATGGATGGATGGTGGATGGATAGATGGATGGATGAATAGATGGATCAATGGATGGATGGATGAATAGATGGATGGATGGATGAATAGGTGGATGAATGGATGGATGGATGGATGGATGATGGATGATGGATGGATGAATAGATGGATGGATGAATAGATGGATGGATGGATAGATGGATCGATGGATAGATAGAAAAAGAAAGATGATAGATAGATAGATAGATAGATAGATAGATAGATAGATAGATAGATAGATAGATAGATCTAACATCAGTGATTGCATAACCTCTGTAGATGAACTATAATTTCAGGTTCAATTATAGTTATAAATTGAGGGCTCTCTTTACTGATTGAAATAGTGCCTATGCACCCATGTGCGCATATAGGCAGAGTGGCTGGGTGATGAGAAGTACCAAATACTTCTCCAATATGGGAATAAAACTTATTTGCCATAGATCTACTGCACATTGTGTTACAAATCTTTTTTTTTGGGGGGGGGGGTGTACTGGAATGTAGATGATAGAGAACCAGAGAAATTATGGAGTGACCTTAAAGGGGTCATTAAAGATAAATATGAAAAGAAAGAGAATCCATTGACCATTGTAACTGTATGTCATGTTCCAGATTCCCAGGCATAGCTTGGTTGGAACCTTGACTGATTTTTATTTTGTTGCGTGTCACACTTCTGTGGGCGTTCCATCAGTCCCTGTAGCCTGCCAGCTTGACGATGACCTCAATACTGATGAAACCTCATTGTCTACTCCTAGAGACTTTTATAAGTAAAAAAATATCTTCTAAAGGTATCTTGGATGTTGACATCTCTACTGTATAGTATTTCAATATACTCCTTCCATCTTCCTTAGATCTCTTTTGAATTTTTATAATTGCCCATTGACGTCCTTTGACATGAACATTCAAGGTTGGAACCTCATTTTGAGTTTAGAGATCTTTTGAAAGAATTCCCATGTTTTTTCATGTCTGTTTCCATCCTTGATTTCTTTACAGACGTTGTAGTACTGCTTCTTGTCTCTTCTAACAGTTCTCTGTTAGTTCTCTGTTAAGTTCTTTTCTGAGATTTTTGTCTTTAGTCCCTTTGGCTTCTTTTAAGTTCTTGGCAATGTCCAGTGACATCCACTTTGTTTTCTTCCCTTTCTTCATTTTTGGCAGTTCCTTTCCATATTTATCCTTTTATGACCTCTTTAAGTTCATTCCACAATTTCGTTGGTTCTCTATCAGTAGGGTTTGAACAGTGGTGGGTTTCAAAAATTGTTTGAACTTACTCTGTGGGTGTGGCCTCCTTTGTGGGAGTGGCTTGCCATACATGTGACCGGATGGGAGTGGCTTGCCGCCCATGTGACCGGATATGAAGATGCCGATGTCAGAACCACCTTAAGTTACCTCACACACAGCACTGGCATGCATAAGAATATGATGTAAACATGTTTTTTACAAGGCATCTTTGGTTTGCGTTAAAACAACTTCAACACACGCAATGTTCTGATTGCACCACAAACACAGTAGTCATCCTTACCTTTCATAGAGGCACTGAGTTTCATAAATATGAGCCTGATAGTGTAGAATAATCATATCCAAGGACCAGTGGTGGGTTTCAAAAAAGTTTGGGACCTCTTCTGTAGGTGTGGCCTGCTTTCCGGGTCCACTGGTGGAACCTCTTCTAACAGGTTCCGTAGATTTGATGAACAGGTTCTACCGAATAGGTGTGAACTGGTAGGAACCCACCTCTGGGTTTGAAGCTCTCCTTAAAACAACTATGTGTTCAAGATCATAGCTGTCTGGCTTTCTTCTTCTTCTTTTGCTTAATTTGGAACTTGGATGTGAGCAGTTTTTGATCTGCTCCACAATCAGCACCATGTCTTTGATGCTGTAATTGATCCCCCCCCCATTTCATTTTAGCAATACCAATAATCCATCTGGTCATGTTCATCTGTGCAGGCAGGCTTTGGTTGTATAAGGACTGTGTTAGCTATGAAGAAATCATTGGAGTGGCAGAAACAAATCCGTCTACTGTGTCATTTTGGTTTTTTTAAGCCAGACAATCCAATTCATTTTTCTCTTTAACGTTTCTAATGGTGGCTACTGCAGCCTTCAAACACAAGCAGTACTTCGGGGACTTCTGGTTGACGTTGCGGCAAGAATGGCTGGAAAATAGCGGGCTCTGCCAAGCCCCACGAAATTCAGCCAGGAACCGCTGTCAGGAGACCCTATGGGGTCATAGCCACCTTTTAGGGGTGGTGAGGAAAGGAGAGGTGCTTTGCTGACCACAAGGAACCCACAAATTCCTCATTAGGTCCAAAGCAAGCTCTTCCAAATGGCAGCAGGGATGATGACCATTTTTGGCAACCAGGACCACAAGATTTGTGCTGGAGCAGCGCATGGACAGAGCATTGAAACTGGGTGAGATAATTACCAACTTTTACTCTAAAGAACTGATGTAAATATAAGAATTTTAAAAGAGAACTCCTAAGTCTAAAATAACGGCGACTTAACACACGGAGAGAAATAAAAAACCCAAAACTTAAGAGGTTTGCATATTCTGTCGATTTCTAATTGAAACTGATCTTCTTTTACATTAGTAGTTGCTTCTTATGTTCCTTGCTCCTACTGTAATTCTGTCTTTGCATTTTCTTTCCTGTAGGATAAACCATTCCTGTGTTTTGTTTTTATTTTTGCCAAGAAAATTCCTGGTTCTACCTTTGTACCTCATGGAATGAAATGGACACATGGACTGACAATATAGTGGTGGATGATGGGCTATTGGGGAAGAACTGAGGAGCTTTTGGAGTTCTAATGGTCTTTATGCTGTGGGTAGAATAAAGCCTTGGGGACATCAAATTGCTGATCTTGCCATACAGGCTAAGAATAGGGACTCCATAAATCCATTTCCTAAATGGGAGCACAACGATCCACAAACCATTAAAACCATACAGGTTACTTATTCACATGCTTCATTACTTGCTATCACAATGATTTATTCCTGTAATTTGGTCAGTTTGCTGAAATAAATGCTACTGGTTTTGCAAGCTAGATCGAATTCCACTTTCTGATTATCTGACCACAGCAAAATAAATAAGTCTTACCATCTATTAGTCATAAGCTTCAGACAACCTACAATATTTATCTACCATTTCTAGTCCTACAGAATCTTTTGGCTACGAATCCCTTCAGGAGGAAAATTATTTCTTTTTCATCCATAGACAGCTATGAACTAACAGTTCTTACAAATTAATTCAAATGACAAAATATATATTTTTTTTGCTGTGAATTATTTGGTTCAGGAAAGGGTATCCAAAGGATGGCATTAGCAAGTAGACATAACCTTGACTGGACTTGGAAATCTATTAAAGTCATGCCTGGCCAAAATTTGGAAGGGAGACTAGGAAATCCCATCATGGTAAGCATGGGAAACATGATAAAAGGCAGTGGTAAACTGCTTTCTAATGCAGTCAAGAAAAGTACTATATGTGTTCAATCTCATATAGTCTTGTAATAAAACTTGCAGGGGACACTGTAGAAAAATTAGTTTTAGTTTTCTCTTTATTTGTATGCCGCCCTTTTCCCTGGGGGGACTCAGGGCGGCTCACAGTTCAAAAAGGGGGGGGGGAGGACAAACAATTTTCCAACATGAAGACAATACAACATATTAAAAAGAAAACACAACAGTCACACAATTCGGGTGGGGTTAGAATCTTAACCCCAGGCCAGCCGGGACAGCCAGATCTTTAAAGCAGCGCGGAAGGACTGGAGGGTGGTGAGGGTCCGAATCTCCACGGGGAGTTCGTTCCAGAGGGTCGGAGCAGCCACCGAGAAGGCTCTCCTCCGAGTAGTTGCCAGTCTGCACTGGCTGGATGATGGAATTCGGAGGAGGCCTAATCGATGCGATCGTATCGGTCTAGTGGAGGTAATTGGCAGTAGGCGGTCTCTCAAGTACCCAGGTCCTTGAAACTTTAGAGTTAGTCTCACCTATCCTGGACAGTGACTTCAACTCCCAGAAATCCCTACCTCATGTAGCCACTGCTGAGAATTCTGGGAGTTTAAATGGACACAGCTTGGAGGGATTGAGTTGAGGAGGGCTGCTGTGAATCCACAAAAATGTTTTAAAAAGAGAAGTTGAAGATTGCTCCAGTCAGCTCAGACACTTAACAAGCATCGTGCCCTTTATTCTCTTGCAATTTTTCCCCCCATAATTCTTTTGCTTGATGGCTTCTTTCACTCTCCTTGGATATTTCAAATCTCAAATCAGTATTTTATTTTTAAATGACGGAAAAGACTTGTCAGTTTCAGCCTTTGCAGAAAAACAGCTCCACATGCAATTTGTGCATGCGGTGTGTTATTCCTTAATTATCAACCTCAGCTTCCCCACCACTGCACTATCAGAACATCATCTGACACAAAATCATTTCAGAAATATCAGCACACACTTGAAAAAACACAGAATCTCTAGAGGCTGGCTGATATTATTTTTTTTAACAAAAGAAAAAAGAACAAAGAACCCTGGAGGGTTGTTTTTTTTAAAAAAAAAATAAGACAAAAGGAAACGGTATTGTTGCGGGAAATGAACTACTTGTAGACATGAAAATTTGGGCAATTTGAATCAGATTAAAAAGGGTAGGATGTCTGATGGCGTAAGGATGAGTAGATTCAAGTGAGCCTGAAATAGAGACCAGTATCCTAGCAGTTTTAAAATTGCCGTTTGCAATCAGGGAATATTGCTGGATGAAAGAGAGATGATTTTGATTCAGAAGTTTAAAAATCTGGAGGGATGACGATCCTTCAAAACAGTCCCGTTGCGTTGTTTGACATGACACAGGTAGTCCTTGACTTACAACAGTTCACTTCGTGACCATTTGAAGTTGCAACAGCACTGAAAAAAGTAACTCATGACCATTTTTCATACTTATAACCATTACGGCATCCCCAGTGATTTATATTCAGATGCTCAACAACTGACTCATATTTATGACGGTTGCCATGTCCCGGGGTCATGGGATCACTTTTTGTGACATTCTGACAAGCAAAGTCAATGGGGAAACTAGATTCACTTAACAGCCATGTTATTAATTTAACAACTGCGGCGATTCACTTAACAAACATGGCAAGGAAAGCTGTAAAATGGGGCAAAGCTCACGTAACAAATTTCCCACTTAGCCACATAAATTTTGGGCTCAATTGTGGCTGTGTGTTTAGGATTACCTGTATGCTATTATGAAGTGACACAAGAATGATGCAGGCAGCAAATACCACACCTTTGATTTCAGGATCATTCTGATATTTTTATTCCCCTGCCAATGTTCCTGACTGCAGATCCTGACTGACCAAAGGTTCTAGTTTTGTTAGCCTGCAGATTTGATGTTTAAGCCATTCAGCATATGAATGGAATCTTTCTGGACAAGTTCTCTAGTTCAGGGGTTTCCAACCTTGGCAACTTAAGACTTGTGGACTTCAACCAGTGGTGGGTTTCAAAAATTGTTCGAACCTACTCTGTGGGTGTGGCCTCCTTTGTGGGAGTGGCTTTCTGCCCATGTGACCGGATGGGAGGGGCTTGCTGCCCATGTGACCGGATATGAAGATGCTGACGACACTTGTCAGAACCACCTTAAGATACCTCACACACAGCACTGGCATGCATAAGAATATGATGTAAACTTGTTTTTTAAAAGGCATCTTTGGTTTGCGTTAAAACAACTTCAACACACACAATGTTCTAATTGTACCACAAACGCAGTAGTCATCCTTACCTTTCACAGAGGCACTGAGTTTTATAAATATGAGCATGATAGTGTAGAATAATCATATCCAAGGACCAGTGGTGGGTTTCAAAATTTTTTGGAACTTCTTCTGTAGGTGTGGCCTGCTTTCCGGGTCCACTGATGGAACCTCTTCTAACCGGTTCGGTAGATTTGACGAACCGGTTCTACCGAATAGGTGTGAACTGGTAGGAACCCACCTCTGACTTCAACTCCCAGAAGCTTTGCTGGCTGATGCATTCTGGGAGTTGAAGTCCACAAGTCTTAAAGTTGCCAAGGTTAGAGACCCCTGCTCTAGTTGACATGTGTTTGAATATTAGTAGTCCAGGTTGGTAGTTAAACTATTGGTTCAAGCTCCGAGTTTGACAATTTGACTACATTTCATCACCATTCACGGAGACATCATCAGTGCATTTTGAGTTGTGCTTGTCGGTCAGAACACACGTCTTTTAAATACCTTTTTATGAAATGCAAATTAGACTGAATGCTGTTTGTTCAGATATTTCTGAGTCATGGTCTGATTTTGGACTGTTTGATTGGCTGGCTGTTGTGGCCAGGCTATAGTTAAGTATCATCTATGTGATGCAGGTTAGGATGAGAATTGAATCTGAGTGCTTCTGAATCATGGTCCTTGTTTGATAGTTTGAATGGCTGGCTGCTGTTACTGAGAAGGGTGCCTGTTTGTTCTTTTTAAATGCTACCTTGGGGATCTTGATGATATAGTTCTTTCATTCTAAGCAATTGATGGACTGGGTCAATATCAATGTCTCTGTTTATTGACTTATTGGTGGAAAACAAGTTGTCTAGTAACAGGATTTTCCAACCTCCTTAAACATGAACATGCTGGATTACAGCTCCCAGAATTCTAAGCCAGCAAGTGGGGAATAAAAGCAAAAGAATGGGAAGGAAAGAGAATGTCCCATTTGCTTGGCTGTCATAGCTGAGACCTGCTCTCTGAAACTGGAATTAATTCAAGTTAACTCTTAAATATTTTTATTTGTATCTCCCCAAAATTCTGAAGTGGTCATAAAGAAAACTGGAAATAGTACATCCATGAGTGTTGGGGGTTGGAGGTCTATACATATATTTCTCCTAAATATAACAAAATAACAGAGTTGGAAGGTACCTTGGAGGTCTTCTAGTCCAACCTTCCTCTCAGGCAGAAAACCCTATACTATTTCAGACAAATGGTTGTCCAATCTCTTCTTAAAAACCTCCAATGTTGGAGCATCTACAACTTCTGGAGGCAAGTTGTTCCACTGATTAATTGTCCTAACTGTCAGGAAATTTCTTCTTAATTCTAAGTTGCTTCTCTCCTTGTTTAGTTTCCATCCATTGCTTCTCGTCCTGCCTTCAGGTGCTTTTGAGAATAGCTTGACCCCCTCTTCTTTCTGGCAGCCCCTCAAATACTGGAGCACTGCTATCATGTCACCCTTAATCCATTTTTTCTCTATGCTAGCCATAGCCAATTCCTGCAAATAGTTCTTCACATGTTTTAGCCTTCAGTCCCCCAATCATCTTTGTTGCTCCTCTCTGAACTCTTTCAACATTTTTTTACATCGTGGCAACCAAAGCTGGATGCAATACTCCGAGTGTGATCTTATCAAGGCATTATAAACGATACTAACACTTCATGTGATATTGATTCCATCCCTCTATTGATGCAGCCTAGGACCGTGTTGATTTTTGGGTGGCTGCAGCACACTGCTCACTCGTATTTAAGTGATTGTCCACTAGGACTACAAGATCCCTCTTCCAGTTACTAGTGTTGAGACAGGTACAACCATTTTCACTGATCTCCAACAGGGTTGCTGGATAGGAAATGCAAAGTCCTGTAATTAAACCCTGTATTTGCTATTATGACCATAAGCAGCATGACGTTTTATGTTAAAACTTCCATATTTTACACTGTACAGTAGAAATCGTACATACATACACAGATAACTTCAATGAGTTTGCTTTCATTCTAATAGCTAACCTAAATCTCCATTAACACAGCTCTTCTTTCATACAATAGAATCCAAATGAAAGAGTCGCTAGAGAAATTAAGTCATTGAATTGAGAGGTCCTTGGTGCTCTCTAAGTGCAGTGCCTTCTTGCAGTGACTAGCATTGATGATGTTCCCTGGTTTACATAAGGAAACATCCACAAGAAAACAACCAGGTTCAGAGAGCAACAAGGAACACTCATTTCAACCCTGAGCTACAAATATTCTCCTTTTTTTGGCACTACATACTGCATGGGCTTCAAATTGAGGACTGTTTTTTTTATATTTACCGTATATACTCGAGTATAAGCCGAGTTTTTCAGCCCACTTTTTGGGCTGAAAAAAGCCGCCTCGGCTTATACTCGAGTCTACAACTGGATCCGGCAGTGCTGTTGCCTGTTGGAGGAGGAGGAGGCGAACCAGCCTGCCATCGCCAGCCACCGCTAGCCCTGCCGCTCTTCCCACCCCCTTCCAAGCCCCACAGTCCAGCGGATGGAGCAGCGAAGCCCTGGGGCTTCGCTGCTGCTCCCCGCATTTTCTGCACGGGGATCCCTTGGAGAGGGGATTCCAGCCTGCCATCGCCAGCCACCGCCACTGTTCCCTCTAAGGTGCGCGCGTGCGCGGACGCGCACATGGAAAGAAATCCCCGCGCAGAAGTTTCTAACTGCCGCGCAGAGATTTCTACCAAAGCAAACGTGGGAAGTCCTTTGCAGGCGGCTGGAACTGGCCTCCCGCAAAGGACCTCCCCAGAGGAATCTCATGTCCTGCAGCCCAAACTTTCTCCTCCCAGCAACTTGGCCTGTTGGATACAGTTGTGGCGGGGGAAGAATGGGCTGGGTGGGCTGGCTGGCTGGGGAGGAGGGAGCCCTTTAAAGCCCTGCTGCCGCGTCTTCCCAGCAAGACTTCCTTTCGGCTCGCGGTTTCCCTTGCCTGCCTTAACCAAAGCTTGGCGCCCCGCCTCTGCTTTTGCTCTCCCTCCCTCAGCTGTGCAGCAGCAGCAGCTCTCAGCCTAGGGCGTCACGCAGGCTGTGGAAGGAGGGGGAGGAGGAGGGAACCAAAGAGAGGATTTTAGGGGCCTGCGCCCCACAGCCAGGACCGTCCTTGCGCCTCAAGCCGCGTTTCTTCGTGCAAAGCCCTTCGGGCGTCAGGCGGAGCTCTCGGGTTGCCCAAACCAGTTCCTCCCAGGTTCAAAACTACGGAGGGAGGAACTGGATTGGGCAACTCGCGCTCACACACACACACATACACACATACACACAGAGAGAGATTCGGCTGCGTCCGGCTCATTTGCAAAAAGCCCAGAAAAGGAAGTCGGTCGGGGGCAGAGGAGGGGGGGGGAGACCCGTCGGAGAAACCGACGGTCCCGAGGCCGAAGGAGGGGGGTTCTTCCCCAGACAGGGCTCCCCAGGAGAGGGCGAGGCACCCCTCCCCCATCTCCCTACTGTCAATGTCGCACAGGAGGGCTGTTTCTATCTCGGTGCTTTCATGGAGAGTCAGCGAGAGATCCAAGCCATCCAGCGAAGGCAGACTGCTGTTTAGTAAGAATGTTTTAAATATTGCATTTCAGCTTATTTGTCATGGATTGGTGATCAACCTACTTGCAAATACAAATTCTTTTTCATATGGCGTGCTGGTGCTCTGCAGATTTTATTTGATTTTAGAAAAAGAAAATAAAGGCTTCTTGGTCCACCTGGACCGGAAAGTCAAAATCCAGAAAATTAACCTTGTTTAGGAAAGTTTTGCACTGATGGAAAAATAGTGTTTTCCAGTGAAAGTTTTTTCCCTACTTTTCCTTGTTTGCTTTTTTGGCCTCTATTCCTTCTCTACTCTCCTCTTTTCTTTCTTCCTTTTTTCTTCCTTTTTTCTTTCCTTCCTTCCTTCCTTCCTTCCTTCTTTCTTCCTTTCCTCTTTCTCTCTCTTTCTTTTTTCTGCCTCTTTTTCTTATCCTCCCACCCTCCTCTCCCCTTTCTTTTTCTCTTTCTCCTCTTTCCTTTTTTGTCTCTCCCTCTGTCTCTGTTTCTCTCTCCCTCTCCCTTCTTTCCTTCCTCCCTCCCTTCCTCTCCCCTCTTTGTTTGCTTCTTTAAGTGCTCCAATTGCTAATCTACATCAGTTGGTAATTTATTCATAACTTGCTAAATCACTGCAGACTATTGGATAGTAAGGGGGAAAGTATAGTCCTCAACTTACAACAGTTCACTTAATGACTAAAGCTACATCAGCACTGAAAAAAGTGAATTACAGCTGTTCTTCACACATGATCATTGCAGCATCCCCATGGTCATAGGATCAAAATTTGGATCTTTGGCAACTGCCTCATATTTATGACGGTTGCAGTGTCCTGGGGTCACCTTTTGCAACCATCTGCCAAGGAAAATCAGTAGGAAAGTCAGACTGACTTAACAACCAGGTTACTGATTCAACCGCAGTGATTCACTTAACTGTAGCAAGAAAGGTTGTAAAATGGGGCAAAACTCACTTAACAAATGTCTCATTTAGCAATAGAAACTTTGTGCTCAATTATGGTTGTAGATTGAGGATTACCTGTATAGGGAGATTTTTTTACTTAATGGATATTTACATGGTAGAATTGAGTTTCAAATAACACTAATTTCGTTGTCTTGGGTGACATCTATGAAAAAAATCCAGGTGCTCAGGTATGAAAATGTGCTGCTCAAACACTATACTTTTCCGCTCACACTGAAAAAAAATTAGAGGGAACATTGGCCACCGCTAGCCCTGCCGCTCTTCCCACCCCCTTCCAAGCCCACTGGGGCTTGGAAGGGGGTGGGAAGAGCGGCAGGGCTAGCGGTGGCTGGCGATGGCAGGCTGGAATCCCCTCTCCAAGGGATCCCCGTGCAGAAAATGTGGGGAGCAGTAGCGAAGCCCCGGGGCTTCGCTGCTCCATCCGCTGGACTGTGGGGCTTGGAAGGGGGTGGGAAGAGCGGCGGGGCTGGCAGTGGCCGGCGATGGCAGGCTGGTTCGCCTCCTCCTCCTCCAACAGCACTGCCGGATATCCGCCCAACGCCGCGGGGGCGCCAGCGGGAGCTTTGGCGGCTTCACCTCAGCCGCAGCGCTGGGCAGCAAATGTGCTGGTGCTGTTGGAGGAGGAGGAGGCGGCGGCAGCAATAGCACCTGAGGACAGGACAAGAAGCAATGGAAACTTGTCAGAAGGAGACTCAAGCTGGAAATAACGAGAAATCTGACAGTAAGAACAATTAAAATCCTAGGAAAATGTCCTTTCATGAAAAATTACTTTTTCAGTTAACTCTGCCTGACATTAGTTGGGTGAACAGAAATATTAGTTGGCCAATTCTAAAAGGGAGCACCAGAAAGAACTTAAAATATTTTTTAAGAGAGCTGGGTTTTTCATTTATATTATATGTATGAACAGAATTAACACAAATTGCAGATACCAATCAAACATAAAGAAAAAAAGGATGAAATAATGCTCATTTTAAAAAACTCAGTGAAAATAAAAACAATATACCAAGAAGGTGGCATACTGGTTGTGATTTGATCTCTTCGGGGGATCCCGGGGATCCCCTATACAAGTATTTTAATATTGCAGACTTGCAGTATTATAAGTCATACTGATATTATAGAACACTTTAATTAAGCGGGTCCCTTGAATAAACATAACTTTGAGTTTCAAATAACACTGATTTTTTATTTTTGAAATTTACCGTAGCTGCTGCATTTCCCACCCTAGGCTTATACTCGAGTCAATAACTTTTCCAGCTTTTGGGGGTAAAATTAGGTGCCTCGGCTTATATTCGGGTCGGCTTATACTCGAGTATATACGGTACCTGTTCTTATCAAGATGGTTGAACCTTTTGATTCATGGTACATGGAAAACCCACAATGCAACTTACAAACCTGTTCTGTCCCCCCTTCTCGGCTCGTTAACAAACAGCAGGCAGACAAACTTAAAAGGAACTCTCTTTATCAGTTCTCAGCTCAGACTGGCTGTGAGCCCAAAAATAACATAATTACAGTCTCTGCCTGAAGATAACGGAATAAAAAACAAATCTTTCTTACGGCAACACAAGTTGAACAAAATGAAAGCAAAGCACTTCTTCCAAATTCTCTACGAATCAGGGTTACAGAAAAACAAAGCACTTATCCAAGTGTATCTTACATAAACCACGACCGATGATCAAACCATGTTGAACGAACCAAGGAACGTTGACTCCTGCAACCAGGACATGGCACCATCCATCCTTTTATCCCCAGAACACGCCACTCCCAAGCCCCAGCTGCAGTGTTAATCTTGCATCCTGAAAAGACTCACAGAAGACATCTGCTGAGTCACAACACAAACCAAACAAAGCCAACTTTGCAAGATGGGAAACTCCTTTCTTCTTGGAGGAAGGCAATCCACATCTGGGCAATTCCTGCCAATGAATATATGTAGAATCATGGATGGCACCAGTGGTGGGTTCTGGATCCCATGCGAACCGGTACAGTTAGAATGGGCCTGGCGGCGTCCACAGCAGAGCATCGTGCAGGTGCTGTAAGTGCCGTGCGCATGCGCAGAAGTGCCGAAGACTTAAAAGACTGGTAAGGAGCTCGGGTCGATGGGTCCTCCGGAGCACCGTACCGGAACGGTATCTGGTACTCCAGGCAGGCTCTGGTATGCCCGTACCGAGGCGTACCACCTACAACCCACCACTGGATGGCGCAGTGGTTAGACTGCAGTCCTGCAGGCTACTTCTGCTGACTGCCGGCTGACTGCAATTTGGCAGATTGAATCTCACAAGGCTCAAGGTTGACTCAGCCTTCCATCCTTCCAAGGTCAGTAAAATGAAGACCCAAATTCATTTGGGGGGAAATAGGCTGTCTCTGTAAACTGCTTAGAGAGGGCTATAAAACACTGTGAAGCAGTATCTAAGTGCTGTTGCTATTACTTCTCTCTGCAGGGAGCAAGGAAAGCATAGGGACACCCTGGTGGCTGGAAGAGCTGAGCAACACCTGAGAAATAAATATGTGGGTCCTTTTTCTTCTGTTCTCCAGATCCCAGTTTTGTCTCAGACACCTTCTTCAAAACTAGACTTTGGATGATGTAAAAATCACATACACATATATCTCAAGTGGTCCAGAAATCTGCAACAGTTTTTGCCTAACGTTTGGGTAAAAACTTAGGCATGAGGAATTTCATTAAGACAGAACACCAGAAAAGCAAGACATGGTTCACAGACCCCCAATAACAGCTCTTGTCAAAGTCATTTAAATAAAGATAATTACTCTTCAGTGAGGAGAGTTTTCAACTTCCAAATGCACTGAGCACAGCTGGATTCACTTCTCAATAAATACACATAGGTTCATCTTGCAAGAAAATGTTGTACATGCCGTAGAATTGGCATAGAGCAGGGTTTCTCAACAACTCAGCAATTGTAAGATGTGTGGGCTTCAACTTCTAAAATTTCCCAGCCATTTTGGATTACAATATGTACATGTTCATAATATTATTTATTATTTAATTATTTAAGGAGGCTTGTCCTTGTTTCATTGATTATAGCAAGGCGTTTGTGTAGATCAGAGGTGTCAAACTGGATTGCTTCGAGGGCCAGATCAGCATCGTAGTTCTCCTTCGCTGGCTGCCAGGGTGGCGGGGTGTGGTGGCGGCAGTGGTAGACAGGAGGGCTGCCTCCTGTAACACCTTGCCAGCCAAAATGTTTTTGGCTGGCAGAGTGCTGCAGGAGGCCATGGAGGGTGAAAACGAGGTGTGGGTGTGGGTGTGCACACAGCCCGTTTTAGCCACCAGAGACACTGTGGGTCGGTCCTTTGATATTTCCAGGACGGCCCTGTGGGCCGTATTTAAGTCCCCCGCAGGCCTCATCCGTCCTGTAGGTCTTGAGTTTGACACCCTGGTCAGTGACGGATTAAGGCTCACTGGTGCCTTAAGCACTGACAAATCTTGGTGCCCCCCCCCATCCTTCGTACATACTGTACAAATCTTCATTGGGTGTTTTTTCTTTCTCATCTTTGTGGTGCCCTCTTGGGCCTGGTGCCCTAAGCACATGCTTAGTCTGCTTAATGGTTAATACACCACTGCCCCTGGTGTAGATCATGCTTCAATACGGCATATATTACGACTAACATTCATCCAGATCCAGCTATCATTCTTCTGGGGAATCTTTAGTATAAAACAGGTACCCCAAGAATGGAATTGGAAAAAGAGAATAAAAGAACGAGGGAGACAGGCACATGGGTGCCAGTGGTGGGAAACGACTGGTATGCCCTGGTATGGGGGTACCGGTGCTTGCTGTACAGTGCTCCGGAGGGCCCACCCACCCACCCGTCCTCCTTACCAGTATTTGAGCCAATTGAGGGTTCCGCGCACACATTGTACGGCACCTGTGCGACGCTCCGCTGAGCAGCTGGAGGGTCGCAGGCAGTAAATATGCATAAGCGCGCTGCCCGTGTGCTGCGCATGTGCATGTGGTGGACGCCCGGCCCCGTTGCACTATACCAGTTGCAACGGGATCCGGAACCCACCACTGATGGGTGCCGACTGGAAACCACAACAACATGATGTCATCATCGTAGCCCATTATATGCGGCAAATGCTGCGTTTATGGAATCTGCATAATGTTGTGATTTTACAATATCACTTGCTTCCCTCAGTCCAGAGATGCCCAAGCATGGATCTTTTTTTCCATGTTAATTTATAGCTATTGTATTGTCAGGTTTGAGGAGATGACAATGGGAACCAGAACTGGAGTTCAAAACAATTTATTTCATTATCTGAAAGTAATTCAGAATAGAAGATTTAGAAGATCTCATTATAAAAATAAAAAATGGAAAGCAAAAAAAACCCCCAGGATTAATGTTAGAAGGCAAAGGTGATGCCAATCGGCATGCTTAGTGAATTTGCAGCTGACAATGAATAAGTGGAAATAATGTTATTTTCTGGGGCTCAAGAATACATGCAGATAAAGAGCACAAGGGAGATTAATTCTAAGGAGGGAAGTACTGACAAAATGAGACCAGATCATAAGGGATAATTTTTTTTTCTGACAAAAGGATCAGGCCAGATAAAAGTAAGATTGCTTTCTAGCAATAATCTATGACAAAAAGAAGATGGGTGTACTGAAATGATGGAGTAGCACCATAAATTCAAAGAAGAAGTGATCAATCAATCCATAAGGCGCCACGAAGACTAGAAGCTCCCTGGTGGAGGTGATCAGGAAGCAGAAATGCTCATATTTCCAATAAAATGGCCTGAGATGTGATCAAATGACTCTAAATTATTCAGGATTAAGGTGAAAAGAAACCATCGGCAGGTGAAAACCTGAAAGCTTTCCCCAAAAGCAGAACCTCTTGTTTATTTCTGTTGTTCACCTTCCTCTTTAACAGTTAATTTTACCTACAGGTTGGGAGAGGCAGGAAAAAGGAAGGTAAGTTGTCAAAGGAGTTAAAAAAAAAACCCAGAAATAAACAGCTGAGCTGTCTCCAGGGAAACTTTCAAAATTCTCAATAACTCACAGTGGAGGCTCGGGATTTTCCATGCTTACAGGAGGCTAATGAGCACCAAAGGCCTAATGCCTCCAGCGCAGACAGTATCCTGTTGATCAAATGCTTAGAAGAACTAAAAGTCAGACCGGAAATTTCACCAGCTGATTGTACGGAGGTGTTTAAAAGGGAAGAGTCAAAAGGCTGATTGCAATCACACAATCACAGCCTTGGCCCTTTTTGTGATATGCACAGAACAGGGTTTGTTTGCGATTGTGGCTACCATCTTGACACTTTTTGATTCCCTGCAGGTCCTCTGTCCCTGTGTATTCACAGAGAAGGGTCAGAGGGGACAAATCTCTTTTGCAATATAGAAAAAGAAGTGTGTCTCCCAGGGCAGATGTGCTTTTCCTCCAGACACCACTGGGCAAGTCACTTCTGTTTGATTACCCTCCAAAAACCCCGCAGATGTGTCTACAGTCAAACTTAACAAATAATAATAACAAAAACAAATGTGTTATTTTACATTGCGTTGCGTTGCTATCTTAGGTTAGGTTAATGTTAGGTTAGGTCAGTGGTGGGTTTCAAAATCTTTTAAAACCTCTTCTGTAGGTGTAGCCTGCTTTGTGGGAGTGGCTTGGCAGTCATGTGGCTGAGTGGGTGTGGCCAACTTGTAAAATGTGGTGAAACTCACTTAACAACGCTCTTGCTTAGCAACCAAAATGTTGGCTCAGAAACTCTAGCATTTGAAGCACACAAGTCTTAAAGCTGTCAAGTTATAAGACCCTTGCCCCCCTAACTCTTTAGAAAAAAACCCTGGGATGTTTAAACTTGACAGCTTTAAGACTTTAAGGTTTAAATAGGACTCTTAGAGGCGGGCAGGGCAATTGGTGAGCCAGCCAATCAGTGAGCGGGGGGTGGGGCGAGTATAGTGCGGACGGGCGGGGGGAGGGAGCTGGAATCAGTTCTAAATGGCACGGTAGATTTGTGGAACCTCTTCTATAGAAGAGTTTAGAACTGGCAGGAACCCACCCCTGGGTTAGGTTAGGTTAATGGTTAGGTTAGGTCCATGATGGTGAACCTATAGCCTGTGTGCCACAGGTGGCACACAGTGCCATATCTGAGGGCACACGAGGTGTTGTCCTATGTCACCTCCAGTGGCCAGCTGATTTTCATCTTCCGGAGGGTTGGGTGAGGCTGTTTTAACCCTCCCCAGGATTCAGGAAAGCCTTCAGGAAAGTGAAGTCTGCGTGCATGTGGGGGGGAGCGCGGGGGGTTGTGTGTGCATGCGCCAGGGGAGGGCATTGCATTATGGGTGTGAGTGTGGGCTATCGCATGCACGCCCTTTTGACACCCGAGCAGAAAAACGTTCACCATCACTGGGTTAGGTTACATAAGATAGGCTAGATAGTTGGTGTGGCAGTGCTTGGAGACAGCAGAATAGACGAGAAAGAACTGGAGAAGATAACAAAATACAAAGGCCTACAAATAGAAATAGAATGACTGCGGCAAAGGCAAGCAAGGGTAGTACCAATAGTAATAGGTGCTGGAAATACTATTATTTGAGGGTGAAGGCTCATTCTCCGAGCTTGTGGGGTTGGTGTCCGAATGTTTCGTTACTAAGCTTCATAACATCTTCAGCTGAAAAAAAAATGCTGAAAAAACCAACCCACAAGCTTGGAGAACAAATCTTTACCGTCATCCTACAGATATTTGTCACTATTGCAATTGCTATCATTTACTTGGCCGAAACCTCTGAAAATCCTGGATGAGGTCAATCGATTCGAGATTTCTTTCGAAAGAATGGGAAATGCTTGTGAGAGACAGCAAAATGGCCCTGAGGCATTTTCAAGTACATTCTGTAATGTATTCTATTTGTTGCATTGGCAGTTCTGGTTCATCTGGAACAAATGGGACTATTTTTCAAAACCAACCCTGTTGGCTGTTTTCACAGCAAGATCTCAAGGTTAAAGAACACCCATCGTGAGATTTACACGTACAGTAACAGGGCATTGGAAAGTATGGCGTGTTTCATTTTTGAACTCAGTCAAAGCCTAACAATGCTCTTCCGCAACTGACACAAAGCATTGATATTGTCTGTGTGAGTATCTTTCCAACTATTTTGATGAAAAATACCAATAAATATTTGCTTGATGGGTCTCAACTCTTCTGTGTCAGTTCTAATCTGTGAACAGAAATCAGTGAAGCTGAATTTAACTTTTCTTTCGGAACTTTCAGTTCTGGAATCTGTTATCGAATATCTCTCTCTTCATAATAAATAAGTCAGACCTTTTATTTCATGGTAAGCAGAGATGGGTTTCTACTGGTTCGCACTGGTTCGAGCGAACCGGTAGTGGTAATTTGGCCTGGGTTGCAGAACTGGCAGCCACCCAGGCTGGCCACGCCCCTGAACAGGTTCCCCAGCATCCGCTGCCATCATGGTTTTTATTAGATTTTCATGGTCTTTGTGCATGCGCAGAACAATTTACAGTGAACTGTGCATGTGCGAGAAATGCACATCTAACGCGCGCATGAAATGAACCAGTACCAACGCCGGTAGGAACCCACCCCTGATTGTAAGATATAATTGTTTCTTCCCAGCACTAATTCAAAAAGTCTCTGATAGCTGGATTTTGTGACTTTGAAATGTAATTTTAAAAGGTGGTTAAATAATTATTTACTTCATTGCCTACACTAATCTGCCCATGAAGTTCAAGGAGTTACAATAAAATGAATTACTGAGGCACATTATTCATGCGACTTTCTTATTAGAAATGGCCTTGGAAGAATTAAATTTGCCTTGCTAATGGGACGATTTCCAAAAAAATGTCACCAGGGAAACATAAAATGTCACATCCCTTTAAATAACTGCATCACAAAGAGCTTTGATAAGTACCCCCTGCTCATTTACATTAAGAATTAGGGAGCATTTTATCAATAGGTTACAAGGATGACACAACTAAATATATTTGTGAAGCAAGGGCATCTGCAGAGGGTGCCTTCAGAGGGTGGCTGTCCCAGTGCAATTGTATGTGTACTATAGGAGGGTGACACACTCACACACAAGTAAATTGGAGCTTTGATTACACCTTCTTGATTTTCTTCAATATTTTTTAAACACATCCTGCAGAAACTCCTGTGAAGTATACCCTTTAAATGGAAAACCTCCCCTCCTTAGGTAAAGATAAAGGTTCCCCTCGCACATATGTGCTAGTTGTTCCCGACTTTAGGGGGCAGTGCTCATCTCTGTTTTAAAGCCAAAAAGCCAGCGCTGTCCAAAGACGTCTCCGTGGCATGACTAAATGTCAAAGTTGCATGGAACACTGTTACCTTCCCATCAAAGGTGGTTCCTATTTTTCTACTTGCATTTTTTATGTGCTTTCGAACTGCTAGGTTGGCAGAAGCTGGGACAAGTAATGGGAACTCACTCCGTTACGCGGTGCTAGGGATTCGAATTGCCAAACTGCCGATCTTTCTGTTCGACAAGCTCAGCATCTTAGCCACTGAGCCACTGCGTCCCTTCCTTAGTAATCAATATTTATTATACCATGATTCTCAGGCAATTAGGGATTGTCTGCATTCAAATGATCAGATTAGCAAAATGCACACGCTGCAGTATAAAGGCTGCAATCTTCTTGTTGCTTTTTCATTCCCTCCAGGATGCAAGCAGCCATGCAACTATGGAGACCATGATGACTAGGCCCTTGCTGGAAACCAGCTACTATAAACAAGATCCCAAGAACCTCTTTATCTTAGCTTCTATAGAGTTGCATATAAGGAGATGCTATGTTTAATTATGGTTTCTTGAAATCTTCACCCTTTCATACAAGACACTAGAGGTGTTTAACCGGAGTCTTGGAACACAACTTCCTGCACAGCCTAAAATGGAATCCCCATCACATTGAAGCGACGAACCAGTATTTTTCGTTCAAGTTGTCTGCATCTCTACATGCCCTAAGCCAGTGATGGCTAAACATTTTTGGCTCCCATGCCAAAAGCGAAGGGAGTGCAGGGGGGTCGTGCACGGGCATGTCACACACATAATGCTATGTGCACTCCCCCCCAGCGTGCATGCCTGCGCCGCCCCCCATGTGCATGCCAGTGCTCCCAGCGCTCCCCCCGCCACTTTTGGTGCACTTTTTTCGCCCTCCCCAAGCTCCAGAGGCTTTCTAGGAGCCTGGGGAGGATGAAAACCCCCACGCGGTTCTGCTTCATCATTAAACCATCTTTCCAATCAGCCTCCAGCCTCCATTTTGTCTCCAGTGCCTTTCTCCCAACTTGGAACTGAACCAGATGGCTATTTCTTCCAACACCTTCTCGGAGCTGGGGTGGGCATTGCCTGCGCATGACGCATCCAGCCCACAGGTTGTCAGTTTGACACCCCTGCTGTGTGCCCTTCATCAAGGGTAGTTAAATATGAATAAACCCACACAGTGAAGAAATCTAAGCAACATAGTAACCTTGCATCAGTGGTGGGTTTCAAAATTTTTTGGAACCTCTTCTGTAGGTGGTGGCCTGCTTTCCGAATCCAATGGTGGAATCTCTTCTAACCGGTTCGGTAGATTTGACGAATCGGTTCTACCGAATAGGTGCAAACTGGTAGGAACCCAACTCTGCCTTGTATGTGCTCTACCCAGATGTAATTCCTACCATGTCCAATGGAATCTGCTCCTAACTGCGCATGAAATTGTTCTTGAAATAACAGAAATGGAATTTGAGAAGGAGGGCTAGGAAACGATAAGCCACATGGTCAATGTGGGCTTTGTGTTATGGATGTTATGAGAGTACAGGATTGAGATTTTAGTCACCTCAAAAACAGGGCCCTCTAATTTGCTTCCTGTGCAATTAGATAAAAGCACTGTTGAACATTGAAACCCGGGGTGTCCAAACTTGGCTGGGGAATTCTGGGAGTTGAAGTCCACAAGTCTTAAAGTTCCCAGGTTTGGACACCCATGGTTGTCTTAAAGTCTTAAACATCCCCGTTTTAAACCATTTGTATGGAAGTTAGCTGCAGGAAGTTAGCACCCACCCCACTCCTAGAAAAATTAAATGTTTTAGGAAATATTAAAAGGACAGAATATTTCCCCTAAAAAGGGGGCATAAACTCAGCCCCCCCGCTTTGCCAATGGGCCATTAAGGCCTAGGCCAGTCTATTCTACATCTATCTCCTTCAGGCAGAGCCATAGGAGGAATTGCCCAAAGTCCCTTCATTACATAATCACCCAGCAAGAGTCAACCAAGCTTGGGACTCAGGACAGCCTACAGAGCTGCCCCTGCATGGCCCCATGGGAGCCTGACAACCAATCAGAATGCAAGCTCAAATTCAAAAGCCCAGAGAGAGCATAAAACCCGGGCACTCTCAGCATCTCTTCCCTTTTTGCACAGGACCTCAAACCATGTGATCCTGTCCACCATTAAACCATCTTTCCAAGCAGCCTCCATGTTTCCAGTGTCTTTCTTCCCACTTGGAACTAAACCCAGATGGACACTTCTTGCAAAACAGCTTTTTAAAAAAGCTGATTGTAAAGAAATCTTTCCACCATGACAATCTCTCTTCCTAGGAGAAAGCTGGGTTAGATGTTCCTTAGATTCCAAGAGGTGGTTTATTAGCCAGCACTCAAGACTTTTCTGCATTGAGGAGACATGCTATTTAATGAGCTAATGAAATCTCCCGGCCAGCTGACCACAGCACAGCTGGGATTGAACGCTGGTCAGGTTAGACTGGGTACAAATGAGCTTAGGTTCTGAAGGAAAGCAGTGAGAGTGGTAAGGAAGTGCAAACTGATTTTCTAAAACGCTTTTTTTTTATCTAGTCAAAAGATCCTCTCCTTGTATCTGAAAGGCAATAATCTTTTGTAATGCAAATTAACACTTTAATTGGTTTTATGTCTGAATGCAGCCATGTTCTAAAAAGTAGTTCTTTGCAAACTCATCTAATGAATTCATTAGCAAAATTTGTTCTGTTCAGAAATCTGGAATATATTCTTTCTTTAACACTGTTAGAAGTTGATGCTGGAATAACACCTCAGGATTGACTTAATTTTGACTGTTTGGGAACTGTTTGCAAGATGTCAACTAATCAGACACTGTAAGCATTGCATTTGCAGCAAAGGGGCTGTCTAAAAACATTTCTACAGAACCTCTGTAATACATGCATAAAATTTCATGAATGTTACATGATGAATAAAAAAAACTAAAGATAAACTTCTTTTCAAATTATTCATTGTAGCTGGTACAGAGCTTCAATCAGACTTGTAAATAGCTATTCAGAGCTTTTATAGATTGGGAGACAAGATGAGAAGATGCTTCAGGCCCATGATAAATCATAAAAGAAATACATGTGGGGTGAAGCTGTGAAGATGGTTACCAGCATTTGCAAATGTTGGTATTTGGCTTTACACGGACATCTGCCTTCCAATTACTTCAACTATAGGGACACAGCTAAATGCCAAAGCAGTTCTAAAATATTAGTTAATTAGCATACACTATGCAAATTATTCCGTATGCAAATAACTTCCATTTGGACAGTATATAATGGCACAGTCAATTTAGATAATCAAGACTTGCTGGTTCAATCTGTAAATTTTTTTGCTAAGATAATTTTTTTTGCTAATTTTGCAAAGCTTCTCCGGTAACATTGTAGTGCTAACTAGGGCATACAAAACCTTTGCCAGACCAATTCTCGAATACACTGTTTATTTGATATTAATTCAATTGAGCAGAGTCCAGAGGTATTTCACGAGAAGAGTCCTCCACTCCTCTACTCACAATAGAATCCCTTATGCCGCCAGGCTTGAAATTTTGGGCTTGGACAATCTGAAACTACACTGCCTATGGTCTGAACTAAGCATAGGACACAAAATTGTCTGCTACAACGTCCTACCTGTCAACTACTTCTTCGGCTTCAACCGCAATAATACACAGGAAAACAATAGATACAAACTCAAGGTAAATCTCTCCAAACTCAAATGTAGAAAATACGACTTCAGTAACAGAGTGGTCAATGCCTGGAATGCTCTGTTGTTATATCCTCAAACCCTCACAGTCTCAACCTTAAACTGTCTACCATGGACCTCACCCCATTCCTAAGAGGTCTGTAAAGGGGGCGTGCATAAGCCCACCAGCGTGCCTACTGTCCCTGTCCTACTATCCCCATTTATTTGTATTCATTTCCTTTGTTCATGTCAATGTTTAGACTTATACCTGCTATCTTGTACACGTTTGACAAACTAATAAATAAAATAAAATAAATAAAATTGAATTGTTGCATCAACCCATGTTGCTACTACTCAGCTAAGGTACAGCATGCCAATCAACAAACTGAATTGCTACTTAATAATATCGTCACCGACATTTTGATTCTTAAAATGCAAGATGAGTCTGCAACAGATACATTTTCCTCCCTGAGGTCAAAAACAAATTAGAGCTTTCCTGACAAAGAGCTGGGATGGCAAACAAAACACACACACACACACCGCTGCTGTTTAGCACCTTTTAAAATCCCAGCCACAAAAAAATTACAATGAAAAGATAAGCAGAATTTCTGCCTCCTTCAACATTTACTTGCCAAAGTGACTGATCATATTCCATAGAGTGAGGAAAAGATTATGGAGGCTAATTCTATCACAATCACAATCAGCTAAATGAATCTCCGTTCCCGGAGATTGTTGCTCTCAAACAAAGTGTATGTTTGTGTGTGTGAATGAAATATACTACTCTCACTCTTCATGCCTTACTAATAACATTCCAGATCTATCTTGCTGACTATTGAAGCGAGTCAACCTTGAACACTAAGCCTCTGCTGGACCATTAAGAACATATAATATGTAAGGTTTTTTTAATTGCTTGGGGGCTCATCCTAACAAGCACACGACAGTTTGTTATCACAGAGAAAAGGTATTTAGCCTTAGAAGCAAGTTCATAGAGAATAAAAACAGAGTTCAAAATGTTCTCCCAACCTTGAAAAAGCTAAAAGGGGTCTGACCCAAATGGGAGACCACCAGATACAGTATCTCACCCTTTCCTATAGTAGGAAGTTAAAAATAAAAATAAAAGCCCTGGTAGAAGGCAGTGACAAGCCAATTCAGTTCTGTTGCCAAGAAAACTGCACGAATGGCTCCTTTCCAACCACTAGGATAGGTGGTTGACTCAAGGGAGGACAGCTTTTGATAAGCCTTTGTCCCTCTGGTGTGGATTAATACCATCTACAAGTTTTGTTTTGCCCACTTTTATTGTCCTCTTTCCCAGTTAAAGCAGAAGCTGCTTCTTTATCATGTAGGAAGTCAGCGCACATACACACACACACATGCCTTCCTAGAAGAATGAAATATTCTGGGAAATATTAAAAAGGCAGGATATTATACTTCCCTGGATGAGAAAAGGAGAAACATGTTTTTAAAGACAAAGCAGCTTCCTACAGCTCCCTGCCTATGTCCCCCTTCAGCTCCAGGGTGATGGGATAAAGACATGGCCCCCAGGACATACAAGGATTAGCTCTCTACCCATCTCACCACATGACACCCAGCAAAGTTCAACCAAGCCTGGGACGCAGCCTACAAAGTTAGCTAAGACCCCCGCCCCCTGGGAGTCTGACAGCCAATGGGATACATTTCTTATACAGAAACAGGAAACTCTAAGGGAGAGCCCAAGAGAGTGTATATACCTATCTCTACCTCTCTCACCATGTGCTTTTTTGCCCAGGACCTCAAACCATGTGGTCCTGTCCACCATTAAACCATATTTCCAAACAACCATTCCTGTATCTTTCTCCCCACTTGGAACTGAACTGAGATGGACATTTCTTCCAACAATGAGCTAGGGCTGTGGAGTCACCTGCATTTGAAAGGCCAAATATAATGGACCACTATTGAGAACATCCTAAGGGAATGAATAACTGTTCCTGGGACCAGGTTCACCAGCTACAGGAGCCAGAAAAAGATACTGCAACTCCAAGGTTTTCCAACAGATGTTAGATGCCCCTTCAAATCCACGTGTCTGTTCAGTTTTGTTACTCTGCCTTCATCCTACAACTTCCTTTTTTGTTACTGCTCAACAGCTGCATTTGGATGTGAGGACCAACCTGCCCTGCTCACTGCAAATTGACAGAGAATCTACAAGGCAACAAAAAAGCAGGAAAAATTAAAAATCAAGTCAAGGAATGCAATTGGTGGCATTATTCTTCCGAAGCCTTTTACTAAAGCACAAGAAACCTGAACTTCCATTTTAAGCCACTCTTTCTGCACACTCATTCAACAGTTTAAAACTTGCTAGAAGTAGATTCAAAATTAAATTTCCTCTTCACAAAATGCAAAGCAATGAGAAATGAGTGAGGGACAGCACGTCAGTCCAGAGTGACACTTTGCTTCTAGTTCCATGCCTGGTTTGTATCGTACAACACAAAGCAGATGGAATGACAGAACTATATCTTGATGAAAGATCCAATTAAATACATCACATAAATTAACTTTCCCCAACATCTGTCATCCAGATGTGATCAACCCCATAACTCCCATCCTGAAAAAGCATTTACAAAAAGTTGAAATATGATTGCATATATGCTAACTATTAAGGCAGGTAACTAGTTCCTAAAAAAAATATTTTCCCCCTATTTTGTTTAACATCCAACTAAAGAAAGAGTTCTTAGAAATGTAGACAGATATTATATATAATTTAAAGCAATTACGGTAGCTATCCCTGAAAGTACACTGCCTTAAGATACTCTGAGTAAATGTACAGACTAAATTTAAATGACTTAAAACAAATATTCAGCCATGAAGTTCAAAATCACTCCAGTTCCTGTTGGAATTCTCCCTGGCTGGCATATCAATCTACCAAAAATAAAAATACAGACAGTGGTAAGCCTTGGTAAGTGTTAAGATGTATAGACTTCAATTGCCAGAAATTCCCCAGAGAGCAGAAGAAACACTAATGTAGACAATGATGAGTGGCAGATTTTTCTCGCTTTTCCATATCAGATACTGTAAAGAAATCAGAGCAAGGGAGGAAGCAAGTGCTCTTCAGCTAGATAATCATGGCACCCCCATTCATTGGTGTGACTATAAATATCAAGCCCAGACAGAATGATAACCAGAACAATCTTAGGGTCACATTGTCATGGAAACACTAATGAGCTCTCCAAGACACCAATGATTAAGAATGGCAAACATTGAGTCATAAGTCAATTGTACAGCAGAGCAGGCAAGAAGACAGGTTTCGAGGTAGCAAATAATTTTGCTAACCTTGCCTTCTGGAAGGTAGAAAATAACAGACGTAGGCTGGCTCGCTGCCATCCTTTTTCAGTTTCTGGAGCTACCTATTTTCATCTTCTTCAAGTCTGCTTGGAAGATTTTCTTAGCAGCCCAGAATCATTTCATGCGTGATGGGTGGCCGTATAAATTTACCAAATTAAAAAGAGCTCTTTAGGCTCTCGTTAAAGCTTTTTAAGATCAGGAGAAGGGAATAAAACCTTCACTAATTTCTTTCCCCGTCTTTTCCTCTTTCCACTAGAGAACAAGCTCCGCATTGCCCAATCTCTTTGTCGGAAGAACTGACCCTACGCAGGAGGTCTTTAAATGACATCTTCCAATGTTCTTTTTCTAAGACTACTTCAAAGGAAAAGGCTGGAGGTGGCTCTTGATATAACACTGGTTAGCAACACAGTTGTCAGCTGTACCTTTTCCTACAATTGCACAGATGGTTCTGCAGCTGTGGTCTAACCCTGAAGAAAGATGGGCTTGGCATCAGGAGTTGCCGACATGTTATAGGTGCATGGATTTCTCTTGACTCAAGAGCTATGATGCCTCTAAGTTTGCAGTGCGACACTGCCCTGGAGAAAGAGGAGTCAACAGTATGCTTTTCTCGTAACACAAGTCCTGAAAGCAGGGATGTGTGTGGTTTTAGGATGGGGTACTTGTAGCAAATGAAATGTTCAGAGGCTTCCTCGCATGTGATTTCGAAGATCTGCTTCAGTAGGCAAGCTCTTCTTGGCTGTCCAATGGCTACTTCTAGCTCAGGGGTCAGCAACCTGTGGCTCTGGAGCTGCATGTGGCTCTTTCATCCCTCTGCTGCAGCTCCCTGTCACCAGTCGGCACCACAATTTTGAGAGGAGCTTCCGGTTTGGGCGGGGGGAAGCAGGGCACGCCAGGAGGAGATTCTATGGCAAGGGGCAGGTTTTCCAGTCAGCTCCACAATTGATAGGGCTTTCGGTTAGAATAGGTAGAGGAAAAAGGATGCCGCACTAGGAGGAGACTCTATGGTGGGGAAACCAGACTTCTGGTCAGCTCTAGAACTGAACAGGGAGCTTCCGGTTAGGACCTTTGTGGCTCTTTGAGTGTTTAAGGTTGCCGACCCCTGTTCTAGTTGCTACTGAATCTGGGGCTTGAGCTGGACTCCTTAGTTACCAGTTTCTCATGGGAAAACTTCTGGGAGCTGCCCTCCTCTGACTGGCTTCCCTCCTCAGCTCCCTCTGAGCCTGAGTTTCAGAAAATGCGGGTTCATAAACAGCCCGTCCAAGAGGCCACACAGGAACAGGGAGATAGCCCAGGGGCCCTGTCAGCATGGGCTACTTAGAATGGCTAAGCTTGCCTTTCTAAGCATTCGGCTAAACTTGGCTTAAGGAGAGGGACTGGTATTTATTTTTGCCATGGGGAGGCAATAATTCGGTGGGAATGGAAACCATTCCCATAGCCCCCTCTCCTGCTTAAATGTTGGTGCTCCTCACAATGGCTCTAAGACGCCCTACTGGGAGGAGCAAATATTTGTGTTGGCTTGGAGCTACCAAATTCAAATCCATCTGCTTAGCTGCAGAGGTTATTGGATGCTCCATCCTTTTCCCGTTTATCTGGAAGCTCATGCAAAAGAATTCCTCTCCTAATACATGCATTTTGGAAAACAGCCTGGGTGGTCCAGATTGGCCAGACTTCTGAATTCTTAGGCTGGAGATGGATGGACTCTGATTGCAGCAACTCTCCTTCTCTCTCACTTTGAGAAAGGGCAAAACAACAACTGCAAAGACATTCCAGTAATCCACCCTCTTAACCCCACACAAGAACTGTTCTCTTCCCAAAGGGGGAGGTGGAGAATTTATATATTTGTTATGAGCCACAGTGGTGCAGTGGTTAGAATGCAGTACTGCAGGCTACTTCTGCTGCCAGCTGGCTGCCTGCAGTTTGGCAGTTCGATTCTCACTGGCTCAAGTTGGACTCAGCCTTCCATCCTTCCGAGGTGGGTAAAATGAGAACCCAGATTGTTGGGGGGCAATAGGTCGACTCTGTAAACTGCTTAGAGAGGGGCTGTAAAGCACAGTATAAGTGCTATTGCTACTTAGTGCAGGACAGTTGGAAGGGACCTTGGAGGTCTTCTAGTCCAACCCCCTGTTCAAGCAGGAGACGCATACCATTCCGGACAAACAGCTGTCTAATCTCTTCTCAAAAACCTCTATTGATGGAGAACCCACAACTTCTGAAAGCAACCCATTCCCTTGATTAATTGTCCTCACTGGTAGGAAATTTCTCATTATTTCTAGGTTGGATCTCTCCTTGATAGTTTCCATCTACCATGTTTCGCTGAAAATAAGACCAGGTCTTATATTATTTTTTGCTCCAAAAGATGTATTTTTGGGGAAATACGGGACTAATTGCATCCGTCTGCTTGATGATCTTAACTGGGGCTTATTTTGGGGGTAGGGCTTATATTACGAGCATCCTGAAAAATCACGCTAGGTTTTATTTTCCGGTTGGGTCTTATTTTCAGGGAAACGGGATATTACTTCTTGTCCTACTGAAGGTTGCTTCTCCACTTTGACAACATTGATAGGTGAACTTCAACTCCCAGAATTCCCCAGCCACATTTTGAGAGTTGAAGTCCACCAGTGGAAGTAGTCCATCTTTGAGAAAAGTGCAAGTAGTCCATCTTTGAGATAAGCATATATTAAGGAGTTGAAAACTAACTCTCCTTTGGTCAATTTGGTTTCCAAGGTTGAGGAAAGAATGATTTAAAAGAGCAATGATTTAAATAATAAATGATCCAGGGCAACTGAATAAAATGGACCCCCTAATTTCATTGAGGGCAGACTTATAGAGGTCTCCCCTATTTCTGCATCTTGCTTATGGCAAATCAAATCCAGCAACTCATGTTCTTGGCAATAGTTACACTTTTCTACTTGATTTCCCCCCTTCCCCCCAATCTTCCTACCTAGCCCAGATTTCATCTCTTAGCAAGCATGATCTTATATGGTCAAAAAAGTCAAGATGATGGCAATGCTATAGTCAAAATTCTGCCTAATGTATATAAAAAAACAGAGAGCTTCAGCTGTATAGTTATGGCCATCACGACTTTTCTCATCATACCCTGTGGATATCCATGAACCTTGCAATTTCCTAATTCAGATACTAATAAGATATGGTACCCTTTACATGCTGAGCCTAAAAATCATCAATCATTTGCTGCCTCCTCATTACTTCTCCTTTCTCCCCCAGCTCTCATCTTTCTTATATCTTTCCAACGAAAAGAACATTCCCACAGAATTATTGCTCGGGTTTTTAAATTGTATTCTCAAGACTTTTTAGATTTGTGACTAGTGAAGTAGTAAACTGAAACCCTCAGCCTGGCTGTCAGTTTACTACAGTCCTGCTGGGAAAATTTATCCTTGTTGACTCCACGGATGTTCTGGGGACACACAAGAGGGACTAAAGAAAAGTTCAAAGTAGTCCATCTTTGAGATAAACATATATTAAGGAGTTCAGAACTAACTCTCCTTTGGTCAATAAGATGGGGCCAAATTTGGTACAGGAAAGAGGTACCAAATGAATCAAGATCAAACGCAGGCTAGATCTGGCCAGGACCGCAAAGAAAAACAACTCCAGAAAAATGTAACACAAGGTTTATGCAGAATCACAAGACTTCTGCAAAATCCATTACAGTACTAGGCTGTAAGGGGCTGTAAGAAAAATAAAGGAACCAGACTCTGCATGCTTGCACTAATTTAATAGAAGTAACAGAACGACAGAATTGGAAGGGACCCTGGAGGACCTCTAGTCCTCCTGCTTGAAACTTCAGTCATCCCAGATGTAGAACAGCATGCAAACTTGTCAACCTCCAGAAAAAACCTGCTGTGTCTGTCTGTCTGTCTATCTATCTGTCTCTCTCCCCCCCTCTCTCAACACAAACACACACAAATATAGAGGGTGCTAGTTACAACTTCTCTTCCCCATTCCTGGCTGGGGAATTCTGGGAGTTTAAGTCTACCCATCTTCAAGTTGCCGCGGTTGAGAAAAGTTGGCCAGGGCGAGAAGTTAAGGGATGGAAACTTATTAAGGAAAGATCCAATCTAGAAGTAAGGAAAAATTTCCTGACTGTGATAATTAATCAGTTGGAACGTCTTGCTTCTAGAAGTTGTGAGTACTCCATCATTGGAGGTTTTCGAAAAAGAGATTGGACAGCCATTTGTCCTGAATAGGACAGGCCACCTACTTGAGCTGGAGGTTGGAGTAGAAGACCTCCAAAGTCCCTTCCAACTCTGTTATTTGGCTATAATGTTATTTCCGCGTTGACAACTTTCTAAAGGTACCTGTTGTAGAAATGCTGTATTGTGTACCGGAATCTCAGGCCATCTGGTCACACCTTTTCAGACTAAACCGCGTGAGTTTAAGTGAACTACAGGTAGCCCTTGACTTACAACACTTCATTCAGTGACCATTCGGTTACTGAAAAAAGGGAGTTATGACTGTTTTTCGCACTTGTGACCATTGCAACATCCCTATAGTCACATGATCAAAATTCAGATGCTTGGCAAGTGGTTCATATTGATGATTGTTGCAATGTCCTGGGGTCACCTAATCCTCTTCTGAAACCTTGAAAGTCAATTGAGGAATCCAGTCCCACTTAACAGCCATATTACTAATTTAATAAATGATTCACTTAACAACTGGGGCAAGAAAAGTTGTAAAAACGGAAAAACTCATTTAACGAATGTTTTACTTAGCAACATAAGTTTCAGGCTCCACTGTGGCCATATAAGCCAAGGACTACCTGTACCAAAGTCCTAATTATTTTAAGTCACCTGGAGCCACTAACTGGCCATGACATAGGTGTTTTCAACACAAACACCCATTGAAGGACAGGCAGTCCTCACCTTAAAACCACAATTGAGCCCAAAATTTATGTTAAAGCGAGAACTCTGTGAAGTGAGTTTGCTCCGTTTTACGACTTTTCTTGCCACATCCGGTACATGAATCACTGCCGTTCTTAAATTAGTAATGCGGTGGTTAAGCAAATTTGGCTCCCCCATGGACTTTGCTTGTCAGAAGGTTGCAATAGGGGATCGCATGACTCCGAGACACCGCAACCATCATAAATGCAAGTCACTTGTCAAGCATCTGAATCGGGGTGAAATTCAGCAGGTTCTGGAGAACCGGTAGCGGAAATTTTGAGTAGTTTGGAGAACGGGCAAATACCACCTCTGGCTGGCCCCAGAATGGGGATTTTGCAGCATCCTTCCCCCAGGAGTGGGGAGGGAATGGATATTTTGCAGTATCCTTTCCCAGGAGTGGGGAGGGAATGGGGATTTTGCAGCATCCTTTCCCCAGGAGTGGGGAGGGAATGGATATTTTGCAGTATCCTTTCCCAGGAGTGGGGAGGGAATGGGGATTTTGCAGCATCCTTCCCCCAGGAGTGGGAAGAGAATGGGGATTTTGCAGCATCCTTTCCCAGGAGTGGGGAGGGAATGGGGATTTTGCAGCATCCTTCCCCCAGGAGTGGGGAGAGAATGGGGATTTTGCAGCATCCTTTCCCAGGAGTGGGGAGAGAATGGGGATTTTGCAGTATCCTTCCCCTGCCACGCCCAACAAGCCACGCCCACAGAACCGGTAGTAAAAAAAATTGAATGTCACCACTGATCCAAATGGAAATCACGTGACCAGGGGGATGCTGCAACCGGTCTTGTACCAAACATGGTCCCAAGTCACTTTTTCTCAGTGCCGTTGTAACTTTGAACGGTCACTGAACGAACTGCTGTAAGTCGAGGACTACCTGTAACGACAGGGGTCGAAGCTAAGCGGCACCTATCGCCCGATTCACCTTCTAACCAGCCTCTAGTCTACTCTGGGGGGGGGGGAGATTTCCACCCCAACTTTCCCCGCAGGCAACGGGAGAGCCAGGGGAGGCTCCGCGAAACTACTTCCAACTCCTCTGTCTCTTGAGGCGCGGGGCTCCGGTTTCCACGGCGAGGTTTTGGGGGGGGGGGGAGAAGTTTCCATGCAGGCTCCGCAGCCGCCTGCCCGGGGAGCCTCTTCCCAACTGGGCGCGAGCCGCGGAATCGGGGCGGGGCAGAAGAAAAAGCAGACAGCGCCTGGGAGCCCTTGAAGAAAATCCCCCCCCCCCGTCTTCGCCTTTCCCCTCGCCCGGCGCTACCCCTCCCTCCCTAGCAGCCCCGTCCCGCCGACTCCCGAGGCGTCTGCGGGCAGCGCGAGACCTCCTCAGGTGGTGGGGGGGAAGCGCCTCTCGAGAGGGAAGAGACCAAAAAAAAGGGGGGGGGTTTCCAAGAGCGGGGAAAGAGTCCGAAGCGCAAAACCGAGGCGTTTGAAACATCCCGGCTCCTCCCTGGGGCAAATGTTGAGGGACGGTTCCAAGCGGAGACTTCGGAAGATGTTGCTCTGTTCGCGGAGGAAAGGCGCTCCTTGAGGTGTTTTGTTTTTTTTTAACCATAAGGGTTCTCTCGGGAGGGACTCCATCCCCCTCTCGCGGCGTGATTTCCCTCCCCCCTCCCTCCCTCATATACATACACGTACGCACAACACCCCTGCGAGGTAGACTGAGCCGAGAAGGGATTTAAAAAAATCAGAGAGAGAGAGAGAGAGAGAGAGAGGGAGAGGATGGCTCAGGGAAGCCGCCCTTTCCCCGCTGGTCTTTCTTCGCTCGACGGAGCGGCGGGATGTAGAGGCCCGTCTTTCCCCACCCTCGAAAGCAAGCAGCCCCAAACCACGAGATGGCGGGAGGTGGTGGGGGGCGTCCTCCCTAACAGCGCGCGCCAGAAGCCCCGCCCGGCGGAGGGAGGGAGGGAGGGAGGGGAGGAGGAAGGGGCAGCTGAGAGGCGGCGGGGAGAAGGGAGGTGGGGGGGGGAGGACCCGCGGAGGCGGCTCACCCACCTGAACGGCAACCTGGTCCCCCGGCGGGAAGCGCTGGAGCCAGCGAGCCGCGACATCCCCGCCGGCGAAGGAAGCGCGACTGACTTCGCCCGCGCCCGCCTGCTTTTTTTCAGCCCAGCTCTTTGCCGAGGGCGGATCGGGGGCGCCTCCCCGCGCGGGCAGAGCGACACCCCCTGCCCCTCCCTTCGCGCCCGAGCGAGCCGGAGGGGGTGGAGAGAAAGAGGAGGAGGAGGAGGAGCGGCGCGGCAGCCGGAGGAAGCGTGCCGCCGCCTCGAAAGCGGTTAAGCCGGCGGCGGAGAGGGGCGCTCGGTCCAGCCCCCCCTTCCTCCCCCCCCCGCCCCTCTTGCGAAGAGGACAATGGATGCAAAGTGATCAAGTGGCAGATTCAGCCTAGAAAATGAGGAGAAATTTTCCGACCTCGACCCAATGGAACGGCTTGCCTTCAGAAGTTGTGGGTGCCCCATCACCCCCTCTCCCCGAGGCTTCCCAGAAGACCCTTGGACGCCCACTTGTCAGAAATGGTGTAGGCATGAGCAGGGGGTTGGGCTAGATGACCTCTAAGGTCCCTCCCGACTCTTGTTATTCCCCTCCCGTCAGCTCTGGGGAATCGGACCTCAGCGGGACTTACTTTCCGAAGCGGCGGGCTGCGCCGGAGAGGGAAACCTTCTTGAACTCCCGAGTGGGTTGGCGGTTAGCCGGCGGGAAAGCCCTACCCGGCTTCCTCTGGGTGCCAGATGCGGTGCCAGATGTGCTCGCTCCGAAGCAAAGTGCCGCCGGCCTCTCTCTCCCCCCCCCCCCCCCCGCTGGCTCCAGGCGCGGGGGATGGATCCGCTTTAGTCTGAACGGCAGAGCAGCCCGGTCAATCCTGCGGTCGAAAAGAGACGGTTCAACGCAATGCTGGCTCCAGTCTCCGCTCCGTAGGAGGCCATGCGATTTTGCAGGGAACTCTTAATCCCCGGGATTGTGGTCTCGACTGCGGTTTTGAAAACCCACGGCATGCTTCAGACTCGGGTGCCCGGTCGGTGGCCCGTCCGAGTTTAGTTAGCGACAGTTTTGTGCAAGCTCTGTTGCAAGCTTGAGATCCGTAGGAGGGGAACATTTGGTGAGGATTAAAGGATTGGGAAAAGCCCTTGAACTCCCAATTTGCCTTTTTCTATCAGCGCGTTTCTTTTCAAGGGCTTTTAGGCTGCACCGGATTCTTCTAAATTGGTTCCACAAGTATATATACACCTGCCTGCTCTCACACAGCCCATCCAAACCTATTCTTTGCATCTATCTATCTATCTATCTATCTATCTATCTATCTATCTATCTATCTATCTATCTATCTATCTATCTATCTATCTATGCCAAATACCGTCACAAAATCTCCAGAACTGTAAAGTCTACAAACTTGAAAATTCTGCACATCTGTTTCTCTTGCCTTCTAGGTGCTCGCTAAGAAAGGATTTGTCGAAATGACCATCAGATCATTAGTAATTCTTATACAGTAATTAACACGCTATGATGCTAAGAAGTTAGACATTCTACTCCCCCTCCCCACCTGAAAAGAACTCTGTTCCAACTGCCAGTTGCCCAACATTCCATTTACCTCAGTTCAAAGTGGCAGACATTCCACTCCTTCACTCAGGAGCAGTCTGGGGCTCCTTACAGTACTACAAGTATTACAGTACATTTTGGTACCTACTTGAAGTAACTAACAGAGTTGGAAGAGACCTTGTAGGTCATCTAGTCCAACCCCCTACCCAAGCAGGAGACCCTACATCTGCCTCTACCTAGGATCGAACTCCACCTCCCGATTGTGAGACAAGAGCTCCACCTTTAGGCCACCGCAGCTGCCTCACCAAAATGTCTACGCCTTCCACCTATGGAACTGTTTCTGGACTCAAGGCGTGGGAGCGATATTCCCTTATGTGTTTCAATCACCGGCCACCACTGAGCCAAGGGATTGTGAACCAAATTTGTCCTGCATAACCCGATCACATAGTTTCATTGCGAAGCACGGGTATCCAGCTAGTATATATTAAATGCCATATTGGAGTGTGTAAAAGTATCAGTGATTACATTATGATAACATTTGACCAAGAAACAACAGCATGATACCTGCCAAAACTGGCTGGCAGCTCAAATTCTTTGATGTAAAATATTAACTTCTAAATGTAATAATAATTAAAAATAGTCGTGAGAGAGTAATTATTGTCTTCCTCCTTTGCCTTCTAAATGGTCACTGCTTGTTTTTTTCTTTTTTTAACAATTACTCTTTGGAGAATTCTAACCAGCATTCCAGCTTGACTTCCACTGGAGATCTTTAAGAAGCAATGATGCCTTATAAAAGCAAATCCCATGGAGAAATTCTTACTTGAATATCTTTCTAAACACCCAGTTCGCTGCTTTTCTTTCCATTCACTTATTACACCATGTAAGGCTCAAGGCAACCTAGAACCCTAATTGTATTTCCACAACAAACCTTTGGCTGTGTTTGTACTAAGCTGAAATCCTTAGAATTGGCCCTGTAGGTCAGTCCTCACCCTTCGGGGCAGGAAATTAAAGAATCCCCCAAAGATGTTTGTTTTTCCTTTTTGAAACGGTGGCACACTGGCACTGTGCTTACTCAGCCTGTACACTCCTTTTTACACTGGGTGTTTCTGGAGGCGGCACTGTCAAAATCTGCAAGATGGCGCATAGAGCACTGCAGTCAAAACCCCACCCCCTTTATACCTGCACATAGAGGTGGATAAGGGACGGCGGCTCAGTGGCTAAGATGCTGAGCTTGTCAATCAGAAAGGTAGGCAGTTCGGTGGTTCGAATCCCTAGTAGTGGAGTGAGCTCCCGTTACTTGTCCCAGCTTCTGCCAACCTAGCAGTTCGAAAGCATGTAAAAAATGCAAGTAGAAAAATAGGAACCATATTTGGTGGGAAGGTAACAGTGTTCCTTGTGCCTTCGGTGTTTAGTCATGCCAACCACATGACCACGGAGATTCTTCGGACAATGCTGGCTCTTCGGCTTTGAAACGGAGATGAGCACTGCCCCCTAGATTTGGGAACGACTAGCACATATGTGCGAGGGGAACCTTTACCTTTTACCTAAAGATGGATCTTTGGTCCCAACACCAAAATCCCCATCCTGCAGATTTCAACTAGAAATCCCTATCCCTGTCTTTAACAGTTCTGTGTGGAACATCTGCCATTTGCGGATCCCTACTCCAGAAATCGTAAACTGTGAAGAGTCTATCCATATTCATACATACATGGAGACATGGAGACTCTTTGACACTTAGAAGAAAAGACGAGACTTGGAGCTTATTAAAACTCTGATCCTGGTAGTAGTTACACAGCAGTGTTTACATTTCTCAAATCCCACAGCCAGCTATAGCTGATTAGACTGAAAGGATGCCAAGCTATTGATTGTCTAGTAGTGCTTGTATACTAAGGTGACCAGATTTTCAGATTGGAAAAGAGGGACGCCCTTGACCGGGGGGGGGGGGGGGTATTAAAAAATTTTTTTTTTGTCAAAAGGTCACCCCAGGACACAGAAACCAGCATAAATACGAATCTGTTGCCAAACAAAATTTTGATCACGTGACCATGAGGATGCTGCAACGGTCGCTAAGTGTGAAAAATGGTTGCAACGGTCGCTAAGTGTGAAAAATGGTCATCAGTCACTTTTTTCAATGCCATTGTATCTTCCTGATTATTAAAAGTGCAAATTCACTCAGTGTCAATCATGACTCCTGAGTCCATTTCAAAGTATTGTGCATAGAAATTTTAAAAATGGCTTGTTTCAATTTATTTTGGATAGAATCTTTTTTTAAATAGTCTAAGACAATTTAAAAAAAGAATCAACACAGAATACCACTATTTTAAAAAATCATATGCACAATAAATAACATATTATTTTAAAATACATTAAAAAAATAAAAGAAAAAACCCGGCTCACTTACCAGCAGGCAGGCAGAGTCAGCAGATCTTCGTAGCAATGGATGGAAGCACACAGGGAGCCTATATATACGCAACTGCAGTAACAATGACAATGATGAAGGATTGGATTGAGTTAAAGAATAAAAGAATTCTGATCTTAGAAGGCCATGACCTGCAGGCAGGCTGGCATAATTTCTTATGGAATGAATGACAAACATAAAACGCACAAATACTTTCAAAATCATTTAATTAGAACTTTACTGCAACAATGGCTCAAAATCAAAAACCACTATGTGAAAACCCCAAATTGGCTATCACCAACAGAAAGAACGACACACCCAATTTTTACAGATTGGAACAAAATTCTAAGATACAGAGATCTAATTGACAGACAGGGAAATTTAAAAACAATTGAAGAATTGGCAGATCAGAATATGAAAGGTGATTGGCTAACCTACCTCCAAATTAAAACTAAATACAATAAAGACACTAAAATATATGGTATTGAAACAGAACCACACGAATTGAATAAAATTATTCAAAGTCTGGACAGAAAGATGATAGGGAAAATATACAAATTCCTCTTGAAGTATCAAATGGAAGAGGAAATTGGAACTGTAAAAGAACCAATGATAAAATGGGCACAGAACTTTGGCTATAACATTGAACTAGACAAATGGGAAAAATTTTGGGGAATAAATTTAAGAATGACACTATCAATCCCATACAATGAAAACCTTGTTCTTTCAATCCTTCCAATATTTTTTCCTTCATTCCCTTGTCTGTTTCAATATTAAGTACATTTCTTCCTTTCTTCCTATAATTTTTTCCATTTTCTTCCTTATATTCTTTTCCATTTCAACATTGTCTTCCTTTTTTCCTTCCTTCCTTCCTATACGTCTTTCCATTTTCTTCCTTATATTATCTTTTCTGTTTCAACAGTCTTTGTTTCTTCCTTCCTTCCCTCCTTCCTTCCTTCCCTTCCTTCCTATACTTCTTTTTCAGTCATTATATTTTCTTTTCCATTTCAATATTAAGTGTAATTCTTTGTTCCTCCTTCCTTCTTTCAATCCTTCCAATACTTTTTCCTTCATTCTCTTTTCCTTCAATATTAAGTGCAATTCCTTCCTTCCTTCCTTCCTTCCTTCCTTCCTTCCTTCCTTCCTAAGTTATTTCCATTTTCTTCCTTATATAATATTTTCTGTTTCAACATAAAGTGCCTTCCTTCCTTCCCTCCCTCCCATCCCTTTCTTTATGTTTTCTTCATGCTTTCTTTTCTTTTTCCTCTGCTCTTTTTAAATCCCCCCCCCTTCTTCTCCTCCTCTACATTTAGGTTGGATTAGTTTGTACAACGGTCATCAAACTTCTGAAGTAAAAATAAATAAATAAATCATATTTAAGAAGAAGAAAAAGGAAGACGTTTTTAGTTAAGTCAAACGTTTTAATAAAAGTTTCATCTTTTAAGATTCGTCCAACACATCCAATTGTAACCTTAACAGTAAAGAATATCACCCCAGCTGCTAAAGGTTCAACCAGTCTGAGAACCATTGAAAAGACAACAGTGCAGCAAAATCCAAAAGACACAACTTCCTCACGACCTCACCACCATTGCTTTGGTACCAAATCTTTGAGGAAGGGGCTCCAGAAAGGAGGAGGAGGAGGAGGAGGAGGAGGAGAAGGGAACCAAAGAGACGCTCTCGGAGGCGGCGATCCCATTCACGAAAAGGCAGGAGGAGAGGTGGGGGCGCTGCACGAACGGACTCCTCGCGGCCGCTCCCATGCTCTCGGAGGCGGCGATCCCATTCACGAAGAGGCAGGAGGAGAGGTGGGGGCGCTGCACGAACGGACTCCTCGCGGCCGCTCCCACGCTCTCAGAGGCGGCGATCCCATTCACGAAGAGGCAGGAGGAGAGGTGGGTGCACTGGCAGCCGCCCCGCAGACAACTTCCAGGCGCTTCAGGGGCTTCTGCCGAGCGGCGGGAGCCCCGGAAGCGCGTGGAAGTTGTCTGCGGGCAGCTGCCGCTGCGCCCACGCTCTCGGAGGCGGCGATCCCATTCACGAAGAGGCAGGAGGAGAGGTGGGGGTGCTGCACGAACGGACTCCTCGCGGCCGCTCCCATGCTCTCGGAGGCGGCGATCCCATTCACGAAGAGGCAGGAGGAGAGGTGGGTGCACTGGCAGCCGCCCCGCAGACAACTTCCAGGCGCTTCAGGGGCTTCTGCCGAGCGGCGGGAGCCCCGGAAGCGCGTGGAAGTTGTCTGCAGGCAGCTGCCGCTGCGCCCACGCTCTCGGAGGCGGCGATCCCATTCACGAAGAAGCAGGAGGAGAGGTGGGGGCGCTGCACGAACGGACTCCTCGTGGCCGCTCCCACGCTCTCGGAGGCGGCGATCCCATTCACGAAGAGGCAGGAGGAGAGGTGGGTGCACTGGCAGCCGCCCCGCAGACAACTTCCAGGCGCTTCAGGGGCTTCTGCCGAGCGGCGGGAGCCCCGGAAGCGCATGGAAGTTGTCTGCGGGCAGCTGCTGCTGCGCCCACGCTCTCGGAGGCGGCGATCCCATTCACGAAGAGGCAGGAGGAGAGGTGGGGGCGCTGCACGAATGGACTCCTCGCGGCCGCTCCCACGCTCTCGGAGGCGGCGATCCCATTCACGAAGAGGCAGGAGGAGAGGTGGGGGCGCTGGCAGCTGCCCGCAGACAACTTCCACGCGCTTTAGGGGCTTCTGCCAGGCGGCGGGAGCCCCTGAACCGCGTGGAAGTTGTCTGCGGGCGGCAGCCCCTCCTCCTCCCTCTCCTCCTGCCACGGCGATCCCAATTCACTCAGCCGGGGCGGGCAAATTCTGCACGAACGGAGTCCTCGTGGCCGCAGGCAGGAGGAGAGGGAGGAGGAGGGGCAGCCGCCCGCAGACAACTTCCACGCGCTTCAGGGGCTTCTGCCGGGCGGTGGGACCCCCGGAAGCGAGAGGAAGCCCCGGAAGCGAGAGGCTGCCCCGGCGATCGATCCCAATCACGAACGGACGCCGTCCGCAGATAACCTCCACGCGCTTCAGGGGCTTCTGCCGGGCGGCGGGAGCCCCTGAACCGCGTGGAACTTCTCTGCCGCGGGCGGCTGCAGCTGCCCCCACCCTCTTCTCCTGCTGTGGCGAGCGGAAAATTAGATTAGAATTAGATTACTCACCAGTCAGCGCAGCTGCAACCTCTTTCATCTTTTGTTGAAAGGAAATGGAGACTCGCGCAAGCGTGCTGAAAATTTCCCATCCCAGCCAGCTCACTGATTGGCTGGAGTCCAGGCCAATCCAATCAGTGAGCGGCAGGCTGGGCTGGCTTAAATTTGTAGGTAGTAGGTAAAAGGCTAAAAGCACGCTTTTTTTGGCGCTCGCAGCTCCCGCCCATCAGCTGCTAGCTTGCTGGGCTGGCTCATCTGGTAGGATAGAGAACAGAACGATGAGCCAGCCCAGCAAGCTAGCAGCTGATGGGCGGGAGCTGCGAGCGCCAAAAAAAGCGTGCTTTTTAAAAAAGCGGGCGGGACGCGGGAAAATGCATTGGAAAGCGGGTGTGTCCCGCCAAAAGCGGGACGTCTGGTCACCTTATTGTATACCCAAGACAAACAGAATTACAAACCAGTCAACCCCACTTGAGCTTAATATTTTAGACAAATTCAGTTTGTAAATCTGATGTGAAATGAGGATGCTGCAAAGTGATATGATGGACAGTCCCAGTCTGTTGATTCAAACTCTTCTTGCTTTAGTGAAAGCATTGAAAGTACAATCAATCAATCAGAATAGAGTTGGAAGGGGGCTTGGAGCCCATCGCCCTGCTCAAGCAGGAGATCCTACATCATTTCAGACAAGTGGCTATCCAGTCTTTTCTTACAAACTTTTAGCGATGAAGCACCCACAACTTCTGAAGGCAACTTCTGTTCCACTGGTTAATTGTCCTCACTGTTAGAAAGTTTGTCCTTAATTCCAGGTTGCTGCTCTCCTTGATTAGTTTCCATGCATTGTTTCTTGTCCTGCCTTCTGGTGCTTTGGAAAATAGGCTGACCCCTTATTCTTTGTGGCAGCTCCTCAAATACTAGAATAGTGCTATCATATCATCATCCCTAGTCCTTTTCTCTAGACTACTCATACCCAATTCCTGCAACCATTTTTCATATGTTTTTGACTCCAGGCCTTTAATCATCTTAGTTGCTCTTCTCTGCACTCTTTCCAGAGTCTCAACATATTTTTTGTAACGTGGTAAACAAAACTGTACTCAGTATTCCAAGTGTAGTCCTACCATAGTTTTTATAAAGTGGTACTAACACTTCACACAATCCCAACTCTATGCCTCTACAAACCAAGTATTAGCTTTTTTTTGACTGCTGCCACACATTGCTGACTCATGTTTAAGTGATCTTCTACTAGGACGCCAAAGGTCCCTCTCTGTTTTTAAGTCAGGTTTCACCTAATCTGTACTTGTACCTTTAGTTTTTCCTGCCTAGGTATAAAACCCTGTTTTTCCTCCACATTGGATTTCATGTTGTTGGATCTATATAGTAAATTCAATAGGCTGCTTCCCATGGCTGTCTGTACATGTAAAGAAATAACTGTAGGATTCATTATGGATATAAATTGACAGTTTAATATAATGAAGAGTGCAGAAAACCCACAACTTTTGAAAGTTGTATGCACACCCTGAGGTGAGAAGAATGGGAGAAATATATAGACAGGTAGAGAAGACATCTGGAGTATTTTTAATTACTGAGTATGGAGCTTGTCCTGTGTGTTGTGGTTCTTTCATAAACCCCTGGAAAATTGGGATTTCTCAATCAAAAGGGAACACATGCATGCATGCTTCTTCTCCACTGGATTTTGATCAATTACAGGAAAAAAAGGCAGTGAGATTAGCTATTTTTTTAATTAAAGTTTTGTTATTTTTTCATTTTTATAACAAATAACCACATGTATACTGTTACATGACCAACATTTTTTGTAATATTATTAAATATTTACATCAATTCATCTTACCATCAACCCCCCAAAACAATTATTGGCTCTTCTGCTCTCCATACACCATATTTATACCCTAACCATCACTTTCTTCTCCCACCCTCTCTCCTCCTCATCCCTACCTCCTTTTTTCCCTCTGTCATCTTTCTCTTCTCTACTTCCCCTTCCCCTCTCCTTCTCTTCTCTCCCCTTTCTACTCCTTCTTTCTCTCCTTCTCTTACCTGCCCTCTCTCCTATCCCCCTCTTCTTCCCTTACCTCTCTCCTCTACTTGATGCTCTTCATCTCATTTACTTGGTGTATTTCAGCTTCTGAGCAAGCTCCATTTTATGTTGATAGTATTTATAATTTCTTTAGTTTTAACATATATCGTCCTCCTTTTTTTGAAAGAAAAAAAGTATACATATATAGCAATTGTATTAGCTATTTAGATTAGCTATTTTTAAAGTGCTATAAGTAAACCTGAAGATTTGAGTTAGCAATAGCAATAGCACTTAGACTTATATACCACTTCCCACTGCTTTTGCAGAACCAGCATTTTGACCCCAACAATCTGGGTCCTCATTTTACCCACCTCGGAAGGATGGAAGTCTGAGTCAACCTTGAGCCAGTCAGAATCAAATTGCTGAACTGCTAGTAGCTGGCAGTCAGCAGAAGTTGCCTGCAGTACTGCATTCTAACCACTGCACCATCACGGCTCATGCTAGATAGATAGCAATAGCAATAATAATAGCACTTAGACTTATAGACCGCTTCCCAGTGCTTTACAGCCCTCTCTGTGGTTTACAGAATCAGGTTATTGCCCCCTCAATAATCTGGCTCCTCATTTTACCCACCTTGGAAGGATGGAAGGCTGAGTCAACCTTGAGCCGGTGAGATTCGATCTGCCAAACTGCTGGCAGCTGATGATCAGCAGAAGTAGCCTGCAGTACTGCACTCCAACCACTGCGCCGCCGCGACAAATGTCTTCTGTTACTGTACTTTGGGTATCTTTTTAATTGTAACTTTTGGTTTAGTTTTATGTTGGTTTTTATAATATGTTTTCTGGTGTGTGTCGTTTGTAAGCCTCCCGTGTTACTTGTTTCAGATGGTAGTCATATAGATTTTCTAAACCAAGAAATTAATACGGCGCAGAGCTCGTTCAGGCAGAAAGTAATGCAAAATGGGGGAATGGAGACCACACAGCAATCACACAACTATCGGTAGAATGCTTTTAAGTCTTCACATTTAAATTGTGCTTTTGACAATACAGGTAGTCCTTGACAGGTAGTAGATTGCCAGATGGAGAAGCGCGATTCGTCACTCCAGAGAACGTATCTCCACTGCTCTAAAGTCCAGTGGTGGCGTGCTTTGCACCACTGCATCCGATGCCTTGCTTTCTCCTTGGTGATGTATGGTGTGGATGCAGCTGCTCGGCCATGGAAATCCACTCCATGAAGCTCTCTGCACACTGTTCTTGAGCTAATCTGAAGGCCTCATGGCGTTTGGAGGTCTGTAGCGATTGACTCTGCAGAAAGTTGGCGACCTCTTCGCACTATGTGCCTCAGCATCCGCAGACCCCGCTCCATCAGTTTACGTGGCCTACCATTTCGTGGCTGAGTTGCTGTCGTTCCCAAACACTTCCACGTTCTTATAATACAGCTGACAGTTGACTGTGGAATATTTAGGAGCGAGGAAATGTCACGACTGGATTTGTTGCACAGGTGGCATCCTATCACAGTTCCACGCTGGAATTCACTGAGCTCCTGAGGGCAACCCATTCTTTCACAAATGTTTGTAAAAACAGTCTGCATGCCTAGGTACTTGATTTTATAGACCTGTGGCCATGGAAGTGATTGGAACACCTGATTCTGATTATTTGGATGGGTGAGCGAACACTTTTGGCAATATAGCGTTTGTGATCCCCTCTTGCGAGGGGGAAACCAGATTCACTTAAGAATCATATTATGAATTTAGCAACTGCAGTGACTCACTTAACAAATGTGGCAAGAAAAGTCGTAAAGTGGGGTAAAACTCAGTTAACAAATTTCTCACTTAACAAAATTAATTTTGGCCTCAATTGTGGTCGCAAGTTGAGGACTACCTGTACTGTGGATTATAATTGATGCCTCTGTTATCTGCCACTGAATCGACAATGTTGCAGAGGACAATTAATGCCCAAGTAGTTAATTGGGATTTTAGTTTTACCTTTAGTTTAGCTTATGGCAAGGGTCAATAGACTGGGATAGTCTATTGAGCCTCGTCATAGGTTAAAGGTAAAGGTTCCCCTTGCACATATGTGCTAGTCGTTCCTGACTCTAGGGGGCAGTGCTCATCTCCGTTTCAAAGCCAAAGAGCCAGCACTGTCTGAAGACATCTCCGTGGTCATGTGGCTGGCATGACTAAACGCCGAAGGGTCACGGAACGCTGTTACCTTCCCACCAAAAGTGGTCCCTATTTTTCTACTTGCATTTTTACGTGGTTTTGAACTGCTAGGTTGGCAGAAGCTGGGACAAGTAAAAAGAGCTTACTCCGTTATGCGGTGCTAAGGTGGCGCAGTGGTTAAATGCAGCACTGCAGGCTACTGCTAGATCAGCAGTTCAGCGGTTCAAATCCCACCGGCTCAGGGTTGACTCAGCCTTCCATCCTTCCGAGGTGGGTAAAATGAGGACCCAGATTGTTGGGGGCAATATGCTGACTCTCTGTAAACCGCTTAGAGAGGGCTGAAAGCCCTATGAAGCGGTATATAAGTCTACTGCTATTGCTATTGCTATTGCTAGGGATTCGAACCGCTGAACTGCCAACCTTTCTGATCGACAAGCTCAGCATTTTAGCCCCTGATCCACTGCATCCCTGAGTCTCGCCATAAACAGCAGAAATAGAGAATATGCTGTATCCAGGGTTGTTTGCATTTGGATTAGAAATGGCAGGATGGGAAATCAGGCTCTTGAAAAGCTTTTGTTACTCAACTCAGTAACGGCTTCTGAAAGATTGTTAGCCTTCCTTTTAGAAGTTAGAAAAAGAACAGTTTTAATGGTAAGGGGGAACACTTTACATCAGCAACAGCATGCCTCGGCTTGTCTAAAAAAAATATCCATTTCTGATTTTTTTTTTTTTTTGTGTTACTGTATATTCAAACAGGCCTCAATTAGTGTTCTAGGCAAACCTAGCAAAGCGCAAATACAATTTGTGCTGAAAATATGTTAAAGACACTTCCTCGGAATAGCATCTCCTAGGAAAAGAATGACGCAAGCAGTTGTTTGCCGGTATCAGCACTGCCAAACAGCACCCTTGGCTTAGAAAGAGGTTAATCTAAAATGAAATGGAAGGAAATTGCAGAAAGCTTCTCTCAGGCATTGGGGATGGGTAGGGTGGGTGAGAATAGCTTTATTCTGGGGAGAGAGAGAGGGGGGAGGGAGGGAGAGGGAGAGGGAGATGGGGAGGGGCGGAGAGACAGAGATAGAGACAGAGAGAGGGGAGGGGGAGAAAGGGAGAGGGAGAGAGAGGGGTGGGAAAGAGAGAGACTGTTGTTCCATTTTAAGACAGAAAGCTATAGGGCAGATGGCAATAAATGCCAACCTTGTTTACAACTTTGGTTTGCAACGATACAAAGAGTATTTTGGAAGTAGTAAACATTCCACAGCATTATGTGGAGCTGCCACAGGTCCTGTATTCGCTGAGCTTGTCGATCAGAAAGGTCGGGGATTCGGCAGTTCAAAACCCATGTAACGGAGTGAGCTCCCGTTACTTGTCCCAGCTTCTGCCAATCTAGCAGTTCGAAAGCATGTAAAAATGCAAGTAGAAAAATAGGAATTTACTTCCCAGTTCATTTCAAGATGCTACCCTGTTTCCCTGAAAATAAGCCCTCTCCGGATAATAAGCCCAATCAGGCTTTTGAGTGCATGCGCTAAAATAAGCCCTCCCCTGTAAATATTGCAACACAGCAGTATCCATGAGGTGACCACACTTGCTGCCTCCTGCACCTTAAATATAATAAGACCGTCCTGAAAATAAGGCCAGGGGCTTATTTTGGGGATCAAAAGAAAATAAGACCGTGTCTTATTTTGGGGAAAACGTTGTCCCCTTTAAAGTCTTTCATGGCTTGGGAGCAGGTAATCTGAAGGACTGTCTCTTGTCAGTCACATCTATCCAGGGGTGGGTTTCAACCGGTCCGCGGCGGGCTGCGCGCTCCATACCGGTCTTTGAAGGCTTCTGCGCTTCCATGCAGGGGCATGGCACATGCAGGGGCATGGCACATACAGCGCCTGCGCGATTCTCCCCGAGCAGCTGGAGCATCACGCAGGCGCTAAGACGCATGCGTGAACTGCGTGCGTGCACGAGGACGCCACCAGCTCTGTTCCGTACCGTACCGGTTGGAACAGGATGAATAACCCACCACTGCATCTATCCGACCCATTAGAGCGAGGAGGCAAGGAGTGTTGCAAGTCCCATTCCTTAAGAAGTTACATCTGGCGGGACCCTGAAGAAGGGCCTTCTACACGGTGGCTCCTTCCCTGCAGAAATTAGCCTGGCCCCCACTTAGACTGGCCCTGAAGTTCTGGTTTTGTCAGCAGGCCTGGGGAACCCAGAGTGGGATGGGGCCCATTCAATGGCTGATTGGAGTGTGCATTGTCGCTGAGGGGTAGGGATGGATTATTATTTAAATATTATTTTACTATTATTTTTTATGATTTTTATTTCTTTTAAAAAAAATATTTTATCAATTTCATATATACATTCACAATTATATGATCTCATAACTGTTATTAATAATATGTATTTATAACAATTTTTCCCTACAGTTGACAATATACTTGAAGATTGCTTTCTTAACATCCCATAGCTCCATCTTATCTTACAACGGTCCTACTTCTTCTTCCTTCCCTCCCTCTTTCCTTCCATCGTTTCTTCTCTCCTACTCCCCTTCCTTCCCTCCTTCCTTTCCTCCCTCCTTCCCCTTCCCTCCTTCTCTCCTTCCCTCCTTCCTACCCTCCTTCCTTCCTTCCCTCCTTCCTTTTCTCCTTCTCTCCTTCCTTTCCCCCTTCCTTTCCTCCTTCCTTCCCCCCTTCCTTCCCTCCTACATTCCCTCCTTTCTTCTCTCCTTTCTTCTCTCCTTCTCTCCTTCCTTCCCTCCTTTCTTCTCTCCTTCTCTCCTTCCTTCCTTCCCTCCTTCCTTCCCTCCTTGCTTCCCTCCTTCCTTCCCTCCTTGCTTCCCTCCCTCCTTCCTACCCCCTTTCTTCTCTTTCTTCTCTCCTTCCTTCTTTTTATTTCTTCTATATTGTGTTTTTATTTTCTGCCATGATTGACTCAGTACGCAGTCCTGCTCTCAATCAGCAATGGGAGAGGGGAGGGAGAGCATTGGAACATAAAAAAAGGTTTGGGAGGGAACTTTGGAATGCAAGGATGCCACCTAGAAGCGCGAGAGAGACCCAAATCCCAAGGTCACAAACTGGGAACATCCAAGGCAGGAAAAGTTTTCCTATAGTGTTTGCACGTGAAAATGTCAGAACTGTTTTTTCTACTTCTGTACCCATATGGCTTTTCAGTAAAGTTATATTCTTCTTGTTTACTGCACTGGGACGGTTGACAGCTGCCTAGAGTCACCATGAGTGAGTAGGCAGCTATATAAATATTGCAAAATAAATAAATAGATTGTGAAATCCAGTTGCATTATAGTGATGGCAGTTCTATTTTCAGTTGCTTTCCTAATTGTGTGGACATTGCCTTTTCCATAGCTGCAGTTGATACAATGGGTTTTAGCCTCCAAAAGCTTCTGCCAAAAGAAGCTACTGGTTCATGTCCATTCATTGGTTTGAGTGTGTTATGGTAGCAAAAGCCCAGATTGATACTCTAGGATGCAGTATATAGCGCAGTATAATTCTTGTAATTTTCTGTGCTGAAATAAGTAAAACTAAACTAAAACTTTTAGTTACATGCCAGTGAACAGGAGAAGGCAGGACCATGAGTGATTTGCATGGGACTTTGTGAAGTACCTGTGGTTCGCTCATGAGGCCAATGTTGAGAAAAGACACGGACACGAGCCTTCTTGGGATGAGGCGACCCAGATTGGGGGTCTGGGAGCCCCTTTTATTGAGATAGGACAAAGGCAGGAGGAGCAGTCAGCATGTGATTTAAGACAGCCTGTCAAACTACAATTGCTAATCTACTGCTCAGGGAAGTTCTGTCTATATATGGTCAAATCCTGGGCGTTGTTGGGTAAGGCACATCTAGAGTGAACTATCAGGATGTTATGTTCTTTTAGGAGTTTGTTTTTTCCTGTGTGGTTCAGCGTGGCTGTGCATGCCCTGTTATGCACTGGGCCATGGGTGACCGCCACACCTACACAAGGAGTTATATGACAACAGGACTTCTCTGAAATAATAATTAGTAGACTTGCTCTACATCATGGGTGTCAAACTCGATGTCATTGAGGGCTACATCGGGGTTATGTTTAACCTTGAAGGGCCTGGGTGGGCATGGCCAGCTTGATGTCACTTGTGTGAGGGGTGCCTGTGGCGGCCGAGCATTTTTCCAGTGAAAATGGGCTATCAAGCTCCGTTTTAGGCTGTGACAGCCTCCTGCAAGTTTCATTTTCTGTTGCGACAGCCTCCTGCAACCCTCAGCCAGAGGAAACAAGCTCCATTGTCACTGGCAGAGGCACTGTCAGCCAGTCCTTCACTGTTTCCAGGGTAGCCCCGTGGGCCGGATCTAAACACCCCCGTGAGCCGGATGCGGCCCCTGAGCGTTGAATTTGACACCCGTGCTCCACATGCTGTAAATTTTGAATGCTGCAGTTTAAGCAATTACTCTGAATTTGGCAGAAGAGCTTGTCCCATCCCAGAGTAATAGGAATAAATGATCTCAGTGAGGGAATTGAAGGGGAACTCATCAAATTTGCAGACGACACTAAGGTGGCGGGGAAGAGCCAACACCCCTGAAGACAAGCTTAAGATCTTGACAGAGTTGAACGTTGGGCCCTATCTAACAAAATGAAATTCAGCATAGATAAAAGTAAAGTTTTACACTTAGGAAAGAAATGCCAACTGTGTTAGGTGAAATTTGGCTTAATGCCAGTAACTACGAGAGGGTTCTTGGAGTCCTAGTGGACAATCACTTAAATATGAGCCAATGGTGTGTGACAGCAGTTTAAAAAGCCAATGCAATCCTGAGCTGCATTAACAGGGACAGAATCAAGATCATGCACAGTTTTCGTACTGCTTTACAAAGCCTTAGGAAAACCACATTTGGAGTATTGCACCCAGTTCTGGTCACCACAATACAAAAAAAAGGTGGCGGGAAGAGCCAAAACTCCAGAAGATGTTGAGACTCTGGAAAGAGTGCAGAGAAGAGCAAGAAAAATGATTGGGTGGCTGGAGGCTAAAACATACAGAGAACGGTTACAGGAATTGGGTATGTCTAATCCAGGGATCAGCAACCTTAAACACTCCAAGAGCCATTTGGACCCATTTCCCACAGAAAAGAAAACACCAAGAGCCCCAAAACCCTTCCCGCGCCTGACTATTTCCTGAGTGGCTACAAAACTAGTATATGTAGTTGAATTAAATATTATGGTTTCTTTTGAAACTTTTCTTTTCTTGAATTTATCCATGGTTGGCCTACCGGGGGGGGGGGGGGGGTCAAAAAGCTCAATAAATCACATGTTGCACCTTGGCGGTTGTGACGCATATTTTGAATGACCGGGAGCCGCAGCAGAAGGATGAAAGAGCCACATGCAGCTCCAGAGCCATGGTTTGCTAACCCCTGGTCTAGCCTAATGAAAAGAAGGACTAGGAGGAGATATGATAGTACTGTTCCAATATTTGAGGGCTCCTACAAAGACAGGGTCAAACTATTTTCCAAATCACCAATAGGCAAGAAAAGAAACAGTGGATGGAAACTAAACAAGGAGAGGAGCAACCTAGAACAAAGGAGAAAATTCCTAACGGTGAGAAGAATTAACCAATGGAATAGCTTGTCTTTAGAAGTTGTGGGTGCTCCATCACTGGAAACTTTCAAAAAGAGACTGGGCAACCATTGGTCTGAAATGGTATAGGGTCTCCTGCTCAAGCAGGGGTTTGGACTAGAAGATCTCTGAGGTTCCAACTCTATTATTCTACATTCTGTCTTCTAATAGTGTGACTCACCATGCAGGCTCTCAGAATGTTTATAGGGTTCTTTTTTTTGCTACAAAATAAAACTAAACAAATAAGTCTAGGTGTTAATGATCATTTGTTAAAGATGTTGCTAATATGTAATAAGAGGTTTGATAAAAAAAAGAACCTGGAGTAAATTCAAGTGCCAAGTGAGATATTCTTGTCTGACATCGCTGTGGATTATTAACGATTATAAGGATGTGCGTGTTTAATCAGATTAATGTCCTATCACGATTCTTAACATTTAATCTGTAATAATTATTCATTGATTGGACTATTCCCCCCCAAAAAGCGATTCATGTCATAATAACCTTATGAGAATTTTTTGAATAGATGATATATTTGGATATAGTATGGAAGCTTCAAGTGGTATCAAGTTTCGTAAACCAATTATTATTGGCAAGAATAAAAAAAACTGCAATCATCTTATCAGTCCTAAAACAATTTCCTTGGTTAACAGCTGGTTTCCAAATTCTATTCATCTTCCTGATTTTAACAACTCCCCTGAGCTGGAATAGCTACTGCCAGCAGGACTCTTGATATCTATACCGAACAATCTTGTATATTTGCAGAGAATTGTGTTAACATCTTTAGGAAGAAAATTACTATCCACAAAGAAGTCTCTTTAAAGACTAGCCAATTTTATTACTACTATTTTTGCTGCAAGGACGCGGTGGCTCAGTGGCTAAGATGCTGAGCTTGTCGATCAGAAAGGTCGGCAGTTCGGCAGTTCGAATCCCTAGTGCCGTGTAATGGAGTGAGCTCCTGTTACTTGTCCCAGCTTCTACCAACCTAGCAGTTCGAAAGCATGTAAAAATGCAAGTAGAAAAATAGGAACCACCTTTGGTAGGAAGGTAACAGCATTCCATGTGCCTTCAGCACAGTGATAGGATTCAGCCAGTTCGCACCTATTCAGGAGAACGGGTTGGTAACTTTCTAAGCAGTTCGGAGAACCGGTTGTTGGAAGAAATCACATTTTGTTTTCTCCCCACTTTACAGGCTAATCCTGTAAGGAAAGCAGGAAGGAAATATTCTGGGTTGTTTCTAGCCTAATCTTTATTGCCCTGCTTACAGAAACTGCCTCTTTGATTAACCTTTATTATATTGTAACAACTAAGGTGAAGCACCCATTGATCTGAGTGACATTGAGTTGGCCACACCCACCTAGTCACAAGACCACCAAGCCATGCCTACCCAGCTGGTCATCAGGGAAGAGGACTGGTTGTTAAATTATTTGAATCCCACCACTGCTTCAGCATTTAGTCATACCAGCTACATGACCATGGAGACGTCTTCAGACAGCGCTGGCTCTTCAGCTTTGAAATGGAGATGAGCACTGCCCCCTAGAGTCAGGAACGACTAGCACATATGTGGAAGGGGAACCTTTATCTTTACCTTATTTTTGCTTCCCAACTTTGTATGGATCTCAGTTTGCAGTCGTGGGGGAAACACAGCGTGCGAGGGCTGTAGAGACAGCTGGTTTGGCCAGCCATGCTTAGAAAAAAATATTAGACTAAGATGGGCCTTGGTCTCATTAAAGTGTCACTGTGTTATACACAAACATGTATATTGCATCTTCGGTTGAAAAAGACTGGAGAGAAAGTTGACTGTCAAGTATTCAAATTTTACACCCAGGGTTTCAATTGTGCAATTCTTGACTTTTTTTTACCTGATCCTGCTTTCAAAACATATATTTCCAATTAAGCAAGACATACAATAGCAATAGCAGTTAGACTTATATACGACTTCATAGGGCTTTCAGCCCTCTCTAAGCGGTTTACAGAATCAGCATATTGCCCCCAACAACAATCCGGGTCCTCATTTTACCCACCTCAGAAGGATGGAAGGCTGAGTCAACCTTGAGCCGGTGAGATTTGAACAGCTGAACTGCAGCTGAAGTAGCCTGCAGTGCTGCATTTAACCACTGCGCCACCTCAGATGGCATGTTATATTATAATTTTATTATAATCACAGTCAACGGTTTTGAAGGCGGAAGAGGGCTCTATGCCCCAACGGCAGATAAAGCATCAGATCCGATTTCTAGGAGAAGGGAAACTCTGAATACAAACCTCCACTGCCTTGTGGCTACATCCACTACTGGAAAAGGCTTCAGGGGTCAACCTCGAGGCAAAATCTGGAGCTGGAGTCCCGGAAGCAGTTCGTGACTGTGTACAACCATGTTCTGGTAACTCCTGCGACACAGCTGGAACCAATCGTATCGGCTCTGCTGTTCCATTGGACTATTTCAGCGACGTGGAGAGGGGGGATCCACTGCTTGGGTAACAGTCTATCCTCCATATTAATCTACCCAGGCCTCATGCTGGAGAGGACACTCCAGTTTTATCTCTTTCCAGAGCACGATACCAGCGTCTTTTGAGACTGAAGGATGCCAATGATTATAATCACCGTCTGCACTGAATTAAGGAGCAAATGGCTGACTTTGTCTGACAGGAAGTCCAGAGACGTAGGTGAAGGTCTTCCAGAAAATTAACCAGATTTCCCAATGTCCAGGAAATGACTCCAAGACGCAGCCTTGTCCTGGGAAAACCAGACTACACAGATTGTTTTCAAAAAGAAACAGCTGCTTTTGCTAGATAAATATCTGAACATGGCCATTGACCCAGTCACGTTAGCAGCATCCACCGCTGCAGACCTTAGGCAAAACTGTGACTTCTGAAAAATAGGAGTTACTCGAAGCCACGGGTGGTGGTAGTGCTGGGGAGCTAAGGAAGGGGGGTTGCAGCAGAGCTCGAGCAAAGATATATTTCAGCACAGTGAAATCGGAGGAGTGAAAAGCTGGAGCTTTTTTTTTGGGTACGCAAAGTGTTCAGGTCAGCTGTTCTTAAGGAAACCTGCTCCATTTCTATAAGCTTTTCTCTGCTGGGAAAGACATGCATTGTTCGAAAGACAAAACAATGGTGTTTTGTTTTGTTTTAAGAGATCATGGTGCAGTAATCTGTGTTCAGTGGTGGGATTCAGCCAGTTCAGGCTGGTTCAAACGAACCAGTTGGGAAAATTCTATGGGTACACACTAGTGGTGGGTTGCAGGTGGTATGCCCCGGTACGGGCGTACCGGAGCCTGCCCAGAGCACTGGGTACCGTTCTGGTGCTCCGAAGGGCCCACCCACCCACCCAAGTTCCTTACCTGTCCTTTAAGACTTTGGCATTTCTGCGCATGCGCATGGCACGTACGGCGCCGGCGCAATGCTCCACCGAGCAGCTGGAGCATCACGGAGGCTTGTGGAGGCGTCGCAGGCAGGTATGTGTGAGCAACGCCAGACCAGAACCCACCACTGGTACACACAGACTGTGGGAGCCCCCCACCCCATCCCAGAAGAATGAAATATTTTGGATAGTATCAAAAAGGCAGAATAATATATTTGCTCAAAGGGAGAAATGGAGAGACATGTTTTAGAGGCAGAAAGCAGGACCCAAGTCTTTCTTAATAGCCCACAATATATGCCAGCACTTAAGAGATAAAGAGCTTATTGAAAGAGGAAGACAAGGCCATTTTTGCCTTCTCCAAGCTCCGGAGGCTTTCTTTGAGCCTTTGGGAGGGCGAAAACTGCCCCCTGCAAACTCCAGAGGCTGGAAACGGGCCTGGAACTTCTGGGAAGCCCATTTTTCCCCCTCTGTGCAGGCCCTGCACTTACCTCATAGCCAAAATGGGCTGTGTGGTGACTCCTGGCAGGGAAGGGGAGTGGTGGGTGGGGTCAGCCAGGGGTGGAATTTGGAGGTTCTCCTAACTGACCATAGTGCTAGCTATGGGTTCTCCCAAACCCGGGTAAACCTGTAGCAGCCTACCCCTGGTTATTGCACGAATGGTGCCAAATATGCATTTTTCACCATTAGTAGAGCATCATTATGTTCATGAAATTACTTTAGCTTCAATTCCTGTTGATGAACCTGGAACTGATGAAGTCACATTGAGCAGAATTCTAGTCTCCAGGTCAGAAAATGATCTTCTGGATATTCGACACGAATACAAGTATCGGGATTGTTCTATTCATAAACAAAGCAAATACTGCAGGCAGAAATCCATTCAAGACAGGATATTTCGAAACTCCTTGCTGTGAAGTTTGACAGTGAACAAAGGCAAGTCGGTAGGATTAGAAAGCAGCCCCCTCACCCAAGATCCAACACAGGACGAAAGCCATTAGCCACAATAGGAATTGCCCAGCACCCTTTCAGGACACAAGTCCCTTCATTGCAAGACCCCCCAGAACAGTTCAAACTCCAAAGTCATAGAAACCTATAAAGATCCACCCACTCTAAACTCCATTGGGTCAGCTGCCCCGGAACCACAAACCCTAGTGGTTCTGTTTACCAATAAATGGACTTTCTTTTCAATCAGCCTCCAGCCTTCATTTTACCTCCAGCATCTTTCTCCCGACTTGGAACTGAACCAGATGGATTTTCCTTCCAACAAAACTCACACCCACACAGTCCCCCGCAGTTGCATATTATGAAAAGCAAAGGTGTAGATGACTTTCCTTTGAGTTCAGTCCCACTCCTGGTGCCTACCTGGATATGTCAATGTTGGGGTTTTTGGAAGGGGTATGCCATGGGCCTTTTTCCAAGATATATTTTTCCCCAATTTCCCAATCTAGCCTATAATCCTTCTAGTCTCCTGTAAAAGTGCTAATCTGATTACATTCTGTTTAGCTGTAGGAAATCAGCCAAGATCCATTAGGTTACCCCTTTACCGTATTTTTCGGAGTATAAGATGCACCCTTTTCCTTCAAAAAAGAGGCTGAAAATTTGGGTGCATCTTATACACTGAACGCAGCATTTTTTGCCTCCTGAAACCCCGCCCCCTTCACCAAAATGGCCGTGCATAGCCTTTAGGAGGTTTCCAGAGTGCTCCTGGGGGCTGGGGAGGGCAGAAATGAGCAAAAAATGACCCTTTTTTGTTCAATTTTGCCCCCCACCCTACCCCAGGAGCACTCTGCAAGCCTCCTAAAGGCTATTCATGCTGTTTTTTGGGGGTGGGGAATGGGCCCGTTTTTGTGAAAAACGGGCCGTTTTGGGGAGATTTGCAGAGTGCAAAACCTTTTTTTTTATTTTGCCTCTTCAAAACCTTGGTGCATCTTATACTCCAAAAATAGAGTATGTCAGGTTGAGCTCAACCTTTGATTACATGAGTAAATCTGTTATTTTCCTGGCAATGATGGTGGGTGGGGGATTCCAACAAGCAAATCAATGGGGAGGTCAGATTCACTTAAGAACCACATTATACTAAATTAACAGCTGCATTGATTCATTTAACCAATGTGACAAGAAAAGTCGTAAAGTGGGGCAAAGCTCACTTAACAAATTTGCCACTTAGCAAAATAAATTCTGGGCTCAGTTACGGTCATAAATCAAGGACCACCTGCATACTGGAACTTTTAGCATTCAAGATGAGGGGAGGATTTTGTGACATTGATTTCACTGCCCACTGCATTTTTTTTTAACAAGTTGCCTTCTGGTGTGTTTACCAGATTAGAAAAAGAGGGGAGAAATCAAATCACTTGGGGAAATCAATCATTTGGGGAAACGCCCCCAACAATAACCTTAGTGTAGAAAAAGGGCAACACTTAGATTTCACAACATACTATGACATCCAGAAAATGACAGGAAAGAGAACCCAAAAGACACTGATTTACATTAAATTTTGCAGGTGCTAAAGTTACGTATACACAGGATCTGTATAGTTGCAATCTGGAAAATGCTGAATACCGTTAGAAAGAAGGAAAAACACTTCTCCAAATCTGAATGGGCAACTTCACATTCCTGTCATTGTTTAATGCTAAATTAGATATAAATTGAAGAGCCCTTTTCAAAGAAAGGCTTCAAAAGAGAAGACTCTCCCTCTTTGAAGTCGCATTTCCATCCTTTTGTGTGAGGGAGGATGAAGTGGATGAACATTAGAACAAGGCATCCACCTTAGAGGAACATCTGTGTGTGTGTGTGTGTGTGTGTGTGTGTGTGTGTGTGTGTATGTGTGAAAAAGTCAGGATGGTGGCTGCAAATACATGATCTCTTTTTGACATGACTTGTGATTTGACACCACCTTTGTTTCACCTTTTAGAAGACAAGGCAATTCTTATTTTGCAACATGGCTTCACAAGTGATCTTGCCTTCAACTTAAAGGTTCCCAGGAAATTTCAATGCCAATCTGACTGTTGTGGCCTTCCAGCAGATTCGGACAGTGAGGACAGTGAGTCGGGGAGGAACCTGGGCCAGTCCTGGGGTCTGGGGAGGACTCTGATGAGGGCTCTGTGTCAGAGGCAGAGAAAAGGCCAGGACTGTATGCCAGTTATCAGCTGCCTTCAGAGTCAGACATTAGTGAGGCAGACAAACAGCTGGAGCCTGTTCCCAGTGTACACATGTGCAGAGTTGCCAGACGAAGGAAATAGCTAAAGAACAGGGGTTGACTTGGAAGTAAGGCTACAGGTGGACGATGAATGGCCCCCTCAGAGGGAGGGAGGCAGAGAATAGATGGGGCGGGGCCAGTCAGAGGTGGTATTTACCGGTTCTCCGAACTACAATATTTTTCAGAGTATAAGACACACCGGACTAAAAGACACACCAAGGTTTTGTAGAGGCAATTAAAAAAAATGTTTTTGCACTCTGCAAACCTACCTAAAACTGCCCGTTTTTCACAAAAATAGGACTGTTTTTTTTTTCAAAAAAAGGGCATGAATAGCCTTTAGGAGGCTTGCAGAGTGCTCGGGGGGGGGCAAAAATGAGCAAAAAACGGCCCAATTTGGCAAAAACTGGCCTGTTTTTGTCAAAAAAAGGGCATGGATAGCTTTTAGGAGGCTTATAGAATGCTCTTGGGGGCTGGGGGGAGAAATTGAGTAAACTTTCTGCCCTCCCCAGCCCTAGGAGCTGTCTGAAAGCATCGTAAAAGCTATGTATGGCCATTTTGGTGAAGGGGGCGGGGTTTCAGGAGGCAAAAATGCTGTATTCAGTGTATAAGACTCACCCAGATTTTCAGCCTCTTTTTTGAGGGGAAAAAGGTCCGTTTTATACTCTGAAAAATACGGTAATCAAAATTTCCACTACCAGTTCTCCAGATCTGGTCAGAACCTGCTGAATACCACCTTTGAAAGGCAGATATAGAAGGCATGGCTGATGCGGAACTGCTAGAGTCCACAACGAGTGTGCATGTTTGTCAAAAAAACCAAACTACAATATGGGGGATGAAATAAAAGAGATTGATTCCCCAACCCCAACAGATGCCTTTGTGCGGAACCAAGCACCAGCTTCATTATTTTTTTTTTAAAAAGAAACATGTGGCTCTCTTCTTAATCACAAGTTTTATTTTAATGCTACTGCAAACGAGATCTTTCTTAATCCGGTGTGTAATTCATTCAAATAATCTCTTCAGATATCACTCTAATCCCTTTTATTGAGGTTGGCTGGGGGTATGTGAGGAGATGAAAGGGAAATGAGGAAGAGATGAAAGGAGAGAGTTTGAACAAATCAAAATTCTCATCCAGTTAAAATGCCACAATATTTTCCTCTGTAGATGGCTTCCTTCTAATAAAGTGAAATGTTTCTTTTCCCCTTAAAAGTTAATTGGAAGGATTCTTTGCAGCTGATGCCAGAGAAAAAAACAGCTTTTTATAGAAGAAATATGCAAAAAGAAAAGAAAAAAAAGAAGAAAACTGTCACTGAAATATTTTTCTGTGGTGGAGCAGTAAACTTTGCTAAGCCAGGTCAAATGCTTTTTGAACCATAGTTTCCAGCAAGATCAGTTGTTTCTCATCTTATTTCTGTTTCTATGAATCTCATCTACCCAAAGGAGGAGGAGGAAGAGCCAAATAAAGAGATTTCCCACAAATGTTTCATCCCCAGAGAATTTAATAGGATGTTATGCACAATAATCAAATAATGAATGTATGAGACTAATGAAACTCCCTTGTGAACACAAAAACATAAAAAAGATGGATCAGATCAGAGGCCTATCTATTTCCACCATTGTTCCCAAGAGGTCCAAGGGAAACCCACAACGAGAATATGAGTGCAAAATACTTTCCACTCACATTCCTCCTTCATGATGAGTCTTTACAGTGGAAGACATGAGTAGCCACCAAGATTCATAAGCTTTGGAAGGTATTATCTTCTATAACACTTCTTTCTCAACCTTGGCAACATTAAGATGTGTGGACTTCAATTGTCCAACTGCCCAAAACAAGGAAATACTCCCTGGAGAATTGAATCCCCTAAAGTAAAACTTTATGGGAAACACCATGTTGGTATTGAAGAAACAAAACCCTATGGAGTAAGACCATTAAACTTACAATATCTACAGCATTCAAAGAAAACATATACAAGATGGTTTATAGGTGGCACTTCCCCGCAACGAGGTTAGCCAAGATGTTCCCTGGGTTATCTCCATTGTGTTGGAAATGTGGAAGAAAGGATGGCACATTCTACCATATTTGGTGGTCCTGTGCTGAGGCCACAAAATACTGGAAAAGGATTAAAAAATGGCTAAAAGAGGTTACCGGGGCAAACATGGAATGGAGACCCGAGAACCTTCTACTAAGCATTAAACCAGAAAACATGAGCAATAGCAGTAGACTTATATACCGCTTCATAGGGCTTTCAGCCCTCTCTAAGCGGTTTACAGAGAGTCAGCATATTGCCCCCAACAATCCGGGTCCTCATTTTACCCACCTCGGAAGGATGGAAGGCTGAGTCAACCCTGAGCCGGTGAGATTTGAACCGCTGAACTGCTGATCTAGCAGTAGCCTGCAGTGCTGCATTTAACCACTGCGCCACCTCGGCTCTTTTCAGTTCAATATGGCATTTGAGCCTACATATAATTGTGGCCGCAAGAATAACTTATGCACAATTTTGGAAATCCACTACCATACCGTCGGAAGATGCTATAATTAAAAAGATCTATGAATGTGCAGAAATGGACAGAATGACGGGTTGGCTGAGGGACAAAGGAGAAATGGAACATTACCTTAGCTGGAACTTATGGTATATGTGGGCGACAAGGAGAACAGCAGGGACTTAAAATGGGGAAAGTTAAAAGTGAACATGGGTATTGTAATAGATCCCTGAACTTTGTAATGAGAAGATGTGGCTTAGAGACCTAACAATGAGGAAGGAAAGAAAAAAGTTGGGCTGTGAATGACTGTCACCGCGCGGGGGAGGGGAGGGGGGTTGTATGTTTAAAATTGTATTTGTATTTGTATGTTTTACTCTTTAAAAAATGTATAACTAATAAAGATTACTTAAAAAAAAAGAAGAAGAAACAAAACCAGCTCTGGTTTTCCTGAGCAATTGCTAGCCCAGTTAAACAATATTTTCTCCTTCTCCCCATCCCTGGATGATCACATTGTCCAATTATGAGGCATTCTTTTGTTATGGGAACAGTCCATGTCTTTCTCAAGCACCTGCAGCGGTGACCTTGATGGCTTCCATGCTCTCATAAATTCTGCATACATTCTCCATATTCCATTTCCTCTTTCCCTCTGCCCACTCCCCCACCCCCGGTTCATTGGCATGCTTGGAAAGCATTAAGGTTTGAAAGTAGCCAAGCGATTCAATCTTGACATTAAGTCTCATAATTCCTCAGCCAGCATACTGTCCACACATTTTAATGTTACAAAGGTTGAGAAACACTATTCTGTAGGTTCGCTGAATGTCCTACCCAAAGTGGCAATTCATACAGAGCTGTTAGAAGGAAGGCCATAGTTGAACAATCTGCTATATTAAGTCATATTTCCTTGGCTATTTAGCACTATTTACCTGCATTGGTTGGGCCTGGATACAAGAAATATGAGAGGCATTTTTTCCCCCAAAAGTTTTTTATTTTATTTTGGTTACATAATAAAAAAAAAATCTTTTGTGAACGAAGTGTTGTCTGGATTTCCCCTTTAACATTTCCACAAACACATAAACTACATTATATTTTCCGGTTTTGGCCATATTACTTTTCTTCTAATATTTTCCAAGTTTTCATTTTTTATTACATATATAAACAATATCATTTCCACCTTTACTTTAAAAATAAATCAAAGTTGTCATTTCTTTTCCATCTATGTTCTATAAGCAACCTGTATCTTTTATATAACAATTATATAATTATTTTATATAATATAATAAGCATTTAACATAATTATTTTGCACATTTAGCTCACACACATCCTAATGTAATACATATTATTACCCTGTTTACAATATTTCATTTCATTCTACTAGTTCATATCATTCTATTAGTCTCCTCTTTCTAAATTTTCTTTTCTCTTTTTCTTCTTTTTGTATGTCTTATATCTTTTCTTCTGAGTTTTTTCTATCATTTTTCTCGATAAGATTGTTTGGATATCTCTCCCCCAAATTTCTCTTTTCCATCTCACATTATTTCTCTCTATTTTTGGCTCATTTCTTTTTTCGGATACCAGAAATATGAGAGGCTTTTTGATGTGTCCTTTATCATGCAAGCATCCCATTTCAGCCACTGAGTTTATATTTGTTTGCAAAAAGCCATTAAGCTGGAGTGGGGGTGAGGGGAGACAAATACCAGTATATATTTTTTTTCAATAGATACTGTAAACCAAAAGAGTGATGGAGAATATGAGTGAAGGGGCTTCGGAAAGTACCAAGCTGCAAAAGGAAATAGCTAGTGATAAAAGAAATGTCCTTCTGGGTTCGGCTCCAAGTGGGGGAAAAAACACTGGAGACATGGAGGCTGCTTGGAAAGATGGTTTATTGTTGGACAGGGCCACATGGCTTGAGCCCTGAACAGAAAAGGTGATCACATGCTTCAATGTTGGTGGAGAAGAAGAGAAGGGTTGAAGGAGGGGCTTGCTAGGCTTTTTATAACCTGTTTAGTCCCACCTCTCCGTTTCCTGCTCCTGTGTAAGAAATGTATTCTGATCGGCATCAGACTCCCATAGGGCCATGCAGGGGCAACTCTCTGGGCTGTGTTTTGAATCCAGGTATGGATGAGCTCTCAGATGCCATGTGGTCAGCTGAGTTAAGGGCCAATATTATCATGCTTTCCTGCTGTAGCTGCTGGTGAAGTCTTTATTATGTAAAAGGGACTAGCTTGGCCTTCTTAATGGCCCATTAACAGTGGGGATGGGCATATATGTCATGTACCACTCCTGGAGAAATCCACAGACAACTATTCTGTCTTTTAAAACATGTTTCTTTCTTTTCATATCCAGAGAAATATTCTGCCTTTTCAATATTTCCTAGGATATTTCATTTTTCTGGGAGAGGGCTGGATGATAACTTCCCATACTAGCTTAACTGCAGAAGTAAATAATTAGAGTAAGAGGAAAGTACCCACAACTCCAAGGACCCATAGCATAACCACCCGAAGAGGCTTCAGTGTGAGGAATGGAAAGAGTTAAGCTGCAAAATAGCTGCAAGAGGAAATAGTTAGCCTAGCCCAATAAGGGCAAATCTATGGCACGTGTGCCACAAGTGACACCGAGAGCCACCTCTCCCGGCACACGAGCCAATGATTAAGATTAAGATTTAATTTATTTGTATGCCGCCCTTCTCCGGGAGGGACTCAGGGTGGTGAACAACTCAAAAGGGGAAAGGGGATACAAACACAATACACGTAATTAAAATACACAAGAGTCATACAGCCATACAAGTCGAGAGGGGAGGGGAACTCATCAACCCCAGGCCTGCCGGCACAGCCAGGTTTTGATGGCTTTCCGGAAGGCCTGGAGAGAGGTGAGGGTCCGAATCTCCGTGGGGAGTTCATTCCAAAGGGCCGGAGCTGCAACAGAGAAGGCCCTCCCCCGGGTGGTAGCCAGATGGCATTGGCTGGTAGACGGAACCCGGAGGAGGCCGACCCTGTACGATCTAACGGGTCTGTGGGAGGTAATTGGCAGCAGGCGGTCTCTCAAGTACCCAGGTCCAATACCATGAAGGGCTTTATAAGTTACGACTAGCACTTTGAAGTGTATCTGGAGACCAATCAGTAGCCAGTGCAGCTCGCGGAGGATAGGTGTAACGTGGGTGTACCGAGGTGCACCCACAATCGCTCGCACGGCTGCATTCTGGACGAGTTGTTCTGGTGTGCCAGCCAGCTGGTCTTCACGCACACGGGGACTCTGGAAACCGGAAGAGCAGCCGCCCGGTGCATATGTGCACACTGGGAAGATGATCTTCCAGTTTATGACACACACATGTGTTGTAGCCAGCTGTTCATCGTGCATGCCAGAAACCAGAAAACCAGGTGGCTGGTGCACATGTGTACACTGAAAACCAGAAGATCATTTTCCCGGCATGCGTATGCGTATTGGGCAGCTCCTCTCCTGGTTTCCGGCATGCACGCACGCGCTCCCGTTTCAGCACTTGGTGCCAAAAAGGTTCGCCAACACTAGCCTAGCCATTAAAAAGGGAAATATGAATTGTGAAAAAGCCCCTGATATTCAGAAGTAAGAGAGTCACAACAGTGAGCAAAGGGCATGCTTAATAGAATATTACATGTTAATTGACACCTCCCCTAGAGTTGGGAATGACTAGCACATATGTGCAAGGAGAACCTTTACCTTTACCTTCTCAACCGTGGCAATTTAAAGATGGGAACTTCAACTCCCAGAATTCCTGATGCTGGATGAGGAATTGTGGGAGTTGAAATCCATAAGTCTTAAAGTTACCAAGGTTGAGAAACATTGCTTTAGCTGGGGTGTGGAATCCAACTGGTTTTCTGAATTGATTCCAACAGCCCAAATCAAATGAAATCGGTTATCCAGATGGGATCATCTTAGAGAGAGTAAACTGCACACTGCGGGGATCCCCCCCCCCTTTTTTACACAATTGTGCAATTTTCGTATCTTTCCCATTTCGAAGACTTTGCAATTTGCTTCAGGTGGAAGATGAATGTTCAGAGCAACATTCTCCCAGAGTCTTTTAAAATAAAATTTACTATATGAAAATGCTAAGTTACAAGAACTTCAGCAAAGGGACAGTTTCCAATTTGTCTTCTGGTGTACAGAGATTATTTAGTTTGTTTTAATGGCTTCCCCATGAGACAGTGAAGAGACTGATTTTGGTGGATACTTTTGCAAGTAGCTGTTTAGGAAACTGCCTTTTTTGTTCTGATTACCATTAAATACCCTTTGAACTGGCTGAGGCGATAGGGCAGATAATCACACAGAGCAAAAAAATACATTTTCTTTTCAATAAACAATTATAGACGTGCACTTAAACTATTTAATTTAATTGACTTTTTAAAGAATACACTTGCACTCCAAAGCTGCTTTGGTTTATTAAGAATGAAAGGAAAATAAAGCAACACTCATAAAACCTGTCTATTCCAATGACTTCATCCACTCCTGCAATGAATCACAGCTCAAACATGATCAAGGTCTGGAGGCTAAATTGTGTGAAGATCAGCTAAGGGAACTAGGTATGTTTAGCTTAACAAAGAGAAGGTTTGTGGGGAGACGTGATAACTGTCTTCCAAATACTTGAAGAGCTGCCCCAGGGAAGAAGGCATCAATTTATTCCCACAGCACCTGAGCAATGGGTGGAAGCAATGGGTAGAAACTTGTCAAAGGGAGATCCAACTTGGAAATAAGGAGGAATTTCCTGAAAAAGAGAACTGTTAAGCAATGGGACCATTTGCTTCCTGGATTGTGGGTGTTCCATCACTTGAGGTTTTCAAGAAAAGAATGGACATCTGTTTGTCTGAGATAGTACCGTAGGAGGTGTCCTACTTTGGATAGGGGCCTAGCCTCCAAGATCCTTCTAATCCACTGATTTTATGAGTCATGTTTAGCTCTAGAGGTCATCCTCAACTTATCACCATAAGTCATAAGTCCTCACCTTATGACTGTAAATCATACATCCTTGCCTTATGATCAGATGTCTAGCAAACACTCAAACTTACAATAGACCTACCTGGAGGCTACTTACAACCTGGATTGGAAGTTCTGATGATCACAAACCCCTTTTCCCATGGCCAGGTATCCTATCTCAGATGTTTGGCCACTGCACTGTATTTATGTCTGATTGTGGCATCTTGCAGTCACATTACCATGTTTTATGATCGTTTTGCCCAAACCCAGCATTGGATTTTTAGCAAAAAAAATACACCCCTAGCAAACCGTTGCCTTGCTTAATGATTGCAGCTGTCAGACCTGCAAGCCATTTTTTCTTTTGGGCTCCAGGCCTGCCACACTTTCTATTATTCTACCATCCACTTTCTATTGTGGGAAAATGGGAGGGGGGATTATACAGAGTTGGGTGATATGTAGCCAGAACAAAATTCTTTCTAGAAAGCCAAGGTCATCCTTTGTCTCTGCACCTGACTGGAAATGGATGGGCGGAAGCTGCCAGCATGGCAGTGGAAGATTGGACCGTGTGATGGACTTGTGAGTGTGAGGGCAGGATCTTGAACTTTCAACTGGGTGGGAAAACCTGGAAGTTTTCAGATTCCGGTTTTCCCAGATGTGCCAACATGGCTCTCTTAATAAATTGGAACTTTGAGGAATCTAATCAAGGAGAGAAGCAACTTAGAATGGAGGAGCCCCAAAACGGTCAAAAACAGGTATGCATGTGCCAATCAGCTGGTCTTTGGGTTTCCAGCACTCCTGCGCATGCGCATACACACTCATACCAGTTTGGGCCCTCAGTGCCGAAAAGGTTCACCATCACTGGGTCATAGAATATTATTTTGTTGTTGGAAAACAGGGACATCATACGATCTTTACGACCATAATGGGCAGACTCCATCCAGTGGTGGGATTCAAATAATTTAACAACTGGTTCTCTGCCTTAATGACCAGCTGGGTAGGTGGGCTTGGTGGTCATGTGACTGGATGGGCGTGGGCAACTCAATGTCAGTCATGTCGATGGGTGCTTCACCTTAGTTGTTGCAATGTCATAAGGGTTAATGGGAGAGGCAGTTTCTGTAAGCAGGACAACAAAGATCAGGCTAGAAACAACACCAGGATGTTTCCTTCCTGCCTTCCTTACAGGATTAGCCCTGGAAAGTGGTGAAAAATAAATTGGGATTTCTTCCAACAACCGATTCTCTGAACTGCTTAGAAAGGTAACAACTGGTTCTCCCGAATAGGTGCAAACTGGCTGAATCCCACCACTGACTCCATCCCAGTACAAGCCACGTGTACTACTGCTTAAAAAGTGATGTACAGCATTAAAGTGATTTATCTTGCCTGAACTACAGCTTCATGGGCACTGACCCATTGCACTGGGAGTCAAAGATGAGATAAGAATTTGGAGGAGCTAACTGTTGAGCTGAAAAGTTCAGGAAGAGTTAAGTTAATAATCAGGATGTCCACCCCACAGGTAAAAAAGCAGGCAAAACTTTGATTCCAGGCATCTTGACTTTTTTCCTTTTTTATTATATATTTTTCTTAATAAATGTAAAAAAAACCCCTCAATATCTTTATGAACAGAGTGTTATCCGAGTAAAGTTAGTTTTGAACAACAAAAAGACAATAGGTATAAGGTAATCATAGTATGCATATCATTGATAATAATACATAATAATTGGCTTATCCATACTAGAAAGCTTTCCTTACATAATTAATCATTCTCTTAATCTCTTTAATTTCTAACCTCTGTTTCTGTTAAATAACCATTGGTAAAACAGGTCCCATGTTAAAAAGTATTCAGGTTCTTCCTTCTTTCTTTTTAGTGTTAATCTCTCCATCTCTGTATATTGTAAGTTTTTTTTAATAACACTTTCATCTAAAGGGATCTCTTCATTTTTCCACTGTTGTGCAAAGAGTGACTTTTGACTTTTGACCATGTATCTGACAATATGCATGCATGTTTTCTTGCATTTGTTTAAATGATGTAAAAAAGATGTTGAGACTCTAGAAAAAGTGCAGAGAAGAGCAACAAAGATGATTAGGGGTTGGAAGCTAAAACATATGAAGAACGGTTGCAGGAACTGGGTATGTCTAGTCTGATGAAAAGAAGGACTAGGGGAGACATGATAGCAGTGTTCCAATATCTCAGGGGTTGCCACAAAGAAGAGGAAGTCAGGCTATTCTCCAAAGCACCTGAGGGTAGAACAAGAAGCAATGGGTGGAAACTAATCAAGGAGAGAAGCAACTTAGAACTGAGGATAAATTTCCTGACAGTTAGAACAATTAATCAGTGGAACAACTTCCCTCCAGAAGCTGTGAATGCTCCAACACATTTTAAAGAAGATGTTGGGTAACCATTTGTCTGAAGTGATGTAGGGTTACCTTCCTAAGCAGGGTTGGACTAGAAGACCTTCAAGGTCCCTTCCAACTCTGTTATTCTAAACTTTACTTTATGATCCAGCAGTTTTTCAGAAACAAAAATAAACAACGGTTCGCTGACTGCAAAAAGACTTCCAATCGGCGTAGAATTAGAAAGTAGAATATATGGAACGAATAAAATGGCCATAAAAATGGACAGAACTCAATATTTTGTATATTTAAAAGAACATACAAAAATGGCCAGCAAAGCACACAGCCTTCCCTTCCCTACAATGAGCATCAATGTACCTTGAAACTGTAAATTTATCAACATAAGCCAGGCCATTAAAACCATCCGATGTTAATTGTGAAATTAGAAACTGATTGAGCCTCACTGGCTAAGAAGCCTTTAATGGAGAATTGGCTTAATTTAAGGAGAATAGTTACATCCATCACTATTAAAGGTTTAAAATATTTATGAAATGAGAAGGCGGCATGGAATGTTTGAACAAGAAGGGCTGTATTTCTACATAACATCTGTTGGGAAGCAACAGGAAGGCTGACTCTTTTCTTCCATGAACTCTTTCCTTAGAAGCCTCTAAGTGGGCACTGCCAAAAAGCAGAATAACGGGGCTCAATGTAATTCTTTTATCTTCTTAATAGACAATGTTTACATTTTGATCTGCATCCAATTCTGCCTTTGTTTGTGACAGCACATTCGTTTGAAAGAAATTGATATGTCACCATTTGCATTTAAACTCTGATGAGGATCTAATTGGGAGTGACAGCCCCCTTTCCTTCCCTCCCCTCCACTTCCCTGTTGTAGTAGCGCTTTGGGCTTCTAATATCTGATGGGTGACATGCAGTGGTGGGTTTCAAAAATTGTTCGAACCTACTCTGTGGGTGTGGCCTCCTTTGTGGGAGTGGCTTGCCATCCATGTGACCGGATATGAAGATGCCGATGACACTTGTCAGAAGAACCACCTTAAATTACCTCACACACAGCACTGGCATGCATAAGAATATGATGTAAACTTGTTTTTTAAAAGGCATCTTTGGTTTGCGTTAAAACAACTTCCATACGCGCAATGTTCTGATTGCACCACAAACGCAGTAGTCATCCTTACCTTTCACAGAGGCACTGAGTTTTATAAATACGAGCATGATAGTGTAGAATAATCATATCCAAGGACTAGTGGTGGGTTTCAAAAAATTTTGGAACCTCTTCTGTAGGTGTGGCCTGCTTTCCGGGTCCACTGGTGGAACCTCTTCTAACCGGTTTGGTAGATTTGATGAACCAGTTCTACCGAATAGGTGCGAACTGGTAGGAACCCACCTCTGGTGACATGGTGTTGAAGCCTTGTGGACAGCTACAACTAGATTAGTTTATTGTCACGTTTGAGCACCTTCTGAAATGGGCCATCTAGACCAACGGTTCCCAAACTTTTTTTGGACACCTAAGCATGTCTAAAATCCTGATGTCCCCCCCCCCCCGTGACATATAATTCTTACTTTACTCAAACAGTGAACTCTACTCACATGGAGGAAGCCTAAAAGGACTATTAGGAATATAATTCTAACAGTTAGGTTGGCAATATATAAATCATGTAACAATGCTGTACTTGTTTCTTTAAACCATACTGTAAAATGTGATTGGTTGCTGTTTTCCTCAATCGGCCATAAGAGGGAGCCAGAAGGACTGTTAGCTCTCTGTTCGTTAGATGCTGGGCTGATCTGAGTGCCGTGAGCTATTGTAAGTTTTGCAACTGTTAGCAAACTTTGTGTCCCAGACTGATTATATGTTACTGGACTATGTTATTTGGATTATCCCTTAACTGAAAGACATTGATGACTTTACACATCTTAACCGTGTATGACTTGGACTGTTTGATGGACTCTGATACCTCTATTTCCATGAAAGTAAAAGCCTATTTAAACTGCAGTGTCTCTGTATGCTGGTTTGTGTGTTCTCCAACACAACTCTCACAACGCTTCTCTGAACGCACTCGCTCTCCCAACGGGGAACTTACATAACAAGGACATTAACTTAGTTTAAACAAAGTTCAAATTGCCCCCATTAAAAATTAAATTGCCCTCCTGTGGGGTATGGGCTAGTGGTGGGTTGCCAATTGTTTTACTACTGGTTTGGGCGTGCGGGTGCATGACACTTCTGCATCTGGGTGGGTGGGTAGAGCCTCCCACTGTCGCTACTACCAGTTTGCCCGATCTGGGCTGAACCGTGAGTCACCCACTTCTGGCATGGGCCCCATGTTGGGAACCACTGATCTAGACGATGCGCCAAGCATTCTACATTTCTGATGTTTATCCTATTTATTTCCACTGTCTCTATTGATGATACTAACTAAGGTGATGATGGTAATTAGAGAAAACAGAGAAAGGGAGAGCGATTCTGCCAGCTCTGATCTTTGTTATTTTTGCTATCTGCTTAGCTTTCATGAAGGAAAAAAAGGAAGTATGCCCCCCCACCCCCGGTGATTCTTTTCCCCATCATTTGCACAGTAAGGTGTTTGGGTTGTGGTGAATTGTCCCATTCTGAAGGTGTTCAGTTAATTCAAGAGCATAGTATTACTGTGTCAGACACAGAATCTTCGACATTCCTTAGAAGGTCCTTTCAGAGTTTGTAGCAGTAACCAGACACAATGGTTCTTGGCTTCTTTGTTGCTTGTATCCTTACAATTGATATTGATATTGATTACTTCCTGATTGCTTATTTGTACCCTATAGCAATAGCAATAGCAATAGCAGTTAGACATATACCGCTTCATAGGGCTTTCAGCCCTCTCTAAGCGGTTTACAGAGTCAGCATATTGCCCCCAACAATCCGGGTCTTCATGATTATCATTAAGTGCTGTACCTTATGATTTTTGACTAATGTATCTTGTCTTTTATGTACACTGAGAGTATATGCACCAAAGACAAATTCTTTGTGTGTTCAATCACATTTGGCCAATAAAGAATTCTATTCTATTCTATTCTATTCTATTCTATTCTATTCTATTCTATTCTATTCTACTCTATTCTATTCTATCCTCTTTTCTGATAAAATAAATGCAAAGAATCTGTTGCTTATGACCCATTTTGACCATCTTTCAGAACCGGAAGTGCGATGTCAGAAATAATAAATGCATTGGTTCGGAAATATTTAAGCAATGTGTTATTATGACAAACGTTGGAGAAAGCTGAGAGGCTTCGATTGCCTGTTAAGGGTTTCCTCAGCTGGTTCCATCATCCTCTGACTGCTTCTTACATTGGAGCCAACATGTTAAAGCAGTGTCTTTCAAACTTGGCAATATGAAGATGAGTGGACTTCAATTCCCAGAATTCCCCAGCAAGTGTTGGCTAGGGAATTCTGACAGTAGAAGCAGGTTTGGGATAGTTCACTCGAACCAGTAGTAAAAAATGCTAAAAAGAGTAAAAAGAAGCTGATGGTCGCACAGCTGATCCTCGGAACTTTTAAAAGCATTTTTAATTACTGGTTCAGAAGCATGTTATACTTTGTCTTTCCATGCTTCTCTTCTTCATTTGGTCTTTCTTTTGGAGAGTTTGGTCTCTCCAATACTCAGTAGGCCTCACAAGTATACAGGTAACCCTTGGCTTACGACCAAGATTGAGCCCAAATTTTCCGTTGTTGTTTGTTAGGTGTGTTTTGTCCCATTTTATGACCTTTGTTGCCACAGTTGATAAGTGAATCACTGCAGTTGATAAGTTAGTAACCTGGTTGTTAAGTGAATCTGGCTTCCCCATTGACGTTGCTTGTCAGAAGGTCAGAAAAAGATGATAACATGACCTTGAGACACAGCAACGGTCATAAAAATGAGTCGGTTGCCAAGCATCTGAATTTTGACTGCATTATCATAGGCATGCTGCAAAGGTCATAACTCTGAAAAATGGTCATAAATCACATTTCCAGTGCCATTGTACCTTTGGTCACGAAATGAACTGTTGTAAGTCGAGGACTACCCTGTTTCCCTGAAAATTACAACTCCTCGGATAATAAGCCCAATTGAGCTTTTGAGCGCATGAGCTTAAAATAAGCCCTCCCCAAATATATTGCAATACAGCAGTAGCCATGAAGTGATCATGCTCGCCGCCTTCCTGCACCTCAAAAATAACAAGACCTCCCCAAAAATAAGGCCAAGCGCTTATTTCGGGGGTCAAAAGAAAACAAGACCCCGTAGTAGCTTCGGTACATCGTCTTCACTATCCTTCAGATATTCTTCCAATGCCCTTTTTTCTTCTTCAACCATCTGACATACGTGTAATATTCCACATCCATCAATTTTCTGTGGTAAGTAGAGTCTGCCAGGTTCAATGTGTGAATGAATGGCATGATTCACTGGCATAATTTTTCTGGTCTTCCTATCCAGGGCTTTTAGTTCTGCTTGAGTCCAATCAACTCTGCCAGTGGTGTATCTAATGACTAGAACTGCCCAGGTGTTAATTGCCTGGAAGATATTGCTTCCTCTGAGTTTGGAATTTAAGATTCTCTTAATGTAATTTCTAACCTTTTTCTTGACTTCAGTCTGCTTGATGCTGTCAGTTTGAAGGATGCCCGGGTATTTGTGATGATTGTCTTCATCAAGACTTTTAATGTTATTTTTATAGGGCATCTTGATTTCTTCAGTTTTCACTATTTTTCTCTCTTTGATGGTGAGCTCGGCATATTTGTCCAGCCCAACTCCATTGCAATATCATGGCTGTACAGAATATATGGACAGGTACAACGTGATAACAGCTATAGTCAAATAAATGATTAATAATGATAACAAAGCATTTATATATACTACAGTGGTGGGTTTCAAAATTTTTTCGAACCTACTCCGTGGGACCGTTGCTTCATCTCTCTCACTTTTTCTTTCTTTTTTCTTTTTTCTTTCTTTCTTTCTTCCTTTCTTTCTCTTTCTCTCTCTGGGTGAGTCTGTCTGTCTGTCTATCTGTCTGTCTGTCTGTGTCAGTGGTGGGTTTCCAAATTTTTTGGAACCTCTTCTGTAGGTGTGGCCTGCTTTCTGGGTCCACTGGTGGAACCTCTTCTAACCGGTTCGGTAGATTTGACGAACCGGTTCTACCGAACTGGTGCAAACTGGTAGGAACCCACCTCTGATATACTAGATTGATAATATGAAATCTTATACAAACTATAAGTGAGGATCATGGAGATGATGTTGAAAAGCCTTTTTATAAAAGATAAACAATTCTATATGGAATAGATTATAAAGATGTAATATCATTGGATGATTTCAGGATAATGTAATAAAATGTTATAATATGAATTTACTTCAAATTTAATATGCCTTATGTTGAAAAGATGTAATAATAGCTGGGCTTAATGGATGTGTAATAATTATAACAATTTGTATACATGTATATTAGATTGATGATAGTAATAATGGGAAAAAACCATGGAATTGGAAACTTAGAGAATGTTATCAGTGCTAAAACAATTGAATGACTTAGAATAGGAGGAAGCATAATAACAATGTATACAAAGATATCTTGATTGTCATTATGTGAATTTTGATAAAATTCAAGCGATGACTATGGAAAGGACACAGAAAGACCTTGTAACCAATCGACACACTGTATGTAGTTGAAGAGGTCATATGTGTTGTGTGTTTGTGTTTGTCTGAAAAGAAAAATTTTATTAAACAAAAAGAATATATAGACAGGGTTGAGCAGTGATTCCATTTCAGATGGTGTTTTTCCATACAGCTTCAGATTGTCCATGTAAAGGAATTTTAATCTTGTTTTTCAGTACTGCGCATGCGCAGAACAATTTTAATTGCATTGTGCATGCGTGCCCAGTGTGCATCAAGCATGCAAGCAGGCAAAACGGTAGTAGTGCCTGCCGGAATGCACCCCTGACACACACACATACACACACAAAAATAGGCTAGTTGTATCTTTCTTTCCAGCCTACTAATTAGGAAAACACATAGTAGTTTTTTTTATATGACACATAAATGCTTATATTAAACATTTTCTTTCCAATTTGTGATTACAAAGGCGACATTTGGTGGTAACATGTTGAATTTTTGCCTTCATGCAGTTTGTGGCTAAGGCTTGTTCTTGAGCTGCCAAAATAAAGCCTTGTTTCTTTTTTCAGTGCTCCTGATCTTAACCAGTTCCAAGTTAGTTTTTGGTCAGCTTTGCCTTCAATACTTTTCAAGTATTGGCTATGCATAGCTTTGTTTTTCCAATTTTCAGCTCGCTTCTCAATTACTTCTTTTTTATATTCAGCTTTTGACTGTTGTCTTTAAAAGGCCTCCTTTATTTACTTCCTTAATCATTGGTTCTTCACTTTTCTGGATGTAATCATTCAAGCTGTGTTTTTCTTCTTCCACAGTCTGTTTTACTTGTAGGAGTCAACCACCCTTTGCTCTTGGTAGAGATAATCAGTCAACATCACTTTTAGGGTGCAAAGTATGATTCATTGTTATACGCTTCCTTGTTTTTCTGTCCAAATTGTCCCACTCCATTTGGGTCCAGTCAATTATTCCTGCAGAGTATCGGATCACAGGTATAGCCCAGGTATTTATGGCTTTTATGATGTTTCCTCCATTCAATTTGGACTTTAATATCTTGCGAATTCATCGAATGTATTTGGCTTGACTTAATTCCTTGACTTTATTATGCATTAAGTCAGAGGTCTCTAAAATCCCCAAGTACTTGTAGCCTTCTTCTGGTTTTACTGCCTTTATCATTTCTTTATTCTCAAGTTCTATTCCATCATCTTCTATGACCTTCCCTGCTTTGATTGCCATTGTTGCACATTTGTCCAAACTGCATACCAATGTCTTGGCTAAATTCTTTTATGCTTTCAATTAATAAATTCAGTTCAGCTTTTGTTTTACCAAACAGCTTCAAATCATCCATGTACACCAAGTGCGAAATTTTCAGTCCTTTCTTTGCAAGTTCGTATCCATAGTTCATCTTCTTGAAAATGATTGTCAATGGTAGCATTGAGAGTATAAAAAATAGGGGTGAAAGGGAACTGCCCCTGAAAATGCCTCATTTAATTTCAACTTCACCAGTGTTTCTTCATTAGCTATAAGCTTCATTTTCCAGAGGCTCATTGAAGTTTCCATGAATTTTTGTATGTTGCTCCTGATGCCAAAGATTTTCAGGCATTTCTTGATCCAGCTATGGGGGACTGAATCAAATGCTTTCTTATAGTCTATTCAAGACATGAACAGGTTGGTTCGTCTTTTCTTTGAATTCTTTAGGATTAGCTTGTCAATCAGCAGTTGGTCCTTTGTTCCTCTTGAATTTTTGCAGCATCCTTTCTGTTCTACAGGAAGCAAGTTATTTCTTTCCAAGTATCCATAAATTTGGTTTGCAATGATACCAGTAAGGAGCTTGTATGCTGTTGGCAAACAGGTGATTGGCCTATAGTTTCCAGGGTCCTTTTCTTTTTCTTTCTCTTTTTGGATCAAAAATGTCCTTCCAGTTGTCATCCATTCATCATTTTCAGGTGTTTTTAAGATCTGGTTCATTTGGGCTGCCAATCTTTTGTGCACACTTGTAAGTGCCTTTAACCAGAAGCCATGTAACTCATCTGGTCCAGGTGCACTCCAGTTCTTCACTTTTCTTGACTGTCTTTGCACCATTTCTTTTGTTATTTTCACATCTTCCCTTTTATGTACTTTAATAGAATCCTCAATCTGTTTGATCCATTTTGCATTTCTGTTGTGGTTCTTGTTGTTTTCCCACAAATTCTTCCAGAATTTCAGAGCTTTCTCTTTATCAGGCTTTTCATTTGTTGTTACTCCATCTCCACTTTCTAAGCTTTTATATTATTATTATTATTATACAATTGTATCACAGTGGCCAGTTGTTTTGCCGGATTTGGCATTGGTTACTAGTCGGGCCTCACCCAGGGGCCTAGGACGTTGTAACGTATTTTCGTAATATGCATGCAGATCCAAGCAGTGCGGCTTTTTGCATTTGACTGATGGTGATTTTGTCAATTTTTAACTGTTTTAAATGTAATTCCAGTGCTTTTGGAATAGCACCCAGTGTGCCAATTACCACTGGAATTACCACTGCTGGTTTGTGCCATTATTATTATTATTATTATACAATTGTATCACAGCGGCCAGTTGTTTCGCTGGATTTGGCATTGGTTACTAGTCGGGCCCCACCCAGGGGCCTAGGACGTCATAACGTATTTTCGTAATATGCGTGCAGATCCAAGCAGTGCGGCTTTTTGCATTTGACTGATGGTGATTTTGTCAATTTTTAACTGTTTTAAATGTAATTCCAGTGCTTTTGGAATAGCACCCAGTGTGCCAATTACCACTGGAATTACCACTGCTGGTTTGTGCCATTATTATTATTATTATTATACAATTGTATCACAGCGGCCAGTTGTTTCGCTGGATTTGGCATTGGTTACTAGTCGGGCCCCACCCAGGGGCCTAGGACGTCATAACGTATTTTCGTAATATGCGTGCAGATCCAAGCAGTGCGGCTTTTTGCATTTGACTGATGGTGATTTTGTCAATTTTTAACTGTTTTAAATGTAATTCTAGTGCTTTTGGAATAGCACCCAGTGTGCCAATTACCACTGGAATTACCACTGCTGGTTTGTGCCATAGTCATTGAATTTCAATTTTTAAGTCCTGGTATTTTGCGATTTTTTCATGTTCCTTCTCGGCGACCCTGCTATCACCTGGTATTGCGATGTCTATGATTATGACCTTATTTTTCTCAACCAGTGTGATGTCTGGTGTATTATGCGCCAGTATTTTGTATGCGAAAATCCCACAAGATCTTGACCATCTGATTTTTGGTGACTTTTTCAGGCTGATGTTCCCACCAGTTTGTTGCTGTTTTAATATTATAATTTTTGCACAAATTCCAATGGATCATTTGTGCTACTGAATTGTGCCGCAATTTATAATCAGTCTGCATGATTTTTTTACAGCAGCTGAGTATGTGATCAACAGTTTCATCAGCTTCTTTGCAAAGTCTGCATTTGGCATCATCAGAGGATTTTTCGATTTTGGCCTTAATGGCCAAATAGCCATTAATGGCCTTAATGGCCGGATAGCTATTAGATATATAGATATTAATGGCCTTAATGGCCGGATAGCTTGTTCTTGCGCACCCAGGATTAGTGACTCTGTTTCTTTCTTTAATGTACCTGTTGTTAACCATAACCAAGTTTGTTCACTGTCCACTTTATCTTTTATTTTTTTCAGAAATTGGCCATGCAGTGCTTTGTTCTGCCAATTCTCCATTCTTGATTTTATCACATCTTTTCTGTATTCTTGTTTCGTCTGTTGGGCCTTCAGTAGATTTTTGTTCTTTACTTCGATTAATAGATGTTCTTGACTTTCTTTTAAATAATCAGCCAGTGCATGTTTTTCTTCTTCAACTGTTTGCTTCACTTGTAATAATCCTCTGCCACCTGATTTTTGGGGCAGGTAAACTGTAGTGCATTGTCATTAGTTTCCTGGTTTTTCGGTCCAAAATGTCCAAATCAGCTTGTGTCCAGTTAACTATGCCAGCTGTGTATCTTATAACTGGTATTGCCCAGGTATTTATGGCCTTGATTGTATTTCCACCATTCAATTTAGATTTCAAAATTTTCCTAACTCTGTTGGTGTACTCTCGCCTGAGAATAGTTTTTACTTCTCCATGCTTGATATTATCCAACTGCAGAATGCCTAAGTATTTGTAGGCTTCATTTTCATTGCATTTAATTAGTTGGCCATTGGGCATTTCAATTCCCTCACATGCAGTGATTTTGCCTCTTTTTATGGATACAGTGGCACATTTTTCCATGCTAAACTGCATTGAAATATTGGTGCTGAATACTCGTACTGTATTTGTCAATGATTGGATTTCTATTTCTGACTTTCCATAGAGTTTCAAATCATCCATATATAGTAAATGCGAAATTTTTTCAGTTTCTTTGGCTGTTTGGTAGCCTAATTTCATTTTTTTTAAGATTACTGATAGTGGGATCATTGCGATGATGAAGAGAAGAGGTGAAAGTGAATCACCCTGGAAAATTCCTTGCTTGATATTAACCATTCCGTAGATCTCATTCCCTACTGCCAACTCAGTTCTCCATTGTTTCATTGCCTTTTCAGTAAAGGATGTAATATTTTTGCTAATGCCAGTTGTTTCTAAGCATTTTATGATCCAACTATGTGGCAGTGAATCAAATGCCTTTTTGTAATCAATCCAGACCATATTCAAGTTCGTTTTTCTGTTCTTACAATTTTCTAATATCATTTTATCAATTAGGAGCTGATCTTTTGTGCCTCTGCTCCTTCTTTTGTTGCCTTTTTGCTCTACTGGCAAGATGTTGTTTGTTTCCAAATAATACATCATGTTATCTGCAATAATGCCTGTGAGTAATTTGAAGGTTGTTGGCAAGCATGTTATTGGTCTGTAGTTTTCAGGTGTTGTTCCTTTAGTTGCATCTTTCTGAATCAAGTATGTTTTCCAATTGTCAACCATTCATCAATTTGGCCCTTTTGTAAAATTTCATTCAGTTGCCTGGCCAATATTGCATGTAAACTGGTCAGATATTTGAGCCAGAAACCATGTAATTGGTCCTTTCCAGGTGATGTCCAATTCTTTACCTTTTTTACTCGATTTTTGACCATCTCAGTTGTTATTTCTAATACTTGCATTTGTTTGTTGCCAATGCTGTTCTTAAAGTCATGTATCCACTTTGCTTCCTTGTTGTAGTCCTTTGCATTTTCCCACAATTCTTTCCAGAATTCAACTGTGGCCTGCTTTTCTGGTTTTTCACTTTTGGTGTCACCATTCACATTAAGACTTTGATAAAAACGCCATTGGTCTGATCGAAATTGCTGATTTTGTTTATATTGGATGATTCGTGCCTCATATCCTTCAATTTTTCTAGCTGTTGCTGTTATCCGCTGTTTTACAATCTCTATAGCTTCACTGATGTTTCTTGTATCCAATCTATATCTTCTGATTAGCTGATCTATGGTTTTGTTGTTTTTAAGCCGTTGCTCATGCATGTTCTTTAAGTTACTAGCATCTGCCCTTAATTTTTTGACTTTTTGTTCTAATTGGATTTTCCACTTTGGCTTTGATGCTTTTTCTGTTGTGTGACTAGGTACTTTGATTTTAATGCCTAGTTCATTAGTGACTATTACAACTGCGCTGTACATTAACTGGTTCGTTTCCAAGATGGATCCCGATTCAATTGTTGAAAACACTGCATTAACCATTTTCATGATAGGGGCCAAAATTTTCTTAGGCACAGTTTTTAGTGATGGTAAACGTTGCCTTTCCTCATTAAGCAGAAAATGCTCCATGATCTTATCCTTCAATTCTTTTTGTTTTTGACTTAGTTCATCAGTTGGTTCAGTGATAACTGGTTCTAGTGGTGATGGTGTTATTTCCTCCCCAAGAGCTTCTTCTGGGAGTTCTATTATAATGTCTTTAGTTGTGTCTTGAATATCAGTTATTTCTGCTTGTGATATTGTTTTTTTGGTTTTGCAATTTGCCTGAATTTCCTCAAGTTCAACTTCACTAAACACTTTATTCTGTATAATAAATCGCCTTTGATCTGCTAGTCGTTGTTCACTAACATTTGAATCTGGATATTGTTCTTTCCATAATTCATACATTCGCTTTAAATAACCTCTTTTTTCTGGCTCTGAGTTGTAGTAACAGGCCATTATGGCACGGTTTTCATCTGCACTATATTTTTGTCGTTTTGTTGGCTGGTCCACTTGTAGCCCACTTGTCGATGGATGTCCAGGGACCCCAACATCCGCCGCGGCCCTTGTTAACCCACGTGATGACCGATGCGGTATAAAATTTTTATTCGTTTCTTTCACCATATTGTATGGGTTGGCGGGGTTTTTTTATGGGGCCAGTTGCCCACCTGACCCCAACCCTCCTCCTTTCTCATCCAGGCTTGGGACCGGCAATGGCGGAGTATTCTTCTTCTTCTTCTTCTTCTTCTTCTTCTTATTATTATTATTATTATTATTATTATTATTCAGCTCCTTTAACCAAACTATGTTCTTGTTATATTTTTTTGAGTTATCTCCTATCTGTCCAGCCACCACGTTCTTTGAGGGCCTGGTTTTCTTTTACTACTAATGCTTCCAAACATCATTTTTTTTCTCCAGTGAATTCCCTCACGTGATATGGACAGTGAGATGCAGTTTTGTGATTTTTTTGCCTTTGAGGGATATTTCTGGGGATATCATAATCTGCTTTCTTGATTAAATCTTGACGTGTCTTGTGTGGGATGCCTTGTCCGGGGAATCTCTCAAAAGAGATTTGCTAAATTAGCTGAGCGTATGACAAATCATTAATGCATGTTGGATGCATGAGGAGGTGTGTAAATGATAGATACAGGAGAGTCATTCATACCCAGCCAGGCAGTAGAAAATAAATCTGCCATCTGTAAATGCTGTGCAATGTTTGTGGATTGTAACGCCTTCAGACTGACAACCAATTTCATAATATCCTAAGGGGGGGGGGGAGAGGTTTTGATGGTTGTATGGATACAGAACAAAATGAGATACCCCAACCTTTCATTAGTCATCTAATGATACCTCTGAGAAAAGTGTGAGACAACTTTAGAATAATCACAGGATTCTTTTTCTGATACGATACTGAATTCTTTTCATTCTGAATGCCTTCAGAAATAGAGATGGAGAAGGAATGAGACTTGGGAGAATGTAGAAGGGAAGACTTGGGCTTTTTCGAACCCCTGAGTCCAAAAAGGCCCATTACCATTGAGACTATTTAGTATTCTTTCTTTCTCTTTTGCTATAGATTTGTAAAGGTTCCCCTCGCACATATGTGTTAGTCCTTCCCAACTCTAGGGGGCGGTGCTCATCTCTGTTTCAAAGCTGAAGACCCAGCGCTGTATGAAGATGTCTCCGTATCATGTGGCCGGCATGACTAAACGCCAAAGCTCGTGGAACGCTGTTATCTTTCCACTAAAGGTGGCTCCTATTTTTCTACTTGCATTTTTACATGCTTTCAAACTGCTAGGTTGGCAGAAGCTGGGACAAGTAACGGGAGCTCACTCCGTTATGTGGCACTGGAGATTCGAACTGCTGAACTGCCGACCTTTCTGATCGACAAGCTTAGCCTCTTAGCCACTAAGCCACCTTTTCTTTTGCTATAAATTTAGCATATTAGGCATAACAAAGGAATTGTCATTGTTCATATGACAGCAGATTTTTTTTTTCTCCTTCTTTTTCTTTTGTTTGAAAAACCCTAATGATCTCTTGCAGGTAGTCGTCAGCTGACAACAATTCACTTAGTGACCATTCAAAATTACGACATGGTGAAAAAAAGGGACTTAGGACTATTTTTCACACTTATGACCATTGCAGCACCCCACAGTGGTCATGAGATTGAAATTCAGACGCTTGGCAATTGGTTGATATTTAGGATGGTTGCAGCATCCCAGGGTCACATGGTCTCTTTTTGTGACCTTCTGTCAAGCAAAGTCAATGGGGAAACCAGAATTCACTTAACAACAGGGTTACTAACTTAACAACTGCAGTGGTTCACTTCACAATTGTGGCAATAAAGGTCGTAAAATGAAGCAAAGTTAACAAATGTTTCACTCAGCATCAGAAATTCTGGGCTCAATTGTGGACGGAAGACTACCTGTACTGACTGCTTCTTAATATATAACCATGTCGTTGTACGGATCAGGGGCTGACAGCTACCATCTTAACTATCGGTCAAAGGCTCCCTATATGTATAAGAAGTGGTTAAAACACACACACACACACATACACACACACACACACACACACCGGTAGTGGTTTGGAGCCTCCAAATTGGAGGCCTGGGTCGCTGGAACCAACAGCGACACAGGCCTGCCACACCTCTGAACTGGTTCCCCACGCAGCGCCATAGGCGCTGCCATCTTGTTTTTTAGTTTTGCGCATGCGCAGAACAATTTTAATTGCAGTGCACACCAAGTGCACACATGAGCGAACCGGCAGTAATGCCTGCCGGAAGACACCCCTGACACACACACACACACACACACACACACACACACACACACACACACACTGGATTATATCTTTCTTTCCAGCATACTAATTCGGAAAATACATAGTAGTTTTTTTTAATACGGCACATAAATGCTTATATTAAACATTTCCTTTCCAATTTGTGATCTGAATTGATACAATCCAGGTGCCAATTAATGTGCCATATGGAACTAATGGGATGCCAATTCTTCACCATCTATGAGCAGAAGGCACCTCTGCAAAAACAACCCGGTAATGGGGTTAAATGGGAAGCGTGTCATCTATTCCAGTCATTTGTAAATCAGTCATTTGGGGAAAAAAAATATTTTTCTGTCTTACAATCTTCCTTGCATGCCTCCACTCAGAAATGAGTCTGGTTGAATCTCCTTAATGGTTGCAACCCATTCCTGGATCCCATAAAGACTTCAGGACAGTTTACAATACATTAAAGGCAGCGGTGAGTTTCACTTATTTCTACCACTGGTTCGCCCCATGCGCGCATGCTTGCTTCACATGCACATTTGTCTTCCGTGTATACGCCTGGCCTCAAAGACATGACTAAATAGGACCGCATAGAGCTGGGATGGCCCCACCCACAATCTCCGCTACTGGTTCTCCTGAACCCGTCCGAACCAGCTGAATACCACCTCTGATTCAACGGCTTTGTGAAAATAAACCCACAATAAAATGCAACAGATTGAAGAATACTTCATTTGTTAGTTTTTTTAGATTATGAAGCCACCTGCCTTTAAAAAAGAATTTGAGCTGCTTTACAATTGGTAAAAGAGTTCACGATTTAAAAAGAAAAAGGAACACGATTGCCCTTAACAAAACCACATAAATGACATCCAGGGAAAAAAAATAACCATGAGCTCCACCAACATTCCAATTCCATTCCTAGGGAGAGAGCAAGGCCTTTAAGAAACACTTGAAGGGTATTTTTGGAATCCATACAGAAATGCCTGTTTTCTTTTTTTGTTTTGGTTCAAGTTCTCAATTTAGCCTGCAGACCTAAGCTTTCTTCTGATTGCCTTTCATCCAGATTTGATCCTACTGATTTTCTATCCAGCTACTGCAGGGGTGGGCTTCAAAAATTGCAGCAACGGGTTTGCTGCCCCATTGCTGGGTGGGCGTGGCCATGGTGGGCATGGCCTAGTCAGATTCCTGCACCATGGCGGGGGGAATGACAATGTACAGGATATTTTTTGCCCTCCCCAGGCTCCAGAGGCTTTCCTCGAGCCTTCAGGAGGGCAAAAACTGCTCCCTCTGGGCTCCAGAGGCCCTCAGGACGCGGGAAACATGTCCCTTACTTCCAGAACCTCCAGTAGGCCTGTTTTCCCAGCTCCCTGACCCTCTGCATTGTCCCTGCACTTACCTGGCATGATGAACTGGCCACATGGAGACTCCTGCAAGGGGTGGGGCAGGGTGGGCATGGCCAGCCAGGGGTGGCATTTGGGGATTCACCAAACTGGGCATAATCCTAGCTAGAGGATCACCCGAACCCCCAATAGCCCACCCCTGAGCTGCTGCTAATTCAAGATTATCAGGTAAGGAAGGTCTCAGCCCGCCATAAATCAGCCAGATAGATATTCAGAGTTTAGGAATTCTACAGCGAAGGAGCCATCACTGAGAAGGCTCTGCTTCTTCTTGCTGACTTGTCTTGAAGAAATCTCCCAGGTTTCATGCTACCTTTCACATATTATGGATACCGATCCCCATATTTAAAAAGCAAGTCTATAAAAATAAGCCGTGGCATTCATATACAAATCCTTGCCTCTTAGGTGGGTAGAGGAATATTCAAAATCCTATGTAGCTGCCTAATTCCCTGCTGAGGATCTGCTCACAGTCATCAAAAGCAGCTTCTAGTCAACTTCTCATTTCTTTTTCTACTTGAAGAGCTAAGAGAGAGAATATTAAAGCGGAACAATACTTTTAATACTAGATCTGCTTCAAACCATCTTTCCTTTTATGTATTAAGCATAGCATTCTCAAAACACCACCTCGGGGGGAATCTAGTTTTAACCTACTGGTTAAAAATTTCAGGGCTGAGTCAAAACAGTTTCATTTGTGCACTGAGCTTATTTTCTTTCTGATATAACTCTCATACAAAATTTTGAAAGACCAGCTGATCTCTCAGCTAACATTAACACTGCTATTTAGTATAATAATAAATCAAGTAATACAACTATAAATAAAAAGCAGAGCATAATTGCAGACAGACAGCCTCATTCATAAAGGGTAGCTTTGCAAAGCTGTTTGGGATTTTAAAATATGAAAGTGTTTTTGCAACTGAGACAACAGAACATTAATAATGTTTCAAGAAAAGGAGACACCCTCAGATACAGCAGAATTAGTGCTTTCTCGTAGATTGTTGATTGTTCTTTAATACTATCTCTTAAAAAATATTTGACAGCATTGTCAATGCTACTTTTAGAATATTGATCTGGTTCAGTGTGGGTCCTACTAGAAACTGCAATGCACAATCTCCATAAAGTATGCAAGCTGGGGGGAAAAATATTGTTGCTATGGAATTGTGTTGCTTTATTTGGTGACCATTTCTGTGACTTTTGCGAATCTGATATAAGTTTAAAAGAGTGGATTTCTCCAGATGCAGCAGTGTCTCATGCATACATTGTTGTGCCCTGCCAGCAGCCAGTGGAGCTGGCAGCAGATTCGGACAGTGAGGAGGTTGGGGAGGAACATGGGCCAGTCCTGGAGTCTTAAGAAGACTCTGATGAGGGCTCTGTGTTGGAGGCAGGGAGGGGGACAGAGCCATATGCCAGTTATCAGCTGCCTTCAGAGTCAGACATCAGTGAGGCAGAGGAACAGCTGGAGCCTGTTCCCAGTGTGCGCATGCACAGAAGGGAACAGCTAAAGAACAGGGGTCGACTTGGGAGTAAGGCCACAGGTGGACGATGAATGGCCCCTCCCAGAGGAAATAAAAGAGGAGCGAAAGGGGAGTGGAGCTTGCAGGAGACCATTAGTTCTCTTAATTGGTTCGTGACTCTCCGAAACTCCTTGCCAAGTTTGGCAGATATGAGTTCGGCAGCTCTTCAAGCCAGATAAGGTCTGTGTCTGTAAATCCTCCCTTGAAAGACTTTGTTGGATGTGAATGAGCAGACCTCACTGTAAATTACTAAAAGAGGTTTTGTTGGGACAAGGAGTTTGCTTCTCCCTGGCCTTGGGCAAGCAGGAAAGAGGGCCCTTTTCCCCATTACAAATTCTCTTTAATGCAACTGGGGAATCCACTATAAGAGAAGATAATTTGTGTGGTCACTTTCAACACCCATGAATAGTCCAAGATGGCAGCCATGATGATGCAATCAAAACGCTGCCTGAATTTTATATGCCTCACACACATCGATTCAGCTGCCATCTTGACTTTCTTACACATCCTCTGAAGACTCTGAGTAGATGGCCATAGTTCCAGATTCACTTACATAGTTCCTTGACTTACGACCATTTTTCACACTTGTGACCATTGTGGTCAGCTGATCAGAATTCAGACACTTGGCAACCGATTCATATTTATGATGGTTGTAGTGTCCTGTGATCATCTCTTGTGACCTTCTGACCAACAAAATCAATATGGAAGCCAGATTCACTTAACAGCGGCGTTACTAATTTAACAACGGCACTGATTCACTTAACAAATGGGGCAAGAAAAGTCGTACAATGGGGCAAAACTCACATAACAAATTTCTCACTTAGCAACTGGGTTCAATTGTGGTCATAAGTCGAGGGCTACCTGTATCCCCATCTTCTCCCTCTTTAAGCAGTTCCAAGAGAATGGGGAAGCAACATTGGTTTTCAGTATTCCTTTACAATAATAAAATAATACGATAGCAGAGTTGGAAGGGACCTTGGAGGTCTTCTCGTCCAACCCTGCCTAGGCAGGAAACCCTATACTGTTTCAGACAAATGGCTATCCAACATCTTCTTAAAGACTTCCGGTGTTGGGGCATTCACAACTTCTGGAGGCAAATTCTGTTCCACTAATTAATTGTTCTAACTGCCAGGAAATTTATCCTCAGTTCTAAGTTGCTTCTCTCCTTGATTAGTTTCCACCCATTGCTTCTTGTTCTGCCCTCAGGTGCCTTGGAGAATAGTTTGACTCCCTCTTCTTTGTGGCAGCCCCTGAGATATTGGAACACTGCTATCATGTCTCCCCTTGTCCTTCTTTTCATTAAACTAGACATACCCAGTTCCTGCAACCGTTCTTCATATGTTTTAGTCTCCAGTCCCCTAATCATCTTTGTTGCTCTTCTCTGCACTCTTTCTAAAGTCTCCACATCTTTGCTACATCGTGGCGACCAAAACTGAATGCAGTCTTCCAAGTATGGCCTTACTAAGGCCTTATAAAGTGGTATTAACACTTCACATGATCTTGATTCTGTCCCTCTGTTTATGTAGCCTAGAACTATGTTGGCTTTTTTGGCAGCTGCTGCACACGGCTGGCTCATATTTAAATGGTTTTCCACTAGGACTCCAAGATCCCTCTTACTACTATTGAGCAAGGTACCACCTATACTGTACCTGTGCATTTTGTTTTTCTTGCCTAAATGTAGAACCTTCCTCTTTTCACCATTGAATTTCATTTTATTAGATCGTGCCCAATGTTCAAGTTTGTCAAGATCCTTCTGTATCTTTAGCCTATCTTCTGGAATGTTGGCTATTCCTGCCAGTTTGGTGTCATCTGCAAATTTGATGAGTTCCCCATTTATTCCCTCATCCAAATCATTGATGAAGATGTTGAAGAGTACTGGGCCTAAAACAGAGCCTTGAGGGAGTCCACTGCCTACTTGCAGTTGGTTAGCCAGTTACAAATCCATCTGGTGGTGATGCTGTCTAACCCACATTCTTCTACTTTATTTAGTAGTAGGTTATGGTCTACTTTGGCCTCCTTTTTCCCAGCATTGTGACAGCCAAGCATCATGGTGCAGGTAAACATAATGGGAAGCTATTACCAGGTGAGCAATTATGCTTAGATAGTACCAGGGGGTGAGTAGGTGGCATAGCAATGGTGGTTGTGGCAAGAGTCCTGATTCATTTGAATGTTCAGATTCACTTTTTCTGGCTGTCACCAGGTTCCTTCTGCAGTTGTCACAACATGCCATTCCCCATCAGTAAATAAACAATAATAAGCCTGTGCGGGAGGCACATGTCTGCTTGTGACAGTAGCGGGGAAAGAGAGAGACAAATGAATATCTCTTTTTAAAAAAAATCTGTGCCCCAACTCGGTTGGAAGATTGTCAGCGAGCAACTGCAATTGATGGGAAACAGTCCTTTCATTAAAGTGGCCACAGCCTGCAAAGATATTGCCATTTCTGAAGCAGGATGTTCCACTGATGGATCTCCCCGAATTGTTTTTTAAAAAAAATAAACCCAAAATATATGAGACGCTCATAAAAACTAGTTCATCGATTCAACCAAAATTATTTGCTTAATTGATTCACAATTCTGGCTAATTCTGCTAGCTAACTCTGTCCACAGTCTGGAGTTCAATCCTGACAGTGATCCAGGTTGACTCAGCCTTCCATCCTTCCAAGGTCGGTAAAATAAGCCTCCAGGCTGTTGAGGGAAATATGCTGACTTTGTAAACTGCTCAGAGTGCTGTGAAGTGTGGTATATAAGTGCTGTTGCTACTTCTGAACAGCAAAAACATTGCCAACCAATTTCCAAAATTAAAAAGCCCTTCGAAAATTTGCACAATCTAATATATACCTGTGTGCAGACAGGTATGATGACATGCTATACATAGTCTGCATTCCTTAATAGCTGGAAATTTTGTGCCTCCACATTGCCTTCTTAAGTTTCAATTCATGAAGCGAGACTGTCACACCAAAGAGTATTTCCCCAAGAATGGGAGTGGTTTGGATTAAAGTTATCGCTTCTCTTCTTGTTGTTAGTTGCGAAGTCGTGTCCAATCCATCACAACCTCATGGACAATGTTCCTCCAGGTCTTCCTGTCCTCTACCATCCGTCAGAGTCCTTTTAAGCTCATGCCGACTGCTTCAGTGACTCCATCCAGCCACCTCATTCTCCGCCGTCCCCTTCTTCTTTCGCCCGCAATCTTTCCCAGCATTAGGCTCTTCTCCAGTGAGTCCTTCCTTCTCTTCTAGAGGTTTCCCATTAATAAATGGATAACAAGTGCTTTGCAATACAAGTCAAGGATTACTGAATACAGAATAACAAGGTTGGTAGGGACCTTGAAGGTTTTCTAGTGCAACCCTCTGCTCAAGGAGGAGACCTTATAGCATTCCAGACAAATCGCTGCTGGATCTCTTCTTGATTAGTTTCCATCCATTGCTTCTTATTCTGCCTTGGTGCTTTGGAGAATAGGCTGACCCCCTTTTCTTTGTGGCAGCCCCTCAAATATCAGAACACTGTCATCATGTCACCCCAGTCCTTCTTTTCATTAGACTAGACATAACCAATTACTGCAACTGTTCTTCATATGCTTTAGTCTCCTATCTCCTAATCCGTAGTGAAAATCACATTTTTTTAATTAACAGTTCTGTAGGCATGGCTTGGTGAGTGTGGTAAGGGGAAGGATACTGCAAAATCCCCATTCCCTCCCGATGAGCTGGGATGGGGCAGGGCAAGCTAGATGTGGTATTTGCCAATTCTCCAAACTACTCAAAAGTTCCACTACCTCTTCTCCAGAACCTGTCAGAACCAACTGAATTTCACCCCTGCTCCTAATCATCTTTGTTGCTCTTCTCTATACTCTTTCTAGAGCCTCAATATCTTTTTTATATTGTGGTGTTCGAAAGTGGATGCAATATTCTAAGTGTAATCTTCCCAAGGCATTATAAAGCAGGGTTCACCGACAAAAGGGCGAACGACAAAACCGCGCTCGACTAAAACAGGGTGACAAAACCCCGTGTTCTAAAGCACTCTGATGAATGAGTGCTGAATCACACCGACAACAGCGTGGCGACAGAAGCGTGCTGTAAAACTAAACCTAACCCTTAACCCTTAACCCTAAACGTAACACTAAACCTAACGCTAAACCTAACCCTAAATCTAACCCTAACCCTAAACGTAACGCTAAACGTAACCCTAAACCTAACCCTAAACCTAACCCTAAACCTAAACCTAACCCTTACCTTAAGTTAAATCGGCTTTCTCTCTCCGCACTGTTGTAAAGTGCCCTTCTATCTCCACGCTGTTGTCGCCGCACTGTTGTCGCCGCGTTGATGACGTCACGGTTTTAGCAATGCGGTTTAGTCAGGCACGGTTTTGTCGTTCGCCCTTTTGTCGGGTCACGTAAAGCAGTGCTAACACTTCATGTGATCTTGATGCTTTTCCTCAGTTGATGCAGCCTAGGACTCTCTTGGCTTTTTTTTTGCAGCTGCAGTGTCTCATACTGAATTGGCTGTACTCTATGACTCCTAGATCCCTCTCAATGTTATTGCTGTTGAGCCAGGTACCACCTATTCTATACTTGTGCATTCTATGCATTTGGTTTTTCTTGCTTAGGATTACATTTGGTTAAAAACATCTTCATGGTAGGCATGAAGATATAATTGTTGTCACTGCTGTAAAAGGAACACTAAACATTCAGATGGAAAGCAGCTGCCTCACTTTGTTCTATTTGTATGGAGATTTTTTTTGGAACCAGATAGGGATGATTGGTTTGACATTCCACATTTTTCTGTTTTGCAGGCTTAATTTGTGTAGAAAGAATCGCTTTGAAAATAATGCAAGCTACGGTTATATGCCGTACATTGTTAGTGATGAGTTTGAGTTTACATCTCCTTGAGTTATTTCAACATTGGCTCAAAGAGATTCCACAGATAAGCTTTTGGGGTAACTGGGAAAGACCCCACGTTCTTCCTTCGTATTGCCATCAGAGGTGGGTTATGTGAAACCATCATCTTCTGCGCTCTTTTATGATTCTTTTATATTATTTCATCCTCTTATTGAGGTAGGGAGATTTGCAAAGATTAGAAGTTTGTGTGTATCTATATGTCTATCTATATCAATGGTGGGATTCAAAATTTTTTAATACCAGTTCTGTGGGCATGGCTTTGTGGGCATGGCTTGGCTTTGTGAGCATGGCTTGGTGGGTGTGACAGGGGAAGGATACTGTAAACTCTCCATTCCCTCCCCACTCCAGGGGAAGGTTACTGCAAAATCCCCATTTCCTCCTGATCAGCTGGGACTCAGGAGGCAGAGAATAGATGGGGGCGGGGCCAGCCAGAGTGATATTTGCCAGTTCTCTGAACTACTCAGAATTTCCACTACCGGTTCTCCAGAACTGGTCAGAACCTGCTGAATACCACCTCTGGTCTATCTCCATCTCCATCTCCATCAACATCTGTATCTGCATCCATATCCATATCCATATCTATAGCACTTATATATCACTTCAAAATGCTTTGCAGCAGTCACTGAGTAGTTTACACAGTCATCATATTACTTCCCCATTTTACCAACCTCGGAGGGATGGAAAGCTGAGCCAACCTTGAGCCAGTGAGAATCGAACTGCTGACAGTGGATAGAGTTAGTCTGCAATACTGCATTCTAACCATTGTGCCACCATGACTTAATAAATGGACGAAAATCAAGGCCAAAAATCATCTGGCCATTGCATGCATGCGCACTGGAGCCAACAGGGCAACGCCTTGCATGCCCTCAGAAATGGCTCTGTGTGCCACCTGTGGCACAAGTGCCATAGGTTCACCATCATGGATATATAATATCAAGACTGACACACATGGAGGAGAATTGATGTCAATGTTCATCAGTGCCCACATAATAGCATGAAAAGTGGGAAAGTTGTACTTGACCCACATATTACCTCCTGCAAAATCCAAACTCTACAAAGGCACATTTTTCTGCTCAATAAAAGCACTCGTCCTTGTGAAACTCCACGATCAGGAGCTCTTCAGAAAAGCATCTGACCCTTTCTGATGGCTTTCAAACAAGGATGCTCATTTGTAATGCTGTTTCACTATAGTCAATGTTATTTAAAAAGACGTTCAGTAAGATTTTCATGGGAAGAAGAACATTAGCCCTAGTATAATATAAAGGTAAAGGTTCCCCTCGCACATATGTGCTAGCCGTTCCTGACTCTAGGGGGTGGTGCTCATCTCCGTGTCAAAGCTGAAGAGCCAGCACTGTCCGAAGACGTATCCATGGTCAGTGGCTGGCAAGACAAAACACCAAAGGTGCACGGAACGCTGTTACCTTCCCACCAAAGGTGATCCCTATTTTTCTACTTGCATTTTTACATGCTTTTGAACTGGTAGATTGAGAGAAGCTGGGACAAGTAACGGGAGCTCACTCCGTTACACAGTGTTAGGGATTCTCACCACTGAACTACCGACCTTTCTGATAGACAAGCTCAGTGCCTTAGCCACTGATCCACCTCGCCCCCTGTATAGTATAGTATATAAAGACTTAAATGGCTATTTTAACAATCAGCTTTCTGAAACATAGTCTGTATAGAACTCTGACGTCTGTTAGCGGGTGCTTGAACGAAATAGAACTGCTCAGCGTAGCCAACAAAGTACAGGACCCAAACAATGTAAAGGGACAATTTGTTTAGATTGACAATAATGAATGAATATCAATATTTTTCTTTGTTCCGTCTGCCATGTAAAGTATTTAGCTTTGGACCTCAATTTGAGGTAAGGGAGGGAGTCAATCTTATTAGATGGCACTAATTAAAACTAGCAAAGGTAGATTTCCATAGAACTCCACCCACACATTTCTTCAGCAGAGCTGTTAAGGTGGCAGGATTTCATCAGCAGAATAAATCACCATTGGTTGTAAAGGTTCCAGAGGGCAGTTCACTGTTGCTTAGCAACTCCCTGGTGCTGATTTTTTACTATTAACCCTATCATGGCTTCCCATAACCCGTTTGCTCACTCAGGATGAAAGGAGTGTGGATTAACTGCCCTGTTTCCTTGGGAGATGATTAAGCAAGATGGCTTGCTTTACCTTCTTTATCAGAGCAAATTATTTATTTGCATTACAGTATATGATGGATACTTGGTTTTAATGAACCTTGGTGGCGCAGTGGTTAGAATGCAGTATTGCAAGCGAATTCTGCTGATTGCCAATTACCAGCAGTTTGAATCTCACAAGGGCTCAAGGTTGACTCAGCCTTCTATCTTTCCGAGGTCAGCAAAATGAGGACTCATATTGTTGGGGGCAATAGGCTGACTCTGTAAACCACTTAGAGAGGGCTGTAAAGCACTGTGAAGTGGCATATGTCTAAGTGTTATTGCTAATCCTTCCTTCCTTCCTTCCTTCCTTCCTTCCTTCCTTCCTTCCTTCCATCCATCCATCCATCCATCCATCCATCCATCCATCCATCCACCCGTCCTATCTTACTTCCGAGAGTCAAGGTGGCACAGTGGTTAAATGCAGCACTGCAGGCTACTTCAGCTGACTGCAGTTCTGCAGTTCGGCTGTTCAAATCTCACCGGCTCAGGGTTGACTCAGCCTTCCATCCTTCCGAGGTGGGTAAAATGAGGACCCGGATTGTTGTTGGGGCAATATGCTGACTCTGTAAAACTGCTTAGAGAGGGCTGAAAGCCCTATGAAGCGGTATATAAGTCTAACTGCTATTGCTATTGCTTCCTTCTGCGGTGGCAGAGTAGTTAGAATTCAGGATTACAGGCTGATTCTGCTCATTGCCAGCAGTTCGATCCTGTCCGGCTCAAGGTTGACTCAGCCTTCCATCCTTCCGAGGTGGGTTAAAATGAGAACCCAGATTGTTGGGGGCAATAGGCTGACTCTGTAAACCGCTTAGAGAGGGCTCTAAAGCACTGTGAAGCAGTATATAAGTCTATGACTGTCTATGAATCTATGACTCATTCTTGGTCTATTGTTGGTGTGTAGAAAGTCAGTTTCTGGAACTGGGATTCAACTTGTGCTAGAATGGGCTTCATTTTTCTGGACGGATCACGTTCACTGCCTTGAGGTTCTCGCAATCTTTTGCTATCAGTGGACTTCTAGGCGATTGTGACAAGTAGCACATTTTCAGCATTGTGTCTGATGCACCCTTCCTGATATGGTAAAATCCAACATCATTGTATCAAATCCTGACTGATGCATTTCTGTGAGGCTTCCCTTAAAAATGTCTGGAAATGTCACCTGGTGAAAAATACAGCAGGTCAACTAACAATTCTACAGTTCTCTGGTCGTATTTCAGCTACATCAGTTGCAGATTGTTTTTCAATTCAAAATCTCAGTTCTTGAAAACTCTGTGTTGCTTAGGTTCAAGAGCCTCAAGCCACAAAGCCAGAGTCCAAAAGCAAACAATTCATCCTGAAACAAAATGAAATTCATTTTGGTGTGTGTGTGTGTGTGTGTGTGCTGTGGTTGTGTTCTAATCCAGATTCATATGATATAGTATTCTTTAGAAACCAGATCCAAGAACAAGATGATATAGCTTGGGTGGGCATAGCCGGATGGGCATGGCTAGAGGGTATGACAGGCAGCACTTGGCCTCCCGCACCCTCCTGGGAGCAAAAACAGGCCATGGGGAGGGGGGATGTGCTGTCCTGTGCCCTGTTTTGAGCCTAGGAGGCAGAGATGGGATCCAAAAATATTTAGAACCTCTTCTGTAGGTTTGGCCTGCTTTGTGGGAGTGGTTTGCCAGCCATGTGACTGGGTGGGAGTGGCCTGGCAGCCATGTGACTGAGTGGGAGTGGCTTGGCAGTCATGTGACTGGGTGGGTGTGGCCAACTTGTAAAATGTGGTGAAATTCACTTAACAACGCTCTTGCTTAGCAACCAAAATGTTGGCTCAGAAACTCTGGCATTTGAAGCACGCAAGGTCTTAAAGCTGTCAAGTTACAAGACCCTTGCACCCCTAACCCTTTAGGAAAAAACCCCAGGGATGTTCAAACTTGACAGCTTTAAGACTTTAAGGTTTAGATAGGACTCTTAGAGGCAGGTGGGGTGGTTGGTGAGCTAGCCAATCAGTGAGCAGTGGGCAGGGCAAGCATGGTGCGGACAGGCAGGGGGAGGGAGCTGGAACCGGTTCTAAACAGCACTGTAGATTTGTGGAACCTCTTCTATAGAAGAGGTTAGAACTGGCAGGAACCCATCCCTTCTAGGAGGCCTCCCTACAGCCTCCTGGGAGCAAATACAGGCTGCTAGGGGCCCCCTGTCACTCACACCCCTGTGCCCCATTTTGAGCCTAGTAGACCTCCATGCACTTACCTGGGAGCCAAAATGGAGTGTGTGGGAACTCCTGGAAAGGGCAGGGCATGGAGGGGAGGAGCCAGGCAGCAATTTAACTACTGGTTGGCTAAACTGGCTCGAACCGGCTGAATCCCACTACTGGTTATAGCTATGCCATAGGGAAGAATTAAAATTGGCTGAACAAGTTATATTCCAGTTAGTAATTACACTTGGATCTACAAAGCGAGAGACTCCAAAGAGTTGACTAGCTAGGCAATTTCTCATGTGGATTTGACTTCAGACAACTGAAGCAATCAGCAGATTTGGTGTTTTATTAATTTACTCTCAACATTTAGAACGTTGGAAATTTTCCTCCCCTAGAGATAAACAAAAGCAAAGAGGACTTTCAAAACCCAAAGAATTATTGCTGTATATAAATAGCTGTGGAATAAAGAGGATTTGCGGGATCTGTCTTGAGCAACTGGATATATCAGATGCAACTGGACTTTCTGGTTTTCTTTGAAGAAGTTTCGCTTCTCATCCAAGATGTTTCTTCAGCTTCTTCAGAGCTGAAGAAGCTTCATGGATGAGAAGCGAAACATCTTCAAAGAAAACCAGAAAGTCCAGTTGCCTCTTGAAAAAGCACCTTTGGGACAACCATGACCTGGATGACTGAGAAACTCCATAGGTAAAGGTAAAGGGACCCCTTGCACATATGTGCTAGTTGTTCCTGACTCCAGGGGGTGATGCTCATCTCTGTTTCAAAGCCAAAGAGCCAGCGCTATCCCAAGACATCTCCGTGATCATGTGGCCGGCCTGACTAAATGCTGAAGGCGCACTGAACGCTGTTACCTTCCCACCAAAGGTGGTTCCTATTTTTCTACTTGCATTTTTTTACATGCTTTCGAACTGCTAGGTTGGCAGAAGCTGGAACAAGTAACAGGAGCTCACTCCGTTACGCAGCAGTAGGGATTCAAACTGTCAAACTGCCGACTTTTCCGATCAACAAGCTCAGTGTCTTAGCCACTGAACCACCACGTCCCTTGACATGGATATCTCAGATCTTCCCATCAACCTGCATTTCATCTGGATAGCTTAAAAGTAGGACTTGGTGAATGTGTGTGGATAATGAATTCAATACTTAATAAATCAAACTGATCACTTCAAGTTTGTGACTCTGTGACAGACCATCATAGATTTGGGGGAGGTTTAAGTCCAAATTATGGCAAAGGCTGTTAGAATGGTCTCTTCCAGTCAGTGACTGAGGTTTTTCAACGGGACTTCAAGTCTGAAGGCACAAACTTCCTGCCACCAGTTTTAACCATCTGATCAATTAGGGTGATTAAGAAATTCTTAAATTTCTTCCTCTGTTGTCCATTGATAACCCCCCCCATGTTTCCTAGGTAGCATCTCTTCTCCTCTTACCCCAAAGTCATTCATACATTCCATTATAGGCAGAGGTGGTATTCAGCAGGTTCTGACCAGTTCTGGAGAACCGGTAGCGGAAAGTTTGAGTAGTTCAGAGAACCAGTAAATACCACCTGTGACTGGGCATGCCCCCATCTATTTGCCCCCTCCTGAGTCCCAGATATTTGGGAGGGAATGGGGATTTTGCAGTATCCTTCCCCTGCCACGCCCACCAAGCCATGCCATGCCCACCAAGCCATGCCCACAGAACCGATAGTACAAATTTTTGAATCCCACCACTGATTACAGGTTAGTTCTTAATCCCAGATTCTCTCTCAGCAATCAACTCTCTGATTCAGAGCCAGGCTACTCAAAACACTAATCCATTACTAGGAGATTAGCAAAGAATCAGGAACTGTTTTGTATCTGTTGTAGGAAATAACACCCACTCCTCGCCTAGAAAAATGAAATATTCTAGGAAATATTAAAAAGGCAGAATATTATATTTCCCTGGATGAGAAATGGAGAAACGTGTTTCTAAGTAGGAAACAGAACTCACTCTTAATAGCCCCGACCATCCTCAATAGCCTACGGCAGATGTCCACACGTAAGACATAAAGAGATAGCTGTGTCTATTCATAGGCAAATGCCCTCACCCAAGATCCAACAAAGATAGGATTAGCCCTCTACCCATCTCACCACATGGCACCTGGGAAGATTACATCACCCAGTGAACCTCAACCAAGCCTGCTCCTCAAGCTTTGCTCCTGCATGGACACAGATTTGCTCCTGCATGGCCCCTTGGGAGTCTGACAACCAATCAGAATACAAGCTCAAATTCAAAAGCCCACAGAGGGTATAAAAACTCAGGCACTTTTAGCATCTCTTCTGTTCTTTTTCTTCACCCAACATGTTCAAGGCATGTGATCCTGTCCACCATTAAAACCATCTTTCCAAACAGCCACCATGTTTCCAGTGTCCCTACTTGGAACTGAACCAAGAAGGACATTTTTTTCAACACTGTAAAAGCATCAGGAGTCCTTGAGCTTTTGGTTGTACCGACGTAATTCTGGACTAAATTGAATATTTCCCTATTCTCAGAAGGGCTGTAGATTTTTCATCCAGCTGCTATTCACCAAACTTTTTAATAATAATTAAAGCAGCTGAATATCCTTCCTTTCTTATGGAAAACCCAGAAATTATTCAACTTGTTCATATATTATACATAATTTTTATTAAAGATTTTAAAAAGAAAGATAAAAACCTAATGCCATCTTCCTTTAAAAAAACCTATTGAATGAAATTATATATAATAAAACAGCTGCTTCTACATAGAATGAGAAAGAGAATGAAAGAAAGAAAAATTAATTCTGTGTCTCTCAAATATAAAAAGAATACTGCTCTTTAAAATTTTTAAAAACAATAATTTCTTTCCTTCTATTGCTTTCATTACTTTATCAGTGTTTCTTAATTTTAAGTCAGGTATGCTGGCTGGGGAATTCTGGGAGTTGGGCCACACATCTTAAAAGTTGCTAAGGTTGAGAAACATTGTTTATTTAGATGATACATAATAATGTGATGCGGTGTAATATAATAATTCTATATTATTTAGATGATATATAATAATAAGGGACGCGGTGGCTCAATGGCTAAGATGCTGAGCTTGTCGATCAGAAAAGTCAGCCGTTTGGCGGTTCGAATCCCTAAGGCGTGAGTTCCTGTTACTTGTCCCAGCTTCTCTCAATCTACCAGTTCAAAAGCATGTAAAAATGCAAGTAGAAAAATAGGAACCGCCTTTGGTGGGAAGATAACAGCATTCCATGCGCCTTTGGCATTTAGTCATGCTGGCCACATGACCATGGAGACATCTTCGGACAGCGCTGGCTCTTCAGCTTTGAAATGGAGATGAGCACCGCCCCCTAGAGTTGGGAACGACTAGCACATATGTGCGAGAACCTTTAACTTTAATAACCTGACAATGGTAAGTTGCAAACCTTTTTTAGGGAGAGAACTTAATAAATCCATCATTTTTAAGTAGGATTGTGGGAATGGACAAGTTTTCATGAGTACAGTAATGGCACAGTTCTGATAGGAAGAACCTGAGCTAAGCATACTGAGATGTCCATATTCTCTTTTGGACTAAGCAGCTTTATATACAGAGCAGAAAAGAATTAGTAAGCCAAAGACGTTAAATACATACTTCTTTTTTCTTTCTAGCTTTATGCTTACTAAATTATTGAAAATCCAGGAACAATGTCAAATAGATTAGTAAGATTTAAAGAGATTCCAGGCAAGATTGATTGAAGATAGCATTTGCTATTTTCCTACTCCTGGCTGGAAGTTAGGGCAGCTATATTCAGGAGTAAACTCCTTGCTCTTGAAAAAATATACTACCTCCTTTCCAGAGGTGGGTTCCTACCAGTTCGCACCTATTCAGTAGAATCAGTTTGTCAAATCTACCAAACCGGTTAGAAGAGGTTCCACCAGTGGACCCGGAAAGCAGGCCACACCTACAGAAGAGGTTCCAAATTTTTTTGAAACCCACCACTGGTCCTTGGATATGATTATTCTACACTATCATGCTCATATTTATAAAACTCAGTGCCTCTGTGAAAGGTAAGGATGACTACTGCGTTTGTGGTGCAATCAGAACATTGTGTTGTTGAAGTTGTTTTAACGCAAACCAAAGATGCCTTTTAAAAAACAAGTTTACATCATATTCTTATGCATGCCAGTGCTGTATGTGAGGTAATTTAAGGTGGTTCTGACAAGTGTCGTCGGCATCTTCATATCCGGTCACATAGATGGCAAGCCACTCCCACAAAGGAGGCCACACCCACAGAGTAGGTTCGAACAATTTTTGAAACCCACCACTGCTCCTTTCCATGAAGCATGTTTGATGTCCTTTGTTGAAATGCCCAGCAGAGGTCCAGACTCCAAATTCTCTTGACATGCTTTTCATCAGATCATAGAGTGACTAGACTGAGATTGTTAGCCATCCCAACTTGGTCAGTTAGAAAAGAAAGGCTCTCAAATTCATTGTTAGAGAAAGCACACTTTACTAAAGCCAAGTGGTTACAGACTAGCAAAGCCGGATCTGAAGTTTCCCGCCCAAAGCATCTGATTAACTTTTCCCTTCTCCCCACCTTTTCCCTGGTTATCTCCAATTACATTCAAACAAATTGTTTTGGTAACAGTCCCTGGCTTGGTGGGCTGGATGGTGCTACATTCCATTCCATGACCTTGGAATGGCCAGTGGCTCTCACAGGATGGCACAAAGAGTAGTTTTGATTCTCCTTATCCCAGCCTCTCCTTTAAATCCCCGCAGCTCCGTTCCCCCATTGCCTATGGCAGACTGGCATCTGGCGAAGCACAGCTGTTGTAGCAGGGTAGCAGTCCTGACAGAGATAGGATATAATTTTAGTGAAGTGGTCACATGGCCCCAGGACACTGCAAATAGCAATAGCAATAGCAGTTAGACTTATATACCGCTTCATAGGGCTTTCAGCCCTCTCTAAGCGGTTTACAGAGTCAGCATATTGCCCCCAACAACAATCCGCGTCCTCATTTTACCCACCTCGGAAGGATGGAAGGTTGAGTCAACCCTGAGCCGGTGAGATTTGAACAGCCGAACTGCAGAACTGCAGTCAGCTGAAGTAGCCTGCAGTGCTGCATTTAACCACTGCGCCACCTCGGCTCATCATAAATGTCATAAATGTGAGTCAGTTATCGAACATCTGAATGTAAAGCATATGACCTTAGGAATGCAGGAAAGGTTATAAGTGTGAAAAATGGTAATGTCAATTTTTAAGTGCTATAGTAACTTCAAATGGTCACTAAGAAAACTATTGTAAGTTGAGGACTACCTGTATAGTACAAAGAAGTTACCTGAACCATCAAAGAGAGTGCAACATTTTTATTCTTCTAAATCCAACTTAGAGCAGAGAGAGTTCCATTTGTTTTGTTAACATTAGGACACATACCATATTTTTTGGAGTATAAGACCATCTTTTTTTCCTCAAAAAAGAGGGTGAAAATCTGGGTGCGTCTTATACACTGAATACAGCATTTTTGGCCTCCAGAAACCCCACCCTCTTTGCAAAAATGGCAATGCATAGTTTTTAGGAGGCTTCCAGAGTGCTCCTGGGGGCTGGGGAGGGCAAAATGAGCAAAAAATGGCCTGTTGTTTGCTCATTTTTGCCCCCCCCCAGCCTTTAGGAGCACTCTATAAACCTTCTAAAGGCTATGCATGTCCTTTTTTTTTTTGACAAAATATGGGCCCATTTTCACAAAAAACGGGCTGTTTTGGGGAGGTCTGCAGAGTGAATACCATCTCTGATCCCGGGCTTTAAATAAATATGAGACAACAAATTTTGGTGGCTAAGTCATATTTCTAGCTGTTAAAAGACCAGGCTTCAATTTCCTTGTTGGCATAGCTGGGTGGGTGGCTGGGGGAATTCCAATTATCCCACAGAACAGAAATTGACCAAGAAAAAGATCTTTATCTTTTCTGTACATCATGAAATTCAGTTTTTTCTTGAGAGAGCATTAGGAGTTTTACTTATTTTTCCTTTTTGGCATGGCCAATTTGGCCCAGACGTCTTCTTAAGATGTCTCAGTTATTTATTCTCCATGAATCAATCTGGATTCTTTATGATCAATCCAAAGCTTAGTCAAGATGACAGATTCTGAATGGAATTTGATCTCACTGGATTTCAGCAATATCAAAACTCTGTAATCCTCCCCAGCCTTAGCTTAACTGGGTTTCAGTTTGATTTCCTTGTCCCATTTCCCTCAAAATTTCTTTGAAAATATTATTCTAAATCAAACTGAAATTAGCCCAGATGTTCATTTTGTATGTAGGAGTGAGAGCTATTTCTTTGATTGCCCCTTTGTGAGAAAAGGAATGGAAAGGGAAGGTAGGAATCCCTTAACAGAAGCCTTTTATGGATACACTTCAAATATGTATTTCCAGTTTCTTGCCTGGCTGATAGAAAACAAGAGGGCAATCAATTCCCAAATAATAATGATATTTAAGAATTCATTGACTAATTCTCTCTCTCTCTCTCTCTCTCTCTCTCTCTCTCTCTCTCTATCTCTCTCTCTCTATATATATATACATACCAGGGGTGGGTTTCTCGCCCCATTCCAACCGGTTTGGTTGGAGCGGGGCCAGCGGCGTCCTCGTGCACGCGCGCAGTGCACGCATGTGTACTAGTGCCTGTGCGATGCTCCAGCTGCTCCTGGAGGATCGCGCAGGCGCTGTATGCGTTCTGCGCATGCGTGGAAGCGCAGAACTCGTCAAAACTGGGTAAGAAACGCGGGCAGGTGGGCGGATCCTTCAGCGTTCCCGGAAGTTACTTACTTCTGGGTTCGCCGACCAACCGGTTCGCAGGGACCGCCGCGAACCGCCTGAAACCCACCTCTGATACATACACACATACATACACACACACACACACACACACATGCACACACACACACACACACACACGCACACACACACACACAGAGCTGTCTTCAACACTGACCAAAAAATATCCAACATCTTAAGAAACCTCAAAGACAAAATCCAGCTAGAAAACCAGGGAGTCTACGAAATACCATGCAAAATCTGCCCTGCAACATGAATAGGACAAACAAACAGGAGAATAAATGCACGCATTGCAGAACAAAAGAACGCAGTAAGAAAAAAAGAAAAAACTTCCTCCCTTTTCCAGCACCTTAAAGCTACAGGACATGAAATTAATTTTGAAGGAACCAGGTTAATCTCCAAAGCAGAACACTTCAACAAGAGAATAATTATGGAAGCCATCGATATAGAGAAACACTCCCACAACATGAATAAACATGACAATGCCTCCACCTACCAGACATCTGGAAGCCAGCCCTAGCCATCAAACGAGCCCCACCCACCACCCAGGCCGTTACAACACGAAACAACAATAGACACACAGCCAGCACCAATCAGCACCAATCTACCAATCATGATACAACCACACAACCAATCATTTCACTTATTGAAACAAAGCCAGCACTCCACACCCCCCGAGTGTTTGATTGCTGAATGAAAGTTGTGTTTTATTATTTTTTCTTTGTGCACATATTGTTCTGTTTCTGACCTTGCACCCCCCTCCCCTGTGGTTGTAAGCCGCCCTGAGTCCCCTCAGGGAAAAGGGCGGCATATAAATCCCAATAAACCTATAAACCTATAAACCCCCACCAAGATTTCTAGAAAGGCGGCAGCTCTGATCACACTTTAAGCCCAGAACCCAGGCTGAAGATGGTGAGTGAGACCTCATTGAAACAATTGGGCTCCATCTGGTAAAGGGGAAAATCCAACATTAGAAATTATGTTTAGTCCAGACATTTCCCCCCTATAAATAAATACCCAGGCAACGCCGAGTTATCGGCTAAATTATGATAAAACACAGCTTTAGGTTAACAAGCTGGACCAAATATCATTCTTTATTTTTTGTAGGGAACAATGAAGAATAACATGAGTGGGAATACTCAAAGCCATTAATCTTTACAAAATTCTTTATGATAGCTCGTGTAAGCCTAAAACAGAAGAAGTTGCGATGAAGAGGCTGTCAAGATTATGGAACAAATCTAAAGAGAAGTCTACTTCAAGTGAACTCAATTCTTGGTGACTTTATGGACACATCCATGATTTTTCCTTGGAATAGCATTGAAGTGGTTTTGAACCTATTGAAGAATTTAGAGAATACTGCGGCAAAAATCAACACTAGGAACAACATACTCCAGAAATTACCGTATTTTTCAGAGTATAAGAAACACCTTTTTCCCTCAAAAAAGAGGCTGAAAATCTGGGTGCGTCTTATACATTTTGCCCCTTCACCAAAATGGCAATGCATAGCTTTTAGGAGGCTTTCAGAGAGCTCTTGGGGGTTTTTTTTTGCTCAATTTTGCCACCTCCAGCCCCCAGGAGTACTCTATAAGCCTCCTAAAGGCTATGCATGCTCTTTTTGTTTTTTGACAAAAAACAGGCCATTTTTGGCTCGTTTTTGCCCCACATGAGCACTCTACAAGACTCTTAAAGGCTATTCATGCCCTTTTTTTAAAAAAAAAACTAGGCTGGTTTTCGCAAAAAAACAGGGCATTTTTGGAAGGTTTGCAGAGTGTAAAAACTTTTTTTTTTTAAATTTGCCTCTTCAAAATCTTGGTGCGTCTTGACTTCCTGGGGGCGTGGCCTGTTGCCGAGGAGGGCTCCACCGAGCTCCTCAGAGATCTGGTCTGTATATCTAAATAAGATCATAGATAGCACCCCTTTTTGGCTAAAAAAGGGGCAGGGAGTAGCTCTATAGGCTAGGGTCTATTCGTAAGCCACAGCCTTTTTCTTTTTTTTGGCTGTGGATAGAGATTAGATCCAGCCGGAGCAGAGCTTTTATCTCCAGCCAGTTCTTCTCAGCTGCCTTTTTTTTTGGCAGCCCCAGACAGGCTAGCCCCCCCCAGGACAAAACAAAGTTTTTTTCAAGCTAGAATTGATATGGGCGGGTCCCACCCCTGTGAGATTTATGCTTTTATTACTATCTTAAATACCAGCCCCATTTGTCTTAGAGACTTCTTTGTCTAAATGGACTTCAAAATGGCGATTTCTCTCCGTGGATGATTGATAGTGGATGTACTTAGCCGGTTTTACCTTCCTGCAGACCGCTCCTTAACAAAATAAACTCTTCTTCTTTGGAAATAGAGGGGAGCAAAGCGCTGCTTACTTGTTTATTTATTATGGCACCCAGGTCAAAGAAGCGTCTTGCTACAAATGTGTCTAAAGAATTTAAAGAATTTTTACTGGAACCACAGCCTTTGTCTCCTATGCCCTCTACTGGAGAATTTTTAACACAGGAATATTTCTTTAAAATGTTTAATGCCTTTAAACAAGAAATTAAGGAATTTGTATTGGAACTATATGATGATTTAAAGTCTAAAGTTAATCAAATGAAGGCGAATACGTTTGCAGCCGTGTCTGCCCTGTCAGATTACTCTGCTGAAATAGAGAACAAATTGGAAAGTTTGGAGAAGGCTAATTTTAATTTGACTACCAATATTCAAATTTTACAACAAAAAATTAGAGACAATGAAGAACAGCTCATGATGATAAATTTTAATAGGAAGGCATTTGCAATAAGAGTCAGAGGATTCCGTGAAAAGGAGCAAGAGAATCTGAAACAGACCTTTGCTGAAGCCTTCAGCCATGCGGTGGGAAGCCCGGGACTTAACTTTGATTGGCAGATTCGGAAAATCTATCGCCAGAACTCATTGATAGCGGAACAGCGACAGCTCCGGAGGGACATAATTATACATTTCTCTACAAAAGAATCTAGAAATTCGATTGTGCAAAAGTTTCATAATAACAGTCTCCGAGTTGATGACCAGGACCTGATTGTCTTCAAAGATATTCCTTTCCAGATGCTGAAAGCAAGAAGGGATTACACCTTTTTAACTAAGGAGCTTAGGAGTCAACAGATTCGATACAGATGGGAGGCCCCTGCCGGCATCACGGTTACATTTGAGAATCAAAGATTTCGTCTTAACTCTGTTTCGGAGGCTCAAGATTTCTATTGCAGGATTCTGAAGGCGGGACTTCCTGACTCGCTTGGAAGAGAGGAGAGACAAGCGGAAGGAGAAGGCAAACGGCAGGCCATGTGGTTGCAAGATGGAGGGGGTAGCCCTTCCTCCCTCGGAGAAGCAGAAAAACGGAGATCGAGAATTTAGACATTTCAAAATATTCGCCAAAGTTGAGGACTGAATGGGGGTTTGAGACCTCTCTCCGGTAGAAAAAGCGGACTAATTCTTATTAGAAGGGAAAGCTGGGTGAAACTACTTTGAGCTAGATTTTAAATTAACGTTAGCATAAATTTGATAGTGGTAAACATTAGACAAGCAAGGGATGAGGGTAAAATATATGTGGAATGATTTACGTTGTTTAAGGCTTATTAGAACAGAAAGCCGGTTGGGATTATCTTAAGTTAAGTGTAAAAAGAATGCGGAATGATTTATGTTGTTTAAACTTTGTTAGAAGGGATTACTTTAAAACAGAAGGTTAACCGACTCTTGCTGAAAGTATTATTTGAATATGTGGAATGATCCATGCTATTTAACTTTTATTAGAAGGGAAAGTTGGTTGAAATTGCTTTGAGTTAGATTTTAAACAAATGCTAGTATAAATTTGATAGTGGTAAATATCAGACAAGTAAGGGATGAGGGTAAAATGCATGTGGAATGAACTACGTTATTTAAATCCTATCAGAAGAGAAAGTCGGTTGGAATTATCTTAAGATAGAAATTGATTTCTGTGTAAAGTAATATTTGATCTACGCTGCTTAATTTTACTAAGAAGGGGAAGCTTGGCTAGATTATTTTGAATTACTGTTTGAAAAGGAGGTTAAGAAAGATCATTTACGCTGTTTAAATTTTACTAGAAGGGAAAGTTTGATTACTCTTCTGTAAAGTCATATTTGAATATGTGGCATGAACCACGTTGCTTAAATCTTATCGGAAGGGATCATGAGGTTTAGGAAGAGGAACGGGAGAGTCTACAGAAGGTTGGGGTAAATAGCAAAGAAGTAAGAGACGAGAATAAAATATAGATAGAATGATTTATACTATTTAAGCATAGATAAAGATGGGGGGTTGAGATCAACACAAAGAGTGGTTTCCTTTTTTTTTCTTTTTTTTTTCTTTTCTCTTTTCTTTTCTCTCTTCTTTTTTTTTCTGTTTTTCTTTCTTTTGACATATTACTTTTATTTTTTAATCCATATGTATACAAGATATTTTAGACAGAAGGTAGTGCCAGGTGTGGGCCCTGGGAAGTCGGGAGGATTGGGGATGGGGATTTGTGGGGGTGGGGGTGGGGGGGTGTTAACATAGTCCTAATAAGAACAAGAATGTATTTATATACGGTGGTTCTTTTTTTATTTTATTATTTTTTTTTTCCCTTGGTTCATTTTACTTTTATCAGATCAAACAACACTCGAATAAAGGCATACACCAAGGAGGGAGGTAGAGGGAAAGAAGAGGGAGGAGTAAGGAAGGAGTAAGGGGAATGTAAGGAAGGTGTCTGGGGAGTAAGGGGAGAAGGAAGGTTTGAGGGGAAAGGGAAGTAGGAGGGGAGTGTTAGAGGGAGAAAGGAAAGTTGGAGGGGGTAGATGGGGTGTATGGAGGATGGAAGGGTTAGGTGGGGTTGTGAATGATGAGTTGTGTTTCCTTTTTATTTCTTTGTTTTATTCCCTTTTTCTTTTTTTCTTTTCGTATAGTAAATACCCTGTATATAAGTGATTGCAAATGGAATGTGAAAAATGAATAAAATATATTAAAAAAAAAAAAATCTTGGTGCGTCTTATACTCCGGTGTGTCTTATACTCCAAAAAATACGGTAGGTGGAACTAAATGGGGAGTTTCAATTGTCACCCTCAGATCATCAGCACTAGAGTTGGTCTATTCCACAACAGAATACTGTGCCCCTGTATGGCTTAACAGCTGCCATACTAGTAAGTTACATGCCAGAGTCAAGGACACCATAAACATGATAAAAGGATGTATTAAAATCACTTCAGCTTGCTGGCTTCCGCTTCTGAGCCATATGGCACTGCCAGCTTTATGAAGGCAAGATGCACTGAGAGAATATAGAAAACTTATGAACAACTCACTCCTACCGGTGCATGCCAACTTTCCTCATTTATCAGCAGGAAGACTCAGATCCAGGAAGCCCCCACTGGCATTGGACAACATCTGCCCATCAACTTTAACACCGATTCCCAATGGAAAGCCAAATGGGTTGCTGAATGCCCAGACACAGGAAAACATATAAATGACCCCACAGAAAAGGTGCCAGGATGTGAATTACCATGGACAAGCCTGAATATGCTTTGCACCTCACATATAGTCTGCTGGGACTCAATATAAATTGGGTTTAATATTTTTCCCTCGGTGTGACTGCAGAGTTCCAGGTCAAATTGTAGATCGCATCATGACCGCCTGTAAGTTGCGGGCATATACCGGTCCTGTATCTGATTTTTAAAAAAATATAACCAATGCTGCATTTCAAAGGTTACATGGCTTAGACATTGATATTTGAACATAGATCTTTTTAACATTTATATTTTATTAGGTTCTACTAATCTGGTTGAAATGTTAATATATGCTGCTAGTCCATGTAGGATATGCCATACGCTAAATAAATATATGAAGAATGTCTGATCAAAGAAGAATTGATGTCTTTGAACTGTAGTGTTGGTCAAGGGTGGGTTGCTACTGGCATTACTGCCGGTTCACTTCATGCATTTGCCTGTCACACATTGCTTGCACATGCACAGTTGTCTGTAAATTGTTCTGTACCTGCGCAAAATATTATAAAATGACCAAAAAGCATGCTGGCTTTAGCATGGGTGACTGGGGAACACCCAGTCGGGGGTGGGGTGGGGGGTGGCCAGGCTGCTGTCCCTACCGATTCAGCGACCCAGTCCCAATTGACACTACTGGTTCACCCAAACCGGTGTGAACTGGTAACAACCCACCTCTGGTGTTGGTGTAAATTATATCATGGACAGTCAAAACAACTGATGGAGAGGTATTGAATCATATAAAACCAGAAACATCACTAGAAGCCAAAATCACAGGACTATGTCTGATTTACTTTGGCCATGTCATGCATACAAATTCATTGGAGAAATCAACGATGCTAGGAATGGTCAATGGATCAAGAAGAAGGGGCAAGCAAAGAACTCACTGGCTTGATACCATCAAAGCTGATTCAAAGATGGGCATCCAACCACTGACAGAAGCTGTGCTTGTCAGGGTGGAATGGAGAGCACTTAGCTATAAAGTCACCAAGAGTCAGACATGACTGAAGAGTTAAAACTACCGGTATGAGCTGCTAAGCTCATATTCAATATATTCAAGGTCACAGAATCACATCAGAGGTGGTATTCATCCAATTCTGACCAGTTCTGGTGAACCGGTAGCAGAAATTTTGAGTAGTTCGGAGAAGTGGCAAATACCACCTCTGGCTGGCCCTGCCCCCATCTATTTGCTGCTTCCCTAGTCCCAGCTGATCGGCGTCGCAGCTGATCTGGGTCTTCTTCTGTTGCCCTGCACAGAAGAACAGAATGGAAAAGCAGGTTAGTGGGGTGGGAGAGGAGTGGGGATTTTACAGTATCCTTCCCCTGCCACATCCACTAAGACACGCCCACCAAACCACGCCCACAGAACCAGTAGTAAAAAAGTTTAAATCCCACCACTGAATCACACATTCAATATATTCAAGGTTATAGAATCACCAAAAGTGGCTTCCACAAAGATCCAACATGCTGTCTCCTTGCACCATGAATGAATGCAGCTATGAAAGTGGTTTCTAACCAGAAAATAACGTCAGGATGGAACGTTGTTTTGACCCATCGGTTGGAACTGTTGCTTGAACCTTCCAAAATGAAAGAGAAGTCTGATTTAAGGGGCCTGCTAGGAACGAACAACCATAGCAAAGTCTGGAGGTACTAATGAAAACCCTCTTCCCATAAAGCCACATAACAATGGCTCAAGGAGATTTCACATCTTCCTGGTTGGCATTAAAAAGTCACCTAACATGGGTTTATCTACTGAATAGTCCAAAGCAAATTAGCTGTACATATTGTTGGACTATTACATTACATTTTGTGGTGAAACTCATACGTTCTACTCATTCGTAATTTGAGTTCTCTTGTTATTGCTGATTATTCAGTGCTTTGCATCTGCTAAAATTTAATCACACCTTCTTCTCAAGAGTTCTTGTCAAGCAGAATAGGCACTGGGGCATTAGATATATTTCATACCTGCATGCGTGCACATACACACACAGACTGACAGACCACCTTGACATAACACCTGATGTTAACAATGACTTTTTTGATTGTTTTCTGCAAATGGAAGAAACGTGAAAGATTCTGCTGCCATACCAGGCTGACTGAAGATGGAATCAAAACCTGTCCAATTAAACCAGTGAAAGTCACCTTTCCTTGAGGAAAGGCATCAGATGACTGAGAATTGCCAACTAGAAGTTCTACTACACAAGCTGTCTCGGATGGCATTGATCTGAGTTGACTTTGGTGTGGGAAGGACTCTGACAAGTCAGCACTATACGGGCAACATGATTTTGCTCACCAAATGAGAAGATACTGTGGGACATCACTAACATGGATATGTCTGGAGGAAGGGAAACTCACTTCACAATACTATGAAGATCAACACAGTGTTGAAGAGCAAGAGGATGGGGACACTGTGTACAGACATATACACGCACCCTAGGTAAGGTAAAGATAAAGGTTCCCCTCGCACATATGTGCTAGTCATTCCTGACTCTAGGGGGCGGTGCTCATCTCCGTTTCAAAACCGAAGAGCCAGCACTGTCCGAAGATGTCTCTGGGGTCATGTGGGGCCATGACTAAATGCTGACGATGCATGGAACACTGTTTCCCACCAAGGTGGTTCCTATTTTTCTACTTGCATTTTTACATGCTTTCAAACTGCTAGGTTGGCAGAAGCTGGGACAAATAACGGGAGCTCACTCCATTACATGGCACTAGGGATTCAAACCACTGAACTGTCGACCTTTCTGATTGATAAGCTCAGTGTCTTAGCCACTGAGCCACCATGTCCCACATGTACCCTATGTTCTATTTATTTCAGTGAATACAGTTTGAGAATTAAGAAAAACAAAGGAATGATTAGCACTATTTGTTGACTTTTGCAACTAGCACATTGGAGATAGCTGCCATCCTTGAAGGAGTTTGGTTACTAAGAATGATCGCATGCACATATGCATACATAATGCATTTGCAATTCAGTTATAGGACTGAATTATGTGTGGGAGTGAGTATTAAAATTGTCTGGAAACTTCAGTTGGTTCAGTTTGTAACATGATTTTTTTCAAGTCAGACAAGTATGGTGCCTTACAACATAGAGATTAATTACAGAATATTTCTATGTAGTAGTTGGCCAATTTATTTCTGAGTGCCTATATATCAACTTCCATCCATTTGGGCTAGAGAAGCATATTCTGGGTGTCGGCTGTGGTGTATCATGATTGATAGGAATAAGAAAAAAATATTTTCTCTGTAGCTGGTGGTTTGGTGGATCCCTAGTTTCATGAATCAAATATATCTTAGGAATCAAATATTTTGACATCAATCCCAGGAAAAATCCTAAAAAAGATAATCAAGCAGCAGGCTTGCAAATATTTAGAAATGAACAAGAAGATTACCAGAAGGCAGAGTGTTTTCATTACAAATAGGTTGTGCCAAACAATTCTTATTCCTTTCGTTGGGAATGTGGCTAGATTAGTGGACCAAAGGTATGCTGTGAATCTAATATACTTCAGTAAGGCATTTGATAAAGTAGGGCATAACCACCTTCTTGAGATCCTTGCACAATGTGGGATTGATCACTACCAGATGTATTTGCAGTTGGCTGAACAACAGTAGCATGGTGTGGTCCTTGATGGATAAATATCCACATGGAAGGGGGTTCCGAATGGAGTATTACAAGGTTCATTACTGAGCTTCATCATAGGTGAGGAGTAGAGTAGAGTAGAGTAGAGTAGAGTAGAGTAGAGTAGAGTGTTGGCCCGTACCAAGTGAAGCCAACTCTTACCTCACTTAATTCACGTGTTGGCTCTGACCCTGTTTCCCCCTCCCCCCAAGGTGTGTTATCCATCACATTCCCCAACAAAGCAATTTTGCGGGTTGTAGTCACTCTCTCTGGGCACTGTGGATTGGAGATGGCCTTGACATTTGCCAGCTTGAATGTGATTTGTTTTGACTGAGATGCAAACTCCTGGATACAGCTGTGAGGCTCAATTCCCCATCCTGAGAGCAGGTCAGGAAGACTTCATGACTTGACAGAATAGAAGAGAACAGAACAGAATAGCAGAGTTGGAAGGGACCTTGGAGGTCTTCTAGTTCAACCCCCTGCTTAGGCAGGAAACCCTACACCACTTCAGACAAATGATCATCCAACATCTTCTTAAAAATTCCCTGTGTTGGAACATTCACAACTTCTGGAGGCAAGTTGTTCCACTGATTAATTGTTCTAACTGTCAGGAAATTTCTCCTTAGTTCTAGGTTGTTTCTCTCCTTGATTAGTTTCCACCCATTAAATTTTGCGAATGAAACAAAAGTGGGGGATTGTAACATTTCAGATGACTTGCTGAAGATGCAAAAGGATCTTTGGAACATTGAGCTCTTTCCAGTGAAACATTCTTCAACGGTGAGAAATGTAAGGTGCTAAACGTAGGCAGAAAAAAAAAGACCCCCAGATGCACAGGTACAAAACAGATGGTCTCTAGCTTGGAAGCAGAGCTTATAGGATGGATTCGGAGTCCTGGTTGACCACAGTTGACACATGAGTGTTTTGCAGCTTCCAAAAGGACCAATAAAGTTTTGGTTTCCATCAACAGAAGCATAAGTGTCAAGATCACAAGAAGTAATAGCACCACTTTCTGCTGCACTGGTCAGACCACAGCTGGAATACTGTGTCTAGTTGCAGTCACCACAATTCAAGAACAATGCTGAGGAACTGGAAGTTGTCCAGGGATGGGATTCAGCCGGTTCTCACTTATTTGGGTGAACTGGTTGGCTCAGATGATCAGATGGGCCCGCCCCCTCGCCCCTGTGCTTTACTTACCTATATCCTCTCAGCTGATTCACGTGGCAGAGTGGATTGCTGTGCCCCAGCTGTGTTACTCCCCAGAAGTAACATGGAAGATACGTTTTGTTAAAACTGTGCACGCACGGGAAGCACACTATCACCAAACCAGTTGTTAAACCAAAAGGCTCCCACCACTGAAATTGTCCACAAAAGAGTAACAAAAATTATAGGGGACTTAAAGTTTAAACTCTGAAGGAACTAGTGATGTTTGCCCCAAGAAGAAAAGGCTGGAGGGAAAGAATGATAACAATTTCCCAATACACATTATAGAATAGAAACAAAATATTTCTGATGGAAGAGGATAAGGGTTGCCTGCACTTTGCATAATCTCAGCATTTTTGTGGAGAGTGAAATTCTTTGCTTACAATACATATAATACTGGGCGAAATTTAAAATTCATGGCTTTATGCTTTTGGCTCAGTTTTTAACTAGATGTCAGGCGAACGTTCCCGCCTTATTAAAACCACCATAATTTAGAAGAATTCAAAACCATCCTTCTCCACTCTCTTTACAAGCTTTGTTATTTGTTAAGCTATTAAATATGAGACATCATCTTTCACATTTTGCTAACAGAATCCTTAGAGTAGCATTTTCCCCCCTTGTTTGGAAAGCAAGAAAATATAAGACGAAAATAGGAAGTTACAGTAAATCTTTTGGTGCAATAGAAAATACACCTTGTTTTTTTCTTTTCTAGTAGTAATAATAAAAAGAATAATAAGGAAAATTCACTGCTGCTGGGCTAGCTGGAAGCCCTTGACAATTTTAAGAGCAAAGCAGTCTGCCTGAAATTATAATGTAAATCAAACTTTGCTTCTCTGACTTCCTATGAATGTAAGCATCTTCAGCTTGGTTTTTATTTTTTAACTGGAGTGATAAATCTATATCTGAGTTGCATCATATTGGATTACAGATCAGGCACTTGTTTTTTAATGCTCTTTTCCCCCCAAAACCAAAACCAAACTTCTTCCACAGGGAAAAGTTACATGCAGAGGGAACTTCTCATACGGTTTTAAGAGACCTCCAAAAGTTGTTATAAATTGGAAATTTTAATATGATAGATCATAATTATGTGCCATCAAGTCATTTCTGACTCCTGGGGATTACACAGATAGATTTTTCTCTATGAAATGTAACAGAAGAGGATAAGAATTAAATATCTAGCAGGAGAGCTCTCATGGTAACTGTGTTTGATTTTAATTATATTTAAATATAATTCAAGTGTTCCTTTGGTTCTCACACCCTTTATTCGATTTTGTAGTTTTCCCTCTGGAAGAGATGGCAATAATTTTGTGTGTGCACGCAGCAGTGGTGGGTTTCAAAAATTTTTAGAACCTCTTCTCTAAGTGTGGCCAGCTTTGTGGGAGTGGCTTGCCGGCCATGTGACTGGGTGGGAGTGGCTTGCTGGCCATGTGACTGGGTGGGAGTGGCTTGCCAGCCATGTGACTGGGTGGGCGTGGCCAACTTATATAATGTGGTGAAACTCACTTAACAACGCCCTTGCTTAGCAACCAAAATGTTGGCTCAGAAACTCTGGCATTTGAGGCACGCAAGTCTTAAAGCTGTCAAGTTACAAGACCCGTGCACCCCTAACCCTTTAGAAAAAAATACCCAGGGGTGTTCAAACTTGTCAGCTTTAAGACTTGTGGACTTCAACTCCCAGAATTCCTCCTCCAGTCATGTTGGCTCAGGAACTCTGGCATTGAAGTGTGCAAGTCTTAAAGCTGTCAAGTTACAAGACCCTTGCACCCCCTAACCCTTTAGAAAATAAAATCTCAGGGATGTTCAAACTTGACAGCTTTAAAACTTGTGGACTTCAACTCCCAGAATTCTTCCTCTCACTCTTCTTCTTGATGATGTGCCAGTGACGTGCAGTGAGGGATACCGTTGGTGAGGCAAGAGCGCGGCAGCGACAAGAAGCAACGTCCCCGCCGCTGTGTCCGACAGGCGTCTCTCGTTTATGATGGACATAAACGCGAGATGCCTGTCGGACACAGCGGCGGGGGTGTTGCTTCTCACCGCTGCCGCGCTCTGCTGCCTCACCCCCCGCCTCCTCCGTCCCCGCTGACATTCTTGGGAGCAGGTCGGGTGGCTGGCTGGCTGGGAGGAGAAGAGCGGTGAGTCTTTGTGCTGGCTGGCTGGCCGGCCAAGCAGGAAGCAGGTTGGGTGGGGGTGAGTGGCTGGCTGGCTGGGAGAAGAGCGGTGAGTCCCTCCCCAGCCAGCCACAAGGGCTCACCGCTCTTCTCCTCCTCGTCCTCCCCGCTCGGTGCTGGGCTGGCTGCAGAAGAAATGGCGGCTGGTGAAAGAAAAACCTCTCCAGAATCACCCTTGCACTTGCGCAGTCGCTCAAGTGCAAGACATGATTCGCTGCTCCCAGATCAGGAGGCGGGAGAATCAGTGCCTCTTTTGCATATTAAATCTTTTGCTTTTTAACTCTGCCTTAACTTTTAAAAGGCGAAAAATTCCTTAAGCAAAAGAGGCCACAAGTTCTCTGGCCTCCTCCTAGTTAACACTGAGAGCAGACACCAAGCCACTGTGACTTGAAATCTGGTAGCAACTATTCTGGCTTTAATTCATTAAAAAAAATATTTAAAACTCTTTCCTTTCTCTCGGGAGACTGGGGAGGCTCCGCCTCCCTTGCCTCTAGTGACTGCACGTCCCTGTGATGTGCGGATGGGTGGGGGGAGGGAGCTGGAACCGGTTCTAAATTGCACTGTAGATTTGTGGAACCTCTTTTATAGAAGAGGTTAGAACTGGCAGGAACCCACACCTGGTGCGCCCCTTTCATTCTTCCTGATACTATATAAAGACCCTGCATCTATCTTCTTCTGCTCTGGGGACAATAAAAAGAACGCTTCCCTTTCTGAAACTTTCATCTTTCTACAATTATTCATGTTGTAGGAATGGAATCAGGGGTTTTCAACCCATTGGCTAATCAACATCTCTCTTGTTTCAGCAGTTAACAAAATCCACATGAAAACTCCCTACGGCAGCTAACCTTTTCAGGATTGAATGCCCAAAGTGCATGCACAAAATCCACATGAAAACTCCCTAGGGCAGCTAACCTTTTCAGGATTGAATGCCCAAAGTGCATATGCACATGCACATGTGAATGCGCATATGTGCCTGAACCACCAAGATGCAATGTGTGGTGCAGCACCTGTGCATGTGCCCTGCCCTCCGTGCATGCATGTGCACCCCACGAATGCTCCCACTCCCTGTGCATGCATGTATAGCCACACGCATTTGCATGTGTTCCCCTGCCCCCACCCGCCTATGCATGCATGTGTGCATGTCTCCTGCATGCACCCTTCCCCCTGCACACACCCCACCCCCATGAATGCACAGTGGACCCGAAGACCAGCTGGCTGGTGGGAGGCATGCATGCATGCATGGCAAAGCTGAACTGGGGCGATGACTTCCATGCCATTAGAGAGGGCGCTGCGTGTCACCTCTGGCACGCGTGCCATAGGTTTGCCATCACGGCCCTAGGGGAAAAGTCTGATTTGTTCTAGTTGGGCTTCAGAATACAAGATTAATAACTGGTAAACCCAGTATTAAAATAGCCCCTCAACATGCATACACACTCTGTTGTAACTTCTTCTGCTCCACCATCTCCCATTACGATGTCTGTTCTGCTATGAATATTCTACTTTCATCTGTTTCCTTTGAGAGAACTGGCCTGGGTCTCTGAAACCAGCCAAGGTTGTCACAGCAAAACTTGATAATGTATCAGCTATAAAAAGCTTTTGATGATTGGAGACCCTTAAGGAAACATTCCAAGGAAGGAAACAACTGTGCTCCCTGCTCAGAGGCAGAACATTTGGCATTGTTCCCAGGCAGTGGTGGGATTCAATTTTTTTTTTACTATGGGTTCGATGGGTATGGCTTGGTGTGTGTGGCATGGCTTGGTGGGATTGGAAGGGAAGGATACTGTAAAATCTCCATTCCCTCCCGATCAGCTGGGATTCGGGAGGCAGAGAATAGATGGGGGCAGGGCCAGCCAGAGGTGGTATTTGCCAGTTCTCTGAACTACTCAAAATTTCCTCTACTGGTACTCCGGAACTGGTCAGAACCAGCTGGGTTCATGTGGTAGAATCAACAAAAACCTGTGCTTGTATATGCACCAAAGGCTGGAGAATCAGTGGTGGGATTCAAATAATTTAAAAACCGGCTCTCTGTCCTAATGATTTCTTTTAACAACCAGTTCACCAAACTGCTCAGAAAGCTACTGGTCAGAACCTGCTGAATACCACCTCTGTTCCCAGGGAAGGAAGCAAATGAATCAAACATGGCTTCCCAGTTTGGCCAACCTGGCTATTCCCATCATATTCTCCCAGGTCCTGTTCAGAAGTTCTGGAGTCTGAAATGCCTGGAAATGCTCTTCAGTCAGGGCTGGTCAGCTTGACCATGCCTCAACCATAGGCTTTAAAAGCTCTGTCATGCTTGACTGCTATCAAGCTAAGAAGGTCAAACTTTGGCTTACGTATGAAACTTTACAGGGTCCAGAGAAGAAAAATCCCAGGATGAAAGGCCAAAGCCCACCAGGTAGGTTAATGTAGTGGGTCCAAAGAAAGGTATGTCAAAAAGTCAAAATAATGGATTTGTTCCTTCATGGAGAAAAATAATAACCTTGGAAACCCAAAGTTGGCAAAAACTGTCCTAATGCCTGTTGTACCAGCCTGTTCATGTCAATCCAAATGTTGATTGACTGAAGGGAGTATTTGAGGAACAGAGTGTGGTGTGAAGATGATGCAGTTGGAAATGTTCTTCTTGTTGTATCTTTATATCAGAGTTAGATGTTTGCATGTTTAGCTACCACCCTTGTAAACCAAGAAGCAGAAGCATTGTTAAAAAGTTAGTGACTGCTTTGTTTCCATTCGACAGAGTTCTCATTTCATTCTGAGCCTGGAGGCGGGATTCAGAATTGATTCTGAACTCACTTCTATATAGAATCATTTGTTTCGATCCTTGTCCACATCAGCAGGAGGAGGGGTACAAACAGGCATTTTGATGTAAAATAGGGGTGTCAAACCAGTGGTGGGTTCCTCTCCCCATCGCTAGCAGTATGCTCTGCATGGGGCTGGGTGTCCTGGTCGTGCACGTATGCTGCGCTTGCTCGTGCACTCCGCCGCCCCTGCGACACCCAGCTGCTTGTCGGAGGTTGCACAGGTGCCGCATACTGTGTGTGCATGCGCAATTGGCTGGTAGCTTGAAAAACAGGTATGAAACGCGGGTGGGTGGGCCAAACAAGCCACTGTACTGGTACGGTGGCCGTTGTTCCTGGCTACTACCGGTGCAACCATACCAGTCTGTACCAGCTGGAACCCACCACTGTGTCAAACGCCTTCATTGATGGACATATCAGGGTTGTGTTTGACCTCAGGGGGTCAGGATGGGCATGGCCAGGATGGGCATGGCCAGGATGGGCATGGCCAGCTTGATGTCACTTGTGTTGGGAGTGTCTGTAGTGGCCTGAGTGCTCTGCCAGCAAAAATGGGCCAGCAAAAACAGGCTCATGAACTCCTTAAATCACACCCACCCACCCCACTATCAAAGTGGATCCTGGGCACTGTGCTGCAATGGAGAAATGGGCAATGCACTGGCTTCCCATTGGTCTCTGGACACGCTTCAAGGTGCTAGTCGTTACTTTTAAAGCCCTACATGGTATCGGACCTGGTTACCTGAGAGACCGCCTCCTGCCAGTCACCTCCCAAAGACCTATTAGATCCCACAGACTAGGCCTCCTCCGGATTCCATCTGCCGGCCAATGTCGGCTGGCGACCCCCTGGGGGAGGGCCTTCTCTGTGGCTGCTCCGGCCCTATGGAACAATCTCCCTGTTGAGATCCGGACCCTTACTACCCTTCCGGACTTCCGCAAAGCAATTAAGACCTGGCTGTTCCGGCAGGCCTGGGGCTGTTGAATTATCCAGCCCCATCCAATGTTATGTCTGTCGCTGAATTTTTAATTGTTGTTTTTATTTTTGTACCCCCCTTCCCTTCTTATTGTTAGCCGCCCTGAGTCTTCCGGGAGTAGGGCAGCATACAAGCTAAATAAACTGAACTGAACTGAATGAACCTGCTGGTGCAAGGGAAGGAGAAGTCTGCTTTCCTTCTTTTTTCTCCTTGCTCCTCTGGCTGCTCCGTTTCCCATTGCTCCATTGCAGCACAGTACCCAGGATCCACTTTAATAGCAGGTGTGTGTGTGTAATTTAACAACCAGTTCTCCCAGGGTCAGGTGGCCATTGCAGGAGGCTCATTGAGCATGTGCGGTGGAGCTGGAGGATGGGGATGCGCCATGCCTCCCACGATGGCCAGCCTGAATCGGTTGTTAAATTATTTGAATGCCACCACCGATTGTATGCCAAGCAGGCAGATGTATAACTCAAACTAAGAAAATTTCTGGGGGAAAGAAGGTGTGAATCTCAACCCTGTCATTGTTTCATTCTTTATTATTCATTCATCTCAATTTATGTTTGCTAACACAAGCAAAAAAGAAAAAAAAAGATCCATCTCTGTTTTTAATGCATTTTGCATGCCTAAAAAACGCCACTATTTCATATGGAACGCTCCTTATGTATGGTTTTAATATATGCTTTCTTATGTGCCCTGTTTCCCTGAAAATAAGACCTCCCTGGATAATAAGTCCAATCAGGCTTTTGAGTGCATGCACTAAAGTAAGCCATCCCCCCAAAATAAGCCCTCCACAAAAATATTGCAACACAGCAGCAGCCATGAGGTGACCACGCTCACTGCCTTCTGCACCTCAAAAATAATAAGACCTCCCCGAAAATAAGGCCAAGTGCTTATTTCAAGGGTCAAAAGAAAATAAGATCCTATCTTATTTTTGGGGAATCACGTTACTTCGGAATAAATAGATTAATGACAAATAGAGCCAGTGTCAGGCCTGCAGTCATATTCCTTTTAGGATCTTTGGCCAGCCACACTCTCTATTATTTTACTATGCTGTTTCATTAGTGGGGTAATTGGGACGAGAATAGTAAGGAGTAGAATGTGTTGTTGTCAAAATAAAAGATTCCTTTCTAGAAGCTTTGTCTCTGCACCTGACCGGAAGTGGATGGATGGAAATGCCAGCATGGCAGTGGAAGATTGGCCCATGTGATGGACTTGTGGGTGTGGGGGCAAGATCATGAATTTTCAACGGGGTAGGGAAACCCTAGGAACCTTTCAGATTCAGGTTTCCACAGATGTGCCAACATGTCCCTCTTAATAAATTGGAAGTTTGAGGAAATGCCTGCCTTGGACTCTGATTTAATTTTGGATGATATTTGGAATGCTGACAGCCAGCACATTTGTAACTGAGAAGACCTGAGCTATCTCTGTGGGAACAAAATCCATACTGGTGGATCTTGTGTCAATCTCTCCAAAAAGAGACTGGGATGAATTTCTTTGCCTCGCACATATGCAGTTCATTGGCCGCAGAAGGTGTTGCTATTTTTGGAGAAAGAAGCCTTATCAGTCTAGACATGCCTTCCCAGCATTGTTCAATGAAACCCACTTAGCATTTCCCAAATGTGATCACGCTGCCTTTACCTCTTTTTTCACCCGCACATCTTATGCTCATCATTTCTTGGACTGGTGGGGTGCAAATTAAAAAAAAAAAGAGTGGGACGTGTCCTGCCATGTGGCAGGCAGGGTGGCTCTTAAATTAGGGAACCTGCTGACAGTCACAGTGGAACGGCCAAAAAAAGATGCTCACCGATCAAGACTTGCCAGCAGACAAGTTGTCTAAAGAGCTAATCCACCATCCGTATTCATTCTCAACAGTTCAGGTGTCAGATCTGCAATTATATTCCTTTTAGAATTTTGGCGTGCCACACTTTCTCTTATTTCATTATGCTGTTTCATTAATATAGTCAATGGGAGGGGGGAATAGACAGGAGTAGGATTGTGGAATGTATTGTTATCATTCTTTTCTAGAAGCCAAGGTCATCTTTGGTCTCCGCACTTTTACACCTGACCGGAAGCAGCTGGGTGGAGATGCCAGTGTGGAAGAAGATTGGACCATGTGATGGATTGTGGGTGTGAGGACATGATCATGAACTTTTAACTGGGTGGGATTCTGATGTCATTTCCAGAATTGGGATTAACACAGATGTGCTAAGATGTCTGCTTTATTAAATTGGAACTTTAAGGATCGTTTTGCCTTGGACTCTGATTTAATTCTACATGATACTTGGAACGCTGACATCAGGATTGAAAGATAGCCCTGTTCTAGCAACAGGTCATTTGAACATTGATTTGGTGGTGAGAATGGGGGATGAGTGAAGCTGTATCAATGATAATATTCTGAACTTTGTGGGATATCACCAGAGGTGGGCTGCACTTACGTTCATAAGCGATTCGCTGGTTGTGAGCGTGTACACCAGAGGTCACTTCCTACCTATTCAGCCCGGTTCAGCTGAATAGGTAGCAACTCCAGTGGACTCATGACCATACTGGTTCAATTCTCAGTGGCGCCATCTTGATTTTCTGTTCTGCACATGTGCAGAACAATCTTCCTTCAAAAAATGTAATTTTTATTCCTTTTTTCAAGTTGCGCACATGCGCAGATTGTTTTAAGTGCAAATGCACACGTGCACAGACAGAGCACGCATCTGGTGTACTAAGCAAGCAAGTGCACACCCAATTTTTTGGGCGCCGAACCGGTAGTAACGGCAGCTGGAACCCACCCCTGGTGCACACGCCTCTTTGGGAGTGAAATGGAGCTTTATTTTATTTTTTTATAGTATTTATTGAATTTTCCGACATTTAGAAGACAAAATACAAAACACAAATTACACTTATAACAGCTTTTCCATTTCAGTATCAATATCTTTCGTAACAATCCTATTTACGAAAATTCTATCTCCATTTCACTATCCTAAATTATATTCTTATGTTTAGGTTACAATAGCATCAATATCACACGCCCCTTTGGGAGTGAAATAGAGCTTTAAAGAAGCAGGTAATCAAGTCAGGCAGCTTCAGTGATTAAAGCAGGGGCAGCACGAAACTCAGCTGGGCAGCGAGGGTGGAGAGAACAAGCCAGGAAGTTAGTTATAAATGGATAGCCGGTGGGCCCAGCCAGCGATCAAAGCTAAGAGGCAGTGGTGGGTTTCAAAATTTTTTAGAACCTCTTCTGTGGGTGTGGCCTGCTTTGTGGGAGTGGCTTGTTGGCCATGTGACTGGGTGGGAGTGGCTTACCAGGCATGTGACCAGGTGGGAGTGGCTTGGCAGTCATGTGACTGAGTGGGCGTGGTCAACTTGCAAAATGTGGTGAAACTCACCTAATAACACTCTTGCTTAGCAACCAAAATGTTGGCTCAAAAACTGGCATTTGAAGCACGCCATTCTTAAAACTGTCAAGTTACAAGACCCTTGCACCCCTAACCCTTTAGGGGAAAAAACCCCAGGGGCGTTCAAACTTGACAGCTTTAAGACTTGTGGACTTCAACTCCCAGAATTCCTCCTCTCGCTCTTCATCTTGATGATGTGCAGATGGGCGGGGGGGGGGGGAGCTGGAACCGGTTCTAAACGGCACTGTAGATTTGTGGAACCTCTTCTATAGAAGAGGTTAGAATTGGCAGGAATCCTCACCTGAACCTGTGCGACCATGCAGCCCACCACTGGATATCTCTGATGCATTTATCATCTTGAGGTAATAATAGTTCTCTCTCTCAAAAGAGAATGTTTTTGGTTTGTTTATTTGTTTTGCAATAACTCATATCTCACCTGCTCAACAAAGTCTAGGAGGCTCACATAATAATTATATACTGTCTCAAAACCATTAATCAGTCCTATAATCACAATATTGAAAAGCACTTTAAAATGGCCTTGAAACCAGAGCCCTCCAACTGCAAGTGTTGATCAAACATATGGGGTTTCTCTAAAATGTCAATTAAGTGGTGGCCGGTTTAATCTCACGGGGTCAGTGGACTCTGTGTGCGGAACCAGAAAGAGCTGCCTATCTCGCAAGTCAGTCCTTCAAAATAGATTAGATTAGGAAACCAAAGTTAGGAATCATTCCTTAACTGGCGTTCTCTCCTTCATCCACCCCAGCCACAGGTACTTAAGGACCAGGGGTGGGGTTCAAAATTTTTAGCAAGGGGTTCTCTGCCCAGTTGCTGGGTGGGTATGGCCATGGTGGGTGTGGCCTAGTTGGCCTCCTGCACCACAGTGGTGGGGGGGCATTTTTGCCCTACCTGGGCTCCAGAGGTTTTTTTCGAGCCTCCGGGAGGGCAAAAACAGCCTCCCCAGGCTCCAGAGGCCCTCTGCAGTCCAGAAACAGGCCTGTTTACAACCGTCCCAAACTTCTGGTAAGTCCATTTTTCGCCCTTCCCATGCCTCCACATGCACCCTGCACTTACTTGCATCCAAAATAGACTGTGTGGGGACTCCTGGGAGGGGCGGGGCCAGGCAGGAGTGGGATTTAGTGGTTCTCCGAACTGCACAGAATCTTAGCTAGAGGTTCTCCTGAACCCCTGCGAACCCCCAGCAACCCACCCCTGTAGTATAGTCCATTGCATGCAGCTTTCCTACATAATGGGGGTGGGGGGGACAACCCAGACCATTGTCAGAAAACCAAACCATTTCTGCATGAATAAGGATCTCATTTGGTGAGAGTCGACTTCGACTGGGTTTGCCCCATTGAGTCCCTTCCTACCTCCAGTCATGAAACAAGGACATCCACCACATCTTCCTAGGTTAGAAATACCCTGATGCCTTTTGACTCTGAAGCAGCAGATGACTTCCCCAATGGTGACAAAGCATGGAGGAAAAGAAGGCTCAGATGCCGTTCCCCTTCCTAGTGACCAGAAAGCCCCGCTCGGAAGGACTGGAACCACTGCAATAGACTGTCCCCAACACTCATCCCCTGTAGTCCAAATGGATGCTGTGGTTGATAGTATCAAATGCCACTGAGTGTGAGAGATTATACTGGAACTGGCGAGATGGATTACAGTCAGTGGTGGGATTCATTTTTTTTTTTACTGCCAGTTCTGTGGGCATGGCTTGGTGGGCATCGTGTGGCTTGGTGGGCGGGCTTGGTGGGCATAGCAGGGGAAGGTTACTGCAAAATCCCCATTCCCTCCCAATCAGCTGGGATCAGGAGGCAGCGAATAGATGGGGCGGGGCCAGCCAGAGGTTGTATTTACTGGTTCTCTGAACTACTCAAAATTTCCACTGCCGGTTCTCCAGAACTGGTCAGAACCTGCTGAATACCACCTCTGATTACAGTGAAGCAACAGATTCTGGAGCACGTTCCTGGTGGCACAATGCTTAAAGTGTGATATTGCAGATAAATTTAACCCACAGGCTGGAGTTCAATGCTGATAGGGGTCAAGATTGACTCAGCCTTCCCTCCTTCCAAAGTCGGTAAAATGAAGACCCAGATTGTTGGGGTCAATATGCCAATAATGATCTGACATTGCAAAGTGCCCGGAGAGTACTGTAAATAGTTATGGGACAGTACATAAACCTACATACTGCTGGTATTGCTATTCCAGAAACAGGGCAAGAGAAGAGGCAGCCCGGCCTAGTGATAGAGGAAGACAGAGGAAGAGAGAAGGATAGTCACTCCCAAGAAATCTCCCAGGGTATGTCACTGGGAGCATTAGGGGTTTAGCCTGGCAAGATTCGGTCTATTGTGAGTAAGCAAATAAAGAACTGAACTCTGCCCATATTATGTTGCTCCTGGGCTTAGACTGACACTGATATGCCTAATAAAATATGCATCAGTTCAGCCTCCATAATCTTTAGCATCCCAATCCCCCCCTATATAGTATTGATATATTCCCCCTATATATATTGAAACAAAGGTATCTGTCATATCGCCAGTCACGTGAAACAGGGCCATTGATTTCTTCTTCTGTCAATGATTCAGTGGGTTGAAACAGGGCCATGGCTTCTGGTTTTTACAGCAGCTATGCAGAAGTTGTCAGAGTCACCTCAATCACGTTGCTTGCAATTTATGCTTTTGCTCCCACTTCTGTCCCAGGAACTAAAATGCATGATTGGGACAATTCCATGATGCTGTTTTTATATTGAGTATTCAAATGGCTAAAACTGTCCTTGTTAAAGCGTGATACACCCTTTTGCTCAACAACCCTAATGTTATGCACTCTTAAGCTAGTAGGGTAGCATCCTTTCAGGATTTTCAGCAAATTCTTCCACATCATTGACTCCTCAATCTTTTTTTCAGCAGGAATCGGGAGCTTAACCTGAGATCTGTTTTGTGCAAAGCATTGATTGCTGAATAACTATCATATTACTAGATTGTTTGGAAAGCTGAATGTACTCTATAATTTTTAAAAAATCTTCTCCTATGAAACAGGAGTCATTTTTTTTTATTCTGGTGGTGCACAAATGTAACAGGTGACAGAGAAAGATGGAGTTGCAGTTAAGAGACACTCTCAATCCTCCTAAAAAAAACCACACACAAACACACACATTCCTGGACTTGTAATTCAAGATTATTCATGTCAAGATGATCTGAACCTTGGAATGCTTCTCCATATCTGTTTCATCCATAGAATGCCCATCTTCCTTTAAGTTGCCACTGCGATCTTCCCTACTATGAAGGAATAAGATCCCCTTAGCCTTATTTTCTTATGGAATATTCACCCACATTCTGTATGGCCTCTATCAGCCCTGCCCCAGCTGACTCTCTGGGAATGAAAAAATGCTTGACTCCATCTGAAGGTTACAATGATATTTTTTCCTAGAGACAACTGGATGCAGCAAAAGCAAAGCCAGATCTGAAGAAAACCCACACAAATTGATACATATTTCTTGCTAATACAGATCCTTTCATTCTTCCTTAGGTAAGTCAAATCATTAATGAGAATAATATAAATTCTGGAAAGGTCAAACTAGCCTTCCAGTTTTTGTGTGATTCTTTTTTTTTTTAACAAGCATACTTTTGTCCTTCTCATTTAGTACATTTGGTTATTTACATATATTTACTGACAATTAAAGTCATAATAGAAGGCACCTTCATTTTGGGAAGGAATGACAATAAGTACTGAAAACTGAATATAAAATATATAATATTGGTGAAATCCTACGAGGCTCACACGTCCCTTCTGGATTTTGGCAACTTGGTAAGTCCATTTTATTCCCAGAGGAAAAGTGAAGTAAAACATGGCCATTTCATTCTTAATTAGGAATTCTGCTGTCAAATAAATTCTCCTCAAGGAACGTGCATTTGCGGCTGTGGGAATCTTCAGACCAAAATGCCACTGCAATTGGCAGTAGGTGAAATATAATAAAACCAAGAAATAATGGCACCTGGACCAATGCCCGGCACTTCTGATAACATACTCTGAAATTGCTAGTTCGCATCAAAAAAGTCAGATGGCTAGTTATCTAACTGGAGGAATTGAAAGGTCTTCTGGAGAGAATCATATCCAAGGGTAACTTTCTCTGCTAATGATCTTTACCTTAAAATGATCTGGGTCCATCAATGCTTTGGCTACACTTTGCTTATCAAACTATGCAGCGTTCTTGGAGGGGGGGGTGTTGTGTGAGGGAGAAATAAAATGATAGAAAGGTGGTGTTGAAAGAAATGTCCTTCTGGGTTCGGCTCCAAGTGGGGGGAAAAGACACTTGAGACATGGAGGCTGCTTCGGAAGATGGTTTTAATGGTGGACAGGACCACATGGCTTGAGTCCTGAACAGAAAAGGTGATCACATACTTCAATGTTTAGTGGAGAAGCAGAGGAGGAGGGCTGAGAGGCTGAAAGTCCCTGGTTTTATGCCCTCTCTGGCCTTTGATCTTGAGCTTGTCTTCTGGTTGGTTGTCAGACTCCCATGGGGCCATGCAGGGGCAATTCTCTAGGCTGTGTTTTGAATCCAGGTTTGGTTGAGTTCTCAGATGCCATGTGGTGAGTGAGTAAAGGCTAATCATGCTTTAATCCCATCCCCCTAGAGTTGAAGGGGATAACTATTATGTAAAAGGACTGGCTTGGGCATCTTAATGGCCCATTGACAAAGCACGATGGGCAGGAAGCTGCAGGGAGCTACTCTGTCTTTAAAATATGTTTCTTCCTTTTCATATTCAGGGAACTGTAATATTCTGCCTTTCCAATATTTCCTAGGATATTTTATTTTGGGAGAGGACTGGGTGATAACTTCCTACAGTGGGAGGAGACCAAAATCAGCAATGAACTGGTGAATTGAGTGATGCACCCTCTTTCCCTTTTGAAAACTCCAAGAGGCATGAACGTAGATCAATGTGTTTATTGTCCAATAGTAGCAAGGAACTCCTTTGCTCATTTCAAGGACTCTGCTTTCCCCAGGAGCTGACACTTCCATGGGCTCTATTGCAGGAATCCTCCTTCACACAAAGGACATCTCAATCCAGGTTGCCTCTTGCTAACTGCTCTCTGAAGCATTTTGCTGCATCCGGTAACCAATTGGACTGGATGTACAATCTGTGATGTCATCATGCACTGGTGGCTCCTCCCAGCTATTGACGAATGTTGGACTGTGGACTGATGTGAGAATTGTGAGAAAAAGACAAGAATGCATTCTCTCTCCTCCTGCACATAGCCTTGGGCAGGACCATTGCAGGGTGGGGCTGGCTGCTATCTCCACCGCACAGAGAACAATCATCTCAGGTAAGAACCAACACCCATTCTCCTGTGTTGGTGGACATAGCAGCCAGACTGGGACATACCAAAGAAGGGGCTGTCCTAAAGGGAGGGGAGATGTCCTGGTCAATGTCTGCTATGTCACATGCACCTGTTGCAGCACCCTCTAGCCAAATGCTGCATCAGCCGACGCGTACCTGTCCAATTTGTAGTGCTGGATGAATGGAGAAGGTGACGTCCATGTGGCAGCCCGATAAATTTCTTCGATGGATGCTAGCATCGCCAGGCTGCCGTGGTGGCTGCATTCCTGGTGGAGTGGGCCGTAATGTGTTGTGGGACTTTCAATGACTGAACTTCATAAGCCAGCTTGATACAGGCTCTAATCCAGTGACCGAGGCTTGACGGTGTGGCCTTGGCCTCCAAAGATACTTGCTGGAAAGACACAAAGAGGGCCTCAGATCATCAGAGACAAGCAGTTCAGAAGGAGGAGGAGGAGGAGGAGGAGGAGGAGGAAGAAGAAGAACAAAGAAGAAGAGGAACGAAGGAGGAGGAGGAAGAAGAAGAAGAAGAAGGTGGAGGAGGAGGAGGAAGAAGAAGAAGAGGAAGAAGAGGAACAAAGAAGAAGGAGGAGGAGGAAGAAGAAGAAGAAGAAGGTGGAGGAGGAGGAAGAAGAAGAGGAACGAAGAAGGAGGAGGAGAAAGAGGAAGAAGAAGAGGAACAAAGAAGAAGGAGGAGGAGGAGGAGGAGGAAGAAGAAGGTGGAGGAGAAAGAAGAAGAAGAGGAACAAAGGTGGAGGAGGAGGAGGAGGAGGAGGAGGAGGAGGAGGAGGAGGAGGAGGAGGAAGAAGAAGAAGAAGAAGAAGAAGAAGAAGAAGAAGAAGAAGAAGAAGAAGAAGAAGAAGAACAACAACAACAACAACAACAACAACAACAACAACAAATCCATCTCTAGGTTGTTATCTGGAGGCAAATCCCATAAAAATAGACTTTCACTTTATCATTAAATAAGGAATGTGTTAGAAATCAGCTTTGCAAGGTAGGCCAGAACAGGAAACCAACTCCAGAAAACTATACTTTACCGAGCTAGGCTATAATATAATTTTTAATGCCTGTCTCTTCCCTTCTTCCCTCTGATAATCTAATGCAGTAAGTCTCAACTTTTTTTTGAATCTGCAGCACAATATTGAAGATGGCATTAGTTCTGTGCCACACCAGAAAATTATTATTATTTTATTTTATTTTTATCTTTAATATAAATAGAAAGAGCAACATATTCAATATCCATATAGACAGTGTGTTGTCTGGTTACAATTCCTTTCAACAATACTCAACATCATAATAGTGGTGATGTTCTCTAGCAGTAATCTTATAGTAACAGTGCTTTCCCCTCATAATATATCATAACATATCAATTATTAATACTAATTAGAATTAGTAATAGCTTACCGTTATCAACCATAATGATAAAATTAATCTTTCTCTTGTAGTTTTAAAAGTTCTAACTTCTGTTTCTCTTATTTAATCATCGATAGAACAAATCCCATATCTCAAAATATTCTTCCTTTTCTTAATTGTACGTATGTGCATGTGTGTGTGTGTGTGTGTGTGTGTGGATTTGGAATGCAAGGGTGAGGGGAATATTCTCCAAGCATCATTGGTTCCCGGGAGATATTGCTCCCCCCTCAAGGACACCCAGAACAGATGCCACGGTGTGATCGGCTGGTTCCCATAGCAAAATCAACAGAAGTGATTGGTAGATGTAATGGACTGTGGTGGCAGATGGGGAAAGGGGGAATGAAATATGCGTGCTTTTGTGCGGGAAGCCCAGAGCTGTTTTTGCTTCTTCTGTGTCAATGTGGATTTATTTAGTAAAGTTTACAATCTTGGTCCCAGGAGTTTCTTTTTTTTTATGGATTAGCCAACTGCATAGTTGACATTAAGCTACAGCAAGATAATAATCAGTGTGCAATAACCAGGAAGGAATTGACTGGTAGGGCATATACAGAAGTTTTCTGTTGGATGTTCGTGAAAGTCACCTTGTCTTCTTGACTTCCCCATGGACACCCCTCTCTCCTCCTCACTCTCTAACTGCTACCTCCAACCCGTCAAAGAGATTGAATTAGCTTCAAAGTGAGTTTGCAAGGAAGTTGAGGGACCTCCAGCCAATCTAATCCAAGAGAGAGAAATTGCTAAGAACTGAGAATTTGACTCTTGATGTAGAGGTGTGGGAAGATTCCTGCAGGGTGTTAAATATCTGACTCATCGTATCTGAGCAGCATGCCTTTCTTTCCCTAGGCCAGGCTAAGTGTCGCTTGAGTAGAAGCCAAGCCTGATTTTCCATTTGTGCTGAAAAGAAGACCCAGTTGTAATACTGCCTACACACCACTGCCTCCGAAGAGCCAGCTTAGGAGCCAGACGCCACAGCTGTGCAAGCCTTCCCTTCTGCTGTCGGCACCAGGCAGTCAAGTTGTCACTTGGGGGAGAAAAGGGGCCGATGAAGTGCACCGCTTGGAAAAAGAGGGCCCACAAAAATGCCAGGCCTTAATTAACACTGCAGCCAGTTAAGCTTCACTTAGTCAACTTGCTGTACATCGAGGAGGGGGGGAAACAATTAAGTCTTCACACTTGGCCAAGCAATCTTTCTACTCATGGTGCTGCTAATTAAAACACCAAGGTTCTTTTGGAAGCAATATCATTATTAGACGAAATACAATTATTGGGTTCACAGCAATTCAGGCAGTGGTAAAATTCAACTTTTTTTTTTACTTCCGGTTCTGTGGGCGTGACTTGGTGGGCATGGCAGGGGAAGGATACTGCAAAATCCCCATTCCCTCCCAACTCCTGTGGGAAGGATACTGCAAAATCCCCATTCCCTCCCAACCTCTGGGGGAAGGATACTGCAAATCTCCATTCCCTCCCAACTTCTGGGGGAAGGATACTGCAAAATCACATTCCCTCCCAACTCCTGGGGGAAGGATATTGCAAAATCTCTATTCCCACCCCACTCTGGAGCCAGCCAGAGATGGTATTTGCCGATTCTCCGAACTACTCAAAATTTCCACTACTGGTTCTCCCATCTAAGCACTAAACACACATGAAGCTACTTAGCTTTTTCCCTCTAAAACCAGCCAAGGTCAACTATAAAATGAAAAAGGCATCTTTAATTCTCTATATAAATATATTTTATTGTTATAAATAATGCAAGCATTACTGACAACCAGTCCTGGTGAAACAGAATCCTTTGAGGAACAAAGACCCAGGAACAATTGAAGAACTCAAGAAAATATAAACCCCAATCCGTACTTATTATATATTAATTTTGAAGAGAGATTAATGCATAATACACATAAAAGGAAAATGACCTGGCATTCTGTTATGTTAATAAATATTTTACAGATGGTATTTGAATTGAGGCGAACAGTACAGACAACACTTATTTATCATTTTATGTAACTACAGTACAAATATTTTATTTATTCTGCTGTATTATCTTCCGTTGTATTCAAGATTTGCAATGTGAACTGCATTAAAAGTTTTAGGAAAAGGCAAATTTTAAGGGATAATTGTGTTCCAGTCTGTCTAATAGTGTTGAAAGAGTGAATTAAATATTTTTTTTAAATAAAAACAAATATTGCAGGCCAAATTAGGTTTTTTCCCATAGCCCTCACAATTTGGAAACCATTGATAAAAACCTAAACTTTTCCCCACGTAGAAATTCTTAGTGGATGTCCCTAGTTCTTTCAGTGATAATTTCTAACCATTTTAACCATGCTCTTTCCCTGTAGAATAGAATAACAGAGTTGGAAGGGACCTTGGAGGTGTTCTAGTTCAACCCCCTGCTTAGGCAGGAAACCCTACACCACTTTAGACAAATGGTTAGCCAACATCTTCTCAAAAACTTCCAGTGTTGGAGCATTCACAACTTCTGGAGGCAAAGTGTTCCACTGATTAATTGTTCTAACTGTGAGGAAATTTCTCCTTCGTTCTAAGTTGCTTCTCTCCTTGATTAGTTTCCACCCATTGCTTCTTGTCCTGGTTTGGAGAATAGGCCTGCCCCCTCTTGTTTGTGGCAACTCCTGAGATATTGAAACACTGCTATCATGTCTCCCCTAGTCCTTCTTTTCATTAAATTAGACATACCCAGTTCCTGCAACCGTTCTCCATATATTTTAGCCTCCAGTCCCCTAATCATCTTTGTTGTTCTTCTCTGCACTCTTTCTAGAGTCTCCACATCTTTTCTATATCGTGGCAACCAAAACTGAATGCAGTATTCCAGGTGTGGCCTTACCAAGGTCTTATAAAGAGGTATTAATGTAAGGTGACCAGATTTTAACATTGGTAAAGTGGGACACCATTGATGGGGGGGGGGCGTGTTTCTTGATTAAAATTTTTTTAAAAAAATCAGGACTTTTTAAAAACACCGCGGGACACGGGACAAATTGTTAAAAATCGGGACTGTCCCACCAAAAGCAGGACGTCTGGTCACCTTATATTAATGCCTTGGTAAGGGGTCCCCACTCACAGTCCATGGACTGACACTGGGCCATGCAAACACTGGGACATGGCATGCCAGAAACCGGGCCGTATAAACAAGTCCCATCTGTGGGATGCAGGCAGCACACGAAACCATGTCCCCTCCAATCCATGGAAAAAAAAACTCTTTCCATGGAACTATTTCCTTGGTCCCCAAAATGCTGGGGGCCACTGCTGTAGAGCACCCCAGATTGCCTGTTGCTTTCCATTGCTTTAGATTCCAGAATAGAAAACTGGTACAAAAACTGTGATCCAAAGGAATTTTTGGATTCTCACTAACAAATATAAACTAACTAAAAAAAAATCTCACTATCAATATAAACTAACTATTAAAACAGATGCCAGATAATGTCTACATAATTCATTCTATCAAAACACAGAACCCATTTACAAGAAAGAAAGAAAAAAAGAAAGGATCTTTTAATCTTTTTGAGTCTTCAGAAAATGAATATTGTATATTCATTATCGAGATCTGGTGGTAATAAAACACTTGCAGTTTATAATGCATAACTTCATGCTGGTTTCACTTTAAATTATAATGGAAATATAAATGTAAATTGTATTTACATTTGCCATCATCTATTTCAAACTCATTTCTCTTTTCAAACACATCCTTTACTATTCTACTCTTTTTCTTGTTGTTGTAAGCATAGTTTCAGCGTTCCAAATATCGTCCAAAATTAAATCAGAGTCCAAGGCAAAGTATTCCTCAAGGTTCCAATTTATTAATAGAGACATTTTGGCACATCTGTGGAAACCCGAATCTGAAAGCTTCCCAGGGTTTTCCTACCCAGTTGAAAGTTCAAGATCTTGCCCCCACACCCATAAGTCCATCACATGGTCCAATCTTCCACTGCCACACTGGCAGTTCCATCCATCCAGTTTCGGTCAGGCTCAGAGGTGTAGAGAACAAAAGGTGACCTTGGTTTCTAGAAAGGATCTTTTTTATTTTGACAACAACACATTCTACTCCTTACTATTCCCCTCCCAATTCCCCACTAATGAAATGCATAGTAGAAAGGAATATTAGTGTGGCAGGCCAAAGATCCTAAAAGGAAACGACTGCAGGCTTGACACGTAGATTTTAAGAATCAACTCTACAGACGCATTAAAACCTGTTAATATAATATCCATCCATATTACGATACCTCATCGTATCCTACGATACCGCAGGATAATGGTAAGATGGCTTCATCGGCTTGCCTTTCCTTTTTGGGGGGATGTTTATGTATTTATTCACATTTTATCCACCTTTTTCATTTTTTAAAATTATTTATTTAGTATTAAACATTATTTATTATAACACCCAATCTCACCAAAGGTGACTGTATTATTTTATAAATCACTCAAGGGGGCAAACATAGTAGTACCTCCTCCTATTTTTCCCACAACCACAATCTGTGGGGTGAGTTGGGCTGAAAGGGTGACTGGCCCAAAGTTGGCTGTCGTGCCTAAGACGGGATTTGAACTCACAGTCTTGCAGGTTCTAGATTAGATTAAGTCAATGTAATAGGGACACCCCAGACAAAATGAACTTCCAGGGCTCATTTGTCCTTCACTTAGATGCACGAAGGGAAAGTCCACCCAGTCTTCAAGCCCTAGAGCAGGGGTTGGCAACCTTAAACACTCAAAGAGCAACAAAGGTCCTCACCGAAAGCCCCCCCTTCAATTCTGGAGCCCACCACATGTCCTCCCACCATAGAGTCTCCTCCTAGCATGGCATCCTTTTTCCTCTACCTGTCCTAACCGAAAGCCCTATCAATTGTGAGGCAAACCAGAGACAGGGAGCCACAGCAGAGGAATGAAAGAACCACATGCGGCTCCAGAGCCGCGAGTTGCTGACCCCTGTCCTAGATGATATGAAGGTGAAGAATTGAGGGCGTTTCTGAAGTCAAGCACAAATCGCCATCAACATTCAGATCGAATTTCTAACTGGCTTGGGTATAGGCATAATGAATCCCCCAGCAAAGAGACTACTGTATTTTTCGGAATATAAGACACACCTTTTTCCCTCAAAAAAAAAAAAGGCTGAAAATCTGGGTGCATCTTATACACTGAATTCAGCATTTTTGGGCCTCCTGAAACCCCTCCCTCTTCACCAAAATAGCCGTGCATAGCCTTTAGGAGGCTTTCAGAGTGCTCCTGGGGGTTGGGGAGGGCAGAAATGAGTGAAAAACAGGCCGTTTTTTGCTCAATTTTGCCCCCCAGCCCCAAGGAGCACTCTATAAGCCTCATGAGGGCTATGCATGCTCTTTTTTGACAAAAAATGGGATGGTTTTTCTGAAAAATGGGCAGTTTTGGGGAGGTTTGCAGAGTGCAAAAACCTTTTTTTAAATTTGCCTCTTCAAAATCTTGGTGCGTCTTATACTCCGGTGCATCTTATACTCTGAAAAATACAGTAGTTGGCATAGAGAAGTTGTGTTTCAATTGTTGCTAGGACAGGGGTGTTCCCCTGGGGTGTGCTCCCCCCAAAAATCGAGATGGTGACAGCAACATGACAGAAGCTCTGCCCATTTTTACGTGGATTGCAATGCCATGTAACCTGTTTCTTTTAATCACGTCCTGCTGGCACCCTGTGTAGGCACCTCATTAACATATGTGCCACCTGCAGAGATAAAAACATCAAGGGATCTCTTTGTGCTTGCAATCAATTTATATCCGGTGTCAGTTCTTTGAAAATTTGGAAGGATTGTGCCGTTCCCCTCTTATGTGAAAAGGAATTCATTGATCTGACTCCTTGAAAGTCAGGTCATTAGCAGTGCATGAAAATCTTTCTTAGATACACCCATATACTGCAGAATAATTAGATTAAGGAAAGTAGATTAAAGTACTTTGGAAAATGATAGCAATATATGGTAATGATGGAGTTTTCAAATTGAGCCAAAGTTGGCTGTCTTCTTCATAAATTATATTACAGGCATTGAGGATGAGGTGGGTTGAGTGGAGAACACCTGCCCTCTTTCTCTAAACCCAGCATTATTCATTTAATATTAACTCTCAAATCTAGCAAGGGAGATTTATCTTCCTTTGTCAATATTGTCCTTTTGTTATCTTTACAGGGTGTTCTAGAATGGCCCCACTTCATACATCATCCTTTCCAGAAACAGCATTTGCACAGCCACTGTGTGCATCAAACAGAGTGTGACCTTTTTCAGGGTTTCATTGTTGTAATCTAGCTCCACAAATCTGTTGAATTGTTCCTTCTGTTGACATAATCCTGCATTCTGAACTACCAACTGAAAAAGATTGTATTACTGTGGATACCATCTTGACTTTCTTTTACATCAAATGTTGGAGTGTTCTTTGCAAAGGTGAAACTCTAATTACTGGGATCTTACTGGGAAGCAGCTAAAAGGTAAAGGTAAAGGTTCCCCTCAAACATATGTGCTAGTTGTTCCAGACTCTAGAGGGCGGTGCTCATCTCCGTTTCAAAACTGAAGAGCCAGCGCTGCCTGAAGACGTCTCCGTGGTCATGTGGCTGGCATGACTCAACGCCGAAGGTGCACAGAACGCTGTTACCTTCCCACCAAAGGTGTTTCCTATTTTTCTACTTGCATTTTTATATGCTTTCGAACTTCTAGGTTGGCAGCAGCTGGGACAATTAACAGGAGCTCACTCCGTTATGTGGCGCTAGGGATTTGAACCGCCGAACTGCTGACCATTCTGATCAACAAGCTCAGCGTCATAACCACTGAGCCACCGCGTCGCTGGGAAGCAGCCACCTCGCCTCAAATTCTTGCCTTATTACACTGGGGAATAATTTTTTTAAAGCTTTTTTCCTGAAAATCTTGTAGTGATTATGATAGACCCCTTTGAACCGAACACGGATAACTACAGTGAAGAATATAGCAAGTTACTTCTTTACATCATTTTTCCTTCCTTTTCTATTTTTCTTCAACTTTTTTCTTTTCTTGTAATTTTCCTCTTTCTTTGATCACATTCCATTCCTTTTTTCTTCCTCATTAGTGTTAGTTTTTTTTATCTTCTTGTTTAAAAGTTTTAATAAAAATTAAATTCATAAAAAGAAAAAGATTAACATATTTTGGTAGGTAGTTTCATAAAATCTACCAGATGGCCATTTTTTAAAAAAGTTTTACTAAGGGATATTTACTAAAGTCTTTTGCTGCCTATGCATCAGAGGTGGGTTCTGTCACGTTCTGAGCATGCTCAATAAAAGTTGTTTTAAGCGGGAATTACTCGACAGCTGATTGGCTGGTCGTTTGACAGCTCCAGTATAAAAAGGGAGCTGTCCAAACGAGCAGCGCGCTTTCCTGTCTGAAGCCGGTTCTTTTACTGTTAGCCTGTATTGTCAGGGAATAAACTTGTTAGCCTCTTTATTCCCATCTCCGCCTCAGTTCTTCTGGCTCTACCCAAGGTCCTGGTACACAATAGATTCCTACTGGTTCGGACCGGTTCGGACAAGTAGGTAGTAACTCGGCTGCTCACGCACCCGAACCGGTTCTATTGTCAGTGGTGCCATCTTTATTTTTGCTTCTGCGCATGCGCAGAACATGCTCCATTGCAGAAATGTAATTTTCCCCCTTTTCTTACATTCTGTGCATGTGCAAACCTTTGGAGCACACGTTTGGTGTGCATGCAAGTGAAGTGAGTGTGCATAGGCAAAACAATTTTGCGCACTGAACCTGCAGGAATGCCGGTAGCAACACCCCCCCCCCCCCCTGCTATGCATGCTTTCCCAAAACTGAATTGTTCTAATTTTGGCAAAGTTGAGATTGCAAAATATCCTGACAAAAACAGTATCAAAAAACAAACAGGCCACAATGCTGAGAGACCTGTCTGCCAGGCGGGAGTTTAAAAAGTTATTACGGTGTCTACAACCATGTGATCAAAGCCTCAGGTGTTATGTATTGAATATAGTTGTCAGCTGAAGCTCTCAGTCTGGTCCTCTGTTGGAGCGGGAAAATACTCTCTCCTGATTGGTTGTGGGCTGATCAGCTTCCCTATAAAAGGAGCTGTGTCAGCCAGGGAGAAATAGTTGCCTCACAGGCATTGTTGAATAAAGAGCTATTAGACGTCCCTCAGGCTGGGGCTCCATTCTTCACCCAGAACATCAACTTTTAAAGTATCTCACATAGATGGGATTTTGCAGACACCATCTTGACTCTTTTGATCTCCATGAATACCATATATATATATATATATATATATATATATATATATATATATATATATATATATATATATATATATATATATTTCTCTGCTTCGTCATTTGAGTCACAGAATTTTTAGCTTGTTATCATGTTAGGGATCAGATTATTAAAAGGGGATTATTAAAGGTCACCAGTGTGATAATTTACCATATTTTCCAGAGTATAAGATGCACTGGAGTATAAGACGCACCAAGGTTTTGAAGAGGCAAATTTAAAAAAAAGGTTTTTGCACTCTGCAGACCTCCTAAAAACGGCCCGTTTTTCATGGAAACCCCCCCTTTTTTTCAAAAAAAGAGCATGAATAGCCTTTAGGAGGCTTATAGGGTGCTCCTAGGGGTGGGGCGGGGGCTAAATGGAGCAAATGATGGCCTATGTTTTGTTCATTTACACCCTCCCCAGCCCCCAGGAGCACTCTGAAAGCCTCCTAAAAGCTATGCACGGCCATTTTGATGAAGGGAGCAGGGTTTCAGGAGGCAAAAAATGCTCTATTCAGTGTATAAGATGTACCCATATTGTCAGCCTCTCTTTTGAGGGAAAAAGGTGCATCTTATATTCCAAAAAAATACAGTAGTTCAAAATTTTGATTATCTTTTTCCAGTAGGGTCAAGGGAGTGTTTGATGTTTAGTGACATGGGCAATAAGTTTCAGTCTGGATGCAGTTGGCAGATCTATCTTGCTAGAAAAATCTTATTGGACTGATGTTTTTGTGTAGAGAAGAATAGAGTCAGGCCAATGGTTGCTATGCAACCAAAGGACATCAGGATTGGTCATTCTGAATCCTACCAAGAAAACTAATTGGTCCAGTTGTTTTCTCATCCGTCATCATGTTGGCAAGTTAAACGTAATTTTCAAGAACCACCTCTCTCCCTATGCCTGAGGAGAAAAGTTTTTGAACAGTGTGTGCTATCTGTTCTAACATATGCTGGCGAAACATGGAGACTAACCTCACAATTGATTAAAAAAACTACGAGTGGCGCAAAGAGGCATGGAAAGATACATGCTTGGCATCACAAGACAAGATAGAAAGACCTGCACATGGATTAGAAAACAAACAAAAATATACGATGCCAGCAAGAGCGTGGAAGAATTGAAATAGAAATGGGCTGATCACAGAGCAAGAAGAACTGATGGCAAGTGGACTAAGGCAGTCATAGAATGGATGCCACTTGATAAAAAAACTTACATGAAAGAGACCTAAAACAAGATGGATTGATGACATCAGCAAGTATTGGAGGCCCAATTCAGTGGTGGGATTCAATTTTTTTTTACTACCTGTTCTGTAGGCATGGCTTTGTGGGCATGGTGTGGCTTTGTGGGCGTGGCCAGGGAAAGATACTGCAAAATCCCCATTCCCTCCCCACCCCACTAACCTGCTTTCCAGCTCAAGTCTCCTCTGCAGGGCAACAAAAGGAGATCAGCTGGGAGGCAGCGGGGGTAGGGCCAGCCTATTTGCCGGTTCTCCGAACTACTCAAACTTTCCACTAGTGGTTCTCCAGAACCTGTCAGAACTGGCTGAATGCCACCTTTGGCCCAATTGGCAAAAGAAAACTCAGAACCACATTGGTTGGGGGTTGGACTAGAAGACCTCCACGATCCTGCCCAACTCTGTTATTCTGTTCTGTTTTGTTCTGCTCTGCTCTGCTCTATTCTGCCCTACTCTGCCCGGTCCTATCCTGTCTTGTCCTATCCTATCCTATCCTATCCTATTCTATTTTCACTCTCGACAGAATAATCCACTGGACCACAGATCTCTCTAGAATAGGTTTGATCTCACTATTCTAAAATGTCACATCACTTCGTAGATCTGGACTGGTTCTGCTGTTCCATCTGAGATGACAAAGGCGACAATAAAAATGGAAAAATGCTTCTTAACTGGTCCAATCTCTAGTCTGCCTGCTCTCTTAGCACATCTGCAGTGTATTAACTATAAACCCCAAAGCAAATTGTTTCTAAAATATTACAAGGCAACAACACATTATAAAGTAGCGGATTTTAAGTAGGGAGGAAACATCTGGTTTTAATGTTTTCATGCACTGCCAGTTATTATTTACATGACCTTTTTCTGTCTGGTTCACTTTATATTATGAAACACTCTTAACTTGATATGTTCTTTCCCAAACCTGGAAACTTTAAGATACGTGGAGGTGAACTCTCAGAATTCTCCAGATAAGCCAACACTCTAGTCCTTGAAACATTACCAACCTTCTGTTGTGGCCTGTCAGCAGCTTGCCCCTCAAGCAGCCGAATCAGAGGAGGCGGCGGCGTGGGAGCCAGGGTCAGCCTCAAGGCAACCTGAGAGCTCCGAGGAAGAAGAGGGAATGGAGCTGGCAAAGATAGATACAGAGGTGGAGCCTGGGCCATCCTTCAGCCCTCAGATGGAGAGTCAACAACCCCCAGGTCTGCAGGTGGCTGATGAGGAAGAGGAGGAACAACTGGATCCAGTGCCTGACGACCGGATGTGCAAAAGGCAGAGGAGAGGAGAGCAGTAGAAATCTATGGGCTGATCCTAGGGAATGAAGAGCCACCGCAGCTAACGAAGCCCCACCTTGGCTCTGGGGATAAAAGGCAGGGAGCAGAGATTAATAGATGTGCAGACAACTATTCATCTTCTGGCTGGATGGCCTTGTTAGCCTGCCTTGAGAGATCAACTTTTTGCCGGAGCTGCCGGCACTTCTAATTAAAGAAATCTTTGAGTTCATTTCAGAGGGTTTGCTGTGTTTGGGGAGCTGGGTCAGAACACCTTCCCAGTCTCTAAGTAACATTCTTGATGCTAGAATTTACAATACTTTCTCTTATGCCGCTGTACATTTCTCAGGGAGGGAGCCAAATGATTGTCATTTCATAAAAAAGTTTCGCTAAATTCAAGGTACATTTCCGTTATTCCTTGTAAATATTATGCTTAAAGAGCTGCTCTGGAATAGCTCCTGGATTAAACATTCCAATGGAATTTTTTTTCCCTGTGGCCGATTCATTTTCCTTTATTGCTTACTATGAAAGAAATCTGTAACTCATTTGCAATGGAAACAAATCCAATTCAAGTTATCTGATATGGGGACTCATGATCTTTATCCTTATTAATATTATTGTAATGCTAGACGAGCTAGTGCAATGAACTTTTAGAATGCTATTGTGAAGTTTCCAAAAGCTGACTTAATTAATTTACGAGCCTCGAGACAAAGTTAAAAAAGAAATCCAGTCATTTATTAGGATCAACATTCTGGCATGTTCTTCTGTGGAGCCGAAACTGATATCTGGTTAATAGTCTTTGCACTCCTAACTCTCCCCTCCCTCAGTCTGTGTCATAAATCATATCCACCAACGAGGTTGTAGAAATATGAGATCCGACTCTGGACGAAGGCATGCATGGAATCCTCCCTCCAATGTCAACTTGATAATAGTCATGGTAACTCTTTACAAGTTGACAGCTATAGTATTTCTTAAGGTTGTGGTGGTAGCAATGGTTGTTTCTCCTGAATTTTCTGGGGAAGAAAGGACAGGACAAAATACATTCCTTCTGAGAATGAGGGAGGGATTCCTTTCCAAGAACAAGCCAATGGTTATTATTTTCACAACTTATTTCATAAGCTTTGTTGGAGAATGTGGCAGGGCCTCAGATCATCAGGGCACCACTCATAGGGCAATTTGACTTGTTCAGTCCTTTTCAAGATCAAAATTTAGAATAGAATAGAATTGAATAGCAGAGTTGGAAGGGACCTTGGAGGTCTTCTAGTCCAACCCCCTGCTTAGGCAGGAAATGCTATGCCCATGATGGCGAACCTGTGGCACATGTGCCACAGGTGGCACGCAGAGCCCTCTCTGCAGGGACGACAGCTGTTGCCCCAGCCCAGCTCTACCATACATTTACATGCGCCTCCCACTGGCCAGTTGGTCTTTAAGTCTCTGCCATGCAAGCACAGGGAGCAGGGCTCATGCGGGAGACATGCATGCACATGTGCAGAGGCCGGGGCGCATGCATGGGGGGGCACTCATTTTGCATTTTGGGGCCTTGTGCAGCACCCCTGTGCTTCATTTTGGCTTCCTGGTTGGTGCAGAAGGCATTCCAAGCCCAAAATGGAGCGCAGGGGTGCCACACAAGCCCAAGCCCCCCCCCCCCGCCCTGTTTTGGTCCTGTAAAGCTTCCTGCACCAACCAGGAAGCCAAAAATAGATGAAGGGGTGGCGGGGAACAGGGCACAGGGGGGGGGTTGCACGTGCATTACATTATAGATGCTGGCACGTGCAGGTGCTTTCGGCACACGACAACAAAAAGGTGAGCCATCACTGCCCTATGCCATTCCAGACAAAGGGTTATCCAATCTCTTCTTTAAAACTTCCAGCGTTGGAGCATCCACAACTTCTGGAGACAAGACAAGAAATATTCCATTCAACCTTATTCTGAACTCTCAGGTCTAATAACTTTGAGGCTAAGAAATTAGCCAAGAGCCGAGGTGGCGCAATGGTTAGGGTGCAGTATTGCAGGCCACTTCAGCTGACTGTTATCTGCAGTTCAGCAGTTTTAATCTCACCGGCTCAAAGGTTGACTCAGCCTTCCATCCTTCTGAGGTGGGTGAAATGAGGACCCAGACTGTGGGGGCGATATGCTGACTCTGTAAACCGCTTAGAGAGGGCTGAAAGCCCTATGAAGCGGTATATAAGTCTAACTGCTATTGCTATTGCTATACGATTCTAGGATCTGTCATAGGGATATGAGTTCTCAATCTAGAAACATGAGTTTTTAATTTTATTTTTGTGTGTATCCCAACTTTCCTCTAAGACAGTGATGGTGTAACCTTTTTGGCACCGAAGACCCAAACCGGAATGTGCCTGCTTGAATGCCGGAAACCTGAAGCCATGCTGGCTGGCGTACGCATGCCTGTTTTTTTGGCTATTTTTCAGGCCATTTTTGGCCCGAACATTGGCTCGCAAATGGCCAGGAAAATGGACTGTTTTGGGGCCATTTTCAGGCCATTTTTGGGGCCTTTTCAGGCCATTTTGTGGCCATTTTCAGGCTGTTTTTTTTTTGGGTTGTTTTTGAGCTGTTTTTCTGGGCTGTTTTCAGGCCATTTTTGAGCATTTTCCGGTGCCTGCAAAGACAAGCTGGCAGCCGCATTGAAAACCAGAAGTGTAGCTGGAACAGTGTGTGTGCCCACAGAGAGGGCTTTGCATGCCACCTCTGGCACGTGTACCATAGGTTCACCATCACGGCTCTAAGAGTTCAAGTCCCCGTGATATGAAACCTTGTAAAATAGGCTGGGCTGAAAGGGCTGACCAAGGACACCCATGGGTTTCAATGTCTGAGGATGGACTTTGACCTCAACCCTCTCCCTATCCTGATTTTCAAATCCTTGCGATTAATAGCTACTCTTGATGCAAATACCCCAGAGAGCTGAACACGGACACCAAAGCAGTGCTGTAATAGAATACAAGACCCCTATCTTTTACCATTGATGCCAAAAATGAATATTTAAGGCAAACCTGGACATTCCCATTAGATGAAACATCAGTGGAAGCTTAGAAATGATTCTCAAGCTTCTTAATGTTTGGTGTCCGGTTCTTCTCCAGATCCCCAGACAGAATGGCAAACCTTTTGGCCACCTAAAAATACAAGGCTTCAGGGCCAAAATCATATATTCAATTTATCACCTACCACCGTCGTGCAAGGATTTGAATAAAGAATTATCTTAGCAAGTGCTTTAATTTCTTCCTGGATGAACAAATACATAAATCAAGAGCAGATCTGTTTTAAAATGGTTGCATGAGTCAGAAACTTCATCAACACACAGTGGGATCATATTAATTTGAGCCTTTCTTTCACCCACAACATGCATGAACTTTCCAATTAAGAAAAATCTTATTCTTGCCAGGGCTACTGGGGAAAATCATCCTAGGGTTTTCTGCTCTTTTGGCTACTAACCTCGTGAATTGGGTTTATCCCAGGAGAGACAGGGGGGGAGAGAGAGGAAGGGAGGGAGGGAGGGAGGGAGGGAGGGAGGGAGGGAGCGGCTGTTAATGGCATTTTGTGTCTCGTCCATCCACAAGAGTGCTTTAAGGTCAGTTGACCCAAGGGATAGGAGCTGACTTGAGGGATCCCAGCAACAAGAGGTTTGCCACCTTGAATTGGAACCACATCTCACTTGGCACCTTCAGATGGCAGTAGAGTAGAATCCGTTTGAAGGCACAACAGGCTGTATCTTAACAGAAACCCCCCCCCCCGAGGGGCATTAGGGGTGTCTTACCCCCCACAGTATTTTTCTCCAGACAGTAAATCATCTGTGTACCAAGTTTGGTTGAATTTGGAAAAATACAAATCATGAAATATGCAAGTATGCAGATATTGGAAGGGATTAAAAATAGATGGTTACCTCTGAATGGTGGAACTAGCAGACAGCCACAAAAGGAAGTTTCTTATAACGCAAAGGAATGCTCAGACTTCTCTGTTTTCACCAAATGTTTTCTTTTTCTAGAGCAGACAGTAAAAGGGTATTTGAGATACTTTTAGATAGTTCTAGTAGCCAAAACATAGCTAGCTAGAGACACCTAATTGACCTTCTTTCATCTTGCAGGACAGAACCAGATTAGTGCTGGGATTGGTGATCTGGAGTAGATTTGGCTATGATGAGGGGTGGCATTCACTTACTCTTCCTACTGGTTCGCAAAACCGGCATCCATCAGAATCAGAGAGTACCGTATTTTTCAGAGTATAAGATGCACCGGAGTATAAGGCGCACCAAGATTGTAAAGAAGCAAATTTTTTAAAAAAGTTTTTGCACTCTGCAGATCTCCCCAAAACTGGTGTTCTCCCCCCCCAAAAGGGCATTCATAGCCTTTAGGAGGCTTACGGAGTGCTCTTGGGGTGGGGGTGGGGGCAAAATTGAGCAAAAAACGCCCTGTTTTTCACTCATTTCTGCCCCCCCAGCCCCCAGGAGCACTCTGGAAGCCTCCTAAAGGCTATGCACAGCCATTTTGGTGACAAGGTCAGGGTTTCGGGAGGCCAAAAAATGCTGTATTCAGTGTATAGGATGTACCCAGATTTTCAGCCTCTTTTTTGAGGGAAAAATACTCTGAAAAATACAGTAGATGTAAATGAGGTGCCAAGCTAACCTGCCACCATGTCAGCCCAGGAAGTATTAATGTGGATCTCCTCCACGATTGGACTTCCAGGTCTCAGACACTTTTGCTTGAGGTTAAGTTGACCTCATTGCTTTGTAGGTTTTGCTGCAGGGAGATGGATTCATTTACAGACACAAAAAAAGGTTGATTAGTGTACATGTACAGTAAATGCTCTCATTTAAACTCTGAAAGCAAATCTGCTCATTGGAATGAACTTTATGTATCGCAACTAATTTTAGATAATGGCTTTATGGAGATGAAGCGTCTTGCAGGGTTCCTTTTGTCGGCTATTATATGCATATTTGCCTCTCAGATTTTTCAAGTGGAAAGTATTTAAACCTTTTGGAACACAGAGTTGTATTCTTGCCTTGTGCTAATCACGATCTTGATAGTGGACACTGCAGAATGCAGTTTGCTGAGCCACCATTTATGAAGTCGAACACACGAGGCACCTGACTAATTATCATTATTTATTTAAATTTATTGGCTGGCCAATTCCAGTGGACATTGGACAGTATACAAAACTAGAGAAAACATAAAAAGAGCTAAAAAGAGGCTAGGTCAGTGTCACTGACTTGGTCAACTAGATAAAGTATTCCCAACTTCTTGACACGTGCGCGGCCGCGCAGCCGCGCAGCTTAGAGAGAACAGTGGTCAGTGATGGCGAAACTTTTCGGCACTGAGTGCTGGAAAGGGAGCACGCATGCGCTTTGCGTCTGATCATCTGGAAAGCGACCCAGAAGAGGAGCTGCCCAATGGGCATGCGCGGGCCGGAAAATGAATTTTTGGTTTCCAACACATGCTTGCATGCCCACCAGCTAGTCTTCCGGTTAATGGCATATATGCATGCGCGATGATCAGCTGGCCGGAATGCATGCTCACACCAGAAAATGGAAGATCAGCTCTTCCAGTTTCTGGCACTGCTGTACGCACAAAGGCTGGCTGATCATCATGCACACAGGTGCACCAGAAACCCAGAAGAGGAACGGATGATGCTGCATTTGCCATGCGACATGGCTCTGTGTGCCACTTCAGATTCACCCTTTGAGCAGAAGCTGTGAGTCCAGTTGTTGGTGCACCATCTTGCATTGGGAGGTGCAATCTTATCCAAGACCAAGTACAGTAAGATCCCCAATTGGGATGTTCTAGCTACACTCACTCTATCTTGATAGGATTGAGCCAAAGTCTGTTCTATCCCATTCAGACCTGAGCAATCTCCAGGCATTGGATGAGTACATGGACAGCTTCATGAAGCATCCTTCAGTAGTTCAGGAAACCTTAGCATTGAGAGCGACAGTGATCTGAACAATTAAGAGATTACCTTCTCTCCCATCCTTGGAAAAAAAATAGGATAAGGACATATCAGCCTTGGCAACAATTGATTATATTAATTGGATTTAGAAAGCCTCATTTGTCTTATTATCTCAGTGTCTACCTTGCTCAAAATTCAATTTAAATGCCAAAAGAAATAAATTATTTTTGTTCCATACTATAATTTCTCAACATGTAATTTGGCACAGATTGTTTTGCATGCACAGTTGGACATCAATAGACAGAAATGAAGTCAGGACAAGCCCAGTTGTCGAGAATCTCCTCTCACTTACTCACCACTGATGCTTTCATTCCTGTAATGGGTTTTTCATAATAGTTGCTGCAATTCTTGCTGGGGATGTATAATTTTACTTGGACTGAACATTACCTTTTGCTGAACATTATGAAATCCACACTGAAAGTGGGTCTATGACAGCTCACCATGGTCAATTCACCATGGCCAACTCATCGCAGCCAACTTTCTGCAGCCAATTGGCCATGGCCAACTTGCCGCAGGACAAGAGTTACATTAGTATCAAAGAAATAATGGAACGGAATCATGAAAGAAAGGAAGCCAAAGGAGGGGGGGAAATGAAATGTGAATGACAAAAGTTAAAATGATATTTTCATTGTTTTAAATAATTGAATTGAATTGTTGAATTGTCCTGCAGCATGTTGTCCTGTGAAGAATTGGCCATGGCGAGTTGTCCCGTTGTGAGTTGGCTGTGGTGAGTTTTCCCATGCCGCTGATAGCAAAGCCCTCTTTATTTGTAAATCAACTTTTCCTATAGTACTTCCTTTTGTTGTAGCCCGCCAGTGGCTAGAGGAGCTGGCAGCAGATTCGGACAGTGAGGAGGTTGGGGAGAAACATGGGCCAGTCCTGGAATCTGGGGAAGGCTCTGATGAGAGCTATGTTGGAGGCAGAGAGGGGGCCAGAGCTGTATGCCAGTTATCAGCTGCCTTCAGAGTCAAACATCAATGAGGCAGATGAACAGCTGGAGCCTGTTCCCATTGTGAGCATGTGCGGAGTTGCCAGACGAAGGCAACAGCTAAAGAACAGGGGTCAACTTGGGAGTAAGGCCACAGGTGGACGATGAATGGCCCTTCCCAGAGGAAATAAAAGAGGAGCGAAAGGGGAGTGGAGTTTGCAGGAGACAATTAATTCACTTGATTGGTTTGTGACTCTCTGAGACACCTTGCCAAGTTTTGTAGATATCAGCCTGGCAGCTCTCCAAGCCAGATAAGATCTGTGACTGTAAATCCTCCCTCGAAAGACTTTGCTGGATGTGAATGAGCAGAATTCACAGTAAATTAATAAAAGGGTTTTTTGTTGGGACAAGGAGTTCGCTTCATGCTCTTGGAAAGCCTAGGTCAGAATACCTTAGCCTTCCCCAATGTGATGGGTCCTCCCAATCAGGAAGACTAATAGTACCTAATAGGAAGAGCAGAGGTTTGCTACTCCTACCCACTAACCAAACCAGACCAGACCAAATCAAATAGTTCTAGACTGGATTTCTAACCATAGGTTCCTTGGGACAAAGGCTGGTTTTTAGAATGGTTCTTGAATAAAATGCCTTTCTATCTACTTGTATTGTTTCAATAAAATAATGGCTCTGCTGTATGTCCTACAGTGGTATGTCGTAGAACATGGTATCGCACTCGTGGCCCACAGGCCAGATGCATCATGCCCTGGCCACGCCCACCCCCATTTTAGCAAAGGGGGAAAGTTGCTATATGTCACATGATGACGTGTCATTGCGGGTTTGACACCCCTGCCTTAGAAGCTGCATTATACCAAAAGCGGCTGAATTCCAGCAATAAGTCTGTCTTAATTAGCTGATAAAGCTGCATTAATGCTTCCTGAGAAGTATTAAAGTTTCACAAAGAGGCTAAAACATGCCACTCACTCAAATTTCCTTTTGTTGGCTAAAGCTTTTGTTTTTTTTAAAAAAAGACTAGAAGAAGGAAATCAACAAAAAAAGTATTTTTTTATTTTTTTCCTCCCGTCATGTAAGCCGTGGTATCTTTTTAATGCTTAAAAAGAATAGAAACCGACATAGCAATGTTGTAAATATAATTCTTATCTAAACTGCTAATTTTGTTCCAAGAAATAAAATGCTCTGAATTTGTGCATTTGTTTTATCTCTGTAATCCCTCGTTTTATTCCCATATAAGCTCTCTTAACATTTTCAAAACTCTTGTGCAATGTTGTATCTTCTGTTTTTCTTTTCTCTTTTAACTCTTGATTATTGACTGGGTTTTTTTTAATGTTTTCTTCTGTGTTTCCATGATTCTCTTTCCAACTGTTCTGGCTGCCCATAAAGTGTTTATTTTGCACGTTGGAGGAATAGCACTAGTTGAGTTTAGCTGATCTGAAAAATTAAGCAGAATATGGGCTGGTTTATGCTTGAAAAGGACACTGGCAATAAACCAGAGATCTGGATGGTAAAATCAAAAAACATCAGGGAACAAGGAAAGGACAGGCAACTTTTGGTCAAAATGATGTCTTTTCTATTAAGTCACCAAGAATTGTGGAATGTTCTGGAAGGTGCTGAAGACCTGGTTCTCCTCAGCGGGCCTGACGAACGCAGAGTGAGATGGAGCCCATTAAATGGCTCATATGATGTGTTGTCGCTGGGGCCAGGGGTGGGGGGTTATTTTATTATATTATATATGACTCTCTCTTTTATTGGTTTTATTGTTTTACACGCTGTTTTTATATTCTTGTAAGCCAACTTGAGTTGCCATGTGTGAATAGGTCGCAATGTAAATCTCCTAAATAAATCCAACCTGCGGGCTGGGAGTTTGGAGAGGATCAATGGGGCCAGCCTGAGGGAGAGAAGGGGATAGGATAGGAGAGCCTTCTGCAGGGCAAGCCTGAGGGAGAGAAGGGGAGAGGAGAGCCTTCTGCGGGGCAAGCCTGAGGGAGAGAAGAGGAGAGGAGAGCCTTCTGTGGGGCAAGTCTGAAGGAGAGAAGGGGAGAGGAGAGCCTTCTGCGGGGCAAGTCTGAAGGAGAGAAGGGGATAGGAGAGCCTTCTGCGGGGCAAGTCTGAAGGAGAGAAGGGGATAGGAGAGCCTTCTGCGGGGCACACCTGAGGGAGAGAAGGGGAGAGGAGAGCCTTCTGTGGGGCAAGCCTGAGGGAGAGAAGAGGAGGGCCACACCTGAGGGAGAGAAGGGGAGAGGAGAGCCTTCTGCAGGACACACCTGAGGGAGAGAAGGGGAGAGGAAAGCCTTCTGCGGGACACACCTGAGGGAGAGAAGGGAAGAGGAGAGCCTTCTGTGGGGCAAGCCTGAGGGAGAGAAGAGGAGAGGAGAGCCTTTGGCGGGCCACACCTGAGGGAGAGAAGGGGAGAGGAGAGCCTTCTGCGGGGCAAGTCTGAGGGAGAGAAGTTGAGAGGAGAGGCCGATTGTAACTACTCATTAATGTTCAAGCTTTAACTGTCAATTTATCAAGCCCGATCACACAGTTCCATAGTGAAGCACAGCTATCCAACCGACTAGTAGAGTAAATAAACTTGAGTTCAATCCAAAGGAGATTTGACCATTTAGTACTGAAAAAGTACAATGCTGTATTTTTTGTTTTTCCAAAGAATAAGTGACATTGCGAGGTATACTAAAAGTTTATGAAGGAAGAAATCAGTTCAACGGTTTTAAAGCTATGCTCCTTTCCCTTTTTTAAAATGTTAAATTCATTTTTGGACAGAATCTAACAGTATCTGCAGTAATAGTAGACCCTTTTTTTAGGGAACATCCATGTCAAATATCAGACGAATGAAGACACTGCCAAGAGAAAGACTGGGTAACAGTCTGGTATGTGGTTCTACCCTGAATGCTAAAAAGTAGAAATATTGCATGTTTTTTAAAAAGTTTGTATTATATTTGAATATAAACAATCCATCTTGGGTACACGTATTTTGTGCAAATAATTAAAATTTACAATCATATTCATTATTTAATCCATTCTTAGCTTAATACCAATACCTAAAGGGTCTAGTGCTATAACAATCCTTTTCATATTTCTTTAGTTCTATTAACTATTGTTACATTTTCTGTATTTTACACAACTCCTTTTACTACTAGTTCTTATATTTATTCTCTAACCATCGATAAAATGATTCCCATATAATATAATAATCAGTTTGCTCTTTCTCTTTAATTCCCAGTGTTAGTCTGTTCATTTCTGCACATTCTAATATTTTTCTAATCACATTCTCCTCTGTAGGAACCTCTTCACAAAAATACTTGGAAGACCTTGAATTTTTGCATGTTGCGGCTGAAGGAGAAACTTAGTGGTTATTCTTTTGTCTATTATCAACTCACAGATGAATGTTGTACTGTTAAAATGATGGATGGTGTCTGCAGAGTATCTGAGTTAGATATCGGCAGAGTAAAGAATAAAAATCAATCACCAAGGTAGGTCAACTTCCCAACAGAGTACGGTTCAGAAAGATTAATTACTGTGGCAGCTCACACTTTGAAAATCATTTAGGGGAAGGGCTTCAGATCTCACACCAGCCCAGTCTTTCTCTTCTCATTAAGCCACCTCATTTTCCCAGACCTCTGGTGAACATATGCTGGGTTGTAAAAATTGCATTGATTTTAATGACATGCCTTCATGAAGCAGCCATGCCTCTTGCTTTGGCTAAGAGGGGAGCTTAAACAACTGTTAGCCTTAAGAGTCTTATTTTGCTTGACTCTGCCTCAAATTAAGATACTATAGTGTTGTAAAAAGAACAAAAAAGTTGGGAATACAGTTGACCAAGATGCCAACAAATGGTCCAGCTAGGACTAGGTAGTAAAGAGCTTCAGCACGCTGGTGAGCTGAGTGAGAAGATGGCAACAAGTACATTTCTCTAAGAGTGTCTCTAAGAGTGTTAAAGTATTCATGACTGGGAGAGACATTGGAACAAGGTCAGCCAATGAAGAGGCATAGCAACTAAGTCAGCCAATGGGGTCTTAAACAGATCTGAGTCTGTGCAGAGAATTGAAACAGAAACTTAAGCAGTCTGCTGCTCTGAGAAGTAAACAAGCAGTCTGCCTGGGCTTGTCTGCTGATATGAAACTAACTGCTTGTGTTTGCCTGTAACTCTCCTGCCTTGTGTTTACTTGGAAGAACCACCTGTTGGTATTGTACATTTATTCATCTATTCGTATGTATAGAAAGAAGTTAATGAATCCAGCTGAATCAGTTCTCTGTGTGTGCTTTCTGGATTTGATTTTTCTGCAACAAACTCTGACAAAGAGGATGCTGAACGGGCAAATATCCTGTGACATGGAAGCTGCATAGATCCACCTGATGTCATTCCAGCAGGAAAGAGCCCCAGGGCAAGGATCCTTCAGCTGGTATTACTATACACCTGCAGAAGATGGGAAAATACCAAAATATCTGACTGCAACTTGATAGATACCCCTCCATTTCTTTTTTTCTGTAGGGCCCCAGAAAAACTGATTCCCATGCTGTAGACTCTTCATACCTCAACAGGATGAGAAGGATATAAACTTTTAAGCTCCTGTCCTTTCCTAACCTGGCATCAATAATTCAAACTCTAATAGCTCTCTTATTAGATTGTGACAATGAGCTGTTCCTGAGACGAATGATTGAAGATGTTTTGGAAACTTGATTGTCGGCATTGAGGCTGAAAAATGACTACCTAGGACTGACTAACAGTATATTGTCAACTACATTAGATAATGATTCCTTTCCTGTTCAAAGTCTTGAATCTGATCTTGAAAAGCTGGAATTGCCTTGGGGATAAAAAGCACATGCCTGCCTGGGTATTCTGCAGAAGTTGGCAAGTAAAATTAGGAGAGGAACTGAAACGAGATCATTGTAGTTGTGGGGCCACTTGGGGTAATTATGCTCAAGGAGGCATCCTTGGTACCTTTTAATGCTGAGCTAATTATTTTCCCCCTGGACATTTTTCATGTTTGCACGATGGATTTGTCCTCTTATACCTTAGCAAAAAAGATCTAGTGATTGGGGGTTTAATAATATTATAAATGGAAAACAACTTCCTCCCATAGGCCCATGGTATTCACTAGAAGATTTCCCAACAGCTGACAACTTGGATGGCTTTAAAAGAGGATTTGATAAATTCACGGGAAATAAAGCTATATGTCAGAAAGAGCTATCTTTACAGTACTTAGAAGTCACAAAGGAAGGTGGGGTTTCTAAGGAAAATCTTTATAAAAATTTGTATAGGTGGCATTTGCCACGGGCCAGATTGGCAAAAATGTTTAGTAATATGTCTGCCAAATGCTGGAAATGTAATCAGACCCCAGCTACTTATTATCATATGTGGTGGATTTATATGAAAGCAAGAAAATATTGGAAGAAAATACATACTTGGTTGGAAAAGATGATTAAGCAACATATAGATCTGAAACCAGAAATATTTTTGTTGGGCAAAATGCCAAAGGGTTATGATAAAGGGATTGTATATTTAGTTTTGCATGCACTGACAGCAGCAAGGATTGTATTTGCACAATATTGGAAAAACGTGAACACTCCATCAGATGACGATGTAATTCACAAAATATTAGAATGTGCAGAGATTGATAGATTGACTTTAAAAGTAAAAGACAAAGAAGACACAGAATATTACTTGACATGGAAAAGATTTTATGAGTGGTTAGAGATAAGAGGTAGAAATTAGATGAAGAAAGATTAGTGCTATGTATGAATTAAATATAAAGATGGTTTATAATTATAAATATGCCAATATAATTAAGCTAGTATAAAGAGAAAGTGAGCCAAAACTATTCTGTTATATCATTACTATTGTTACCATTATATGTGTTAATATTTCGTTTGGTTCTCTCTTTGTTTTTCTTTTGTAAATGACATACCCTGACAATACACTGTATTCAAAATGTTTATCAATTTTTTAAAAAAGGAAGGTGAGTTTTTTTTCATTTAAATTCAATAGGTATGGATCTCAGAGGCGTTTTTGTTTGACTGATTCTGGAACAGAAGATGTAACCTGATAGGCTGTTAATATACTCTTCTATTCATCTCTCTCATCCCCCTCTGCAGGAGGCTAAGGTTTCTGTTATGTGAGACAATATAAATATTCCTCTTTTCCACAGCCAGTAGATTTGTGAAATAGACAGCATGTTTTTTATGCTGAGAGAGTATTCTGTTATAAATTCAAAAAGTCATTCCTGTAGACTGGAAAAAGCAATGGCTTGAGTCCGGATAATCAGAATTGTTGGCTAGAATTGGCTTTTTCTTGTTGTTGTTGAAATGTTTGCCTTTTTCTTTCTTTATGTGCACTGTTTTTTATCAGAAGAAGAGCTGGTTGGAAGAATCTGGCTTTACATTTCCAAAGTCTCAGATGGATAGTTTTATAAAGATGGAAAATTGAAGATTTTATAAACTACTAGCTGATAACCCAACGTTGTCCAGGTATTTATAGACGTCGAAGCATTTGTCTGACAGGGAGCCATTGAGAGGGGCCTTTCAGATTAACGGGGTTGGAAGGGACCTTGCAGGTCATCTAATCCAACCCCCTGCCCAAGCAGGAGACCCTACATCTGCCTCTACCTAGGATTGAACTCACAACCTCCAGATTGTGAGGCAAGAGCTCCACCTTTCGGCTTTCCCCCTACTCCCGTGCGCATCATCCCTGCCCTCTCCCCTTCCCTTCCCATGCACTCCTCTTTCCTGCCTTGTCTACAATCCTGGCACTTTGCCCCAAATCTATCAGGCACTTTCCCATTGGTCCACTGGAGGCAAATATTACGGCTGGCTTTCTAGAGGAAGCTGCAAAGAAACTGACATCACAAACAATTGCTGCTCTAGGATGCCGCACTCACTCTCCTTAACGGCCCAGGCTCTCCCTTCTCCCTCCCATGACATCACAAACAATTGCTGCTCTAGGAAGCTGCACTTCTTAATGGGCCAGGCATTCCAGAGTTATGCTGGAACACACACACACACACAGACATGACACACACACCAGGGGTCATGTTCAAAGAAGTCCAATTTCTAGCAGACCAATACAATATGACTGCTATGCAACTTATGCATGGAAGAGTCCATCAGAATCGTTCCAAATAGGAATTGAGAACAAGGGCCGTACAGTATTAACCAGACAAATCTACTTTATCCTACTTTTCATTAACCACTCTGAAAGTGTGCATTACTTATCATATGTATATTGATTTTTCTGCCAAGAGATATGGATTGGGAACAGTAGGAACTGTCAAAGAACAGTTTATCTGCTATTATTCTCCCTTTTCTCCTTCCACATTTTAAACAGGAATATAAACCACGAAGAATAAACAATGTGAATGGAATAGAAAAGCAAAATACAATCACTTTTTCAACCTTTCATTAGTTGCTAATCAAGTCTTGAAATGTGTTAGAGCAAACGACAAACGAAAAATCGCTATTCAGCTCCAAACAGCTAATTAACACAATATAAATCACTTAAAATTACAATGTTGGTTAAAATGAATTAGATCCAAATCTGCTGTCATTTGCTTGTCAGCCTGGCTTCTTAAACATGCTCTTAGCACATTGAAGGGCAGGGAACAGCAGCTGAAAAGCAAGTTGTAGGTGAAAAAAAAATCACAATATGGTTGGAAAATTCAAAATAGCTATGAGAGACATTTGATTAAGGGAATTTTTTTTTGTCAAGTGACCTTTACTCTGTAAAGTTCCAGCAGTTCCCCCGAGCCATTGAAATGCCAAAGAAAGAGAGACTCGAGAGAGGCTTGCAAAACAAAAAATCAGCTTTTATTTATGGCCATAGCAAACGCTGGGTGACAAAACTATATCCGGAACATACAAACAGATGCACGTAAGGAATAGCCACACCCTGGAAGAGGGGCTCAGAGTATTATATACATTTTAGGCAGATACAAACAAAGTTCATTTCATTTCATTTTCATTTATTAAATTTATAGGCCGCCCAATCCCGGAGGAGTCCGGGCGGCTTACAATGAAAGAAGAAAAAAAGAAAAGCAAAATAAATAAAAAATAGTTTAAAATTCACAACACACATACGTTCTAATCGGGGCTGGACCTTAACACTAAGGCCAACAGCCCCAGGCCTGCCGGAATAGCCAGGTTTTAATGGCTTTCCTGAAGGCCATGAGAGTGGGTAAGGTCCAGATCTCTGGGGGTAGCTGATTCCACAGGATCAGAGCAGCCACAGAGAAGGCTCTCCTCCGGGGGCCCGCCAGCCGACACTGTCCGGCTGACGGTATCCGAAGGAGGCCCACCCTGTGGGATCTTATCGGCTGTTGGGAGGTGTATGGCAGTAGGCGGTCTCGCAGATTGGCTGGTCCTAAGCCATGTAGGGCTTTAAAGGTAATAACCAACACCTTGAATTGTGTCTGGAGACCAATTGGCAGCCAGTGCAGCTCGCGGAGGACAAGTGTAATATGGGTGTATCTCGGTACACCCAATATTGCTCGTGCGGCTGCATTCTGGACTAGCTGTAGTCTCCGAACGCTTTTCAAGGGTAGCCCCTTGTAGTTCAGAGACAATCAGAGACAAAGATTTGTTACCAATGTGATCTTTACAGCATTCTTTTGTTCAAACTCCTGTCTCTGTCTACCTCTTCTATGGAGAATTCCTATAGCCTTGTGTAGTGGGTGGCAGCCCCCCTTTGCCAAGTTGTTTTTCGGCAGAATGCTTTAAGGATTTATGAGCCAGGAAAACTTCCTAGTTTGGTTCCTTTATCTATCGGGCCTGATATTCCCGTGTAACAATTTCATCTATGCTTTCAAGAATGTGCCTAGCTTTGAAGCCAAGAATAGAAGGGAGACTCAGCAGTGAGATCACATTTGCAGTAATGCCATCCAGTATTAAGGTTGCAATTTGCTAGGCTAGAAAACAACTAATTTCTGACAGTATGCAGTAATATGAGCAGAAGCCAATAACAAAGCTTAATTCTTAATAAACGATTTCTAGCAGTATATCATATCAGGAGCAAACAGCAAACATTGGTTTAACCAGTAACAATTATATAGTAACATAAGCAGTTCATAATAAAAGCAAACAGCCAATATTGATTCATATTGATTCATATACTGCATCAGTTGAAATATTCAGACAGAAATCATAGAGATTTTAGGCTCCTCTGAAACAAATAAGTTCAGGTTACATATATTTTAAGCAGAACAGGGCCATATTTTCACCAACAGAAGAAAAGTACCATTAAACTAACATCTAGACTGCTGTGTGCTCAACAGTTCCTGTCCTTGTCCTGGGCAAATGTTGTTCCAAATGGATTTGCTCAGGATCCTAAACAAATTAAACCCTTGCAAGTGTTATAGAAAAGACGGGACACGCAAGCCAGCTCTTCAGGGAAGGAAATGTTTATTGCACAGGTTCAGAATGAATGGCCTGAACAATGAGTGACAGTCAGGAAATTCTTTATATAGTTTATCGCTTTCAGCTAAAGCCATCTGTTAGTTTTGGAAACACCACTCAAGATTTGCCCTTGAGTTACAGCAATATTATGTTTACAGGACAAGTCAGCCAACGGACAGACATAGCATGTATTTTGAGGACTTAACAATATGTGTCTACCAAACAGATTTACAGCCAAGCCAGCAAATAGGTTGAAATAGATGTTTTGCCTCAGCATATTTCATGTACAGATTTCCTTCTAACCCGTGTCTAACCGCACCATGTCCTAAAAGCAAACCTTGCAATTTCTATATGAACAGTTAAAGGTCAATATCATGAAACTCTAGTTTGGTTCAGGCTTGAGGCCTACTTTGGTTCAACCTGCCACCTTTCAACTAGCTGACAAATATCTCTCTGTCCAAGCAGGAATGAACTAAAGAAGCTTTGCTTTTCAGAAATGAACATCTCAGCAAACAAATCTGCTATTTTCCAAAGTTACATCAGCACAAAATGTTGGGGTTTTTTGCTTTTGTTTATGAGAATCAAGGATTATAGGAGGCAAAAGAGTTAAGCTTATTTGTTTGTCAGTATGTCTTGGAACTTGCTGTGAGGAAAATTCTTGCAATGATTTGGTAAATCAGTTCTGATAAATCCAAAAATAGAAGCTTGATGTAGTCCAGATTAATCGAGAAGATGAGTCATTATTCTTTATAGAAAGTTCTGTTCTGGGAATAGATTTTCTCTAAGATTAATACATATTTATTTCTGCCTGGTGGACAAAGTTCCCACTATATCGTTCTGGAATGAACTTGGTTTATGACTGCCATCAATTCTGTTGATGGGGCTAAAGACTTCAACCCCACTCGAATAGTATGACTGTTGTGCTTTTTAATGATGTATTGTCTTCATGTCTGTAACTTGTTTGTCCTTCCCTCCTGACTTGTGAGCCGCCCTGAGTCCCCTTAGGGAAAAGGGCGGCATACAAATAAAGTAAATTGAAATTGAAATTGAAATTGTTATTTGTGTCAGGCCTGGAAGCCATCTTTTGCATTGGGCCTTCAGACCTGCCACATTCAATGCTGTGGGAAAATGGAAGGGGGGATTATATAGAGTATGGGAGATATATACAATACAATAGCAGAGTTGGCGATCTTCTAGTCCAACCCCCTGCCTAGGCAGGAAACCCTATACCATTTCAGACAAATGGCTATCCAACATCTTCTTAAAGACTTCCAGTGTTGGGGCTTTCACAACTTCTGGAGGCAACTTCTGTTCCACTGATTAATTGTTCTCACTATCAGGAAATTTCTCCTCAGTTTAAGTTGCTTCTCTCCATGATTAGTTTCCACCCATTGCTTCTTTTTCTGCCCTCAGGTGCTTTGGAGAATAGTTTGACTCTCTCTTCTTTGTGGCAACCCCTGAGATATTGGAAGACTGCTATCATGTCTCCCCTAGTCCTTTTCATTAAACTAGACATAACCAGTTCCTGTAACTGTTCCTCATATGTTTTAGCCTCCAGTCTCCTAATCATTTTTGTTGCTCTTCTCTGCACTCTTTCTAGAGTCTCCATATCTGTTTTACATCGTGGCAACCAAAACTGAATGCAGTATTCCAAGTGTGGCCTTACCAAGGCATTATAAAGTGGTATTAACCTTGAGCTGGTAAGAATCGAACTGCTGGCAGTTGGCAGAATTAGCCTGCCATATTACATTCTAGCCACTGCGCCACCCCGGCTCTTTTACATAGTAAATATTACAATTATAATAATAAACAATAGATGACATAATGAGAAGTCTTCTCTCAATTCGCAGGTATCTGAAGTGGATCGATGAAGCACGTCATGCTCTGATTTGACTCTGCTCACCCAGTTCAAACCCATCAGCCTAACCCACCAAATTTACATGTGAAGCCTAGCATTCATTTGCAAAAGAAAATTGGAAAAGTGGATGCCTAAATTGTCTTAAAGTTGGATCACATTGATCTAAGTGCTTTGTTGAAGCAAACTGACAACAAAAGAGTAAGGAAAAGTAATACGGCTAACTTTGACAATCCTCCTAAAGCGGGGTGGGCTCCCTTTAATTCTTCCCCCTTTACTACGCACTATTCACGTAAATTGCAAAAAGTATCTAGAGACAACGCCTATGATCCAAAAGGACAGATACAATATATTAAGCAAATTATAAATGCTCCAGTGAAATGCTTTTGAGCTTCTTGTCCTGGTGATGGGGGTGGAGGGAGCAAAAGAATGAAGAAAATATCAATTATGTAACCGGGTGGTGGGCTCAGTTTCACTGCAGGTGTTCAAGCAGGGGCGAGAGAACAATTTCTCAAGTGCACTTTAATTTGGATTCTGCATTGGCACCTTCTAACTCTAATATGTTATGATCCCGTTAGAAGCAGACAGAAGAAGGGGATGTAAGAGTATCAGCTTTCAATCAGTAGACAGCAGAGAGAGGCCGGAAGACAGTGATGGTCCATAGGGCATAGCAATAGCAATAGCAGTTAGACTTATATACCGCTTCATAGGGCTTTCAGCCCTCTCTAAGCAGTTTAACAAAGTCAGCATATCACTCCCACAGTCTGGGTCCTCATTTTACCTACCCCTGAGCCGGTGAGATTTGAACCGCCGAACTGCAGATAACAGTCAGCTGAAGTGGCTGCAGTACAGCACTCTAACCACTGCACTACCTCGTCTCTTGCATGTGCAGGTCAGGGTCAAACAAGCAAGGTGACAAAAGCAATGGGCTTCCACCGATTTGCCAGCTCAGCTCCCTCCTGCAGATACGATTTAGCAGAAAAATAGGGAGGAAGTCTTCGATCAAAATAATAAAAGAGTTGACACTGGTGGAAGTGCATTTCCAATGTTTTGTTGTGGTCCACCAGACTCGGATGATGAGGAGGTTGGGGAGGAAATTGGCCAGCTCTGGAATCTGGGGAAAGCTCTGATGGATGCTGTGCATTGGATGCAGAGACAGAGCTGACATTTCCCAGCCACCTGAGAGGCAGCTGCTTTGGAGGCTGATATGAGTGAGGAGGAAGAACAGCTGGGGTCCGTTCCAGATGCACGTTCGTGCAGAGCAGTTAGGAGAGGTGAACAACGGAGGACAAGGAGTCGACTCAGGAAGCAAAGCACATGTGGACACTGAATGGCCCCTCCCTGGCTGGGGAATAAATAGAAGGAAAGGGGATTGGTTGTCGTAGGAGACAACAGTTCGTATTTCTGATGATTTTGCTCATTGTGTTTCGTACCATAAAGACTGCTTCCCAGAACTTAATTTGCAATCTTTCGGCTGGGAGCTCACAGCCTTGCAATTATCGCAAGGAACTGATAAGGTCTGTTAATGCAGTTAACTCCTTGAAGGACTATTTCCTGGACTTTTCAGTGGGTGAATGCAATTAATTCACAACAGGTAAATAAAGAGGGGTTTTTCATGACAAGGAGTCTGTTTCTTGCTTCTGCTAAGTCTAGGTCAGAACACATTTTTTTTTGGTTTTTAAAGAAGTGGATGCACATATCTTTTTTTGTGCTTAAATCTAAGCATTATTTTTTTACTCTGGAAAATGTCCAGATTCAAAACTACTTCCACTGAAAATCAGATAAATCTATTTCTAGTCTAGTCTAGTGAAGAGATGGACCAGGGGAGACATGTTAGCAGTGTTCCAATATTTAAGGGGCTGCCACAGAGAGGAAGGAGTCAAGCTATTTTCCAAGGCACCTGAAGGCCAGACAAGGAATAATGGATGGAAACTGATCAAGGAGAGATTCAACTTGGAAATGAGGAGAAATTTTCTGTTAGTGAGAACAATCAACCAATGGAACAGAGGTTGTCTTCAGAAGTTGTAGAAGCTTCATCACTGGAGGCTTTCAAGAAGAGATTGGACTGCCATTTGTCAGAAATGGTGTAGGGCAGTGATGGCGAACCTATGACACGCGTGTCAGTGCTGACACGCGTAGCCATTTGGGGTGACACGCACAGGATTTCATGCGATTCATCCTCGGCTCCTGCACGGCCGCCGAGGATGAAAGAATCTGTGCTGGAGGAACGGGGGGGCGGGACGTGTGATCTCCCCCGCCCACACTCACTTACTGTATCGCCGCCGCCCCTTTCTGAGCGCAGGGGCTGCTGGTAAGGCGTGCGTGCCGTGCGCACACACGTCATCAGCGCGGCGAGGGACGACCCGCAGGAGAGGAGCGCGGGAACAGTGCGCGCCTCTCTCCAGTCAGGCCGGCACAGAGAGTCTACTCCTGGGACTGTCGGTTACGACCGCACCACAGCAGGGAACAGCGGAGTGCCAACGGGAACTGTGAGCGCCATTAGCAGCAACTATAAATTGCGCAAAATTATGTTTTTGTCGAAGTGACACACAACGCGAGTTATGCTCGATTTTTTGCCGATTTTTGACACACCACGCCAAAAAGGTTGCCCATCACTGGTGTAGGGTCTCCTACTTGGGTGGAGGGTTGGACTAGATGACCCACAAGGTCCCATCCAACTCTGTTAATCTAATCTATTTATTTAGCATGATTTTTTTTGTAGGAGGATATAATTTCTAGCTTAAATTTATAGCACACATTCTACCAATACCTTCTATATGCCTGTTAATTTGAGAAGCAACAAGCCACAAATTTATAAACAAGATATTATAAATTTCTACAGGAAGACAATTCTAAGCAATTTTTGGAAGGCTCCCGGGGTGAGGCATTATGTTCATCCTTGCATTGATGCAATTGTTCAACTGCTACTTATATTTAGCATTAAAAATAACTCTTGTTATCACAAAATGTCAATTGGTCTTACCTGAACTGCATGTCTCGAAGGATGGCGTGGGAGCAGTCCCTGCTGGGTATTGTCACGGCCCATCTGCCCGGAGACTGAGGTAAATCTTGAGGCCACACCTCTACCTCTCCTCTGACTCTCCAGATTAACCGATGATCCAGTCAAGGCGTCTCTAGAAGGAAGGGAACAGGGTAACCCTCCCCCCCTCACTCCTCTCCTGGTCCCTGACTGATCGGTAACACTCTACTCAGGTCCACCCTGTGCGGGGCACACTATGGGCGGGAAGTGACTGCTCCTACACCATCCTTCGAGACATGCAGTTCAGGTAAGACCAACTGACAGTCTCCGAAGTGGGGCATGGGAGGACTCACAGCTGGGACCTACCAAAGCTAGGTGTCCCTGGGAAGGTCCATGGGGCCTGAGTCCCCCTGAGTATCCAGCACTTTCTGTAGTACTCTCCTCCCAAAGGACGCCACAGCGGAGGCGAAGGCGTCCAGTCTATAGTGTCTGACGAACGGAGAGGGCAAAGCCCATGCTGCCGCCCTGCAAATGTCCTCGATGGGGGCCTGGGTGGCCCAGGCCGCCGAAGTAGCTGCACTCCTGGTGGAGTGCGTGGTAATGCCCTCAGGCACCTGAAGTCCCCGTGCCTCGTAGGCCTTGGAGATGGCTAGCCTGATGCATCTACTGATGGTGGCTGGGGAGACCTTCGCTCCCCTGGTTCCTGGGTGGTAGGAGACGAAAAGGGCCTCCAACCACCTGATGGGTGACGTGCGCTTCAGATAGATGTGCGGCATCCTCCTGACATCCAGGTGATACCAGGACCTCAACCTTCCGTTGGAGGGAAGTGGGCAAAAATTCGGGAGAATGATCTCCTGAGCCCTATGAAAGGGAGAATTATTTTTTCCTTCTAGAGATGCCTTGACTGGATCATCGGTTAATCTGGAGAGTCAGAGGAGAGGTAGAGGTGTGGCCTCAAGATTTACCTCAGTCTCCGGGCCCGTGACAATACCCAGCTGTGATTCCTCCCAAGCCCCACTTTGGAGACTAACAACATTGCCCCTAGGAATATCATAGATGTTTCATTTCTTGAAATAGCTCATGCAGATGTCCTTCATAAATCTTATTTTGTCCAAGCTAGGACAAGATTTCTCGTGCTAGTTTAGATAATGGTACTTTTAATTTTTTTGCAACCAAAGATTGCATTCCTGCCCTGACATGCGATAAAATTACAGCTATCATATTGAAATTATTCTGCATCAGTCAGAACAAAGTAGAAACACTGCAGAGGGGCATATTATCTGGGTCATAAAATCTGCTTAGCACTCTGGGTAAACCAGTTGTATGGCCTGCTCTTGGCTTTAGAGGTTTCTTGTGTGAGATATGAAAATGTCATTTTGTGTTTTCAATTTTTGTTGTTGTTAGTTGCGAAGTCATGTCCAGCCCATCGCAACCCCATGGACAACATTTCTCCAGGCCTTCCTCTCCTCTACCATCCTCTTAAATCCATTAAACTCACGCCTGCTGCTTTGGTGACTCCATCCAGCCACCTCCTTCTCTGTTGTTCCCTTCTTCTTTTGCCCTCAGTCTTTCCCAGCATGAGGCTCTTCTCCAGTCCTTCCTTCTCATTAGGTGGCCAAAATATTTGAGTTTCATCTTCAGGATCTGGCCTTCTAAAGAGCAGTCAGGGTTGATCTCCTCTAGGACTGACCGGTTTGATCGCCTTTCAGTCCAAGGGACTCGCAGGAGTCTTCTCCAGCACCAGAGTTCAAAAGTCTCAATTCTTTGGCGCTCAGCCTTTCTTATGGTCCAACTTTCACAATTTTCCAATTTCAGTTAACTATATATTTAAAAACTCTTTAAAAACAGTTTTCTATAGTCCTGGCATTGAATCCAGTGGAAAACTCTTCATGAGAGAGAGAGAGAAAGTGATGAATCAACAGCATGAAATCTAATACAGCCAGTTCTCAACTGATGACTTACATGACTTATGACCGTTTTTCACAGTTACGACCTTTGCAGCATCCCCATGATCATGTGACCGCCTTTTGTGACCCTCTGACAAGCAAAGTCAGTGAGGAAACCCGTTTCACTTAATACCTGGGTTACCAACTTACAACTGCAGTGATTCACTCAGCAACTGGCAAGTGATTCACTTAGCAACTGGCAGGGGTGGGTTCTGACAGACACTATTGCCAGTTTGCTCGTGTGTGCGCTGCACATGCTTGATGCGCGCTGTCCAGGCATACACAATGCAATTAAAATTGTTCTGCCCATGCGCAGAACTGGAAAACTGGAAAACTGGTTTGGGGGCATGGCCGGCCTGGGTCGTTGCTGGTTCCAGAGACCCAGGCCGCCAAACCACTACCAGTTTGGTTGAACCGGTCTGAACCAGTAGGAACCCACCACTGAACTGTGGCAAGAAAAGTTGTAAAATGAGGCTTAACTCACTTAACAAATGCCCTACACCAGGGGTCGGCAATCTTAAACATTCAAAGAGCCATTTGGACCAGTTTCCCACAGAACAGAAAACACCAGGAGCCCCAAAACCCTTCCTGTGCCTGACTATTTCCTGAGCAGCTACAAAACTAGCATATGTAATTGAATTAAACGTTCTGTTTTCTTCTGAAACTTTTCTTTTCTTGGATTTATCCATGGTTGGCCTACCATGGTCAAAGAGCTCAACAAATCACGTTCTGGCATGTGTCGTACATTGGCAGTTGTGATGCATATTTTGAACGACAGGGAGCTGCAGCAGTGGGATGAAAGAGCCACATGCGGCTCCAGAGCCACAGTTTGCTCACCCCTGCCCCACAGCAACAGAAATTTTGGGCTCAATTGTGGTCATAAGTCAAGGACTACCTGTATAATCTGATTATAGGTTGTAGGGGGGGGGGCAGGATTTCACTCCATCCTTAAAGATGCTGCCCCTCTTTACAGCCAGCTCACTTTATAAAAACAAATAAGAATATTTCTCCCTAGCCATTGTCATCATCAGGACATCCGCTGTGCCCATTTTCTCAAGTACCAAGTCATTGTAAATCATATACCTTGATCTATGTTCATCCTTCTTTATTTTCATTTCATTTCCAATGTTACATTTAACATTGAAGAAAATGTCCAATGATCATTGTACCTGTAACATCAGTATCCAAAACTGTAATGAACATTGATAAAATATCTGCTTGTTCTTATTCTCATGGGATCAGTGGTTCTTTTCTCCACCATGAAATCACCCTTTAAATATCTTTTGTGGATGTGAACCAGTGGTGGGTTGCAGGCGGTATGCCCCGGTATGGCGTACTGGAGCATGCCTGTAGCAAAGGGTACCGTTCCAGTATGATGCTCCGGAGGGCCCACCCACCCGCCTGAGCTCCTTACCTGACCTTTAAGTCTTTGGCGCTTCCGCACAAGTGCATGGCATGTATGGCGCCTGCATGACGCTCCGCCAAGCAGCTGGAGCGTTATGGAGGCTTTGCAGAAGAACCCACCACTGATGTGGACCTTGGCCACGGACCACCAAAATATAACTCAAGATTTAATTCTTAACATTTCTTCAAGCCTTTGTGGGCCTCCTGCGATGACATCATGGACCACTAAGGATTCGTGGGCTACAGGTTGAGAACCACCATTATAGATAGCCCTTGACTTGGGACCATTCATTTAACAACAGTCCCAAATTACAATAACTTCAGTAAGAAGGCATTGTAAGAACAGGTTCAAACCACCCCATGGTCACCTCACGCAATTCAGGCATTTAGCAATCAGCTCCCATTTATGGGACATAGTGGCTCAGTGGCTAAGACACTGAGCTTGTCTATCAGAAAAGTCAGCAGTTCAAATCCCTAGTGGTGTGTAATGGAGTGAGCTCCCGTGATTTGTCCCAGCTTCTGCCAACCTAGCAGTTCGAAAGCACGTAAAAATGCAAGTAGAAAAATAGGCACTACCTTTGGTGGGAAGGTAACAGCATTCCATGTGCCTTCAGCGTTTAGGTATGCCGGCCACATGACCATGGAGATGTCTTCGGACAGCGCTGGCTCTTCGGCTTTGAAACGGAGATGAGCACCGCCGCCTAGAATCGGGAATGACTAGCATATATGTGCGAGAGGAACTTTTACCTTTACCCATTTATGACTGGTTGTAACATCCTGAAGTCTCGTGATTGCAAATTGTGAAATATATGGCCAAATTCCAGCAAAAAATATTCCCTATTGAGGAAACTGAATTCCCCTAAGGATTATATAATTCACTTAACAATCATGGTGATGGGTGGAAACTAACCAAGGAGAGAAGCAACTTAGAACTGAGGAGAAATTTCCCGATCTTTAGAACAATTAATCAGTGGAACAGCTTGCCTCCAGAAGTTGTGAATGCCCCAACACTGGAAGTCTTTAAGAAGATGTTGGATAGCCATCTGTCTGAAACGGTATAGGGTTTCCTGCCTAGGCAGGGGATTGGACTAGAAGACCTCCAAGGTCCCTTCCAACTCAGCAATTGTATTGATTCACTTAATGATAGCTATAAAAATGGTTGGAAAATTGGATCTGACTCAACATGACCTCAACAATTTGCAATGGAAATTCCAGTCTCCGTTTTGATTGTAAGTCAATATTTGGATATTCATCTATTAAGAAATTATATTATATAAATATCACTGTAATGAAATAACATACTGTGTCAAAACTGAGAGGGTGGAATCTAGCCAAGATGATCTACATGACTACATTCAGTAATACGTTAAACTATTCACCTAGTTCTATATTCACATTTTACAGGTATATTTTTAGCCTCTTCAAATGTCACTCACGGAAGGTGGTACAACTCTCCTCATCCAGATGCTTCATAGTTCTTTTTAGAGAGTCGACATTGGAAAATGTACATCAATTTCTTCCACTTTCAAGGACTTCCTGATGGGGGCCTTCCATGCATGGAGATTGAACCAAACAAAGGCAAAGGAAAGAGAAGGAGAGAAAGGGAAAGAGAAAAAGAAAAAGAAAGAAAGGGAAAGGGAGAGGCAGAAGGAGAGCGAAAGAGAAGAAATGACACATACAAAAGACCTGTGGAAGAGAAAATAGATGTAATTTGAAAGTCATGTAAAACCCACATGTTCATCATGGGTGTCTCCAAGCAGGAGCAAATAGGTGGAAGTGTGACAAAATGAGCTCCAGGATCACCGCAGATGGGGACTGCAGCCAAAAAATTAAAATCGCTTACTCCTGGGGAGGAAAGCTATGGCAAATCTAGGCAGCATATTAAAAAGCAGAGACATCACCCTGCCAACAAAAGGGCATATAGTCAAGGCCATGGTTTTCCCAGTTGCAATGTATGGCTGTGAAAGTTGGACCATAAGAAAGGCTGAGCACCAAAGAATGGAGGCCTTTGAACTATGGTGGTGGAGAAGACTCCTATGAGTCCCTTGGACTACAAGGCGATCAAACCAGTCAGTCCTTGAGGAGATCAATCCTGACTGCTCTTTAGAAGGCCAGATACTGAAGAGGAGACTCCAATAGTTTGGCCACCTAATGAGAAGGAAAGACTCACTGGAGAAGAGCCTAAGGCTGGAAAAGATTGAGGGCAAGAGAAGAAAGGGACAGCAGAGAAAGAGGTGGCTGGATGGAGTCATCGAAGCAGCAGGCGTGAGCTTAAATGGACTCCAGAGGATGGTAGAGGACAGGAAGGCCTGGAGGAACATTGTCCATGGGGTCGCGATGGGTTGGATATGACTTAGCAACTGACAACAACAACAACATGGCAAAATGAAGCTTAAACTGTGATTTCTGGGTTTTGCCCAGTCTCAAATTCCAGCTAAATGCCTTATAGGACATATACAGACCTATAGATAACCAACACCTCTTTAAATTCCCTGTTCAGGTCAAGGCTATTGAATTATTCAACAGCTCTGCAAATTATTAAAGACTTCTACTTCACTTTCTCCTATTTGGAGAGGAGGCTCATTTTTGGAGGCAGCTGCTTTCGACTTGTCTAAATCTATAGTTTTATAGGGTAATTACACACTTAAGAGATTTCCTCCCCGTTTTATGACAGGCAGACATTAACACAGCCCAAATTCGAGAGCACTCTCATTTTATTTCTGTTCGTTTTGGGATATGGAAATTGCATTTATGCCAAATAGAGGAAGCTGACCTTGAAAGGTTACTTCCTACAGAGATCTAAACTCTGAATCATCCTCCATGAAGTTTGAGGCAGTAATAAAAAAAAAAATAGGCAGAAAATGAGAATAGTAAGTCGTCTTGTCAGAGGTTCCTCTGAATTAATTCAATTTTAATGTTAATACAGTGGAATAAGGTGCTCTGCATTGAAAAGTAAAGGTCACTTTTACTGCATTTTAAAACTTAAATGGAGAAGTATTCAGCTGTCAAAGAAAAAGCCAGCTAATGAAGCAGCAAAAATAAAACATGGAACATGGATGAGCTCCATGGTTTCAGATTTTCTTCTAAGTAATGGTTTCTCAGAGGTAGTTGTACAAATATAATTTATTCTGTTAAAAGGTTAAAGTTGCGTTCAAACACTTCACCATTAAATACAGTACAGGGCAAAAATGTCAGCATGACATATGAAGAACGGTTGCAGGAACTGGGTATGTCTAGTTTAATGAAAAGAAGGTCTAGGGGAGACATGATGATAGCATACCTTATGGACTCCCACAAAGAAGAGGGAGTCCTCTGTCCTCACCACTTTCTATAGAGGGATGTCTCCACCTGTCATATTATCGTGTCACCTTTGGAAGCCTTACTTCTTCGGACATGAAGGCAGTGCAGAGGGTGGTGAGGACAGCAGAAATGATCCTTGGTAGTTCACTCCCTTCTATCCAGGACAGAGCACATAAGCAATGCTTGCCCAGGGTCCATAAGATGGTCTGGGACACCACGCATCCTCTTTATGACCTGTTTTCCTTGTTGCCTCCTGGGAGGGGGCTTCGTAGTATCCAAGGCAGAACATCCAGATGCCGTCACAGTTTTGTCCCATAGAGTATCAATTTCAGGAACTCTTTCATCTTTCTGATATGTATTCAAGATGGACAGTGATCAATATATACATATGTATGTATATGTATATGTATACATACACACACACACACACACATACACAACATATACACACATATACAAATGCATATGCATATGCACATCAGTAGTGGGTTTTGGCTCCTGTTGGAACTGGTACGCTGCAACGGAAGCATGGCGTGCACCATGGGTACATGCACTGTGCATGCATGCGCACCCACTGCCTGCAATGCTCCAGCTGCTCGGCGGAGCATCGCGCAGGCACTGTACGCTGCGCATGTGTGCACAGATAGCCCGTTTCCTTCAAATACAGGTAAGGAACGAGGGTGGGTGGGCCCTCCAAAGCACTATTCCAGAGCTGGCTTCCGGCAGGCACCGGTATGCACGTACGGGGGCGTACTGCCTCCAACCCACCATTGATGCACATGCGCACACACACACACACACACACCAGAAGTGGGTTGCTAATTTTTTTACTGCCGGTTTAAGCACACTCCTGCGTATGCTCCTGCCCGTGCGATGCTTCTGTGCATGCACAGAAGCGTCCAGACGGGTGGGTGGAGCCTCCCGCCGCTGCTACTACAGGTTCAGCTGATCTGTGTCGAACAGCAGCAATCCACATCGGACACACACACAAAGTATATGTGTAACAGAATTTCGTTTTCAATATGTGCCAGTGTGCCCACAGTAAAAAGTGATTATCTATTATCTATCTACCTGCAACTCTCTGAAAGAAAGAAAAAAAACTTTGTGTTTTCATCTGGAGATTTCAACGGCCATCTCTACCAATTAAAGAAGAAAGCGTCTATCTTTAGCAGCATTCCCAATTTTTTTAAAAGCTGGGATCCCAACCACAAAAGAAGAAGGACAATGCCTGCTCCCATCCTTTTGAAAGGGGGACTATTCTGCTTACTCTTCTTTGGTTGTACAGAAGCAGGCAGGGAGACACCCCAGCTGCTGCTCTCTCCCCTCCGCTGGTGCAGTAACAGGACATCAGGGCTTTCTAATCGCCAGGGACATTAGCTTTGCTCTAATTAATTCTTCCGTTCTTGCAGATCCAGAGGTAAGAGCCTCTGATGAGTAATTGCAAATTATGGAATCCGGAGCTGAGCTAAAACCTGTTCTTAACTGGGGAAACGGAACCCCTCCATCCCCCGCGTCCCCAGCTATGATTTGAGATTTGGAATTAGTTTCTCTTAATTTGGTTCTGTCAAACCTCTTCCTCCCATCTCCCCCTTTACACTCTCTACAGTCAGGAATGACTGGCGCTTCTGTGCAGATCTATAAAAGGCCCCTGCTGCTGTGGTCCATGCTGAAGACAAAGGCTTTTTCAAGCTGAGCTCCAATCTCAGTACAGGGAGGGGCTGGAAGCTGTATAAAAGTAGTTTGCCATTGGCTTCTCCTTTTTTTACCCCCTTTAAAAAAAGAGCTTCCTAGCCTAGCTCAGAGTCTTGAATCTCTTAGTCATCTCTCATCTAAAATATTAATTCGGTCCAGTCCAGTGGTGGGTTTCAAAAATTGTTCGAACCTACTCTGTGGGTGTGCCCTCCTTTGTGGGAGTGGCTTGCCACCCATGTGACCGGATAGGAGTGGCTTGCCGCCCATGTGACCGGATATGAAGATGCCAACGACACTTGTCAGAACCACCTTAAATTACCTCACACACGGCACTGGCCTGCATAAGAATATGATGTAAACTTGTTTTTTAAAAGGCATCTTTGGTTTGCGTTAAAACAACTTCAACACACGCAATGTTCTGATTGCACCACAAATGCAGTAGTCATCCTTCCCTTTCACAGAGGCGCTGAGTTTTATAAATATGAGCATGATAGTGTACAATAATCATATCCAAGGACCAGTGGTGGGTTTCAAAAATTTTTGGAACCTCTTCTGTAGGTGTGGCCTGCTTTCCGGGTCCACTGGTGGAACCTCTTCTAACCGGTTCAGTAGATTTGACGAATCAGTTTTACCGAATAGGTGTGAACTGGTAGGAACCCACTTCTGGTCCGGTCCTAATCAGGATCAGCCAAGACTGGTGGTGGGATATACCTGTTAAAGCTGTGTCAGGATAACTACAAGATACCAACATGTTCATTTCCCTTCATTCTGGTTCCATTTTCCTGCTGGAACTTTCCCATAAAAACAGGATGCCATTTGTTAATTAGGACAGACTGATATACAAAAGGTGGATCAATGGCTAAGATGCTGAACTTGTTGATCAGAAAGGTCGGCAGTTTGGCGGTTCAAATCCCTAGCACCATGTAATAGAGTGAGATCCCGTTACCTGTCCCAGCTTCTGCCAACCTAGCAGTTCGAAAGCATGTAAAAATGCAAGTAGAAAAAATAGGAACCACCTTTGGTGGGAAGGTAACAGCGTTCTGTGCGCCTTCAGCATTTAGTCATGCCGGCCACATGGCCACGGAGACGTCTTCAGACAGCGCTGGCTCTTCAGCTTTGTAATGGAGATGAGCACCGCCCCCTAGAGTTGAGAACGCCTAGTACATATGTGCAAGGGGAACCTTTACCTTTCCCTTAATATACACAGTGGTGGGATTCAACCGGTGCAACAACCGGTTCACTGAATGCACACTTCACACTTCGCTCTGCAAGTGTGCAGTGGGTTTAAAAAGAGCTCAAAAACTTACCTTAAACTGCAGCCCCAGTGAGTAAAGTAACTGAGGTGTGACAATCCTCTCTGCCATGCCTATTAGCTGAGCTTCAAACAAAGGCAATATAGGTCAGTATAGCACAGGGGTGGGCGGACGGGTGGGCCCACCTAATCATTGGAGTGAACTGGTTCACTCTCAGCTGATTGTCGGAGCTACCGGTTCGCCCAAACCAGTCACAACTGACTGAATCCCACCCTGAATATACACCTTCTAAAGACCAAAGGGAAGCTTATTTTATTTTAGTGGGTTTCTCAAAAAGATGATTAGTAAAGAATACTCAAAAAGTGGGGAAAAAAGTGCTAAAGACAAAACTGAAGGGTAGAAACACTTTCAAAGTAATCAATGCCTGGGCCATAACTGTAATTCAGATCTATAATACAATACACTGCTGGTATTTTACTAAAAGGACATATGCTGAACTGAACTTCAGTTTAGACTGAAAAACAAGGAAACGCATGACTATTCATTGTGCATTCACATCCCCTTAGTGATATTGATAGTTCATATTTGCCTCGTAGAAATGGAAGCAGAGGCTTCCTTCAAGTCAATCAAAGTGTTGAAGAAGAAAAGCGTGCATTGACTACATAAAAGGAAGCCAAGAACAAACACCGATGCAGTTTTAAAAGGGGATGTGCAGAAATCAAAACGTGGATATCAAAATAATGTAACAAAACCTGAATGTAATGCTGGTAAGAAAAGGCATTACATGGTCTGTTTTTACCAAAGATTGAGGGGAAATGGATAAAGATATAGCCAAGCAACTGGAATATTTAAAAAAGAACCAAAAGTTTGCTTTTGGCTGCACAAGAGCAAGTTATTCAAAATAAGTGCAATCAAGGCATAAGAAGCTGTGACTCTTGAGATCCCATCAGATAGCTTGATCTAGAGCTACCATATTTCCCTGAAAATAAGACAGGGTCTTATTTTCTTTTGACCCCTGAAATAAGCACTTGGCCTTATTTTGGGGCAGGTCTTATTATTTTTGAGGTGCAGGAGGCGGGGAGTGTGGTCACCTCATGGCTGCTGCTGTGTTGCAATATTTTGGGGGGGGGAACGTATTTTCCAGGAAGGGCTTATTTTAGTGCATGAGCTCAAAAGCCCAATTGGGCTTATTATCCAGATAGGTCTTATTTTCGAGGAAACAGGGTAGATGAAGTTTTTTTGATTGATAAAGTTGGAGGGAGCTTATCTTGCAAATATCCAACTCCAGAAGCCCCCTGGGAGTCATTACAACTTGTGGCACAGTGGTGTTTCCTACCTAGTGAAGTAGAATTGCACTTCCTGGAAATCATTTGCTTGTTCTGAAAATGCAAATCTGTTGGCAGAAAGTTTAGCAGTAAGCGAGGCTTTAAAATTTCAGATTCTCTGGTTGAGATGAAGAGAACCACACTCATTAGGAAGTGTTAAAGGTGACATTAGAGAAATGGTACGTGCAGAAAAACAAATAAGAGGAAATGCACAATTACCCGCTTAGTGTTGCCTCAGCCAGCAGACATGAAGGTTGGCGGGATTACACCAACTCCGTGTTTGGATTTGAACACAAGGGGTTTGTTTCCATTTTAAAATATGTTTGCAAAACCTGAATCCAATTAAAACATAAAGAGGATAAACTGTGTTGGAGCAGATGTCAGCAGGTTATATTAATGAGAAGGGTTTTTTTGCCTCCCCCCTCCCCATTTAAATATAAATAAGGTTAGGTCAATGAAGGAAGAGCTTCTATTCCCAAGAGGTGAAATGTTTTGGAAGCAATGACCAAACATTTTAGGCAGTTCACATTGAAGAACGATATGTCCAGCATATTACGCCATAAGGCAGAATTTGGGCAGAATCTGGTATGTGCGTGGATGTGTCTTGCCCAAACCTGTGATCATCAAACATGCCTTTTATTATATGCATTTTTAAAACCTTCCTTGCAGATTGAATACCATGGCCTTTATCCTTGTAAGAGTCACCCCTATGCTTGACCCTCTGTCTCCATCTAGAAGGGTGGAGGAGTCCATCCCAAAGCCTGCAGTGGAAGTTTCCTAAAAACTGCAACATTTCAAAGGTTTGATTGATGGTTGTCTTCAAGTTGTTGTCAACTCTTAGTGACCACATAAATAGTGTCAGGGTTCTGACTGCCCTAATTAACTCATGAGCCTCGAGCTAAGTTTCAAAAGAAAGCTTCAAATTGGGGGTCAGGAAGTGACTGTTTTGAAAGCGATACCACCTCAAATGCTAAGATCTAGGAAAGACTACGCTTTTTTAGTCGAAGAGTAAAGTAATGGGAGCTTACTCCATTATATTGCAATAGGATTCAAACCACTGAACTGCCAACCTTCTGATCGACAAGCTCAGCGTCTTACCCACTGAGCCACCACATCCCTTTTCACTAAACTAAACATACCCAATTCCTGCAACCGTTCTTCATATGTTTGATCCGCCTAATCATCTTTGTTGCTCTTCTCTGCACTCTTTCCAGAATCTCAACATCTTTTTTTATTATCATGATGAACAAATCCGGGTAGAACTGTTAGAATAATTATCAATTTGATTGGCAATGACATTCCTCACTTCATTACCAAATGTTCTCCTTCCAAATACAGAGGAGCCCGGATTCCTGGGTACCCCATCTCTTCCCCTTATCAGTTGTAAAAGTTGCTATGATCAAGGTAGACATATTCTCATCTTCAGGCTTTGCAATCCAGTATAATGACTTGGATGAAATAGAATTTGTCCCTACTTGCTTTGTGATGGCAAGAGAATAGTGACTCACTGTAATTTGTTAACTTTAAAAAAAAAACAATTGCTGGATCTTCCCCAATTATTGGAATATTTTTAGGTGAGGTTTTCCACCACCCTGCCCCACAGAACTGAAAATAAGAGAAACTATCACCAGCAGTGGTGGGTTTCAAAAATTGTTCGAACCTACTTTGTGGGTGTGGCCTCCTTTGTGGGAGTGGCTTGCCGCCCATGTGACCGGATGGGAGTGGCTTCCTGCCCATGTGACCGGATATGAAGATGCCAATGACACTTGTCAGAACCCCCTTAAATTACCTCACACACAGCACTGGCATGCATAAGAATAGGATGTAAACTTGTTTTTTAAAAGGCATCTTTGGTTTGCGTTAAAACAACTTCAACACACACAATGTTCTGATTGCACCACAAACGCAGTAGTCATCCTTACCTTTCACAGAGGCACTGAGTTTTATAAATATGAGCATGATAGTGTAGAATAATCATATCCAAGGACCAGTGGTAGGTTTCAAAAAATTTTGGAACCTCTTCTGTAGGTGTGGCCTGCTTTCCAGGTCCACTGGTGGAACCTCTTCTAACCGGTTTGGTAGATTTGACGAACCAGTTCTACCAAATAGGTGCGAACTGGTAGGAACCCACCTCTGATCACCAGTATATGACCATATTAAAAGGTAGCAAGGATTATAGAAAATAGAGGCATAAATGACCAATGTTCTCCAAATCCCGGCTTTTAAAAGAAAGATGGTTTTTCTTCAGCCGAGTATCTCAGCCAACAGAATTTCTCACAAAGACTTGGGGAGAAGGTAAGGAAGAATTTCAGGGGTGGGCTTCAAAAATTTCAGCAATGCATTCTCTGCTTGGTTGCTGAGTGGGCATGACCATGGTGGCCATGGCCTAGTTGGCCTATGGCACCACGACTGGGTGGGGGGCATTTTTGCCTTCCCCAGGCTCCGGAAGCTTTCCTTGAGCCTCTGGGAAGGTGAAAACTGCCTCCCTGGGCTCCGGAGGCCTTCCAGGAGGCCCGTTTTCTCCCTTCCTAAGCTTCCATGTGGGCCCTGCAGTTACTTTGCATCCAAAATGGGCCGCGTGGAGACTCCTGGGAGGGGTGGGGTGGGGTGACGGGGGGGCATGGTGGGCAGGGCCAGCCAAGGGTGCAGGTTCGCCAAACCCGGGCGAACCTGTAGCAGCCCACCTTTGAATACTTTATATATACTACTTTATTCTTTTGGCTTGGGCTTATTCATCAGGGGCAGTCCTAGTAAATATGTGGAAAAGAGACCACCAGGAAATTCTGGGGAAAGAGCAATAACCAATGCAGCTGTTGTCTATCAGTGGTTCTCAACCTGTGGTCTGTAGGGGTGTACAAAGGCTTGAATAAATGTTATGATTTAACTCTTGAGTTACCTTCTAGATCAGGGCTCCAAGCCCAGGGCCCAGATGCCTCACGTGCTGGCCATGCCCGGTTTAGCAAAGCGGGGGGGAGTCCCAATACATCACGGAACACTGCCGTGATGATGTGAGTTTGACACCCCTGTTGTAGATACCCAGAATTCAAGTCTCAAATTCTCTGGTCAAATTCCGAGACTTCCATATCTAGCAGATGTTTTGTTTGGAGGAAGGGTCTCCGTGTTCCTATATTGGATGAACATGTCAGTCAGTAATTCTTCTCTTGGAGAATAAAATTTTCCAAGGCAGATCTTTGAATTAGAGTCAGCGTGGGCTATTATATTTCATTGTGCTAACATGTGCATGAATATTCAATCTTCCTTTAAGCAAAGTTACAGAAAGAGGCTTGGAGCTGATATAATTATGAGACTGAATTTACAAGACTGTGGTTGGTTAATAGCATTTACAGCGCCTCACCGAGTGGCACATGCAGAGAAGAACAACAAAAGCCATAGATCTTACTTGCACATTTATATAAAGTTGTCTGTTCACAAACAACACAGTATAATTTATGCCTGAACAAGAACCTGCCCTGAATGTTTAAAGATCTATGTTTTTGTTGCCTTGATGAAATAGCTATATTTAGGGTACCACTTCTGGTGAAATCTTGAGCAAGGAAGAAAATGTTTCAGATCTGACCAAAAGAAGGATCAGGTTATTATGGATGTACCTGTTGTGGTCTCCAGTGGCCTGTGGAGCTGGCAGCAGAGTCGGACAGTGAGGAGGTTGGGGACGAACATGGGCAGTGGTGGGAATCAGCCGGTTCGCACCTATTCAGGAGAACCAGTTATTAACTTTTTAAGCAGTTCGGAGAACCGGTTGTTGAAAGAACTCTCCTTTTGTTTTTTCCCACTTTACAAGGCTAATCCTGTAAGGAAGGCAGGAAGGAAATATTCTGGTGTTGTTTTTAGCCTAATCTTGATTGCCCTGCTTACAGAAACTGCCTCTCTGGTTAACCCTCATTGCATCGTAACAGCTAAGGTGAAGCGCCCATCAACCTGAGTGCACTTGAGTTGGCCACGCCCACCTGGTCACGTGACCACCAAGCCCCACCTACCCAGCTGATCATTAGGGCAGAGAACTGGTTGTTGAATTATTTGAATTCCACCACTGAACATGGGCCAGTCCTGGAGTCTGGGGAAGGCTCGGACAAGGGCTCTGTGTCGGAGGCAGAGAGGGGGCCAGGGCCATCTGGGAGTTATGTGCTGCATCCGGAGCCTCCAGAGTTGGACATAAGTGAGGCAGAGGAACAGGGTGAGCCTGTTTCTAGTGCGTCCATGCGCAGAGCTGCCAGAAGGCAAGAACAGTTAAGACAAAAGGGACGACTCCAGGGTAAGACTTGGAGGTGATTGGCTCCTCCCATACGACATAAAGGAGGAGCAAAGGCCCATGAGACTTTGCAGGAAGGGGGACTGATTGGGGTAGATTGTAAGGGTGACACCGAAATATAATTTTATGTCATTTTATTCCATTTTACATAGTTCTGCGTTAAATTATATTGTATCTTATCCTATAACTATTGTATTTTGCCCTACTATTATTTTAAATTGTTTGTGTAGGATTTTATTGCTGATATGTGTTTGAACCTTGTGCTTTGATAAGGCCCATAGGCTAATTAATAGCTAATAATCATATAAAGGGAATGATTGGTGATAAATGAAACTATAAGGCTAAGGCTTGTTACAGGGAATGCAGTTGGAAGCATCATTTAAAAAGAAAATCAAGCATCACGAGCAGGGGTGGGTTTCAACCGGTTTGCGGCAGTCCCCGCGAACTGGTTGGTCAGCGAACCCGGAAGTAAGTAACTTCCGGGAACGGCGAAGGGCCCACCCCCCGCCCGCGCTCCTTACCAGTCTTTGAAGGCTTCTGCGCTTCCACGCAGGCGCATGGCACATACAGCACCTGCGCGATTCTCTGCGAGTAGCTGGATGGCACATACAGCGCCTGCGCGAGTCTCTGCGAGCAGCTGGAGCATCACGCAGGCGCTAAGACGCATGCGTGAACTGTGCGCGTGCACGAGGACGCCGCCGGCCCCGTTCCAATCGAACCGGTTGGAACGGGATTAGCTACCCACCCCTGATCAGGAGAACCAAACTGGCCAGAAAGAATGCAACCCAACTTCTACAAAGATATATCTTCTTCTCATTAACTTTCTAGACCACAATTTTAATTAAACCTCCCATGAAGCCTTCAATAAGACAATAAATTATTTTAAGCTTCCGAGGGTGGAATGAATGAAGATTTTTAGGGATCAAGCCAAAAGTGCCTGATTCAAAGATCATTTGGAATAGTTTGGCATAATTCTCAAACATGGTCACTTGAACTCTGGATGATGCATAGTATATACAATTTAAAAGCTACTGTATTTTTCGGAGTATAAGACGCACCTTTTTCCCTCAGAAAAGAGGGTGAAAATCTGGGTGCGTCTTATACACTGAATACAGCATTTTTGGCCTCCCAAAACCCCGCCCCCTTTGCAAAAATATGCATAGCCTTTAGGAGGCTTCCAGAGTGCTCCTGAGGGCTGGGAAGGGCAAAAATGAGTGAAAAACAGGCTGTTTTTTGCTCATTTTTGCCCTGCCCCCAGGAGCAGTCTATAACCCCCCCTAAAAGCTATGCATGCCCCCTTTTTTTTTTTGACAAAAACGGACCCATTTTTGTGAAAAATGGGCTGTTTTGGGGAGTTCTGCAGAGTGCAAAAACTTTTTTAAAAAATTGCCTCTTCAAAATCTTGGTGTGTTTTATACTCCGGTGCATCTTAAACTCTGAAAAACATGTTATTTCTCCTCAGCTGATCTTTGGGAGACACCACTTTGCATGTATAACCAGTTTTTTTGTGGGGGAAGTGGGGTTGAACCGGTTGCCAAGCCATCAGAACAATTGTACTCTCATCCCAGCTGAATTTGGTGATGCTTTTTCTGAGATGTTTCCTCATATTTTCTTGATCCGGGCTCAAGCTCCTCTTATCTGACCATTGCCTTGGTAGCAATTCCTTCCTTCCTTCCTTCCTTCCTTCCTTCCTTCCTTCCTGCCTGCCTGCCTGCCTGCCTGCCTGCCTGCCTGCCTGCCTGCCTGCCTGCCAATGGGGTAGGACTCTAAAGAGACTGGGGCATTGAAAGAGCAAATAGGCAGTATTTCATGATCTTAGTTTCTTTCCAGGAACCTTCTTTCTTTTGTTTTTGCAGATCTCTGCTTACCTCCATGATCTTCTCCCAGCTTATTCCTTGGCCTTCTAAATGTTTTATGGCTAAACTGACAGTTTCGTTTCTTTGAAGACGGGAACAGTTGGATCCATATGTTTATAACTAATATAATTAATCATATCATTTATATAACCAAGCTAATGCTTTGCTTCTCCAGGGAGATATCTTTGGATCAGGAGCTTTTGGCTTGATCCCTAAAAATCTTCGTTCATTCCTCGCTTATTTTGGGGGTCAAAAGAAACCCTGTCTTATTTTTGGGGAAACACAGTAGTTAATACTGGGATAGGAGATCACCACGAAACCCGAGATATAAAATAGATTGGGAAAACTCATAAGCCAGTAGAAGGAAGTGGCCAATGATTTCTCTATTGTCAAGAAGCAGCTGACCTTGCCTCAAGGGACAATTTGATATTTCATTTTCTGAGAAGGTAATTCCTGACTCTAAAAACAAACACGGAGCCTTGTTTAAGAGACGGAGAATTTGATTGAAATGCAAGAATACCTGACTCATACAGCATGTCACCATTATTCCGTATCTCTTGCCAAAACCCTGGAGGCTTGCATGCTTGTCCCTGGGGTGATTGGTATTCTGGTCCTGCATTCCGCAGTTGTTAGCAAATGCCAATTTCTCATGGAAAACCATCCACAACTTAGCTTCCCATGGAATCAGTGAACTGGGAAAGAGAATCGGTTTAGTTTCCCCATTGCGTTGCTTCTATCAAGTTGTCAAGATTTATTTTATTTTATTTATTTGGTTTGTCAAGCATGTACAAGATAACAGGTATAAGTATAAACATGGACATGAACAAAGGAAATGAGTACAAATAAATGGGGACAGTAGGACAGAGATGGTAGGTACGCTGGTTCGCTTATGCATACCCTCTTTACGGACTTCTTAGGAATGGGGTGAGGTCCAGTGGTGGGTTTCTGCCAGTTCGCACTGGCTTGGGAGAATGGGTTGGTGAAATTTACCAATCTGGTGAGAGGAGGTTCGACCCGTGGACCCGGAAGTAACTTCCAGAACGCCTGCCCTGGCCCTGTAGCTCACTCGTCCTGGCTGTCCCGTCGCAGCTCGCTCGCTCCCCTGCCCATCAGCACTAAACTAGCCCAGCCCACCACTCACTGATTGGCTGGAGTCCAGCAAATCAGTGAGTGGGCTGGAGGTGACCCGTTTAAAAGCATGGAGCCAGAGTCTTTCTTGTTCCCGAGCAGCTGTCGCATTGCGCTTGCTGATCAGTCCTCCCTTCACTTCACTTCGCCTTCCAGCAGCTTGCTGCTTCCCTCAGGTAAGCAACTAAGTGCGAGGGGGCGGCGGCGGGAGGCTAGCTTACACCAGCTCATGGCTTTCATGAGGGAAGGTCTTCTAGGCCTTTCCTCGCTAAAGCCATGAGTTGGCATACACCGTGTGGCTAAAAATGGGTGGGCTGCGGCAGCCGCGGTGGCGGCATGCTACTTGCGAGCTGGCGTATGCTATGTGGCCAAAAGTGGGTGAGTGGTGGCGGCAGCAGGCTAGCTTTCATGAGGGAAAGGCCTTTGGGCCTTCCGTCGTGAAAGCCACGAGCTGGCATACGCCATGCAGCCAAAAGCCCCCCGCCCCCCTCTCCATCCTCACCTGGCTGGCTAAGCTTGCCAGGCGCCGTGCCTAGCTAACCAACAACCCTTGTCCGAGCCGGTAAGTTTACCTCTCTTGCTGCCTCATTGCCTGCCTGCTCCCTGTTGCATCCATCGCATCGGAGAGCTGCTGATTCTGCCTGCTGGTAAGTGACCCAGGTTTTTTTCTTTTATTCTTTTAATGTATAAATTATTGTGTGCGGAATACTTAACAATGGTTTTTTAAGGATTTTTTTATTTATAGAATATCTTTTTTTTAAATTATTTTTAGGGAATTTTTATTTTTTAATTGTTTATAAAATATATTTACTACAAGAAATGTTATTCCTTTTTGCAAATGTTTTCTTTGTGATGCAATATGTTGCTTTTATGTCTTCAGTCCAAGTTTATGTGTCTCAAAGTGGCTGCTTTTTTATGGGCAGGCCAGGTTGGTGCAAGGCAGCTTTGCCAGATTTAGTGTGTTTCACCCTCGTTGTTTAGGTAATTCTGAGGTGGTTGCTGGTTCTGTGAGCTTCCTGGCACTGTCCTTTATAATTTCCCACAATGCCTTGATGGTTTTTATTCCAGTGACTTTGTCTTTCCTGTCCTTAGGGTTAGGGGAAAAAAACTGGTTTCATTTGCAGTCTTTTTTTGGGGGGGGGATTCTTATTTTTGGGTGTTTTCCTGACACTGTCATAGTTTGTGTGGGTATGTAATATCCCACAGTTATCTACACATTAATAATGATAAAGAACTAATAATATTTCCTTATACATTTTAGTGACCTTTCCTTACATAATTGGTGTTTTCATATTTTTGGATTTCTAATTTCTGTTTCTGTTAGTTAGCAATTGCTAAAACAAATCCCACATGAAAACGTATTCAAAGCCTTCTTGATTTTAATTGTCAATTTATTTATTCCTGCACATTGTAATATTTATTCATTTTCATATCTCGCTTTTTCCACTGTTGTGCAAACGCAATTCCAGCAGCCGCTAACATGTGTAAAATTAAATATATATTGTACTCCCTTTCAAATAGCCAACAAAATATTTCTGATTTTAATTCCATTGCTTTACCATTGCTTCTAACCACTAACTTCTGAATAGCTACTTGGACCGATCTAAGTACTGAACCTAATTTATATATTCCTGTTTTTTGGAACTGGGAACTTAATTTCCGAAAAAGGAAATCTGTATTACTCTGGGAATCTACCTATGACATTCATTCTTGAACTAACTTCTTGGATGAAAGACTTTATCTTTTCTGTTTGTTTATATCTTTCCTGTTTCTCATCCTTCCTGAAAAGATTGTATATTGTTGGTTGAAAGCAGTGGTCCCTTCTGTTACCTGTAGTCCTCAGCTTACAACCACTATTGAGTCCAATATTGTTTTATTTCTTTTGCAGTTAGTATTATTTATTTTTGTACTTATTTTAATCTTATTGTAGTTCATCCATTGGGTCAAAGAATTCAGTGACATCGTCTTGGCCACTCCCACCCAGTCACATGGCGGGCAAGCCACTCCCACCCAGTCACATGGCTGGCAAGCCACTCCCACCCAGTCACATGGCTGGCAAGCCACTCCCACCCAGTCACATGGCCGGCAAGCCACTCCCACAAAGCAAGCCACACCCACAGAGTAGGTTCCAAAAATTTTGGAACCCACCATTGGTCACACATCTGACTACCAGTTTGCTTGAACCAGTAGCATTTTTTTTACTACTGGTTCGGACGAACCAACCCAAACCGGTAGCATTTCATCCCTGCTTCCTCCTATTTTTCCTTTCTGTTGCAACATACGGTTCAGTCTTACTTGCTGGTTTAATTGATATAATTTATTTATGAGGTATGATTCCTTTTAACAAGTTAAATGGCAAATGGTGCCGAGGGGGAAAATGGGAAAAATGGGAAAAACAGGGCGAATATTTCTGCAGCAACGTGTTTTGCTGGGTTGGACTGCTATACTTTTTGAAAATCATTTTAGAATTAATGAACACATAATTTGCCTGTAATCCATTAGGAGATGTTCTGGGGCTTCTCTGTAATCATGTTGCACAAACAGAAATAATCCTAGAATCCCTAAACGCTTTAGTCAACTGATCTCCCTTTTCAGAGGGGAATTTGGGATCAAAACTAATCTGCTTGCTTGAGAAAAAAAAATCACTTTTAAAGCTTAGATTAAGAATCCATTAAGAATCCAGACAGTAAATAATCTTGAGGTCATTAAAGCAGAAATCTCTCCCCTCCATGCACACATCTACCTTAAACACAAACATTCTTTTTTTTAGAATATATTAATCCACTCTTAATATAAGATTATTTTACCCATCGGTTTCGGCTCCTCTTTTTTTCAATAGGTTATTCTGACCAAGGCTTCCCAAGAGCATGAAGCAAACTCCTTGTCCTGACAAAAAATCCTTTTATTAATTTACTGTGAATTCTGCTCATTCACATCCAACAAAGTCTTTCAAGGGAGGATTTACAGTCACAGACCTTATCTGGCTTGGAGAGCTGACAGGCCGATATCTGCAAAACTTGGCAAGGAGTCTCAGAGAGTAATGAACCAATTAAGCGAACTAATTGTCTCCTGCAAACTCCACTCCCCTTTTGCTCCTCTTTTATTTCCTCTGGGAGGGGCCATCCATCGTCCACCTGTGGCTTTACTCCCAAGTCGACCCCTATTCTTTAACTGTTCCCTTCGTCTGGCTGTGCGTGCGTACACTGGGAACAACTTCAGCTGTTCATCTGCCTCTCTGATGACTGACTCTGAAGGCAGCTGATAACTGGCATACGGCTCTGGCCCCATCTCTGCCTCCAACACAGAGCCCTCATCAGAGCCTTCCCCAGACTCCAGGACTGGCCCATGTTCCTCCCCAACCTCCTCACTGTCTGAATCTGCTGCCAGCTCTGCTGGCTACTGCTATGCTGGCCACAACAATAGGAAAAGGAGAAACTTTGCAAGACCAGCCCTAATATTGGATATATTGAAACATATCAGGTGGGGCAATTGACTTCTTAATGGTATAAAGAGAGGCATAGAATCAAAATCACATGAAGTATTAGTACTGCTTTATAAATCCTTAGTAAGGCCACAGCTGGAATACTACATCCAAATTTGGTCACCATATTACAAAAATAAAAGATGTTTAGAGTCTGGAAAAAGTTCATAGAAGAGCAACTAAGATGATTAAAGGCCTGGAGACAAAAACATATGAAGAACGGTTATAAGAATTGGCTATAGCTAGTCTAGCAAAAAGAAGGATTGGGGGGACCTGATAGCTATAATATAATTTTTTTGATTAAAGCTTTTTATTTTTCCATTTTCATAACATATAATCACATGTATACTATTACATAACCAACATCATATTGCATTATTAAATGTTTACATCAATTCATCTTACCAACAACTCCCAAAAACCAATTATTGGCTCTTCTGCTCTCCATAAATATTTGTGCTTTATCCATCACTTTCTTCTCCCTCTCTCCTCCCCCTTCCTCCCTCCTTTCTTCCCTCTGTCCTTCTCTTCTCTATTTCCCCTTCCTCTCTCCTTCTCCTCCCTCCCCTTACCACTCCTCATTTCTCTCCTCCTCTTCCCCCTCCCCCTTTGCTCTCTCTCCTATCCCTCTCTTCTTCCCTCTTTCTCCTCTACTCCCCACTGTTCATCTCATTTACTTGGTGTATTTCAGCTTCTGAGCAAGCTTCCTTTTAGGTTGATGGTATTTGTAATTCTGTAATATAATATTTGAGGGGTTGTCACTAAGAAGAGAGGGTCAACTTATTTTCCAAAGCATCAGAGGGCAGGACAAGGAACAATGGATGGAAACTAATCGAGGAGAGCAGCAACCCAGAATTAAGGGGAAACTTCTTAGTGAGAACATTTAACCAGTGGAAGAGCTTGCCTTCAGAAGTTAGCAATAGCAATAGCAGTTAGACTTATATACCGCTTCATAGGGCTTTCAGCCCTCTCTAAGCGGTTTACAGAGTCAGCATATCGCCCCCGCAGTCTGGGTCCTCATTTCACCTACCTCGGAAGGATGGAAGGCTGAGTCAACCTTGAGCCAGTGAGATTAGAACCGCTGAACTGCAGATAACAGTCAGCTGAAGTGGCCTTCAGTACTGCACCCTAACCACTGCGCCACCTCGACTCAAGTTGTAGGTGCTTCATTACGGAAAGTTTTTAGGAGAAGACTGGACAGTCCACCTGTCTGAAATGGAATAGGGCCTCCTGCTTGAGCTGGATTAGAAGTCCTCTAAAGTCCCTTCCAGCTCTATTCTGATTGATTGATTTTTTAGAATCCTTATTTGAAACAAGAATGAAGCCAAATGAAAAAGTTGATTGACCACAGCCACTGTAAATCTGTTGCCCTTTTTCCTTGTCCCTCTCATAAAATTGAATAACTCTTTCAATACTACTAGCAGTCTTAAAGCTGGTTATTTACATAATTCTCATCACTGTTTTAGAATTTTCATCTTTTTCCCCCTACAAGGAATAAGGAATATAATATGGATTAGGAACCCAGCAAAAGGCTGGAGTTCTCAGCACTCCTCCAGATTGGGGTCTCTAGTCCTGAAATAGATATTGACAGAAGGCGGTTTGCTTCAGTAGGATGGTTAATTAATTGAAACAACATTACACACAAACACACAAACACACACCAGATATTCACACAGATGGACACCGTTAGAAAACCTGTTTGCACTTTTATGTTGTTGAGATAGAAATGTATTCCTTTGTTCCATAAATAGTGTAAGAACAAATAAGGGAAGTGTAAGAATACAGAACAGGCATGCGGTGGCTCAGTGGCTAAGACGCTGAGCTTTAACGATCAGAAAGGTCAGCAGTTTGGTGGTTCGAATCGCTAGCGCTGCGTAATGGAGTGACCTCCCGTTACTTGTACCAGCTTCTGCCACCCTAACAGTTCAAAAGCACGTAAAAATGCAAGTAGAAAGATAGGAACCACCTCTGTTGGGAAGGTAACAGCATTCCATGCACCTTCGGCATTTAGTCATGCTGGCCACATGACCACAGAGACATCTTTGGACAGCGCTGGCTCTTCAGCTTTGAAACAGAGATGAGCACTGCCCCCACATTCTGGAACAACTAGCACATACTGTGTATGTGAGGGGAATCTTTACTTTTACCTTTACCCAGTGGTGGGTTTCAAATTTTTTTAGAACCTCTTCTGTAGGTGTGACCTGCTTTGTGGGAGTGGCTTGACAGCCATGTGACCAGGTGGGAGTGACTTGCCAGCCATGTGACTGGGTGGGCATTGCCAACTTGTAAAATGTGGTGAAACTCACTTAACAATGCTCTTGCTTAGCAACCAAAATGTTGGCTCAGGAACTTTGGCATTGAAGTGTGCAAGTTTTAAAGTTGTCAAGTTACAAGACCCTTGCACCCCTAACCCTTTAGAACAAAAACCCCAGGGGTGTTCAAACTTGACAGCTTTAAGACTTGTGGACTTCAACTCCCAGAATTCCTCCTCTCGCTCTTCATCTTGGGCGGAGGGAGGGAGCTGGAACCGGTTCTAAACGGCACTGTAGATTTGTGGAACCTCTTCTATAGAAGAGGTTAGAATTGGCAGGAACCCACCCCTGCCTTTACCTTTAAGAATACAGAAACAACCTATTTCTCTTTTGTCCTTTATCTTTATGTCTTATTTGCAATCACCTTTTTCCATTGTATAGAGACAGGAAAGTTCAACATCTAATTCACTCACAGTAAAAAATACTTGTCTCTGTGAATTTTTCTCTCACAATTACAGTCAGGATATTCACCTGAGTCTTTTCTCTGGTCACCATTTTGTCTTAGACATCTGTCATTTTCTTCAGTCACATCTGTGATCCAGCCTATAAAATATTTGAGTACCTCACAATTGAGGGAACAGCTGAAGCACAAAGCTAAGGGGATTTTTTCCTACTTCGCAGTGAAGTGAAGCAGTCGATAAGTGGTTTTTATTCCGGGTGGTTGTTATTTTGAATAAAAGCAATTGGTTATTCAGGATTTTCTTGTAAGAGTGTTCCCATGTGTAGGTTCCAAAATTAATAAGAGTTGTTTCGCAGTTATGGAAACAGTCATAAATTTATCATGTTTTGAAATAGAATTTCAAATGCATGTGTGTTTATATGTGTGAACCATTAACGGCTTGAAGAGAATTAACTGAAACTTCAACAGCCCTCCAACAAATTAAAATACTTTTGATCATTCTGAATAATGTATGGATTGTTGAGAAATTGGTAACTGACCACAAGATTCTGAATACAGAATATCAAAGAGGTGTGGCTTTGATCGCCCAGGCATGACTCTTACCTTGATAGTTTTAGCCCAGTGGTGGGATTCAAATTTTTTTACTGCCAGTTCTGTGGGTGTGGCTTGGTGGCTGTGATGTGGCTTGGTAGGCGTGGTGGGCATGGCAGAGGAAGGTTTCTGCAAAATCCGCATTCCCTCCCCACTCCAGGGGAAGGTTACTGCAAAATCCCAGTTCCCTCCAGATCAGCTGGGACTCGGGAGGCAGAAAATAGATGGGGGCGAGGCCAGCCAGAGGTGGTATTTGCCAGTTCTCCAAATTACTCAAGTTTTCTTCTACCGGTTTGCCAGAATTGGTCAGAACTGGCTGAATACCACCTCTATTTTAGCCCCTCTGTGGACACCCCTGTGGTCTTTCTTATACTAATTCAGGAAAGCTATTACAAAGAAGTGAGAATCTTATCAACTCTTTGAAAGGAGCTTGAACCTCAATGGGAAGATGGAAGAAATGAGGAGATGCCACCCTTATCAGTGAACACCTACCGTGTTTCCCCGAAAATACGACAGGGTCTTATTTTCTTTTTACCTACAAAATATGGCTTGGGATTTATTATGGGGGGAGGGTTTATTGTTTTGGGGTTGCCGGGTGGCTGCTCTCTTGCGAGTGGGCTCCCAAAGAACTGGGCACAACCTCATGGGCAAATGGCTGTGTTGCACTGTCGCAGCAGCGCAACACAACAGCCATGAAGCATCACACTCACGAGCAGCCACCCGGCAAACCCCCTTTGCAGCCGGGCACAGTGCCATTCACTGACCTAGGGACCTAAGAGCCGAGGTGGCGCAGTGGTTAGGGTGCAGTACTGCAGGCCACTTTAGCTGACTGTGATCTACAGTTCAGCGGTTCAAATCTCACCGGCTCAAGGTCGACTCAGCCTTCCATCCTTCCGAGGTGGGTGAAATGAGGACCCGGACTGTGGGGGCAAGTTGCTGACTCAATTTGCTAAAAAATTTGTAAACCACTTAGAGAGGGCTGATAGCCCTATGAAGCGGCATATAAGTCAAACAAATAAATAAATAAATAAATAAATAAATAAATAAATAAATAAATAAATAAATAAATAAATAAATAAATAAATAAAATATCGCCAAGCTGTATGAGCGCCTGTTCACCGCCGCCTGGCTCCCGCGGCTTGGCGCCTTCCAAATGCCAGTGAATGGTGCTATGCACGGCTGGAGAGGGGGGTTGCGCGAGCTGCTCTTCCGCTCTCGCTTGCCCACCTCCCAGCTCACAATGCATGGCCCATCTCTCATTATGGAGCCATGGCACCTCCGCTGCCACCGCTGCCGCCACTGCCACCACCATTCCAGCCTGGCTTTTTCCACGCCTTCCAACCCGAGTCTTTCGGCAGTGGTCACTCTGGGTGCACGCTCTATGGTTGTATGCTCTGCAGGCAGCTGGCCCACAACCATAGAGCATGCACACAGAGCAGCCACTGCCGAAAGACTCGGGTTGGAAGCGGCGGAAAAAGCCAAGCTGGGATGGTGGCGGAGGTGCCGTGGCTCTGTAATTTGAGCTGGGTCATGCATCGTGAGCTGGGAGGTGGGTGAGTGAGAGCAGAACAGCTGCTCATGCAACCCCCCTCTCCAGCTGTGCAGAGCACCATTCACTGGCATTTGGAAGGCGCCAAGCTGCGGGAGCCAGGCGGCGGCAAACAGGCACCTTCGGGATACTGGTGAGTTGTTGAGCGGCACTCTGCCTGGCCGGATGTGGGGGTTGTCCACCGGGCTTATATGTGGGGGGGGGGGCTTATATTTTTGCCCACCAGAAAAATGTGGCATGGCTGTATTGTGAGTTCTTGTCGTATTTTCAGGGAAACACGGTAGAATTCAGCCAATTTCACACCCGTAACATTACTGTTACCACAAATGAAGGCAAATATATGTGTCCCGGGTAATGTTGTAAGATCCAATCTGGATCAGTCACCAAGACCCGAGGTTTACTTAGTAGTGGGATGCTACAGTGCGAGCGCAGTGCGAACGCGCACTGAAAATGGAGCATTTAGAAGCTCAGCTGTTTACCTTCCAAGTCAGCAATGGTAAGTAGAACAGCAAGAGGGGGGGGGGAAATCAGCTATGCCACACAATTGAGATGATCTAGAAAGCAGGAAATAAAGGACAGGATACAGCAGGGACAGGTGGGGGGCCCAGCTCATTGTTGGAGCAAACTGGTTTGCTCCCAACTGATCATTGGAGTTACTGGTTAGCCCTAACTGGTCCAAACCAGTCCAAACCATCCCGGTTTTACTTTTCTAAGCTTCTGGACTCGTGCTACCAAATATTTTTGCTACCGTCCTATTTTCAGCAGCCTGCTGTATAGTGGATTTTATGATGCCTGATGTCTTTTAATAAACATCATGAGGAGAAATTGGTAACCATTAGAAGAGAAAAACAAATGCTTTATTGACTCCCTATTTTTTTTTTAAAAAAAGATATGTTAAATTTTTTTTATAAAATCTTTGAAGACGGCTGGTTATATTTGAGAAGGCTGTTTACAGTCTTCCTGGCTTCCTGTGGGTTTTTATTGAAAATGATATGTGGCGCAGTTCTCTCCTTGTGGTTCAGAGAAAGTTCGGCATCGTGATGCAGACCTCTCCTTGTTTGGGAATTACAGATCTCCATCACCTTTTAAAAATAGCAAAATTTTATTTCAGAAGAAAATAGCCAGAAAGCTTGTGTTCTCTTCTTTCTCGATAGACAGATATATAGATAAATAGACAGACTGACAGACAGATGATAGATGAAAGATGACAGACAGAAAAACAGACAGACCAATGTATGCCATTGTGGTGCAGTGCTTAGAATGTAGTATTTCAGGCTAACTCTGCCGACTGTCAGCAGTTCGATCCTCACCAGCTCAAAGTTGACTCAGCCTTCCATCCTTTCGAGGTTGGTAAAATGAGGATCCAGATTGTTGGGAGCAATAGGCTGACTCTGTAAACCACCTAGAGAGGGCTGGAAAGCACTATAAAATGGTATATACAGTAAGACTAAGTGCTATTGCTATTGCCTTCAGCCACAATAGGAATTACACAACAAGACCTTTCATTCCATCAGCACACTTCAACCAAACTTATCTCAGACAAACTCAAAGGATGGGAGTCTGACAATAGCCAATAGAATGCATACCCTTGCACAGGAACAGGAAGCTCAAGTTTAAAGCCTGGGGAGGATATAAATAACCCTCTCTCTCCAATCCATGTGATCAGCTGTACCAGGACCATGTGCTTGATGGCTCTGCTTCATTAAACCACCTTTCCAATCAGCCTCCATGTTTCCATCTTTCTCCCCGCTTGGAACTGAACCAGATGGATATTTCTTCCAACAGCACGGTTTCATCTAAAACACCTGATTTTAGCAGTCAAGTATCCATGGGGGTCTTCTTTTTTGGGAATACCTTATGTTTTGGGATGAAGAGAATTCCACCCAAGCTTTTCCTAGACAATAATGCTTTCTAGAGTTTCTCTTCACTTATTCTCTGCTGTTCAAGTAACATCTTATTCCAGGAAACATAGTTATGGGACATTTTCCTGTTAGCAGAACTAATGGCCTTCTGAACTGTAAAGCCAAAAGGCCATACTTAGACCAGAGAACTGACTGTCCATGCTCGGAATTCGTTTTGGAAACGAACAGCACACTTAACAAGATCAGTTGGGGGTAGGAAGGAAAAGGTTAGGCCCCCTTTTTCTGTTTATCTAGAAGCTAGGTCGGAGTTTAGGGAATGAGCAGACAAACTGCCTTCCATTTCTACTGGCAGCCAGATACAAACCACATTTTTTGTCTCACACCTGGAATTTCCAGCTGCAGGAGGGACAATTCCCATCCAAAATTCCATGTACAAAGTAAAAAAAACAACCCTAATTCTTTTCTTCTTATAGAGGAAAAATAAAAAGAAATCTTCAGGAAAAAACAGAAGGAAATTGAAGTCAAGGCGTGAAAAAAGCTTCAGAATTAACTGAGTGGGATGCTCAAGGGATCTGGAGAAAAAGTCAGTTTTTCAGGATATTTTTTTCCCAGGAAATAAAAAGAGTTCAGAAAGAAATGGTGTAGAGTTAATATTTGCTTTAGGATGTGTCTGTTCTTTAAAATAACAGGGGAGAGGTTAAGCAGTGGTGGGATTCAACCCATTTAATAACCGGTTTGCCAAAAATGTGAGTGTGAACGCATGGAGTGTCTCCACAAACGACCGAGCATCAGCAATGGACAGCTGCAAGATCTCCGCTGCAGTGCTTGAGGTAGCAAGAACTGCCCAGTACTTTGAGGCTAGAGGGGGGCGACAGCATGCGAGCAGAGGCCCAGGGCAAGGCTGGAGCCAGGGAATGGCGCGTTCCCCAACCTGGCTGAGTTGGGTGGCGAGTGGGCAGCGGCTCCGAGGCAAGGCCGGAGCTAGGGAATGGCGCATTCCCCAACCTGGCTGAGGTAGGTGGAGAGCGGGTGGAGGCTCTGGGGCAAGGCCGGAGCCTGGGAATGGCGTGTCCTTGGGCCCTGACCCAAAGCAAAGGGCGAGCAGGCAGAATACTTACCTTTGGTGAGCAGAGCATGGCAGGCATGGAGGTTAGCTGGACCATGTGGCAAAGGGAAGATAATATATAGGGTGGGGCCAGGCAGGGCAGGGCAGGATGGACGGGGTTAACCAATGATCAATTTTACTGGTTCTCTGAACTGCACAAAATCATGACAACCGGTTCGCCCAAACCAATCCGAACCGGCTGAATCCCACCCCTGAGGTTAGGTAAGATTTGGACTCAATTTATTTTGTTTTGTGTGTGCATTTAAGATTGTGTGTTTCTATACAGTACAAACTTGTCTCTTGTCTTCTTACATGTTTTCTATAAAGTGGAATCTTTCCCCATAAGACTTAATTCTAATTATTATTGTTGTTGTTGCTGCTGTTGTTGATTTAATCTTCAATTTGATTCATAGTCTGGGACTGGTAAAAACTTAAAGAGTTCAAGTCCTAACCAAGGACCTAAGAGCTGTTAAAGTAATGTCAGAGTTGTTGTGGTTGTTATTATTTTATTTATTAAATGTTTATACACCCATTCTCCCATGTAAGGTGGCTCTTCTATAAGATTAACAGATCAGTACTAATTTGGGATCTATTCAGAATCATATATCTTCTACGTACTCGAAGTTCCCCCTAAAGTATTGTTTATGACTTGAATAGCGCCATTCTTTTCTGCATGAAACTGTTGTACCTGCCTTCATAAAGAAACTTTCACCCTTTCTCTTTTATTTTTTAAAATAAAGTTTGATTCTATTTATCTCTTGTGAGATTGGTATAGCGTCCCAGGGAGTACAGGCCCAGCCCCATATCTTAATTGTTCAGAGTCAGGAGACAGTGTTACAGAATCCTTCCTCTCCTTCTTCTTGTTTTCTCAACTTCCCAACAAAGCAAGCAAGTTGCAGAGCCTCTCATCTATGACTACACACTTAGAGGAGATGATATCAGGTAAAGATAGATAAGCATGAAACCACTTCGCTACATTGCGACAGGGGTGTAAACCAGTGGTGAGTTCCTACCAGTTCAGACCAGTTCAGGTGAACCGGTAGTGGTTTGGGGGCCTGGGTTGCTGGAACTTACGGCAACCCAGGCCTGCCACATCCCCGAACCGGTTCTCCGGGTGGCACCGTAGGCGCTGCCATCTTGTTTTTTGCTTCTGCGCATGCGCAGAGCAATTTTCATGGCACTGAGCATGCGCTTGTACCATGCATTAAAGCGTGCACTGCACTGCACCAAGTGAACCATCAGCATTGATTACCGGAACCCACTCCTGGTGTAAACTCAGAGTTTCAGGAGAGAAATTTGAGATTTCTCTCAATAATAAAGTATACTCCATGGCAATGATATCATTATCAATTTAATAGATAAAAGGAGCAGGAGAACCCCCTAATTATTTTATTTGCACATTGCTGCAAATAAGACCTGAAACCTTTGACCTGAAACCACAGTGCTTCCCTCAGATTTCGCCAAGAAAAACCAGAAATAGATCTCTTTGGAGCTGGAATTGCTACACGTACTAATGGCTTACTCCACTGAATGTATTCAGCGACAACATAGCCACAATCAATATTTGAAATAGCTCAAAGATTACTTGAAAAGATACCTTTTTTTCTTCTCAAACAAGAGAAGAAAAAATTATTACCAGTTTCTTTTTAATCACAACCTTCTTTCAAAGCACTTTCCCATCTGCCATGCCCCAAAGGATGAAATTAACCTTTGCAAATAACTGAACTTTTTCTGAGACAGGAACTAGTTACAGAAGTTTGAAAAAATGAAGGAACAAAGTCTCGCTGATTATATTTGGAGCAGTAAGTACGTAGCCCTTCTTGGCTGAGATCTTCTTAATTGCATTTTAAATAACAGCAGCGCTGTCTAGAAATGATATGAAGCTTCCCTTTAAAGTTCATTTGCTTTAGCATTTAGGAAAAGATCTGTGGGGCTAAATAGATTTTGTAAGGCCCCCCCCTTTTCTTTATAGAAATCGCATTCCAGCATCATCATCAGGCTGAATATTCATGAGACTAAGTTATATTGACTTTCACTACTTTGGGGCTGTCAATAGTATTAAGTATTCCCACTATTATTTAATTTTTCATTTGTTTCTAAATCTTGGAGTACTGTATATCTCATACAGTGGTGGGTTTCAAAAATTTTTAGAACCTCTTCTGTAGGTGTGGCCTGCTTTGTGGGAATGGCTTGCCGGCCATGTGACCAAGTGGGAGTGACTTGGCAGTCATGTGACTGGGTGGGTATGGCCAACTTGTAAAATGTGGTGAAACTCACTTAACAACGCTCTTGCTTAGCAACCAAAATGTTGGCTCAGAAACTCCGGTATTTGAAGCACGCAAGTCTTAAAGCTGTCACGTTACAAGACCCTTGCACCCCTAACCCTTTAGAAAAAAACCCAGGGGTGTTCAAACTTGACAGCTTTAAGACTTGTGGACCTCAACTCCCAGAATTCCTCCTCCAGTCATGTTGGCTCAGGAACTCTGGCATTGAAGTGTGAAAGTCTTAAAGCTGTCAAGTTACAAGACCCTTGCACCCCTAACCCTTTAGAAAAAAAACCAGGGGTGTTCAAACTTGACAGCTTTAAGACTTGTGGACTTCAACTCCCAGAATTTTTCCTCTCACTCTTCATCTTGATGATGTGCGGATGGGTGGCAGGAGGGAGCTGGAACCAGTTCTAAATGGCACTGTAGATTTGTGGAACCTCTTCTATAGAAGAGGTTAGAACTGACAGGAACCCACCCCTGCCACTTACCTTCCTAGAGAATGAGATACAGTATTTGGGGAATATTAAAAAGGCAGGATGGAATATTTCCCCTAAAAGAGAAATGGGTGGGGATTTAAGGGAAGCAGAAATCAGCCCCTGTCTCCCTACCCCAAGCAGAAAATGATGAGGCCAGCTGTTAGAAATGCAGATCTGGTAATCCATTCAGAAAGATTGGGTCAGACGGAAACTCCAGATAAGCAGCACAATTAGGCAAGCCAAAGGTTGACAAGATTAGCTCAGACAAACACCTAGGGTTTGCTTTTCCCCTATTGCTTGCAGAGCCAGCCATGACCCCCACATGACCCCATAGGAATCAAAAAGGTATTAAAAAACCCCACCCACTCTCAACTCTATTTTGTCAGCTGTGCCAGAACTGCATGCTATGTGTGTGTTGGTTCTGCTCATCAATCAATAGACTTTCCTTTCTTAAGCAGCCTCCATTTTATTCCTGGCTTGGAACTGGATTTTTTTTCTTCCAACAGGATTTACTTAAACACATGTACACAGACACATACGCACAACCAAATTTAAATAAGAACACTTTTCTAAGATCTTTTTTTTTTTTTACTTTTACTATTTTCTTCTATACTAGGACCGTTTTCCTTCTGTGATGCTTCCCTTCGGTAATGGATTTTATTTTTCCTAAAGATTTTTTTTCTAATTTTGCAATAACCTCAAATAAATGAGGGAAAATAATCTTCTACCATCTTCTAAAAACGACTTCCCAATTTCCTGATAGTTCAAGGCTTTATAAATGATGCATGGATTCAGGCTTCATTTCTCTTGCCTCCTGCTTTAGCATAAATAGACCACATCAACCAGCCCAAATGAAGCATTTTTTAAAATCCCTGATTTGTACCAGTACAACAAGGCGATTTAAAAACCCTGATTGGAGGAAGTACTTTGTGGGCAAATTATCTACATTTGGGGTGGCATCAAGTCAAACTTGATTTCTGGTTTTCTGGGCAAGATTTCAAAAGGGCTTTGCCATTGCCTCCTCATTGGGGCTGAGAGAGAGGGACTGGCCCATGGACACACAGCTGTGTTCATACCTAAGAAAGCACCAGGGGTGAGTTCTGGCTGTCGCCACTGCCGGTTTTCTCATGGATGCACTGCGAGTGTGTGCATGCTTCACACACATGCTTAATGCGCACTACACATGCATTCATAGTACTGAAAAATGCTTCTGCACATGCGCAGAAGCAAACAACAAGATGGCGGTGCCTATGGTGGATAGAACCAGTTTGGGGGACGTGGCACACCGAGTTACTACCTACTCTGCCAAACTGGTCCGAATCGGTAGGAACTCACCTCTGGAAAGGACATGAACTCATGAACTCCTAGTTTCTAACTTAGTACCTTAATCACTATGCTAAGCTAACTGTTTAGTAGTATTTACAAATTCCTGCCTAATTAACATAGATCTCCATGTAACTCAGGGGTGTCAAACTCAATTTGAAGGCCGCATCCGGGTTGTGTTTGACCTCAAGGGGCCAGGGTGGGTGTGGCCAGGCTGGGCATACGGGGACATCTTAACAGCATTATGGGCCCCAGGCAAAGCAGTGTCCTGGGGCCCCTACAACAGCTACTCACAGGAATAAAAATGTAAATGGTCGATAAAATTAAACGCATGTTTCTTTTATTGGCACTTCCAACAAAATTGGTGTTGAAACATTAAAAACATGCTGTGCAGTAACAACTAATCAACATGATAAACATTTGAACAATACATGATGCTTGAAAAACACAATAATGCTCAGTAAGCCATACAGTTGCTGCATTTATATGCTACAAAGTGCATTGAAGGGTTAAGATACACAGATTAGTATGGGACTCCTATGCTCGTGGGGCCCACAGGCAAATGCCCACCAGGCCCATGCATTAAGGCAGCCTTGTGGGCATGGCCAGCTCAACATCACTCATGTCAGGGGCATCTATGGTAGCCTGAGGGCTCTGACAGGAAGAATGGGATCGCGAGCTCAGTTTTTGCCTGCAACGGCCTCCTGCAACCAGCTGTCAGCAAAAATGGAGCTCAGAAGGGCCGCCCGCAGCCCTCACAAGCTCAGTTATTGCTGGCAGAGGCACCATGGGCCGGTTCCTCACTGTTTCCATGGTGATCTAAGCACCTTGTGGGCCGGATCCAGCCCCTGGCCCTTGAGTTTGACACCCCTGATGTAACTGCTGCAGAAATCCAGAGGTCTATTTAGATGACAACAAAAAATGATGGCTTCTAGTACCTCTTCGTTGTGCCACCCATAGTCCAATTTTGTATAACATATATGGCAGTCTTATAAAGATATAGTTTTGGTCTCTCTTTGGGTTGCAAGAGAGGGCCTTCGCTTCTCTTTTATTTCCTCTGGGTGGGGCCATTCATCGTCCACCTGTGGCCTTACTCCCATGTTGACTTCTGTTCTTTAGCTGTTCCCTTCGTTTGGCAACTCTGCCCATGTGCACACTGGGAACAGGCTCCAGCTGTTCTTCTGCCTCACTGATGTCTGACTCTGAAGGCAGCTGATAACTGTCAGACGGCCCTGGCCCCCTCTCTGCTTTCAATGCAGAGCCCTCATCAGAGCCTTCCCCAGACTCCAGGACTGGCCCATGTTCCTCCCCAACCTCCTCACTGTCTGAATCTGCTACCAGTTCCACTGGCCGCTGGTGAGCCACAACAGGAAGATTATTCTAGAACACCATTAATTTGAAGTGAGTTAATCTAGAGCGAAGATCTTGCCCTCAGGTAGCAATTCAAATAGGCTGATCATATTTGGAGAGAAAAGAATAGAGGGCAGAACGACTTTTGCTCAATAATGTATGATAAATAATTGAAATTAAATTCATGAATTAAATTAAGGCTCTGCTAGAATGTGAAGCCAAAAAGCTTTGATCTCTAGCTTTATTTATTTTTTGTCATCTGTCAATACGTATATACAGAGCCTTAATATTAATATATAATGTATATATATATTACAAATCCTTCATCCCAGAACTGGCACCAATTTCAATTTAATTCAGAGCTGCAATTGAACAGCCTTCAGGATTTAAGTTATGTTTAATGGGACCTCATTCATTACACTGAAACTCCATATTTCAACGAACTTATAGAAGAATTGGTGGCAGGGAAATCAAACTAGTTAAAAAGGAGCCTGTATATTATTATGATTATTCACTTGGGAAATGGCAGCGAAATTTGCTGTTGCTGTTCTCCTGGAAAAATGCCAATTAAAGTCACTTTACATTCTGCTACTGGGAAAATGATTTTTCCCCCTTCATCCTGGTGTAATACAACAAAGGAGTGTTATCAATGCATATGTGTATTTCCATACAGCTTCAGTTCACTCTTCAGAGAAAGGGATTGAGGTTGTGTCCCAAGGCAATTGCAACATGGGTGGGAGTTCAGTCAAAGCATCATTTTGCCACAGCCCCCATCACCCAAAGCTTTCCACACTTCTAAGGTCTTCCTACTGTCAGCCTTCAAAGGAATTAAATGGAGGAAAATAGCCAACATTAGGCTGAACATACAGAAGGATCTTGATGGACTTGAACATTGGGCGCTATCTAACAAAATGAAATTCAATGGTGAAAAAAAGTAAGTTTCTACATTTAGGCAAGAAAAACAAAATGCACATTACAGTATATGCGGTACCTCACTCAATAGTAGTAACTGTGAGAGGGATCTTGGAGTCCTAGTGGACAACCATTTAAATAGGAGCCAGCTGTGTGCAGAAGCTGCCAAAAAAGCCAACACAGTTCTAGGCTGCATAAACAGAGGGATTGAATCAAGATCACATCAAGTGTTAATACCACTTTATAAGGCCTTGGTAAGGCCACACTTGGAATACTGCATCGGTTTTGGGTCGCCACGATGTAAAAAAGATGTGGAGACTCTAGAAAGAGTGCAGAGAAGAGCAACAAAGATGATTAGGGGACTGGAGGCTGAAACATATGAAGAACGTTTGCAGGAACTGGATATGTCTAGATTAATGAAAAGAAGGACTAGGGGAGACATGATAGGGCTGTTCCTATTTCTCAGGAGCTGCCACAAACAAGAGGGAGCAGACCTATTCTCCAAACCAGGACAAGAAGCAATGGGTGGAAACTAATCAAGGAGAGAAGCATGCTAGAACTAAAGAGAAATTTCCTGACAGAATAATTAATCAGTGGAACACCTTGCCTCCAGAAGTTGTGAATGCTCCAACACTGGAAGTTTTTGAGAATGTTGGATAACCATTTGTCTAAAGTGGTGTAGGGTTTCCTGCCTAAGCAGGGGGTTGGACTAGAAGACCCCCAAAGTATCTTCCAACTCTGTCATTCTATTATATTAAGAAAAGATAAAGGTGTCTCCCCTTGTATCCAGGCTGTTCTCCTGGTCGAGAGAACTCCAGAGCTGGAGTGTATGAGGGTGGACTAGCCAAGCTGATCAGCCATGAACATTCCCATCCTGCTGAATCCAGACCATGAGATTATGAGATGTTAACCTGATTAATTTCTGACTCCTTTGCAGTGCATTTCAAAACACCACAAAGTTGATGCTTTCATTTGCAATGCTGCAGCTACAAAGAGCTTGTGAATGCCCCCCCCCCACCAGTATTTTTCTCTCAACCCATCTCTTGGCTGACTCAAGTAAGCTGCTTCTGTTTCTTTTCCCATATCACAGACATTCACTTTTATTCTCTCCTAAACAAGCATCACAGTATTTACAGTCATAGTGTAATTGTGGGTGCAACCATGTAAGAAAAAGGCTGGTTGATAACCTGCCTGCATTTCGGCTTCACAGCTCACAAGTTCATTTAAATGCAACAAAGGAATAGTAGTTTTGCACCTGGAAAGCTCTTCTTAACAACCACTCAGAATTCTCCAAACAAAAGAATAGTCTTACTTCTGCTTTGGAGAGCCCTCCAGTTCTAAAATATTTTATTTTTACTTACTGCTAATGTTAATCCAATTTAATGGGCCCCCAAAAGAGCTGGTGTCTTACGTTCTAGGTTTCAGATGAAGTCACACCTCATTGTTTTGCTTCCAGATTGGATTGCGGAAAATCCAAATTTTTATTCCTAAAGATTTTCAGATTGTAACACTTCTCTCTCTCTCTCTCTCTCTCTCTCTCTCTCTCTCTCTCTCTCTCTCTCTCTCTCTCTCTCTCTCTCTCTCTCTCTCTCACGCGCGCACACACACACACACACAGAAAACCCATGACAAATTTCAGCAAAATAACTCAGTAAATGGGGATTGGTATTTATGACATTTCCAGTTTGTGTGGAGTTGGGGAAATGGATTTTTATTATTCCAGCATCAGCAATACTATGAATGAATATTATGAATGGAATCCATACTGTGTATAGGACATTAATACAATAAACCGAGTCCAGAGGTATTTCACAAGAAGAGCACTCCACTCCTCTGCTCACAATAGAATACCTTAAGCCACCAGGCTTGAAATTTTGGGTTTAGACAACCTAAAACTACGCCGACTAAGGTCTGACCTAGGTGTAGTACAAAAAATTGTCTGCTACAACATCCTACCAGTCAATGACTACTTCAGCTTCAATTGCAATAATACACAGGCAAACAATCGATACAAACTCAAGGTAAACCGCTCCAAGCTCAAATGGAGAAAATATGACTTCAGCAACAGGGTGATCAATGCCTGGAATGCTCAACCCGACTCTGTTGTTACAGCCTCAAACCCCCATACCTTTAACCTTAAACTGTCTACAGTGGACCTCATCCCATTCCTAAGAGGTCCCTAAAGGGGGCCTGCATTAGTGCACCAGCATGCCTAATGCCACTGTCCTACTGTTCCAGTTTATTTGTACCCATTTCCTGTATAGTAGTTTTGCATCTGGAAAGCTCTCCTAACAACCACTCAGAGTTGTCTCTCTCTCTCTCTCTCTCTCTCTCTCTCTCTCTCTCTCTCTCTCTCTCTCCCTCCCTCCCTCCCTCCCTCCCTCCCTCCCTCCCTCCCTCTCTCTCTCTCTCTCTCTCTCTCTCTCTCTCTCACACACACACACACACACACACCATGACAAATTTAAGCAAAATAACTCGGTAAACATGGAATGGTATTCATGACATTTCCAGTTTGTGTGGAATTGGGGAAATGGATTTTTGTTATTCCAGCATCAGCAATACTATGAATGATGGGCTTTGGATAACTTTCTTTTCAGTCTCTTATTGGCCAATGCATTGTCCGATTGTCTTGGCAACAGATAATTGCAGATTGGCTTCAAATCACATTAGGAGGGATTAGAGAGTGGGGAAAATGATGTGGAATAAATTAGATATGATTTATTCTTCAAAACCTTGGGTTCTATCAAACAATTTGTCAGTCAATGGCGTATAAAGTCTTCGTTCTCCTGTACTTTTGATCAGCATAAACAGCAGGGCATACATGTCAGAGTGAGAGTAATAGAAATCAGTCCTTAAAAATCACCCCTTAAATCTTCATTGTAAAAGGAGAAAATAGGACTAAGGTGGTTTTTTTAAAAAAATTACCTTGACAACTGGGGGATTAAAAAGGCTGGCCAAAGAGAAATTCAGGCAGTAAGACCAAATGAACCTCTAAACCTTTTCACAAAATGCCTTTCTCAATTGATTAATCACATTGTGCCCTTTTTCTCTTGGAAGTATGTTAGGAGTAGGAAATGAATAATTAAAACCCGTGCTCGTTACTGAAGGCCATCTTCTTGTCTTTTTAATTCCCCTCCGTTTCCTACCGTACAATTCACAGAGTCTTATAAAACCATTTTCTGCCTTGCCAATTAACATGTTCTCTCCCTGATGCAAATTTCAGCTCTAGATACCCACAAATGTATGACTTTTTAAATCATTGATTAACGTTAAATTTTGGGCGGGTGGGGGTGGGAGAGGGCAAGTTGTCATATGCAAAGCCTTTAGAGAATTGTTGGTGATCTTATTTAAACTACTTGCTACTTTGATATTCATCTCAGGAGATAGATCCTGGCTCAGAATTTTGATTCGGAAAAAAAATCAAGGGTCAACTAGGAATATGAATCCTACAATCCTAGAACTGGAGGTGATACAATCCAACCCTTGCTCAGGACAGGAATCTCAATTAAAGGGTTCACCGACAAATGCGCGCTCAACAAAAGCGCGCCCGACGAAATCGCAGCGACAAAACCACAAGTTCTAAATCGCACCGACGAATGAGCGCAGAAGCACACCGACAACAGCGTGCCGACAGAAGCGTGCTCTAACCCTAACCCTAACCCTAACCCTAACCCTAACCCTAAACCTAAACCTAACCCTGAACCTAACCCTGAACCTAACCCTTACCTTAACTTAAATCATGCTTCTGTCGGCGCGCTGTTGTGGGCACGTTGATGACGTCGCAGTTTTTGTCGCTGCGGTTTCATCGGCGTGCATTTGTCAGGGTCACGATATTAAAGTAGTTCCACCTTAACCCAGGGGTGGGCTGCTATGGGTTTGCCTGGGTTTGGGAGATGGTTACGGTTGCAACAGGGCCTGGCGTCCTCCACATGAACGTGCAGAGCGTGTGCATGCATTCTACTCTCCAGCGATGCCTCTGCGAGCCTCCGCAATGCTCCAGCTGCTCGGCAGAGCATCGCGCAGGCATTGTATGCGCCGTGAGCAGAAGCACCGAAGAGTTTAAAGACAGGTAAGGATGATGGGTGGGTGGGTGGGCGGGTGGGCCCTCTGGAGCACCGTACTGGAATGGTACCTGGTGCTCCAGTCAGGCACCGGTACATACGCATGTACCAGGGCGTGCCGCCTGCAACCCACCACTGGAGAATCCGTAGCTAACATTATGGCCAGTTCAGAAAACCCTCAAATGCCACCCCTGGCTGGCCTCACTCACCCTGCCCCTTTTACAGAGGTGTCAAACTCAATTTAATTGAGGGCTGCATCAGGATTGTATTTGACCTTGGGGGACCAGGGTGGGCATGGTCAGCTTGATGTCATTTGTGTCAGGGACGCCTGTGGCAGCCCGAGTGGTCTCCAACGAAAATGGGCTCCCAAGCTCTGTTTTGGCTGCAATGGCCTCTTACAACCCTCTGCCAGCAAAGCTCGGGAGGGCCCTGGCAGAGAAACTGCAGGCTGGTCCTTTGCTGTTTCCAGGACGACTCCATAGGCCAGATCTAAGCACTTCGGGGGCCGGCTCCGGCTCCTGGGCCTTGAGTTTGAAACCCCTGCTTTATTACAACATCGTTGGCCATCAGCCTGTTTTTAAACATCACCAGCAAAGAAGAATCCATCACGTCCTGTTCTGCAGTTGGACAGCTTTTACAAACAGGGAAATTTTCAGCGTAATGTTCACCATCAATTTACTTTATTCTAAATCAGCCTTGCTGTTTCTTGCTCTATCTTCGCATTTGAACCATTCTGCCACGTCTTCGGCCCCGCAGCCTTTCACAGACCTGAAGTCAGCTATCAAATTTCCCTGCGTTTTCTAAATATAACCAGCCCTTCCAACCATCTGTTTATTTTCCCTGCAGGCAATTATCCCTTTGTTGCTCTCCTCTGGCAGTGCTCAAATTGTCCTTCCTCGATTAAGGTGCCTAGAACTGGACTCAGTAATTGAGGGTGCCTAACCAATGCAGAATACAGCAGAGGTGGGCTCCTACTGCTTCGAACCAGTTCGGCTGAACCGGTAGTGGTTTGGCAGCCTGGGTCACTGGAACTGGCAACAACTCAGGCTGGCCACGCCTCAGAACCAGTTCTCTTGTTTTTTGCTTACTACCACAGAACAGGTAGTAAAAAAATTGAATCCCACCACTGGTCCTGAGGGGAGGAGTTGAAGCAAGTTATGCCTAAACTATGAGCATTTGTAGATACTTTCTCAGCTCTTTTTCTGACCATGCAGTGTACAGGTCCTCAATGGAAGAGAGGCTGGTTGGAATTGTTTTTTTTTCTGCAGTTCTAACAATCCGTTGAAATCTGTATCTGTCTTATTTGGCTGCTGTGCCAAACCAGACAGCTATAGAGGTCACCCACCTGCAGGTGAATACAGATCGTCCTTGACTTACGATAATTGGTGTTATGTAAGCTGCCCATTGGGAGAGAGAGTGCATTCAGAGAAGCATTGTGAGAGTTGTGTTGGAGAACACACAAACCAGCATACAGAGACACTGCAGTTTAAATAGGCTTTTACTTTTGTGGAAATAGAGATATCAGAGTCCATCAAACAGTCCAAGTCATACACGGTTAAGACAGTCAGTCATCAATGTCTTTCAGTTAAGGGATAATCCAAATATCATAGTCCATAATCATACAATCAGTCTGGTACTCAAAGTTTGCTAGCAATTGCAAAACTTACAATAGCTCACGGCACTTTCTAACAGCCAGCTTCCAAAATAACTCAGATCAGATCAGCCCAGCATCTAACAAAACAGAGAGCTAACAGTCATTCTGGCTCCCTCTTATGGCCGATTGAGGAAAATAGCAACCAATCACATTTTACAGTATGATTTAAAGAAACAGGTATAGCATTGTTACATGATTTATATATTGCCAACCCAACCGTTAGATTATATTCCTAACAATTGAGACCAGAAAATTCCTTGTTAAGTGGTCCAGTCATTAATTGAAGCATCACACAATCACACCCAATTCTAAAAACTTTTTTTGGGCAGGAACTTGCAACCTTCTGCTGGCTTCCGTGAATTCGCTCGTCAGATACCTGCTGGGAATATTGCAAATAGCAGTGTGACCCTGGGAGGCTGCAACCATCATAAATACTGGCTGGTTGCCAAGCAACTGAATCATAATCAGCTGACCCCTGCATGGCCGTGCGAGTATTGGGTCAAAGTCACTTTCTTCAGTTCCATTGTAGCTTTGTAGAGTTGCTAAAGGAGTGATCATAGTTGAGAGCTACCTGAATTTTTTTTTGCATCCTGGGAAGATAGATGTAGGGACATGTTTGTTGATGTGACTTTTATATCTGGAAGGAATTCAGGAGCAGCTAAAGGTCGGGAGCAGCTGAGAGGCTGCCAATCTTCAGGCAAATCCTTGGTGGAACCATCTGCACAAGGCTGGCATTTAATTCAAGTCTTTTTCCCTTGTAACATTTTCTAACTCTGCAGTATTGAGGATTATTTATTCAGCCACAGTGCAGGCACAGAAGCCACTTAATAAGAAGCCAGTTTTGCTCACCACGATGTAGAAAAGATGTGGAGACTCTAGAAAGAGTGCAAAGAGCAACAAAGATGATTAGGGGACTGGAGAGTAAAACATATGAAGAATGGTTGCAGGAACTGGGTATGCCTAGTTTAATTAAAAGAAGGACTAGGGGAGACATGATAGACAAAGGGTTGGGGCTGGTGGGTGGGTGGGGCTACATTCAGTTGTATAAAACACACCCAAATTTTCACCCTCTTTTTTTGGGGGGGGGGGAAAGGTGCATCTTATTCTCCGAAAAATACAGTAAGTATATCGAACACAGTGTGACCATCCTGGCATTTTATCCGCCATAGAAACCAAAGTGAAAGACAAATAACGTATATACTACTTACACAGTGCTAGTCTTCTACAACTATTTTGACCAATGTTCTGATTACTACACATCTAGAAGCAGCCAAAACATGGATCAGCTAATTTGTGCAGCCCTCCAAGGTCCCTTCCAACTCTGCTATTGTATTGTTGTATTAATAACAGGGACATGGAGTCACTAGAGGCAGGGGAGGTGTGGCCTCACCAGTCTCCTGAGGGAAAGGAAAGAATTTTAAAGAATTTTTTATAAATAATTAAAGCCAGGGTAGTTGCTACCAGATTTCAAGTCACAGTGGCTTGGTGTCTGCTCTCAGTGTTAACTATAGGAGGAGGCCAGAGAACTCGGGGCCTCTTTTGCATAAGGAATTTTTTGCCTTTTAAGAGTTAACCAAGGGTTAAAAAGCAAAGAATTCCTTATGCAAATGAGGCACGTGTTCTCTCGCCTCCTGTAGAGGGCATTTTTAGAGGCTTTTTAGAGTTCTCTGGGAGCAACTAGTCTGACTCAGAGCTCTGGCCTTTCATGAGGGCAGAGTTGAAACAGCTGGAAAAGGTGCCTGTGTGGGGAGGGAGGAGGAATTCAAAACGTTTGATTGCATGCAGAACCCACGTTGCCTTTTCAAACACACACACACACACACACACACATACAGCTGGATAAAAGTATATAAGCCCAGCTTCACTGAAAAGGCAACGTGATTCACCTGCAATCAAAGGCTCCGATCGGAAGGCAGCAGGGGAATGGGGGGGGGGGTGTATGGCAGAGGAGCTGCTTTCAAGCCTTTGGAAAATATATCCAATCCAACTTCTGTGTTTGTGTTTGAGAGTGAGAGAGGGATCCAAGTTCTCTGTGTGCATGTGTCTGTTTGAGAGAGGGAGGAACGAGGGGGAGGGAGAAGAAAAGAATGGGAAAACTTATTTTGCAAGGGGGGAAAATGCTGTCACTTTAAATCGGAACTGAGCATGCCTGGCTGTGGAATTCTGGGAGTTGAAGTCCACAAGTCTAAAAAGCTGCCTCACCAGCCATAAAACTCACTGCATGTCACTGATTAATAATGCCATGAAAGTAGCCATGCCATGATGAGAATGGCTAGAACTGGGGTGGGATTCAAAAATTTCAGCAACAGGTTCTCTGCCTGGTTGCTGGGTGGGCGTGGCCATAGTGAGTGTGGCCTAGTCGGTTGTCCATCAGGTCACGATGGGTCGGACACGACTTTGCAACTAACAACAACAATATTTCTGCTCTAATCCATGTAATATTCAGTTAGTAACCATTTTCAATTCTATTACCAAAAAATCAGATGCAATTGTAGGCCGTTAGCACCCACCCCTTTCCTAGATGAATGAAATATTCTAGGAAATATTTAAAAGGCAGAATATTATATTTCCCTGGATGAGAAATGGAAGAACATGTTTTTTAGGCAGGAATCAGACTCACTCTTAATAGCCCCCACCCTCCTCAATAGCCCACAGCAGATGTCAGCACTTAAGAAATAAAGAGATAGCTAGGTCTATTCACAGGCAAATGCCCTCACTCAAGATCCAACAAAGGTAGGATTAGCCCTCTACCCCTCTAGCAACAGAACTCACCACATGGCACCTGGGGAGATTACATTACCCAGCAAGATTCAACCAAGCTTGGGACTCAAGACACTACAAAGTTATCCCTGTATGGCTCCATGGGAGTCTGACAACCAATCAGAATACATTTCTTACACAGGAACAGGAAGCTCCAAGGCAGGACCCAAGAGAGGGTATAAATCTCTCTCTCTCTCTCTCTCCCACTCATGTGCTTTTTCTTTGCCGAGGACCAAAATAACCCATATGGTCCTGTCCACCATTAAATCATCTTTCCAAGCAGTCTCCATGTTTCCAGTATCTTTCTTCCCACTTGGAACTGAACCCAGATGGACATTTCTTCCAACACAGTTCTTCCATCAGATGGTGATGGTCTACAGCAGTGTTTTTCAAACTTAGCAACTTTAAGAAGTGTGGACTTCAACTCCAAGGATTCTCCAGCCAGCATAATTTGTAGGACTAACTCTTGAGCAGAGTGAAGGGGGCAAGAACAGCGTGTGACAAAATAGAAGACTCTGTAGCCTTAAAAAAAAAAAAATCAATGGAAGCAGAACAGATGCCAATGACAAGATTGATGGCTTAACCTGAGATAAATGACAAAAGGGCATTGGTAGGGAGGCCAATCAAGGCTGAATAAATGCTCAGATCTTGCCGAGCCTGACAAATCCTTCCTGCTATTTATGGCAACTTTCCACTGAACTCCGCTGCAACTGCAGATACCAGCAATTATAGGAGAGCTTATCATCCTTTTGCTCCCTCTTTTCACAACCCCTTTCTCTTCCCCTCCCCCCTTCCCTTTGTACAAGATACTCACACATTTGTCACAGGGCAGGGCAGGCATAAGCATCAAATATCTGAAGCATTGTATATTGTAATGCTTTTCTATAATGGGTTCTGGGCAAACAGATCTTCATTTTCACTTGTGAGTTCTTCCAAAGCTGTTGGATCTATTAAAGACCAAGGTTCAATTTTCTGAAATACAATACAATACAATAGCAGAGTTGGAAGGGACCTTGGAGGTCTTCTAGTCCAACCCCCTGCCTAGGCAGGAAAACATTTCAGACAAATGGTTATCCAACATCTTCTTAAAGACTTGCAGTGTTGGGGCATTCACAACTTCTGGAGGCAAGTTGTTCCACTGATTAATTGTTCTAACTGTCAGGAAATTTCTTCTCAGTTCTAAGTTGCTTCTCTCCTTGATTAGTTTCCACCCATTGCTTCTTGTTCTACCCTCAGGTGCCTTGAAAAATAGTTTGACTCCCTCTTCTTTGTGGCAACCCCTGAAATATTGGAACACTGACAACAACACATTTTCTCCTTTAAGATGAACAAATTAACTAGCTGATCCATGTTTTGGCTGCTTCTAGATGTGTAATAATCAGAACATTGGTCAAAAATAGTTGTACAAGACTAACACTGTGTAAGTAGTATATATGTTATTTGTCTTTCACTTTGGTTTCTATGGCAGATAAAATGCCAGGATGGTCACACTGTGTTCGATATACTTACTGTATTTTCCGGAGTATAAGATGCACCTTTTCACCCCCTAAAAGAGGGTGAAAATTTGGGTGCATCTTATACAACTGAATGTAGCCCCACCCATCCACCAGCCCCAACCCTTTGGCCTCTGCCTCCTAGAAATTTACCTCCTTGCAGCAAACGAGGGCTTGTGGAGGCTGCAATAAACTATAGTAATCCCTGCAGCCTGAAACAGCTGATCATTGGGAGAAACTGAAAGTGAAACTTGCTGTTTGCTCCATGTGGCAAATTGCTGGGAGGCAGATTTTTTTTCTTGTGCTAATCAGGCTGTTTGCTGTTTGCTGCAAGGAGGTAAGTCAATAAATGCCTATAGAAAGTTCAAATTACTAGACTTATTTTTAAAGACTGCTTTATTATTGTAGACAGCTTAACAAAATGAAGAAGCTTTTTAAAATAAATGCTTGATCTGAAGAGGCCCAGTGCTATTGTATCTTCTTTTAAATAGCAGAGAATAACTATACTTCCAGAAAGCACATCAATTATAACAGCATCTGTACAAGTGAAATGTAACACTACAAAGTGTATATTGTCTGCACTATTTGCTGTTTGTTGCAAGGAGGCAAATCGCTGGGAGGCAGAGGCAGATATATTTCCCATGTTTTCCTCCCCCAAAGCTAGGTGCGTCTTATACTTTGGAGCGTCTTATACTCTGAAAAATATGGGTATATGTAAATAATGTTTTTTTTTAAAAAACAGAACGAGGTAAGGGAGGTAAATATCAGAAATTTACAGATCAATCTTTGCATAAGTGTGTGTTCCTAACCATGAGGCCACCAAGATGTTGAGATATCACAACACTTCAATTAAGCTCGGCTCCTTCATACACCCTATTACTCAAGTGTTGCAGTGTTGTGATTTGTGTTTGTTGCATCTCTTGATCTCCCTTGTGAATGAATATCAGAACAGGATAGCAGAGTTGGAAGGGACCTTGGAGGTCTTCTAGTTCAACCCCTGCTCAGACAGGAAACCCTATACCATTTCAGACAAATGGTTATCCGGTATTTTCTTAAAAACTTCCAGTATTGGAGCATTCACAACTTCTGGAGGCAAGTTGTTCCACTGATTAATTGTTCTTGCTGTCAGGAAATGTCTCCTCAGTTCTAAGTTGCTTCTCTCCTTGATTAGTTTCCACCCATTGCTTCTTGTCCTGCCTTCAGGTGCTTGGGGGAATAGCTTGACTTCCTCTTGTTTGTGCCAGCTCCTGAGATATTGGAACACTGATATAACAGAGAACCATCTGATTAAAAGAAATACAGTCTAATGTAAAAGTAAAGCAAAATGTTAAATTCAAACATAGCCAATCACAGTCTGAACAAGTATCATTGATGGAGTGTGAAATCAAACATCAATCCTAACCTTTTTTTAGAATTAAAGCTTGAAATAAACATCGGAGGTGAAAGGTAACAGCTAGTTACGCCACAATCAGTTGCAACTGAAACCTTTCACCACCACTGAACGGAAGTGCTTTCTATCCAGCCTTGAGTAAACAAATGATGCCACCATGACTTCTCTTCCATGCCAGTTCCAATGACCTGGCAAGGTGCCAGGTTTTGACCCTCTTGACCAGCTTTGGTCAACTCTGAACAAGATCCAGATGGGACTACAACAACAAAATATCCATTACATTGGGTGGTCTGGATATTAACGTTTGAACTATTATAAGTCCATGTATTTGCCATAAATAAATACATCCAATGAGCTCCTTCCGAGGTTATGGGTGCAAAGGTCTAACAGACTTAATAGACGTTGATGCTGCTCTTGAGTTGTGTTAGAATAAAGAGAAACAACAAGAGGATGAGTGAAGACAGTTTCCTCTAACAACCCAAGACAAGGTGAAGACAATGTCACACAGATATGGCAGGTGGGGGGATATTTGTGCTCTGATTAAAGGCAAATCCCCAATGACAGGGAGCAGGTAATCGTTTCGATTTGTTTTTTATTAAAACTCAAAGATTTTTATTCAAAGTCGAAATTTTGGGCTTGGACAACCTGGAATTCTGCCGCCTATGGTCTGACCTAAGCATAGTACACAAAATTGTCTGCTACAACATCCTACTGGTCAACGACTGCTTCAGGTTCAATCGCAATAATAATACAAGAGTACACAACAGATACAAGGTAAACCACTCCAAACTTGATTGCAGAAAATACAACTTCAGCAACAGAGTGGTCAACTCCTGGAATGCTCTACCTGACTCTGTCGTTACATCCTCAAATCTCCACAGCTTCAACCTCAAACTGTCTACCATGGACCTCACCCCATTCCTAATAGGACCTTAAAGGGGGCGTGCATAAGTGCACCAGTGTGCCTACCATCCCTGTCCTATTCTCCCCATTTATTTGCGCTCATTTCCTTTGTCCATGTCCATGTTTATACTTATACCTGTTATCGTGCACATGTTTGACAAGCCAAATAAATGAATTAAATAAATTAAATAAATAAAGATGAAGAAGGGGAAAGGAGCTCATTTGGGGATAGTAAATTACTAAGGGTGACATTTGAGCCTGGTGGAGAAGGAGTAGGCAATGAATTCAGTCCAGGATTCACTCAGAATATTAACTCTATTTTTTATCTGTGTGTGGAGTTCCCTTCTATTGCTCCGGACTATGATACTCTCAGCCGGTCTTAACTCTCTGAGGAATCTCAGGGGTGAATGAAAGCCAATGTTGTTTCTCTGGGTCGAGATTACTTGTTTTTACATTGCCATTTCCTGAGTGCTGATGTGTCTCTTTGCAAGTTTCTTTTCTTTTCTTTCTATAAGTTTTATTTATAAACCTTTTTTGAAAAACAGTGCATTGTCGGGGTATACTATTTACAAATAAAACAGACCAAAAAAGAGGAGTGGTGTTAAACATTGGCATACAAACAGTGGTGGGTTTCAAAAATTGTTCGAACCTACTCTGTGGGTGTGGCCTCCTTTGTGGGAGTGGCTTGCTGCCCATGTGACCGGATGGGAGTGGCTTGCCGCCCATGTGACCGGATATGAAGATGCCGACGACAGTTGTCAGAACTAACTTAAATTACCTCACACACAGCACTGGCATGCATAAGAATATGATGTAAGCTTGTTTTTTAAAAGGCATCTTTGGTTTGCATTAAAACAACTTCAACACACGCAATGTTCTGATTGCACCACAAACGCAGTAGTCATCCTTATCTTTCACAGAGGCACTGAGTTTTATAAGTATGAGCATGATAGTGTAGAATAATCATATCCAAGGACCAGTGGTGGGTTTCATAAAATTTTGGAACCTCTTCTGTAGGTGTGGCCTGCTTTCTGGGTCCACTGGTGGAACCTCTTCTAACCGGTTCGATAGATTTGACGAACTGGTTCTACCGAATAGGTGCGAACTGGTAGGAACCCACCTCTGCATACAAACTAATAACAATAATAATGATATGCACAACAATAGTATTAATATAACCAGAAAGCTTTTAGCTAAGTTTCATCTTACATTAAAATGTTTATATTTTGGTTGATTATTGTAATTATTTACCTTCTTATTTTCAGTACTTACATTTATGATCTTACTTTCCTCTAATTCCTACCTCTTGCTTCTATCCATTCATTTAATTTATTCCAAATCATATAACATTCTGTATCTTTTTGATCTTTCATTTTAAAGATCAATCTAACCATTTTGGCGCAGTCAAAAAGTTTTTGAATTACAGCCTCCACTCTGTGGGGTATTCACATTTTTCCAATATTTAGCATATATGATCCTTGCTACTGTCAGTATGTGTAAAACTAAATATCTGGTCCCTTTATCATAGCCCTCTGGAAATATACCTAGGAGACATGTTTCTGGTTTCAATTCAATATTCTGTTTAATTATCATTTCCAGCCAGTTTTGTATTTTCTCCAATATTCTCTTGCTTTACTGCATGTCCACCACATGTGGTAATAGGTACCTGGGGTCTGACTGCATTCCCAACACTTAACGAACCGGTTACTAAACATTTTCGCCAGTCTTGCAGGTGGCAGATGCCACCTGTAAAACATTTTATAAAGATTTTCTTTGTAAGCCGAAGCCATAGTCAATTCGTAATTTCTATCCAGAGGAAATTGCCATTTCCTAAGTGCTCTTTGCAACCTAAGGATGTTTCCCTCATTTCTGCAAAGAAATGTCTCTTTGCAACCTAAGGATGTTTCCCTCATTTCTGCAAAGGTGAACTCAGCTTTGCAGTCAGAGCATGTTAGTATCATACCATAGATCTCACACAGCAGAGGTGGGTTGCTCCTGGTTCAGCCCAGATCGGGCAAATTGTTCGGGTAGAATTACAATTTCATTTATTTGATTTATATGCCACTCATCATACTATCAAGTGACTCTGGGTGGCTTACAACGCAAAGCAAAGTCTCACCAATCCAAGTGGTTGGATTCAGCCAGCGCGTACCTATTCAGGAGAACCAGTTGTTAACTTTCTAAGCAGTTCGAAGAACTGGTTGTTGGAAGAAATCTCCTTTTGGTTTTTTTTCCCACTTTACAGGACTAATCCTGTAAGGAAGGCAGGAAGGAAACATTCTAGCCTTATCTTTATTGCCCTGATTACAGAAACTGCCTCTCTGGTTAACCCTTATTAAATTGTAACAGCTAAGGCGAAGCGCCTATCGATGTGAGTGACATTTAGTTGGCCACACCCACCCAGTCACATGACAACCGAGCCATGCCTACCCAGCTGGTTATTAAGGCAGAGAACCAGTTGTTAAATTACTTGAATCCCACCACTGACTAATCCTATGCCTATGTTTTCTCCAATACAAAAGAACTTGCCTGTCTATAGAGCTATATTTTACTGACTAGGGTATTCTGGGAATTGAAGTCCACACCTCCTAAGAGTTGGCCAACCTTGAGATACATTGCTGTACAGAATCTAACTGTCTCAACTTCACAACACTTAAGCTTTTGTTGGCTTCCTTGCTTTATTAAGCATTGCCTCAGGCATTTTTAGGCAACAGATCGATGCTAACTTAGTTGCAATTATAATACATTTTTAAATGCTGCCATTTCTTCATGCCACATTTTTTTCCCATGACATGTGAATCAATACCCAGCCATCCGAATGGCCTGAAGTGAATGTTTCTGGTAAAGAAAGCAAGTAGTTATTATTATTCCCATTTGTTATGCAAAAGCTCAGGAGCGGAGTCTAGAAAATAGAACTAGGCAGAGGCGGATTTTCTGAAACGTATATTAGTAATCAAGAAGGAAACCAAGGCATAAATAATAAGCCCTTAACTCATTTTTCAAATGTTCCAGTGAATCACACAGTTCAAGTTGTGATTAACATGCTGCACTATAAGTACTTGGGTCTTAAGCATTGAAGAAATAACTCTTTTATTGTTTTTTTTAAAATCCAGTACAGCTAGTCAGCTACTTACAACAGTTCCTACAACCGTTTAAAGTTACAACAGCACTGAAAAAGTGACTGAGGACCATTTTTTTCACAGTTACGACCATTGCACAAGCTCCATGGTCCCATGATCAAAATTCAGGCAACTGACTCATATTTATGACGGGTTGCAGTGTCCTGGGCTCATGCGATCCTCTCACCTTCTGACAAGCAAAGTCAATGGGAAACTTAACGACGGTGTTTCTAACTTAACACCTGTAGTGATTCACTGAACAATTGTGGTAAGTAAAATCAGAACATGGAGAAAACCTCACCCAGCAACAGAAATTTGGACCTCGGTTGTAATCATAAGGCGAGGACTACCTGTACCTGGTTTGACTTACCTCCGGTTGCTGTCTATGTCCTCAGGGTCACCGGAGTAATGCAAATGGGTGTGGAGAAAAACAAGGAAGTCCAGCTGCTTCTTGAAAAAGCACCTTTGGGACACCCATGACATGGATGACTGAGAAGCTCTATAGACATCCTGCAGACTCATCTGATATAGCTAGTAACCAGGGGTGGGCTTCAAAAATTTCAGCGACGGGTTCTCTGCCAGGTTGCTAGGTGGGGGTGGGCATGGTGGGCATGACCTAGTCGGCCTCCTGCACCACAGTGGTGTTGGTGGGGCATTTTCGCCTTCCCCAGGCTCCGGAGGTTTTCCTTAAGCCTCTGGTATTGGAAATAATTCCTTACAAAAACTTGAAATGGTAAGAAAAGAATTTTAATTTATATATATATATATATATATATATATATATATATATATATATATATATATATATATATATATATGTGTGTGTGTGTGTGTGTGTGTGTGTGTGTGTGTGTGTGTGTGTGTGTTCTGAGGTTTTCGCGGGTGTTAGTATGTAGGTCTCTAGTTATTCGGGTTTTCTCCCGCGTAGAATTGGAGATGTCTTGGCGACGTTTCGACGAAGTCTCATTCGTCATCTTCAGGCTACTTCAGGCTTGGTGTTTCCAGGAGTAATGTGAAATCTCGGCTGTTTCTTCCTTTTAACTGCCAGTGGGGGTTTGAACTGATTAGGTGGGGGCTTGGCTGTGTCCTGATTGGGTGGAGGTGTGTCCTGATTGGGTGGAGGTGTGTTCTGTTCTGATTGTTTGGAGGGTTGTGTTTCATGTAAGGGTAGGAGAGGTTTTAATTGTGCAAATGCACAATTAGCCTCTTTAATTTAAATAATTGTAGTTAAATGAGAATTGGGGTACAGTGATAGTAAAATACATATACGTTTTTGATTTAAAATGTACAATTCAATTTGAATGAAGTATATGTAATGATTGTGGAAGAAATGCACAAAATGTATTTGTAACCAAGTGACACGCTTTCTACAAGATGTAACGAAGAATGATGCTTTTTTGTGTTTTCGTTTAATTAAAACAATAAAAATTTCAAAAAAGAAAAAGAAAAAGAATTTTATTGATCAAAACAAAACAAACAAAAACCAGTTTGTAAAGTGTGGTGAGCTTGAGCAAGACTTCAACAGGAACTTCTAGGCCCAAAAGCACACACCGAAATTCAAAAGTAAGAGTTTTTATACCCAATCCCTAATGCAATACTCCATTCCCTCCCCTTTGGTCCCATTGGATAAGTCCTCAGGGGTTACAACTATAGCAATAGCAGTTAGACTTATATACCGCTTCATAGGGCTTTCAGCCCTCTCTACACGGTTTACAGAGTCAGCATATTGCCCCCAACAACAATCCGGGTCCTCATTTTACCCACCTCGGAAGGATGGAAGGCTGAGTCAACCCTGAGCCGGTGGGATTTGAACAGCCGAACTGCAGAACTGTAGTCAGCTGAAGTAGCCTGCAGTGCTGCATTTAACCACTGCGCCACCTCGGCTCCGAGGCACCCATTAAGAATACATTAACCCTCTTCCCGCCCCTTCCTGCCTATGTTCAGTTTTAATCCCCAAAGGTCAAAGGGTTTTATTTTTGAATTTCATTGTTCCCTACAGTGGGAGGGTGAAAACTGCTTCCATAAGGCTCCAGAGGTCCTCTGGAGACCAGAAATGGGCCCATTTCTGGCCTTCCGTAACTTCTGGGATGCCCATTCCCCCCCCCTCTCAAGCCTCCACATGAGCCCTGCACTTACCTCGCATCCAAGATGGGCCACGTAGAGATTCCTGGGAGGGGGTGGGAAGGGTGGGCATGGCCAGCCAGTGGTGGGATTTGGAGTTCTCTGAACCAGCCATAATGTTAGCCACGGGTTCTCCTGAGCCCGTAGCGAGCCCGTAGCAGCTCACCCCTGCTATTTAGAGTTGTAGCAGATCTTTATGGACATTAAGTTTATTTGGGGAATGAAGGGCAACCCTACACACACATACACACAAACACACACACACACACACACATACACACAGAGTAGTGTTACAATCTGAAAATCTTTAGGAATAAAAACTTGGATTTTCCGCAATCCAATCTGGAAGCAAAACAATGAGGTGTGACTTCATCTGAAACCTAGAACATAAGACACCAGCGCTTTTGGGGGCCCATTAAATTGGATTAACATTAGCAGTAAGTAAAAATAAAATATTTTAGAACTGGAGGGCTCTCCAAAGCAGAAGTAAGACTATTCTTTGTTGGCCTATATACTTAACCTAGGTGGGTCTCGGTTTCCCGACATCTGGATGCTTTTTAGATGGCAGATTAAATTAATAGCTTCACTGATTTCTAGGCACAAGGCAGAAAAATATTTTGGCGTGTGGAGAAATTGACGTTGGCACTTTTTGAAGTGAAACAAACTCCTGAACTCACCTTCTGGCAGATAATACCAGAGTTAAAGAGAAATTCTGTAAGTGAATAGCAATTTTATGTTGGACTTGGGACATATTTTTATTATGAAGCAACTCTGTTTTCTTTTAAACTTTGGTTTTATTTTCAAGATTGCCGCATGCCAGGAAATTTCAAAAGCATATTAGTATGAATTTCTTTTGGTAAGAGAACCCACTAGACCCATGATGACATATCTATGGCATGTGTGCCACAGGTGGCATGCAGTGCCCTCTCTGTGAGCACGCAAGCCGTTGCCCCAGTTCAGCTCTGCTGGGCATGCATGCGTGCCTTCCACAGGCCAGCTGGTTGCTGGGTCTCTGCTGCACATGTGGAGGGGGGACGGGGGGCATACGGGGGGCCATGCACGCATGCACAGGGGCAGGGAGAATGCAGGGGTGCACATACATGCGCGGGGACAGAGTCCATGTGTAGGGGCTGCACACACATTGCATTTTGGGGCTTCGGCCACACTTTGGGAAAAGGATAGCCCTCACTGCACTGGACTTTAGTTAGTAACCCCTCAATTCCTCGTGTTGAGCATACATAGTCTTCTAATACTTTATCATTAACCACCTGAGCAGAAGTCAGAGTAGAGATTTTTAACACAGCCTCTTTAACAAATCAAATCAAATCTCTATTACGGTCATAGGTCAACTGAAATACGGAATTCAAACAATAGTTTTAAAAGCCAAAAAATGGTACACAAAATTTAAAAATCTAAAAAATACATATTTAAAGGGGATCAAATGTTACATACATTTTTAAAAATAGCTAATATATGGCTGACTAAATGTATCAACACAAAAACACTCTCAACTAACATATCAATACTCATCAAGGCTGTTTGAGGCACAGATCATCATCTGACAGATTTTAATCCGCTGTGGAGCAAAACCTGGCATGTTGCACCAGGATTAGTGTCTTCAAGTGTCAGAAAGGTATAAAATTTTCCTGCGTGCCTTGAGTATTATATAAGGTAAAGATAAAGGTTCCCCTCGCATATGTGCTAGTCGTTCCTGACTCTAGGGGGCAGTGCTCATCTCCATTTCAAAGCCGAAGAGACAGAGCTGTCTGAAGACGTCTCAGTGGTCATGTGGCTGGCATGGCTAAATGCCGAAGGCACACGGAATGCTGTTGCCTTCCCACTAAGGTGGTCCCTATTTTTCTACTTGCATTTTTTACATGCTTTCGAACTGCTAGGTTGGCAGAAGCTGGGACAAGTAAAGGGAGCTCACTCCGTTATGCGGCACTAGGGATTCAAATTGCCGAACTGCCAACCTTTCTGATTGACAAGCTCAGCGTTTTAGCCACTGAGCCACCATGTCCCTTTGAGTATTATATAGTGTTGGTGAAATGAGAGTAGTATGGAGTCTCTGTAGTACAGGCCAGTGGTGGGATTCAGCCAGTTCGCACCACTTTGGGAGAACCGGTTGTTAACTTTCTGAGCAGTTTGGTGAACTGGTTACTGGAAGAAATCTTTAGGGCAGAGAACCAGTTGTTACATTATTTGAATCCCATCACTGGTACAGGCATTGTTTCTTTGTGTTCAGAGCATACACAGAAGCACTCTCTCTAATGGGTAAGGAATTGTCTTGTATTGGTCTTCAAGAACACTAAGGGGGATGGCACGGTGCCAGAGTGAAGTCCTTTTTAATGATTAGATACTTTGAGATTTGGTCAATATATCATGAGAGAAGCAGAATACCTGGCCATAAAGGTTGGGGAAATTGTTAGGACCAACTGGTGCCTAGTGTCTGCTATACACTGTTTAATAAGAGCTTTGGCATGCTCATCACTCATCATCATCCTCTTTTAACGACCCCATAATCCCTTGCAGAGTGGAGTTTGGGCAACTGAATGGAGCTGAGTGTTGACCAGATGCCCTTCCTGTCACCAATGCGGAATTATATTCAGCAGATATAGCAATAGCACTTAGACATATACCGCTTCACAGTGCTTTACAGCCCTCTCTAAGCAGTTTACAGAATCAGCCTATTGCCCCCAACCATCTGGGTCCTCATTTTACCTACCTCGGAAGGATGGAAGGCTGAGTCAACTTTGAACCAGTCAGAATCAAATTGCGGAATTGCTAGTAGCCAGTAGTCAGCAGAAGTTGCCTGCAGTACTGCATTCAAACCACTGCACCACCACGGCTCATGATAGATAGCAATAGCAATAGTAATAGCACTTAGACTTATAGACTGCTTCCCAGTGCTTTACAGCCCTCTCTAAGTGATTTACAGAATCAGCCTATTGCCGCCTCAACAATCTGGGTCCTCATTTTACCTACCTCGGAAGGATGGAAGGCTGAGTCCACCTTGAGCCTGGTGAGATTCGATCTGCCAAACTGCTGGCAGCCGGTGACCAGCAGAAGTAGCCTGCAGTACTGCACTCTAACCACTGCGCCACCGTGGCTCTTAGATATATTCTCAGTGTGCCTTGAAAGAGAAATATCTGCCTCTGCCTAGGATCGAACTCATCATCATGAGCATGCTCAATACCCATGCTGTGTAGGAAAACCTGGAGATCAGCCCAAGAGCAAGATTTTAGTTGCCACTACCTTCTTCCACATGGATTGAAAGTCATCCTTCATTCCTAGTGGGGTGAGTTGAACAGGAAAAGGGAATGCTTTAAGCTAATAGTTGAGTACGGTCATCTTCATTCTGCCTTCCACTTTCTTAATGCTTGTCTCTAATCTTAGGATAGCATTAGAAACACATTTTGGGACTTGAGGGTCCAACCTTAAACATTTGGATTGAACAAGCGCTAATGATATAAAGTATAAAAAGGACCCCATTTGGCCAATGTAAAGAAGTTGTGCTATTGACTTGGCTTTGAGCAGTTTAGGTGCCTTATACTTATTTTAGTAACATACTATTTCATTCTTTTGGAATAGACCATGATTAAGTTTCTGGCAGTAGAAGTCTGCCAAATTTTCCAGACAGACTGTATATTTTTTGTCCAGAAAGTAGTGTGTTTATAAAGGAATGGTGATCTCTCTTCTAAAAGTACAGTAGAGACCATTGCTGCTTGTCTCAAAGTTACTGATTTTTTTTTGCCATGAAATAAGGTATTTTAGGATTCACACAACAACTTAGGAAAACAGACAAGAAGGTAGATGCCTATCTTCATTCTGAAGCAAAAGCTAAACCTGAAGAATATTCTCACAAACCTTTGTCCCTCAACCAGACCTCTTTCTGGAGTTCCATCCAAATTGTAGTCTAAAATCAGAATACAATGCGATCCTTCTCATCTATTCTTCCTTGGTACATATCCACTCCTCTGCTCACAATAGAATCCTTATGCAACCAGGCTCAAAAATTTTGGCCTTGGACAATCTGGAACTGTGCCACCTGTGGTCTTACCTAAGCATAGTACACAAAATTGTCTGCCACAATGTCCTACCTGTCAATGACTACTTCAGCTTCACCACAATAATACATGGGCAAACAATCAATACAAACTCAAGGTAAACCGCTCCAAACTCGATTGCAGAAAATGCGACTTCAGCAACAGAGTGGTCAACGCCTGGAATGCTCTACATGACTCTGTCATTACTTCCTCAAACCCTCACAGCTTCAACCTCAAACTTCTACCGTGGACCTCACCCCATTCCTAAGAAGGTCATAAATGGGGCTTTCATAAGCGCACCAGCGTGCCTACCGTTCCTGTTGTATTGTCCCCATTGCTTATATTCCTTTCCTTTGTTCATGTCCATGTTCATACTTACACCTGCTATCTTGTACATTTTTGATAAAGAAAGAAAGAAAGAAAAGAAAGAAAGAAAGAAAGAAAGAAAGAAAGAAAGAAAGAAATGGAGATAGTGTTGGCAGCTGTTTTCTACTTCAATGCTTTAATAATTTGTTGTTGTTTTTTTAAATAAATTTTTATTCATTTTCACATTCAGTTTTTTTTTTAACAGTCACTTATATACCGGATATTTGCTATAAAAAAAGAAATAGAATAAAATACAAAAGCAAACACAACTCATCATCATTTAACATAAGACAAAACCCCACCAAACACTTCATTCTCCATACACCCCATCTTCCCCCTCCAACTTTCCTTTCCTCCCTCTAACACTCCCCTTTCCTACTTCCCTTTCCCCTCAAACCTTCCTTTCTCCCCTTCCTCACCCTAGCATTCCCCTTACACCCTCCTTACATTCCCCTCTTACTCCCTCCATGCTCCTCCCTCTTCTTTCCCTCTACCTCTCCCCTTGGTGTATTCCTTATTCAACTCTTATTTATTAATATTGAACTATAAAGATAACAAAATATGGTAAAAAAAAAAAAAGAAAAAAAGAGAAAAAAACCAAGGAAAAAAAAATATAAAGAAAGAAAAAAAGGAAGAGACAACCGTATACAAGTGCATTCTTCTTCTTGTTAAAACTATATTACCACCCACCCACCCACCCCGCCCCAGTAGGTCCCCCTCCCCAATCCCCCCGACTTCCCAGGGCCCACACCTGGCACTGCCCTCTATCAAACCCCTTCTGAGATATCTTGTGATCCTATGGATTAAAAATAAAGGTAATATGAGAAACAAAAAAGTAAATAAAAGAAATTACGGATTAAAAAAGAAAAGAAAAGAAAAAAAAGAAAAAAGAAAAAAAAACTCTTTGTATTAAGCTCAGCCCCCCATCTTTATTAATGTTTAAACAGTATAAATCCTTCTATATGTATTTTATTCTCGTCTCTTGCTTCTTTGTTATTTACCCCAACTTCCTGTAGACTCTCCAATTCTCCTTAACCTTATATTCAAATAGAAATTTATGTAGATTTCTGCAGAAATCAGTTTGAGATCTATCTCAAAATAATCTCACCAAACTTTCCCTTCTAATAGGATTAAGCTGTGTAGATCGTTCCAAATATTCAAATAGTAATTTGCACAAGAATCAGTTTGCATTCTGTCTCGAAGTAATCTCACCAGGCTTTTCCTTCTAATAGAGTTTAAACAACGTAAATCATTCCACATGCATTTTACCCTCGTCCCTTGCTTCTCTGGTGTTTACTACTACTTCGTGTAATCACTCCAAGTAATCTTATTTACCCCGACTTCCTGTAGACTCTACAATTCATCTTCCTTAAGCTTATGTTCAAATAAAAATTTATGCAGATTTATTCAGAAATCAGTTGCGATCTAGCTCAGGATAATCTCACCATACTTTCACTTCTAGTAGGATTTAAGCTGTGCGGATCATTCCACATATTCAAATAATAATTTACACAAAAATCAGTTTGCATTCTGTCACAAAGTAATCTCACCAAGCTTTCCCTTCTAATAGAATTTAAACAATGTAGATCATTCCGCGTGAATTTTACCCTCATCCCTTGTTTCTCTGATATTTACCACTGCTTCCTCTAGTCACTCCAAATAATCTTTCTTGGCCTTATTTTCAAATAATAATTTACTAATTTGCACAAGAATCAATTTGCCTTCTGTCTCTAAGTGATCTCACCAGGCTTTTCCTTCTAATAATTTGATTTAACAGCAAATTGCCCATTAGTATAAATTCAATTTCAAGATGATTTCAAATCCATCTCTCCCCTCCCCCCCCATTGAAATCCATCCACTTTAACTTAAAAAGTCTTGAGATTACCATCAAAGAGCGAGAAAGCTTTGATTCTCCTACAGATTTCCAGTTAAATAGTATTTTAATACGACAGCCAATTCTAAAACTCCTTTCACCAAAAGGCCACCTTGATTCACACGCTTTCTTTTCATATCTGAATTTGCATTTCTTTGGAGAGAGACAGCTCCATGGCCAAGTGTCATTTCTCAGCACTTTCTAGCCAACTTTGAAAGCTTAATTCCAGCTGAGCATCTGTCCCTCACATATAATGGTGGGATTTCTTCAACATCAGTATCTTTAAAGTGGATTAAAAAAATGAATCCTTTTTTAAAAATGGATTTTTCTCCTTTCCCTTATCTCAATTGATAGTTTCTGTGAATGTCCTTTTTTGAAATGCAGACTAACAAATTCCACATTCAAATTTCTGCTTCTTTATCTCTTTGTTTATTTGCTTTATGTACCTTCTCATTGAGCCCACTTTTAAAAATGATTTTGGATTATAACAGGTAGATCCTAATTTATTATTCAATGGTTGCATCCTCTGAAAATTTAACAAAGCAATATTTTTGTGTGATTTCATTAACATACCAATTGCCAGCTTTTTAGGCTAACCTATAGGCTAAAAGGAAGTTGACAACAGAATTAGAAGTTATTGATAAGTTGTTCTCTTTCTAAATAAAATAGGATGTCCCAGATAAGTCTCCAGAAGAGAAGAACTGAGTCCAGGAGAGAAGAACTGAGTCCAGAAGAGAAGAACTGAGGAATAAAAATATTCATTGAGATGCGAGTCATTTGTGTCACATTGCTGAAATGAGATTCAGTTGAAAAGTTGGAAGCTTGGCATTCAGACAAATTAGCCATCAATAGACACAGAAACAAATCATATTTACATACCATTAACATGGGACAATTAAAAAGATAAGAAGGAACAAAAAGACTCATCCTCTCCAATAGCCAATATACAGATAAGCAGGATTAATCCCAGACAAATCAAGCAGAAAATAATATGCTATCCAAGGTACTACCAAGAGGAAAACTACAGCCTCACCAAACACTGGCAGCACAAGCTCCTTTATATAAACAACGAGCCCACACTCATCACACTGATGAAGTTGCCTAATTGGGTAATGGAATACCTGCAAGCAAATAGCCAAGCTCAGAGAGTACAGGGATTTAACTGTCATATAGTTGAGAGGTGGCAAAAGGAATTTATGAGCTGGAATTGCTCTGCATTTTAGAGCAAAGCTTTCAAGACAAAAATAGATACAGAAACCTGTTCAGGTCATCCTTAAAATGGACGAATATTTTCACAATTCCTACAATACTTCTCATCCAAAGCAATGCATCTAAAATACAATCCACCAGTGAATAACACGTTTACCTCATTTATCTATCAAGAGTACCGTATTTTTCAGAGTATAAGATGCACCTTTTCCCCTCAAAAAAGTGGGTAAAAATCTGGGTGCATCTTATATACTGAATGCAGCATTTTTTGGCCTCCTGAAACCCTACCCTCTTTGCAAAAGTGGCTTTGCATAGGCCTTAGGAGGATTCCAGAATGCTCTTGGGGGCTGGGGAGGGTAGAAATGAGCGAAAAATGAGCCGGATTTTACTCAAATCCCCCCCAGCCCCCAGGAAAACACTACAAGCTTCCTAAACACTATGCATGCCTTTTTTTGACAAAAAATGGCCTGTTTTCCTGAAAGTCTGCAGAGTGCAAAAACTTTTTTAAACAAAATTTCCTCTTCAAAATCTTGGTGTGTCTTATACGCTGAAAAACTATGGTATTTATTTTTGAGAACTGGATTCCAACTTGGAATGCATTGACCACGATGGCTGAAGAAACATGAGGTCTCCACACCTTTGATGAGACTGAAAGAAAGATAAATGATGCACAACAGGCCTACCCTTTTCAATTTATCTTTGAATTGGAGGAAAGGATCTCTGTAGGGATGTACACTCAACATTATGTCAGAATTCAGAGCTGCTATGAACATCCTCTGAAAATGTATGGTGAGCAAATGGCAGAAGGGTTATTTACTGCAGCTTTCCGTTCCTGCAGATCCCAACCATGGTCCCAGTTTACCCTGCTTTAAAAGAGGATTAGCCTTCTTAGAGCAGAGAGTCCCCAAATTTATGCGTGGAGCAAAATGATGCAAGGCTTCTGCGTTCTGTTCTGAATCTGTCATCATTCCATTTTATGGATGACCCAAGTGAAAAAAAAAAGATCAGCCTACGCCAAGCCGAGACAATTAATTCATAGTTGTCATAAACTGAACCACAGACCTACAGCCAAGATTTCTGTCATGGTGACAGAAAAGCATAATCAGTCAAATCCAGGCCATTCACAGACGGAAGGGACAACTCACCACAGCCAATTTGTTGCGGCCAATTAGGCATGGCCAACACACCATGGCCAACTCACTGAAGGATAACTTGCCACAGCCAACTCACCCAAGGATAACTCACCATGGCCAAATCACCGAAGGATAACTCACCATGGTCAACTCATGGAAGGATAACTCACCATGGTCAACTCACTGAAGGATAACTCACCATGGCCAACTCACCGAAGGATAACTCACCATGGTCAACTCACTGAAGGATAACTCACCATGGCCAACTCACCAAAGGATAACTCACCATGGCCAACTCACCGAAGGATAACTCACCATGGACAAATCACTGAAGGATAACTCACCATGGCCAACTCACAGAAGAATAACTCACCATGGCCAACTCACTGAAGGGTAACTTGCCACGTCCAACTTGCTGCAGAACAATTTGCCGCAGGACAATTTAACAATTAAATTTAATTACTTAAAATAAATTTAAAATATTTTAATTTTGATCATTCACATTTCATTTTGTCCCCTCCTTTTCCAGCCTTTCTTTAATGACTTCTTTAATCCACCATTTCTTGATATTAGTGTAACTCTTGTACCACAGTGAGTTGTCCCGCGGTGAGTTGACCAGGCAAGTTGGTTGTGGTGAGTTGGCTATGGAGATTTGACTGTGGCGAATTGTCATACACCCTTCACAGAATGTATGTTGCCATTTTTGGTTCCAGGATGCCAAACAGGCCCGAGTATAGAAAAAGTTTGGTAAATAATACAAAGGTGATTTCGCTGGCTTGTCTCATTTCAGCATCTGACAGTGCAACAACACACACAACACAGAAGCTGACAGAAGCCACCTGCTTTTAGAAATGCGTCTGGTGACTTTTTGGAAAGAGTTAATCAAGCTCCATTATCTTCTGATCATCTTTTCCTCCATGCGTGTCTCGCTTTCATATCGGTTCCTTCCCAATTTTCTCTCTTGGTTATCTTTGCCAAGCAGGGAACGAAAGAAGCCTGGGGAGAGTTGATAAAAAGAAAGAAAAAAAAAGAAAAGAAAGATTGTACTAAGCTGCACAACAGAAGGAAATGGCTACTCAGCCCCCAACCCCAAAGTCTATCTCTTTAAAGAATGGATTCTGTATCCCAACTTGATTGGAGAGATTAGAAACATGCCAGCTAATGATTTGGGGGATATTTCTATTTGTTTTATTTGGGGAACAGATTTTAGCCTTTCCAGTATATTCCATGGAACTAACCAATAACCAGAACTAATTTCGTTGTATTTACTTTGTATCATGTCAATAAAGGCTATACTATAATGAAACATTCCACCATTTGTCTGGAATATTATAGGGCAGTGATGGTGAACCTTTTCAGCACTAAGGGCCCATACTGGAATGTGCATGCAGAAGTGTACATGGCAGAGGTGGGTTCCTACCAGTTCGCACCTATTCGGTAGAACCGGTTTGTCAAATCTACCGAGGTTCCAAAAATTTTTGAAACCTACCACTGGTCCTTGGATATGATTATTCTACACTATCATCTATTAATAAAACTCAGTGCCTCTGTGAAAGGTAAGGATGACTACTGCGTTTGTGGTGCAATCAGAACATTGCGTGTGTTGAAGTTGTTTTAACGCAAACCAAAGATGCCTTTTAAAAAACAAGTTTACATCATATTCTTATGCATGCCAGTGCTGTGTGTGAGGTAATTTAAGGTGGTTCTGACAAGTGTCGTTGCGTCTTCATATCCGGTCCACATGGGCAGCAAGCCACTCCCATCTGGTCACATGGACAGCAAGCCGCTCCCACAAAGGAGGCCACAACCCACAGAGTAGGTTCGAACAATTTTTGAAAACCACCACTGGTACATGGGTGCACGCCCGAGTGCTGGAAACCTGAAGACCAGCTGCCTTTTGAAAAAGGCACCTTTCAGATGATGATGCACCTTTGGGATGGTTTCCAGCATGCATATGTGTGCTGGCCGCTAGTCTTCATGAAAGAGCCGAGGTGGCGCAGTGGTTAAATGCAGCACTGCAGTCTACTTCAGCTGACTGCAGCTCTGCAGTTCGGCTGTTCAAATCTCACGCTCAGGGTTGACTCAGCCTTCCATCCTTCCAAGGTGGGTAAAATGAGGACCCGGATTGTTGTTGGGGGCAATATGCTGACTCTGTAAACCGCTTAGAGAGGGCTGAAAGCCCTATGAAGCGGTATATAAGTCTAACTGCTATTGCTATTGCTATTGCTGGAGTACCAGAAACCAGAAGACCTGCTGACTGGCACGCACATGTCTTTTTTTGCCCATTTTGGGGCAATCTTTAGGCTATTTTTCAGGCTGTTTGGGGCCATTTTTCAAACTGTTTTGGAGGCATTTTGGGGGCCATTTTTGGGCTGTTTTGGGGGCAAAAAGAGCCTGAAAATGGACTGAAAATGGTCTGAAAACTGCCTCAAAACAACCTCTTTTTTGGCCATTTTTTTGGCCATTTCAAAGACCAGCTAGTGACGGGGCACATGCCCACAGAGAGGACTCTGTGCCAACTCTGGTGTGCATGCCATAGCTTTGTCATCACAATTATAGGGTCTCCTGCTTGAGCAGAGAGTAGGACTAGAAGACCTCCACAGTCTCTTCCAACTCTTGTTATTTTATATTCTAGGATGTGAGGAATGTAAAAGGCAGAGCCTTCAATCTTATATTTATAACTTATATTTACCTTCATTTTTGGACCCTTTTTCCCTGCAAAAACTCAATTTATTTAACTTTTTTAAAAATCCTATCCTATCTTCAGTCTGGAATGTAAGGTGGCATATGGAAAATTCTCTCTTTCACCCTTTTCCGTGGTGGGTTCCTACAGGTTCGGACTGGTTCGGCGAACCGGTAGTGATTTGGCGGCCTGGGTCACTGGAACTGGCAGTGGACCCAGGCCTGCCACGCCCCTGAACCAGTTCCCCGGTCTCTTTTCCCATCGACGGCATGTTTCTGTGTGTGTGCAGAACAGTTTTCAGTAAACTGCGCATGCGCAACAACAAGCGGCAGGCAAACTAGCGAAGTGAGCATCACACGTGCAAAACACCCGCTCTCAGAAAACTGGTAGTAAACCGGTTAGGAACCTACCACTGCCCTTTTCCCACAATAAACTTGGGAGGAAGTTGGGCTGGGAGATCTGACTAAGAACCAATGCCATTCAAGTCAGGACTAGTTTATTGTAACAGCCATAGTAACTGTCAATCTAAGATACTCCAGACAAGAAGCGCTAACCATGGGTATTGATACTACCTTTATTGAAAGGTTACAGTAACAGAATCTTGCAAGTCTAAAAAATACCACTTCCCTCCCTTATGTTTACTCTCCAGAAAAATAGAGAGGGTCCTTTCTAAGATTCTTTCCACCTCCATCCCTCCTTTAGATTCAGATTTCTCTTATAGCAATAGCACTTAGACTTACACACCGCTTTACAGTGCTTTTACGGCCCTCTCGAAGCAGTTTACAGAGTCAGCATATTTTCCCCAACAATCTGGGTCCTTATTTTACCCACCTCGGAAAGATGGAACGCCGAGTCCACCTTGAGTTGGTGAGATTTGAACTGCCAAAACTACAGCTAGCAGTCAGCTGAAATACTGCGCTCTAACCACTGTGCCACCAGGGCTCTATTATTCAGACTTACCAGACTCTTGTCTAGGCTGAGACTGCTCCTCTTGTCTCTCAAGGTCATTCCCACATACTGTTGCATCAACAGAACCCTGGAAGTCTGAACATGCTTCTCCCACCCTTTAACCTGATGTGAATTGGAGAGGGTCTGGTCTGAAATGTTTACTCGTAGTACTTTTTTTGGCTTGGGCTCAAGAGCCCTTTATCTGATCCTTGCCTTGGTAATGTCTCTTCCTCCTGTATTTCAAAGTCATTCTCTACTCCCTCTCCATGGAGAGAAAGATTGGCCCATGGCTTAGGTAGGAGAGTTTGAACCTGGGCCTTCTCAGCGTTAATCCAACACCTTAAATATTATGCTAATTTCAGCCCCCACTGAAGAAGATGTAATAAAGAAAATTTTCCCTCCTAGGAGGGAATGTAGGAGAGAAGGAAGGGGGGAAGGAAGGAGGAAAGGAAGGGGGGAAGGAAGGAGAGAAGGAGAAAAGAAAGGAGGGAAGGAAGGAAGGAGGGAAGGAAGGAGGGAAGGAGAGAAGAGGGAAGGGGAAGGAGGGAGGGAAGGAAGGGGAGTAGGAGAGAAGGAAACGAGGGAAGGAAAGAGGGAGGGAGGGAAGAAGAAGGAGGACCGTTGTAAGATAAGATGTATCTATGGATGTTTAAAAGCAATCTTTAAGTATATTGTCAACAGTAGGGAAAAATTGTTATAAATACATATTATTAATAACAGTTATGAGATCAATAAACTGTGAATGTATATATGAATTGATAAAATTAATAAAATAAAATAAAAAATAAAAATAAAAAAATAAAAAAAATAAAATTTTGATCTGTGCAGAAATGGATAGACTGACCCTAGAAATCAAAATACAGACGAGACAGAATATTATGAAACTTGGAACAAAATGCATCCATGGTTGGAAAGGAGGAAAAAGAGTCGGAACAGAATATTTTGAGGATTGTAAAATTCGAAATGGATAATACATAGATGAATATATAAAAGAGGATGAGGGATATATGGGTTAATAAGATTACTGTCGCTACGTTGATAAGTAGAAACTGTATATGTTGTTATGTTGAAATATTTATGGAAATGACAAAGCCAGAAGGTCGCTCTCTTGTCCAATGTTTTTAATGTTTATTCAATACTTTAAAAAAAATATTATGCTAATTTTCTACAAATCCTGCGCTGTTGTTCTCTGCTTGATTTCTTCCATCTCCAATGCTTGCATTCATGTTTCACTGTTATGCCAAAGGACCCATCTCTATGGCTTTCCAAGGAGCCAAGGTGGCGCAGTGGTTAGGGTGCAGTACTGCAGGCCACTTCAGCTGACTGTTACCTGCAGTTGAGCGTTCTAATCTCACCCGGCTCAAGGTTGACTCAGCCTTCCTTCCTTCCGAGGTGGGTGAAATTTGGATTTGGATTTGGATTTTATTCAATTTGTAGACCGCCCTATTCCCCGAAGGGGACTCAGGGCGGCTGAACAAAGCCAAGGGAGGGGAAATTACAAAAAGTGAGACAAAGACAAACAAACAATACAAACAGTTTAAAAGCACAACAGACACAGCAAATTCGAGTAGGGGAGGGACTCAACCCAGGCTTGCTGGACAGCCAGGTCTTCAACGGCTGTCCGGAAGGCCTGAAGGGTGCAGAGGGTCCAAATCTCCATGGGGAGCTTGTTCCAAGGGCCGGGGCAGCCACAGAGAAGGCCTCCTCCAAGTAGTCGCCAGCCGACATTGGCTGGCAGATGGAATACGGAGGAGGCCTAATCTGTGGGATCGAATGGGTCTATGGGAGGTAATCAGCAGAAGGCGGTCTCTCAAGTATCCAGATCCAATACCATGTAGGGCTTTATAAGTGAGGACCCAGACTGTGGGGGCAATATGCTGACTCTGTAAACCGCTTAGAGAGGGCTGAAAGCCCTATGAAGCAGTATATAAGTCTAACTGCTATTGCTATTGCTATTGCTATCCCCCCCCCCAATTCAACTCATAATCTGTAGATTTCCAGGGCAGCAATTTGCCAAAGCGAGGCAACCACTCCCTGAAGCTGCAGAGGAGCAGGGACAGGGAGCCATTTCACTCCATCAGCTAATGCTTTGCTTTGGGCCTGATGAAAGTGTCCAGTCAGCAGGAGCATCAGTGCAGTGGTGGGTTGCAGGCAGTACGCCCCAGTACAAGCGTACCAGTGCCTGCCGGGAGCACCGGGTACCGTTGCGGTACAATGCTCCGGAGGGCCCACCCGCCCACCTGAGCTCCTTATCTGTATTTGAGTTCTTCGGCGCTTCCGTGCAGGAGCGTACGGCGCCTGCGCGATGCTCCGCCGAATAGCTGGTAGTGTCCCGGAAGCATTGCAAAGGGTCGCGGAGGTAAGGACGCACGCGTGGGCTGCATGCGTAGGCAGGCACGCTGCATGTGTGCATGTGGGAGACACCGGGTCCTGTTGCACCGGACCGGTTGCACCGGATCTGGAACCCACCACTGCATCAGTGGGTGGCAAGATGGCAGGTATGGCATAACAGCCAGAGATGTGCCAAGGATAGGGCTTCAGTGACAGCTCTGCACCACCTTTTTGCAAATTATGGCGCTGCCATGCTGCTCTTGCCAATCAGTTCCCTTCAAACAACTGAAGCCAAGGCTCTTTCTCCATCTGGCCCCCGCTTCTCCTGATCTGCCACCCACATGATGGGCTGCCTGCTAAGAACAAAGCAAGGTTATGGCAGACACTTGAAAGGAGACCAGGAAGGCTGTAATATGGAGTCTGTCTGGCGAGAACAAAGGATGCTTATTCACAGGGAATGTGCACGTGTAAAGCTTGTATCAATTTATGGGTGGTAGAAAGCTGATAAAAGTAAGGAAGAGTTAGGCATCTTGCAGACCTCAGCTAGAAGGAAGGAATAGAGATGGCCTGGAGCAAATAGAACGTGCATTAGACAACTCCTGAAGCATTCATTAGTCAAGGCTTAAGAGTAGGTATTGCTAGAGTCCAATAGAATACTGTATTTTTCAGAGTGTAAGACACACCTTCCCCCCCCCAAAAAAAGAGGGTGAAAATCTGGGTGCATCTTATACACTGAATACAGCATTTTGGCCTCCCGAAACCCTGCCCCTTTTACAAAAATGGACATGCAGAGGGTTTAGGGAGCCTGCAAAGTGCTCCTGGGGGCTGGGAAGGGCAAAAATGAGTTAAAATGGGCCTTTTTTGCTTGTTTTTTGCTCCCCCAGCCCCCAGGAGCACTCTGTAAGCCTCCCAAAGCCTATGCATGCTATGTTTTTTACAAAACAATCGGCCCCTTTTTGTCCCCCTCCCCCAGCATCCAGGAGCCATTGCAGGCCTCTCAAACTCGCTGCATTCCCCACTTTTCAAAAAAATGAGGTGTGCATAGAGTTTGGAAGTCCTGTAGAGTGGAAAAACTTTTTAAAAAAAATTTACCCCTTCAAATCTTGGTGCGTCTTATATTCTGGTGCGTCTTATAGTTTGAAAAATATGGTAATTGTTAAATATTACTAAAATGTTTATTAGATGATATTTCTTATATATGCCACCTTGTACCACTTTCTGCATTAGTGAAAATGTATACAGCTTTCTCAGTTGCTGGGTGGGCATGGCCATGTGAGTGTGGACATCTCAGCCTCCTGCACCATGGGGGTGGTCCCCCAGGCTCTGGAGGCTTTCCTCAAACCTTCCAGGAAGGCAAAATGCCTCCCTTGGGCTCCGAAAAAAGGCCCTGTTTTGGGACTTCCATGAGGCCTTGTTTTTCGCCCTTGCAGAGCCTTTGTGTGGGCCCTGCACTTACCTGGCATGATGAATGGGCCACATGGAGATTCCTGGGAGGGCAGGGTAGGCTGGGCGGGGCCAGCCAGTCCTTGCAACTACCGGTACAGTGAACCAGATTAACATCCAGTTCGCCCGAAACTGTTGTGAACCAGCTGAATCCCACCCTTGAGCTTTCTTAATTCTGTTGTTCAAGGTTCCTTGGCATTTTGGCCAGGATCCCTTTACTTGGAGCACTTCAATGTAAGGAAACAAAACCTGCATCTCGTGTCTGGTGTTCTTCATCAGTCTCGACACCAGACTCAGATCCAAATTGGGGACAACACACTCTCCTATGAACTATTGATGCGTTGGAGCTCCTCCGCTCAAGGGGATTGTTCTCAGCTCACCTGGGCTGTGTCTGGTCACAGGATAGCAGCCACTTGGAGAACTGAGAAGATATCCTATCCTGGCTCCATTGCTCTTGATTAGAACCCAGAGCAAAAATATACCAATTCCACATCTCCGAAATGTGGAATTGTATGTATTCTATTCCTCTTGGACTCTGCCCCATTCCAGGGAGGCTCCAGGTCTATCCTTGCCACCTGCAGACAAAATTTAGGGCTGCTCTCCTCCTTTGTCAAAAGTGCCAGTTGGCTTCTGAAATTCAGGAGAGCAATGATGGCTGAGGAGCACAGATAGTTGCTGGGTTTTTCTTTGCAAAGAACTTTCTTCTACCTGTTTTAGCAATCTGAATGAGTCCCAATTGTATGCAAGAGCCATGGTGGTGGCAGTGGTTAGAATCAGGGTGGTATTCACTTACCTTCCCTACCAGTTCACAAATGTGAGCTCAGCCTTCTACACATGCACTTTGGGCTAAAAAAGGACCTAAATGGGATGCCATCGAGCCAGGGAGGGTGGGAGGGGCTACCTACATTTCCGCGTACCAGTTTGGGTGAAACAATCCAAACCGGTAGAATTACCACTTTTGGTTAGAATGCAGTAGTGCAGGCTACTTCTGCTGACTGCCGGTGGTCTACAATTGGCATTTCGAATCTCACCAGACTCAGGTTCACTCAGCCTTCCATCCTTCCGAGGTGGGTAAAACTGAGGACCCAGATTGTTGGGGGCCATATGGTGACTCTGTAAACCACTTAGATAGGGGCTGAAAAGCACTGTAAAGCGGGTATATAAGTCTAAGTGCTATTACTATTTTTAAGTAATTTTATTAAAGTTTACAAGTACAAAGATTAAAAAACTAACATAAACTAAGGAAAGGTAAAAAGATAAAAAAAGAAATGTAAAAGTGGAAATAAATTTTTAAAAGAAGAAAGAAAAGAAGATATTTAAAGATGATTCTTCCTTCCTTCAGACAAGTATATCAGCTTGGTTACTTAACACCTTCTCCAGTACTTCAATTCAAAACAAAACAATTTTTCCATGCATCATCCATTGTCAATAATATAATCATTCCTAGTCAGCAAACGCTATATATATAATCTTTTTTTTTTTTTAAAAATCAACTTTATATCCAAATTTATCACTTTATCTTTTAAAACACAAAACATACACACACACACACACACACACTATATACACACACACACCACACACACACCCACACACACACCACACACCACATATATTATAATATATATATATTATATAATATTTATATATATATATATATATATATTGTGTATGTATATAGGTAGGTAGGTAGGTAGGTATGTAATATGTATGTATGTATATATATGTATACTGTGTATTATGTGTATGTATATACTACATACATACATACATACTAGCATACATACATATATATATATATATATATAATATAGATATATATATATATGAACAATTTCAGTCATTCTTCTTTGTTTCCTCTCAGAAACAGTTTCTTTGATTTCACACATTCCTTGCAAATCTGAGATAAGAAGGGCTTTCCATGTTGGATGTATCATTTGTTATATCCCTTTTGTCAGCTGGGGAAAAAACCAGGGCCATGCCTGAAGGTTCAAATTAACTGGTTTATTAAAGCCCATGCACAAGAATCTTCTCATCTAACCAATGACACCTGGTTACAACTCGATTAAGGTCAATGGCATGGCATGGCAAGGGATGGGATTTAGTTTCCTTGTGGCTTGTGTAAGATTTTAAACTGATGCCTCTTTTAATTCCTCCCCCGGCTCTTCCCCCTCTTCTACACCCGGGTGTCAAACTAAATTGTCATTGCGGCCGCATCAGGGTTGGTTTGAATTCAGGGGGGACAGGGAAGAGTGTACATAGCCAGGGGTGGCGTGGCCAGCTCGACATCACTCATGTTGGGGGGGCTGTGGTGGCCGGAGTGTTTTGCCAGAGAAAAACGGGCTCCTGAGCTCCTCTTTTGACTGTGATGGCCTCCTGCAACCCTCTGCCAATGAAAATGGAATGCATGGACTTCTCAAGCTCCATTTTTGTTGGCAGAGGCAACCGCGGGCCAGTCCTTCACTGTTTCCAGGACAGCCCTGTGGGCCAATCTGAGCACCCTGCGAGCCAGATCGATGGCCCCGGGTTTTGAGTTTGACACCCCTGTTCTACACTTAATTATTAAGACATCAACTGGTTTCCATTTTGGCATTTTTCTCCCTTATAACTTTTATAATCCAGCATATTTTTTTCCTCCTATCTACATTCAAATAAACCCCAGTCTCTGTTTTCCAATAAAATGTTTTTTTTTCTATGTCCGTTACTATAGTATCAACATCTTGTAAGTAATTTCTGAATACATTGTTCCCAACAGTCTTGATTTCTTCTGAAGTCAAATCATAGTTGCTCCATTGTATAAAGGGATTCCTTCTTCTTTTATTGTAATCCTTTGTTCTCTCTGGTTCTCTCTAGTCAATCCTCAAAGTCCCCTCTTATCATCTGTTATTTTCCAATCAACAAAACTTTCCCACAGGAGAATTTCTTACAGTTAATTTCAAAATCTTCATTATTCTTTCATTTGAATTGTGAAACCCTCCACAGGAAATATTCTTTCAAGTCCCATCTAGCTCCTTAACTTAGAAAAATCAACATTCTAGTCTCCCTGCTTACCAAAAACAAAGCCTTTTTCTTTTCTTTTAATCCTTTTCTTTTAATCCATACTTTACATCAGCTCTTTGTTCATCCAGAGTAGAACGATGTATTCCTGGTGACATAATAAAAACGTATCCTTCAGAAAGTTCTTAACGTCAAAGAAGTTTGTAAGGTAAAGGTAAAGGTTCCCCTCGCATATAAGTACTAGATGTCCCGGACTCTAGGGGATGATGCTCATCTCTGTTTCAAAGTCAAAGAACCAGCGCTGTCCAAAGATGTCTCCATGGTCCAGTGGCTGGCATGTCTAACGCCAAAGGCTCACGGAATGCTGTTACCTTCCCACCAAAGTGGTCCCTATTTTTCTACTTGCATTTTTACATGCTTTCGAACTGCTAGGTTAGCAGAAGCTGAGACAAGGAATGGGATCACATTCTGTTATGTGGTCCTAGGGATTCGAACCACCGAACTGCTGCCCTTTCTGATGGACAAGCTCAGTGTCTTAGCCGCTGAGCCACTGGGTCCCTGAAGTTAGTAAGGAGCAGCTTCTAAAAGATTAAGAAAGGTCAGCATATCCCAGTGTTTCTTTGAAAAGTGCTGAATCACAGCTTAGACAAAATGATTATTTCCCCAGTATTCAGCCAGTTCTGACAGGTTCTGGAGAACCAGTAGCAGGAAATTTTGAGTAGTTCAGAGAACCGGCAAATAGGTTGGTTCTCTGCCCCCACTTCCTCCCCAGCTGATCTTCTTTTGTTGCCCTGAACAGGAGAACTGAGCTAGAATGCAGGGTAGTGGGGTGGGGATTTTTCAGTATCCTTCCCTTGCCACGCCCACAAAGCCACGCTCACAGAACCGGTAGTAAAAAAAAAATTGAATCCCACTACTGCCCAGCTTCCAAACTTCTCAAACTCCTAGAGCAGACTAGCTATTTTAAGATGTCTTCATAAGGCAATCCTGTGTGGAGCATCTGAATAGGCAATCTTGGTCTTCCCCTTAATCTGGAGAGGAATTTTCAAAGCCAACCCCAATTGTATGCTTTTTCAGGGTTATAAGCCACCAGGGTTGTGATGTGTAAAATGGATAGCTATATAAAATATTTAAATAAATACACAAATTGCTCCAGTCTTTCTTAATAAATTGTTCAATCATGCCCTTAATAATTTGGGTTGTCCTTCTTTGAGTCTTTTCCAGACAGAACTGTACATCCTGTTGCTAAAACCTGAGAACTGTTTTAGCCCAGCAGATAAACCACCGAGCTGGCTCCTTCTTTTCCCACTAACCAAAATGTTATTCTATATTAACCAAGATGTTTCTTCTCCAGTAACATTGTACTGGAAACTCGGGCATACAAAACCTTTGCCAGACCAATTCTTGAATACAGCTCGTCTGCCTGGAATCCACACTGTTTTATTGGACATTAATACAATTAAGGAAGTCCAGAGGTATTTCACGAGAAGAGTCCTCCACTCCTCTGCTCACAATAGAAACCCTTATCCCCCAGGCTTGAAATTTTGGACTTGAACAACCTAGAACTATGCTGCCTACAGTTTGACCTAACCTTAGTACACAAATTGCCTGCTACAACGTCCCTACCTGTCAATGACTTCTTCAGCTTCAACCTCAATAATACACGGGCAAACAATCGATACAAACTCAAGGTAAAACCACTCCAAACTCGATCGCAGAAAATACAACGTCAGCAACAGAGTGGTCAACACCTGGGATGCTCTACCTGACTCTGTTGTTACAACCTCAAACCCCTCACAGCTTCAACCTTAAACTGTCTATCTTGGACCTCACCCCATTCCTAAGAGGTCCGTAATGGGGGCATGCGTAAGCACACCAGCGTGCCAAACATCACTCTCCTACTGTCCTCATCTATTTGTATTCATTTATTTCGTTTATATCCATGCTTATATTTATACCTGCTATCTTGTACATGTTTGACAAACAAATAAATACAAACACAAACCATCCACTTCTGAAACTGGGAAGGGAAGAAGAACGACTGATGGTAGAAAAAATTCTGATGGATTTTGGTAATGAGAGGCTTCGCTTTGTTATAACCACCACCGAATGATGAATGTATGTGTTTATTATTTTATTATATGTCTTATCTTAATGTCTGTATCTCCCCTTCCCCTATTTTATGTGAGCCGCCCTGAGTCCCCTCAGGGAAAAGGGCGGCCTACAAATATTAATAAATCTCTAATCTCTCTAAATCATTAAGCTCAAGAGAGAGAAAGTTAATAGACCACGTAATGGAATTATCATACGAGATGATTCTGTTCCCAAATAATGAAAATAAGTACTTCTTTCGGTGGAAATGAGACGGACTCTCTTCAACTCTCAAAGGGAGAATTCAGACTGCTTATATGTTTCGGATATATACAAATAGGAGCCACTCCAGGGCAGGGATTGAAATCTGCAAGTTGGCAGGATAGACTATGCCAACCATCTTGCAAAATCTGATGCACAAACACCACAGAGACTGCAGATTCTGTTGTTATTGCAATTATTTCTACAATGAGGACACCTTGAGTTACTGTGTATTCATTAACAAAGTAATTTAGACAATATTTGTGTCTTGGAATGCAAAGAATAATCGAATTGAAATTGTCAGATTTTGGGGCAAGCAACAAGAATCTTTTGCACAAGAATTCCTATCTAGAATAATGGAAGTTGTAGCCTAACTCTTTCAGGAAGAAGCAGATCGTAGATAAGGGATGTTAAAACAGTGCAAATCCGATAACAATGGAAAACAACAGATTTGTTTAAATAAAGCTGGTGACTAGGCAACAATGCTGGGGAAGCTAGTAATGATTCCAATCACTTGTACACAAATTTTAAGAGCTGTGGTGGTGCAGTGGTTAGAATGCAGTACTGCAGGTTTCTTCTGCTGACTGCTTACTGACTGCAATTTGGCAGTTTGAATCTCATCAGGCTCAAGGTTGACCTCAACCTTCCATCCTTCCGAGGTCAGTAAAATGAGGATCCAGATTGTTGGTGTTCTGTAGGGAGAACGAGGCAGACAGGAACTGAGGCAAGGCAGGTTTGAAGCTAACACAACCTTTATTTACAGTGACATACAGCTCAATGTAAGGCAAACCTCCAACCGGCAAACAGCAAAGCAAAGGACAGCTGACAGCCCTGTCAGACGCTTAACCATAGGATAGCGGGTTTCTCCCGCCAGCTGGCTGCTCGCATGTCAGCCAATTTAGCATTTAGCATTTTATTAAGATTTATAGGCCGCCCTTTTCCCTGAGGGGACTCAGGGCGGCTTACAATCACAGGGAAGGGGGTGCAGTATCAAAAGACAAAACAAAATGTGAACAAAAGAAAAATAATAAAACACAACTTTCATTCAACAGTCAAACACTCGGGCGGGTAAATTGGGAACCTATCCCAGGCCTGTTGGGAGAGCCAGGTCTTGAGGGCTGCGCGGAAGGTCTGGATGGTGGTGAGGGTACGGATCTCGACGGGGAGATCGTTCCACAGGGTCGGAGCTGCAACAGAAAAGGCTCTCCTCCGTGTAGTCGCCAGTCGACATTGACTGGCGGATGGGATTCGGAGGAGGCCCAGTCTGTGCGATCTAATCGGTCGAAGGGAGGTAATCGGCAGAAGGCGGTCTCTCAAGTACCCAGATCCACTACCATGGAGTTCTTTAAAGGTGGTCATCAGTACCCTGAAGCGTACCCGGAGACTGACAGGTAGCCAGTGCAGCTCGCGGAGGATGGGGTTGTAACGTGGGCGAACCGCGGTGCGCCCACTATCACTCGTGCGGCTGCATTCTGGACTAACTGCAGTCGCCGGATGCACTTCAAGGGCAACCCCATGTAGAGCCCATTGCAGTATTCCAGCCTAGAGATCACAAGGGCTCGAGTGACTGTTGCGAGAGCCTCCCGGTTTAGGTAGGGTCGCAACTGGCGGACCAGGCGAACCTGGGCAAATGCCCCCCTGGTCACAGCTGACAACTGGTGGTCAAAGTCAGCTGTGGATCCAGGAGGACTCCTAAGTTGCGGACCCTATCTGAGGGGTATAAAATTTGACCCCCCAGCCTAAGTGTTGGAACATTAGCCAAATTGTTGGGAGGGAAACACAACAGCCACTCGGTCTTGTCCGGGTTGAGTACCAGTTTGTTAGCGCTCATCCAGTTCTTAACGGCCTCAAGACCCTGGCTCATCACGTCCACCCGCTTCATTGAGTTGGCACGGGGCGGACAGATACAGTTGCGTATCGTCCGCATATTGGTGGTATTTTATCCCGTGCCTCCGACTGATCTCGCCCAGCGGTTTCATGTATATGTTAATAGTAGGGGGGATAAGACCGAACCCTGCGGCACCCCACATGTTAGGGGCCTCAGGGACGATCTCTGCCCCCCGACCAACACCGACTGCGACCTGTCCGAGAGGTAGGAAGAGAACCACTGCAAAACAGTGCCTCCCACTCCCACCTCCCGCAGTCGTCGCAGAAGGATACCATGGTCGATGGTATCGAAAGCCGCTGAGAGGTCAAGGAGAACCAGGATGGACGCATAGCCTCCATCTCTGGCCCTCCAGAGATCATCGGTCAATGCGACCAAAGCGGTTTCTGTGCTGTAACCAGGTCTGAAGCCGGACTGGAAGGGTCAAGATAACTAGCTTCCTCCAAGGCCCGTTGAAGCTGGAAGGCCACCACCTTCTCCACAACCTTCCCAATAAAGGGGAGGTTGGAGACAGGATGAAAGTTGTTTAAAATGGCTGGATCCAAGGATGGTTTCTTCAGGAGGGGTCTCACCACCGCCGTTTTGAGTACGGCGGGGAAGTGCCCCTCCCGAATCAGGAGCCAGCAATGGCGTGGTAGACTCCAGTACTTAACAGTTGGGGCTAATATGCTGACCCTGTAAGCCACTTAGAGAGGGGTGGAAAACACTGTGAAGTGATATATAAGTGTAAGTGCTATTGCTATATGCAGGCATCCATAGAACTTTGCACATAGGATATGGCGAGAGACTGAAGGAATATATTAGACTGGACCAGTGTTTCTCAGCCTTGGCCTTTTGAAGATGGCTGGACTTCAACTCCCAGAGTTCCCAGCTATCATGATAGATAATTATCCAGCTTCTGTCTAAAAACTTCCAGTGAAGGGAAGAAGCCACTCCAAGCAGAAACACATTCCACTTATTGTCAGTTCTTACTGTCAAGAAGTTCTTTCTAATGTCTAATCTTTCATTTCAATCTTGAAATTTGGTCCCCTAATTTTAAGTTTTACCTTCTGGAGCTACCTTAAACAATCAAAGAGCCACAAAGATCCTAACCAGAAGCCCCTGTTCAATTCTGGAGTCGACTCGAAATCCAGTTCCCACATCATAGAGTCTCCTCCTAGCATGGCATCCTTTTTCCTTTTATCGCCCAGAAGTCCAGTTCCCTCACCATAGAGTCTCCTCCTAGTGTGGCATCCTTTTTTCCTTTTACTGACTGATGACAGGGAGCCACAGCAGAAGAATGAAAGAGCCACATGTGGCTCCAGAGCCACAGGTTGTGGACCCCTGCTCTAAATTGTGGCTTGTCGTTCAGGCATACAAAGACAATAATATGTCTCCTTTCAACTTTCTCTGCTTGCCGGAGAATGATTGGATAAGCAACATCTTAGCCATCAGAAAGATTGTAGGTTTGGCAAATGTCTCCTAAGAGACCCTCCCTAGTTTCTTGTGCTGTAAAGGCAAAGTGGGGGGAAATGTACTTTTGGAATCGCAAGATTCTGTTAATGTAACTTTACAATCAAGTTAGAGCTGGAACTTCTGGGGATGCTTCTCGTCTGGACTATCTCACTAGGCAGACATCTTTTTTCCCCCAAATCTGCGGTAAGTGGCCTTAGAACAATGAAATATGCTGGCTGGAGAATTCTGAGAGTTGAGGTCCATAGTACTTCAAGCGGCTGAGGTTGGAAAAGATGTTTCGTTTCGTTTATTGGTTTTGTATGCCCGCCCAATCCCGAAGAACTCTGGGCGCCTCACAATAAACGGGGGAGGGGATAATAAGACAATACAAACAATATTAAAAAACACAACAGTCACAAATGGAGCGGGGCTGGCTATTTCAACAGCCCCCAGCCTGCCGGAACAGCCAGGACTTAGTAGCTTTACGGAAGGCCGGGAGGGTAGTAAGGGTCTGGATCTCCATGGGGAGCTCGTTCCAGAGGGCCGGAGCAGCAACAGAGAAGGCCTCCCCGGGGGGTCACCAGCCGACATTGGCTGCAGATGGGACCTGGAGAAGGGCCGAGCCTGTGTGATCAAATCGGTCTTTGGGAGGTAATCGGCAGGAGGCAGTCTCTCAGGTACTCAGGTCCGATGCCATGCAGGGCTTTATAAGTAACAACTAGCACCTTGAAGCAAGTCCGGAGACTGATGGGCAGCCAGTGCAGCTCGCGGAGGATAGGTGTAACGTGGGTGTACCTAGGTGCACCCACAATCGCTCGTGCGGCTGCATTCTGGACTAGCTGAAGTCTTCGAACACTTTTCAAGAGCAGCCCCATGTAGAGCGCATTACAGTAATAATATAGCAGCAGTATCTGGCTTAGATACTTCCTCCTTCGAATACATGAAATGAATAATCATGAATAGTAGCAGTGCTTTATTATCTCTGAATCAATACGGCTGCCTGTACAATCTCAGATTGATGGCCCATTAACTCTAGTAGGGCTGACCATCGCTGACAGTAACCACTTAGATTTCCAGGCAGGCATTTTTGTAAATGACCTGAAGATGCAATGATTCATCCTGGAATTATTGACACAGTAATTCTTCTACACACTTTACAGCCTCTCCTTGTACAGTTAGTCCTCACTAAGGAAATTAAATGACTGAAATTAGGGTGACTCTGAAAAAGGAGGCTTAACACTGGCCCTTGAAGTTGCAGCTGTCCTAGGACCCTCTCAGTCACACAATTGTGATTGTGATTGACAATCAGCACACGCTTATGAGACTTGCAGTGTCCCACAGACATGTAATCATGACCTTGCAAATGTCACAGCCGGTTTCCAACCAGCAAACTCAATGGGGAAGCCAGCTGGAAATTGCGAGTTGCAATGCTGTGACATTATGCTTAACAACTGGAGGGGATTCACGTCATGATTGCAGTCAGAACTGATATCATAAATCAGTGTGATCACAAGATGTTTCATTTTACAGTTGCTTAGTTGATGCAGGAGGGGGGTGCACAGGTAAACCCACCAGTGCTGCCAGGTTAGGTGATCTTAATAGAATGGACCTTATAAATTCATATTAGCTTGGCTTTCATTCTAGTGCCTGGAGTTCCAAAGTTGACTTTTAGCTGGAGTGAACTTTCTCTCCAACTTTCTTGTAAGTATTAAAAATAGGGCTGAGCAGTGTGGCAAGACCCTGTAAAGGAGGGGCACAGGAAGTCAGGCGTGGGTGAGAGATAGAACAGAGGTAAAAACTGCTGACAGCTTAAGATATTATAGGAACTTCTCTTTTTTGTATTTTTCCTATGTACTTCTCTGTAACATTCCAAAATGAACTTCTCCTTTCCAAATGTCATGCTTGTCTCGTGTATGGAAATGCCTTGAAATGCACAGTGTGGAACACGGCATAAAAATAGCATCCTGGGCAGAGCCCAGGCAGTTCAGATTTTGGTGTGTGAACACGCTGAACTCGATGCATCAAATAAACCTGTTTCTCTCACCTTCGTGAGAGAGGCAGAGAGGGGGCCAGAGCCGTATGCCAGTTATCAGCTGCCTTTGGAGTTGGATATCAGTGGGGCAGACGAACAGCTGGAGCCTGTTCCTGATGTGCACATGCACAGAGCTGCCAGGAGAAGGGAACATTTAAAGAAGAAGGGCCAACTGGGGGGTAAAGGCACATGTGGATAGTGAATGGTCCCTCCCAGAGAGAATAATGAGGAGTCTGCCTTATGCTCTTAGGAAGCCTAGGTCAGATTAGCACTGTCCTGGTATTTTTAATATATCAAAAACAACAACAGCAACCCCTACAATAATTAGCAGGGCTAGGGTTATATCCAGAGGGTAACTGTAAAGTGTTTCTTGGGCATGTCATGGTTACATGAAGAATATGCAAGTGGTTTGCTATTTGAATGGAGACAACCTATCTGTCTTCTTCCTGTCCAGTCTTCTGGGGATGGAATGTAGACATACAGCTGCTCCTCACTTACCACCTGCTACTGGGACCAAAAATATGTCACTATGTTGCAGCAGATTGAGGTTGTAATCTACTTACGAAAGACCAGGACTTGAGACCACGAAGGTGAGAGAAACAGGTTATTTGATGCATCGAGTTCAGCATGTTCACACACCAAAATCTGAACTGCCTGGGCTCTGTCCAGGATGCTATTTTTATGCCGTGTTCCACACTGTGCATTCAAGGCGTTCCATACACGAGACAAGCATGACATTTGGAAAGGAGAAGTTCATTTTGGAATGTTACAGAGAAGTACATAGGAAAAATACAAAAAAGAGAAGTTCCTATAATATCTTAAGCTGTCAGCAGTTTTTACCTCTGTTCTATCTCTCACCCACGCCTGACTTCCTGTGCCCCTCCTTTACAGGGTCTTGCCACACTGCTCAGCCCTATTTTTAATACTTACAAGAAAGTTGGAGAGAAAGTTCACTCCAGCTAAAAGTCAACTTTGGAACTCCAGGGCACTAGAATGAAAAGCCAAGCTAATATGAATTTATAAGGTCCATTCTATTAAGATCACCTAACCTGGCAGCACTGGTGGTTTACCTGTGCACCCCTCCTGCATCAACTAAGCAACTGTAAAATGAAACATCTTGTGATCACACTGATTTATGATATCAGTTCTGACTGCAATCATGACGTGAATCCCCTCCAGTTGTTAAGCATAATGTCACAGCATTGAGCCTTCCCCACACTCCAGGACTGACCTATGTTCCTCCCCAACCTCCTCACTGCCTATCACCAGCTTCCCTGGCGCTGGTGGGCCACAACATCTTTCTGGTGAAATATGATACCAGCTATATTCTTGCAAAATGCCTTGTAGATTGATTGGGCTGTTGATTATTCTGATTAGCAATTTCACACAACATCTTTGCAGCTTTCCTAGTGCCATGTCATGGTTCAGCCCTTTGTAAGATCTTTTAAATCCAAGCAGATATGCGAGGTGTAAAGTAAATGAAGAAAAACATGGACAATTAGAAAGCAGTTTGCACATCATTACTGTGAAGCTGTGAGAAGCTTCAATTGGCACCTCTGAGATATTTTTAGGGATCCCTCTTCTGAAATGTTAATGTCCCTGTGATCCTGGGCCTCTGCTACAACCACCATGATGATGAAAATAAAAGATGCATAGCCTGAATTCACCTTACCATGCAATAAGTAGACAGAAGTTCAGAAGTTATGGGACACCACCATGCCCACTTCATCTTTGTCCTCCCACACCACAGATTACGATGCCTTTAGTGTTACTACAGTGGGTACTAAAGGCAAGTTCCACGTGCAGCTTTCAAGAGAAGGGTAAGTCTATTTACCCTGCTTATTCCTGCAATCTTGATTCACAAATAGGGGCCGAACTCTTGAGTATGCCAAAAAGATGTTCAAATTCTTCCCAGCAGAGAAGCACTCAGGAAAGTTATAGCATCCAGGAAAAATCTGAAGTCCTTTGTAAGAGTCCTGAACAGTATATAACAAAATTCTAAAGAATTTCAGATGAAGGATCGTCCTGTTCATTGTTGGAAGAGATATCCATCTGGTTCAGTTCCAAATGGGGGAAGAAAGACCCTGGAAACATGGAGGCTGATTGGAAAGATGGTTTAATGAAGCAGAGCCATCAAAACCATGGTTCTGGTACAGCTGACCACATGGATTGGAGAGTGAGGGCTGTTTATGCCCTCTCTTGGGCTTTGCACTTGAACTTCCTGTTCCTGTGCAAGGGCATGCATTCTATTGGCTGTTGTAGGGCTCACAGCTAACTTTGTAGGCTGTCCTGAGTCCAAGGTTTTGATTGAAGCTCGATGGGTGATGCAATGCCCCCAGTGATTGTGTCATGTGGTGAGTTCTGCTGCTAGATAGGTTAATCCTATTATGTCCTGGAGGGTCATATCTTAGTCCCGTCACCCTGGAGCTGGAGGTCTTTGGTCTTGTAGATAGGCTGGCCCAATCTTTCCTTATGGACACCAAATATCTGCTGGGGGCAGGGAGCTGCTCTCTGTCTTTAAAATATGCTTCTTCTTTTATCATCCAAGCAGTAGTGGGTTTTAGAACTTCTTCTGTAGGTGTGGCCTGCTTTGTGGGAGTGGCTTGCTGGCTATGTGACTGGGTGGGAGTGGCTTGCCAAGCATGTGACTGGGTGGGCATGGCCAACTTGTAAAATGTGGTGAAACTCACTTAACAACGCTCTTGCTTAGCAACCAAAATGTTGGCTCAGAAACTCTGGCACTTGAAACACGCAAATCTTAAAGCTGCCAAGTAACAAGACCCTTGCACCCCTAACCCTTTAGAAAAAAAACCCCAGGGGTGTTCAACCTTGACAGCTTTAAGACTTGTGGACTTCAACTCCCAGAATTCCTCCTCTCGCTCTTCATCTTGGGCGGGGGGGAGCTGGAACCGGTTCTAAACGGTTCTGTAGATTTGTGGAACCTCTTCTATAGAAGAGCTTAGAACTGGCAGGAACCCACCCCTGCATCCAGGGGAATATAATATTCTGCCTTTTTAATATTTCTCAAAATACTTCATTTTTCTAGGATGGGGGTAGCTTCCCACATCATGTTCTGGGGTTTGATAAAATGTTCACCTGGCTTTTCATCATCAGGAGTTGTGACAAGTCTTAATAGGGATAGGACCTCTTCCATGGAGACATTCCAGAGTTGGAAGGAGATATTTCCTCAACAATATATCTGATACCAGTTTTTGAGCATGCCAGTTTCTAATTAAGATTCCTTTATTTGCCAAAAGTGCTTGTGAGTAATTAGCAACTATCATCATGAATGTGAAGGAATCTCTAATTGATCATCCTTTCCCTGCGTATCTTTTATTTCTCCTCTTGATACTGTGAACCTTTTATTTTTATGGACTGAAGCATATCGTGAAATAATTAAAAGTTTTAATAAACTGAGCAGTCTTCTTTGATCTGAACTAGATGGGCCCTGATGGAAATATTCATTTTTTTAAAAAGTGTGCTGCCATTTATCTGGGCATCCCTTGGAAAGAATGTATTAATCATCTTTGGAGCATAAAAAGAACCAGTCGGCAACTCTTTCAAGGAGCCCTATCTTTTCCCAGAATCTGTGTATCATCATCTTTTTCTTTTATTAACCCAATAATCCCTTGAGGGGTGGAATCTGGGCAAATGAAGGGAGCTAGCAGACTGTTTTAATGGCCAGATGCCCTTCCTGTTGCCAATGCGGAGTTTTGTTCAGCAGAGATATTCTCAGTGTGACCACAGAGAGAAGTATCTGCCTCTACCTACCATTGAACTCACACCCTCCTGATTGTGAGGCGAGAGCGCCACCTCTAGGCCACCGCACCACTCTTTCCCAGAATCTGTTTATGCTATGAGAAATATGAAATTTCTATCTTTGCACATGTACATTTGAAGGGCAGAGTACTTTCTTCTGTTTAACTGTTTTGATACATTTTGTGCATTGCAGCCATGATTGGAAGCAAGAGCAACCATGTCACTTCAACATCTATTCACTACAACAAATTTAGCCTACTATACTTGTTAAGAATAAATAATTTTACCTACCTATAAGCATATAGGACAGAGGGGGCATTCAGCAGGTTCTGACCAGTTCTGGAGAACCGGTAAGCGCAAATTTTGAGTAGTTCGGAGAATCGGTAAATACCACTTCTGGCTGGCCTCGCCCCCATCCATTCTCCGCCTCCCGAGTCCCAGCTGATTGGGAGGGAATGGGGATTTTGCAGTATCCTTTCCCCGCCCTGCCCACCAAGCCATGCCCACAGAACCAGTAGTAAAAAGTTTGAATCCCACCACTGATATAGGGCTTATAAATTATTTAGTCTGTAGCATTTGGGGAGCAGTTCTGAGAACAATTAGAGAATTGAGAAGCATGAATTTGCAACTCTTCAAAATAACAGCCCTAGGAAAAGTCCTGACTGCCTTCCACAACTGACATGGGGGCAGAGGTGGGTTCCTACCAGTTTGCACCTATTTGGTAGAACCGGTTCGTCAAATTTACCGAACCGGTTAGAAGATGTTTCACCAGTGGACCCGGAAAGCAGGCCACACCTACAGAAGAGGTTCCAAAATTTTTTGAAACCCACCACTGGTCCTTGGATATGATTATTCTACACTATCATGCTCATATTTATAAAACTCAGTGCCTCTGTGAAAGGTAAGGATGACTACTGCGTTTGTGGTGCAATCAGAACATTGCGTGTGTTGAAGTTGTTTTAACGCAAACCAAAGATGCCTTTTAAAAAACAAGTTTACATCATATTCTTATGCATGCCAGTGCTGTGTGTGAGGTAATTTAAGATGGTTCTGACAAGTGTTGTCGGCATCTTCATATACAGTCACATGGGCGGCAAGCCACTCCCATCCGGTCACATGGGTGGCAAGCCACTCCCACAAAGGAAGCCACACCCACAGAGTAGGTTCAAACGATTTTTGAAACCCACCACTGCATGGGGGGCTCAGGGAAAGATGCAGCTTCTTTAAAGAGCTGTAAGTGAGAGTCACAATATCATCATGGAATCATAGGGCTGGAAGGGACCATTGACGTATTCTTATCCAAACCTCTGTTCATGGCAGGGAACCTTATATCATCCCAGACAAAAGGTTCTCCAATCCTTTCTTAAACCCTCCAGCGATGAAGTACCCACAACTCTGGGAGGAAAGCTATTCCAATGGTTACTTGTTCTCGCTGTCAGGAAGTTTTCCCTTGGTCCCAGTTTGGATTCCTCTTTAAAGAACTTCCACCTATTGCTTCTTGACCTATCCTCAGAAGCACTGGACAATACATCAAACCACATTTCTCTGTGGCAGACAGAGGTGTTATTCAGCCGGTTCGGACCAGTTCACCCAAACCAGTAGCAGAAATAGCGGGTGGGCCCATCTCTGCTCACCTGTCCCGGATCTATGCTATCCTATTTAGGCACGTTTTTGAGGCTGGGCACATGCACAGAAGGCATATGTGTGAGCAAAGCACATGCACGGAAGGCTAGGCGCATGCAGGGAAGACGCGCATGCAAGCGGGTCAGTGGTGGGTTTCAAAACATTTTCGAACCTACTCTGTGGGTGTGGCCTCCTTTGTGGGAGTGGCTTGCTGGCCATGTGACCTGGTGGGAGTGGCTTGCCGGCCATGTGTTCTCTCTCTCTCTCTCTCTCCTCTCTCTCTCTCTCTCTCCTTCCTTTTGTCTCTCTGTCCCTTTTTTCTTTTTTTCTTTCATCTCTCTCTCACTCTTTTTCTTTCTTTTTTCTTGTTTTATTTATTTATTTCTTCCTTTCTTTCTCTTTCTTTCTCTCTCTCTCTGTCAGTCTGTCTGTCTCTGTGGGGGGGGCAGTGGTGGGTTTCAAAAAATGTTGGAACCTCTTCTATAGGTGTGGCCTGCTTTCCGGGTCCACTGGTGGAACCTCTTCTAACCGGTTCGGTAGATTTGACGAACCGGTTCTACCGAATAGGTGCGAACTGGTAGGAAGCCACCTCTGAAGCGGGTGCACGCGCGGAGAACCAGTGGTAACGAAATGTGAAAACCACTGCTGGTGGCAGCCCCTCATATACCAGAAGGCAGCTTTTGGGTAACCCCTAATTCTTCTCTTGGTTAGTCTAGATAAACTGCATTTAGTTCCCTTAACCCTCCCTCATATGGCTTATTCTGCAGGTTCCTTATAACCTTTATTTGTACTCCTTCTAGGATCTCAGCATCTATTTTGTATAATGGTGACCAGAACTGGATACAGTTCTCCAAATACGGCCTCGCTGGTGCAGCACAAGGCAGTACTATCACTTCTTGTGATTTTGATTCAATCCCTCTGTTGATGCAATCTAGGCTGGCATTTGCTTTTCAGCAGGTGCAGCACATTTCTGGCTCATATTTTTATTTCATTTTCACAACAAATAACTACATGTATACTGTTACATAACCAACATTATTTTACATTATTAAATATTTACTTCAATTCGTCTTACCATCAACCCCCAAGAACGATTATTGGCTCTTCTGCTCTTCATACCCATATTTGTACCCTATCCATCACTTTCTTCTCCCTCTCTCCTCCTCCTCCCTATTTCTGGCTCATACTTAAGTGTTGGTCCACTAGGACATCTAAATCCATCTCAGGGTTACTACTGTTGAGCCGGAAACCACCTATTGTATACCATTTGATTTTTTTTTCCTGCCTAAGTTCAGGACTTTTCTCACCACTGAACTGCACCTTGTTAGCTAGAGCTCAATGCTCAAATCAGTCAAAATTATTCTGAATCTTGAATCTATCCTCCAAAGTGTTAGCAATTCCCCCCCCCCTTCATGTTGTTTATAAATTTGATGGACCCTTCTTCTATCCCCTCATCTAGATCATGTATTAAAATGTTGAAGAACACTGGCCCTGAGACAGAATCTTGAGATACCCCACTGCATGCTTTCTTCCATATACCATATTATTTGGAGTATAAGTTGCCCCGGAGTATAAGACGCACCAAGATTTTGAAGAGGCGGGGGGGGGGGGCAAAAATGAGCATAAAACGGCCCATTTTTCCCCAAAACAGCCCGTTTTTTGTCAAAAAAAAGGGCATGCATAGCCTTTAGGAGGCTTAGAGAGTGCTCCTGAGGTCTGGGGGGGGGGGGCAAAATTGAGCAAAATATGGCCTGTTTTTTGCTCATTTCTGCCCCCCCCCCCAGCCTCTAGGAGCACTCTGGAAGTCTCCTAAAGACTATGCATGGTGATATTGGTGAAGGGGGCGAGGGTTTGGGAGGCAAAAAATGCTATGTTCAGTGTATAAGACGCACCCAGATTTTCAGCTTCTTTTTTGAGGGACAAAGGTGCGTCTTATACTCTGAAAAATACGGTAGGTATAGCTTCATTGAGAATTATACACTGAGTGTGGCCAACTGTGAATTTCATCTGGTGGCGGTACTGTCTATCCCACCTTTTTCTATCTTACCAAGAAGATTACCATGTTCTACTTTGTCAAATGCCTTACTGAAATCTAAGTATAGTATATTTACAGTGTTTCCCTGATCTACTAATTTAGCCACTTTATCAAAGTATAAGCAATAAGCTTTGTCTGGCATGATCTGCTTTTAATACATTCATGTTGGCTTCTGATAATCGCTTTGTTCATTTCTAGATGCTCATAAATCTGCTGCTTAGTTTTGTTTTCCAGGATTATCTTGTATTGATGTCAAGATGATTGATCTGTAGTTTCCTGGATCCATCCCCCCCCCCCACACACACACTTTTTGTGTCTGTGTGTAGATCAGCAATTTTCCAGTCCTCTGGCTATTCCCCCAGGCTGCAGGAACTATGAAATATTTTGTTTAGTTGTTCCGAGATCACATCTGCCAACTCCTTTTCAAGACCTTAGGATGTAAACCATCTGGCCCTAGCAATTCAAATTTGTCTAGAATTGACAGGTGTTTTCTTATCAATTTCTTGCCTATTTTGACCTGCATTCCTGTTCTGTCTTCCACAGTGTTTTTTTGGTAGTGATGAAAGAAATGTCCTTCTGGGTTCAGCTCCAAGTGGGGAAAAAGACACTGGAGACATGCTTGGAAAGATGGTTTATTGTTGGACAGGGCCACATGGCTTGAACAGAAAAGGTGATCACATGCTTCAATGTTGGTGGAGAAGAAGAGAAGGGCTGAAGGAGGGGCTTGCTAGGCTTTTTATAACCTGTTCAGTCCCACCTCTCTGTTTCCTGTTCCTGTGTAAGAAATGTATTCTGATTGGTTGTCAGACTCCCATGGGGCCATGCAGGGGCTACTCTCTAGGCTGTGTTTTGAATCCAGGTATGGATGAGTTCTCAGATGCCATGTGGTCAGTTGAGTAAAGGGCCAATATTATCATGCTTTCCTGTAGCTGCTGGTGAAGTCTTTATTATGTAAAGTGGACTAGCTTGGCGGTCTTAATGGCCCATTAACAGTGGGGATGGGCAGGAAGCTACAGGCAACTATTCTGTCTTTTAAAACATGTCTCTTTTTCCTCACATCCAGAGAAATATTCTGCCTTTTCAATATTTCCTAGGATATTTCATTTTTCTGGGAGAGGGTTGGATGATAACTTCCCACAGTAGGTTGGACTTTTTCCTCCCTTTTGTGTGCATAGACAAAGAAAAGCAGTTCTGCTTTTCCATGATGCCCACTCTTAGGAACTTGCTTTTTGCACTTTAAAAAAAATCTTTTTTTGTACTTATATCTAAGCTTTGCATTGGCCTAATCATCAACATATCTTCATATATGGACTTACATCCATAAATAATACAGTTTTAAAAGTTATGCTAATATCTTGCAATTAAAAGACTGTGAACTTCCTACAATCTTCCAAATATTCTATAAAACTGTCATTGATCAGTTCTGAAGATCAGAGTGAAAAAAAGAGAACAGATGTTCAGCTAACTATGTTTAGAATAAGCCATGCTTTTGGAATGGATTCAAATCATATTATGCAGTTGGCTAAGGTAACAATATTATAGCAAAAAATATTGGTGGATATCTTTGGGGTTTAAAGCTACAGAAAATCCACTTCCTATATTTTTGTATTTTTTTATTATATTATATTATTATATTATATTATATTATATTGTATTGTATTGTATTATATTATATTATATTATATTATATTATATTATATTATATTATATTATATTATATTATATTATATTATATTATATTATATTATATTATATTATATTATATTATTATTATATTATATTATTTATTTCATTTCATTTCATTATTTTATTTTATTTTATTATTTTATTATTGTTATTTTGGACCCCAGTTATCAAAATGCTTTCCCAGAACCATTCTGAAATTTTCCAGAACCATTCTGAGATTAACACACACACACACACACACACACACACACACACACACACACACACAAACATACACGAAAAGTTGGTCCTCCATATCCCTTTCCCTCAAGAAGTCACACAGGTTCAGCCATTCATTCCTGACAAGAACTATGAGTACTAGCTCTATTTTTATTGTAAGGTTATATTAATGCAATTTTGCAAATCTAAAAGTACTTCTCCTTCTACTGACATCTAGGGAGGGTCCCCTCTGAGATACTTTCGCTACCCCAAACTCTGCTTTGGGTGCAAGTTGCATTTCTCAGACTGTTGTCTTAGCATATTAGCTTGGCTTTTCATTCTAGTGCCCTGGAGTTCCAAAGTTGACTTTTAGCTGGAGTGAACTTTCTCTCCAACTTCCTCATAAGTATTAAAAATAGTGTTGAACAGTGTGGCAAGACCCTGTAAAGGAGGGGCACAGGAAGCCAGGAGTGGGTATCAGATAGAACAGAGGTAAAACTGCTGACAGCTTAAGACATTATAGGAACTTCTCGTTTTTGTATTTTTCCTATGTACTTCTCTGTAACATTCCAAATGAACTTCTCCTTTTCGAAATGCCATGCTTGTCTCGTGTATGGAAACGCCTTGAGAATGCACAGTGTGGAACACGGCATAAAAGTAGCATCCTGGGCAGAGCCCAGGCAGTTCAGATTTTGGTGTGTGAACACGATGAACTCCATGCATCAAATAAACCTGTTTCTCTCACCTTCGTGGTATCGAGTCCTGGTCTTTCGTAAGTAGATTACAAACCTCAATCTGCTGCAACAATTGAAGCTTCTGGCAATACAGCCATGCTCAACTGGGCTTCCATTCCTCCTCCCTACTTCTTCCTTACATTCCAATCTCCCCCCCCCCCCCATTGCTAATGTCAGGCTCTCAGCTCATGAAGGTTGGAGAGGAGAGAGGCAGCCATGACACTATTTCTTAGTCATTATCTGCTTGACACCTGTGAAGCTATCACCCTTTCCCTGGATAGAACTCTTCTCACCTAAGAGGATATGGTGGCTGGTGGTTGGCCATATGATTCCTTGCCAAGAATTAAGGAGGATTTCTAATATTTCAGGCCAGGGGTATTCCAGCCACCAAAGATCCACATACATTAACTCAATAAACAAATGAGGACTGGGAGATACTATAATAGCTGTGGTGGCACAGTTGTTAGAATGCAGTATTGCAGGCTAATTCTACTGACTGCCAGCAGTTCGATTCCGATCGAATCAAGGTTGACCCATCCTTCCATCCTTCCAAGATTGGTAAAATGAGGATGCAAATTGTTGGGTGCAATATTCCGACTGTGTAAACCGCTTAGAGTGGGGTATAAAGCACTATGAAGCATTATATATGGTATGTCCAAATGCTATTTCTAGTGTTATAATACAACAAAAAAAGAAATAAACTGCTCATTCCTATTAAAGTGCACCTAATTTGGCCATGTGATAAAATGGATAGGTATCCAGCTTCTATCTCAGTAAAAATCTCACATTTACCCTTCATGAATTCATGGGTAAATATTAAAAACTGAATAAAAAAGGGAACTTGAAATCACCATTTTGTGTAAAAATGCAAAATTGTCTAATGTGTATCAAAAATGTCAATAAATCTTAAACAGTAGTGGGATTCACATTTTTTTACTACTGGTTCTGTGGGCATGGCTTGGTGAGTGTGGCAGGTGAAGGATACTGCAATATCCCCACTTCCTCCCAATCAGCTGGGACTCGGCAGATGGGGGCGGGGCCAGCCAGAGGTGGTATTTACCGGTTCTCTGAACTACTCAAAATTTCTGCTACCGGTTCTCCAGAACTGCTCAGAACCTGCTGAATACCACCTCTGATCTTAAACTATAGATTATTCAACCAAAATATATTATTTCAAGCTTATTGCATCCCACTGCATTTTTACCGAAAAAGAATGAGTAATCTGTTTTGGTGGGAGGTGCATTTTTCAACATAAGAAAAATGAATTGATGGCCTCAATTACTCAATGGACGGAAGATCTATTGTTACTTGCATCTTAGTTATGACTTGCCTGAAGAGAAAAATTAGATTTGGACCCCTGTAATCATATTTTGGTCATCATTTATTGAAACTTGCTGTGAAAAATGGTTATAGATTATAGATGCATTCCGCTGTTACTTCATTCATATATTTAAAAGCTCTCGTTTGATCACATCATTAGTGTAACTAAGAAACAAGGGTAAAAAGAGGAAGGAAATGTGAACAATCAGAATAAAAAAAAAATAATGTGGCAATGCAAGATGCTTACTTAGGCTTGAAAAAGGTAAGTAAAGAAATATAATAAATAAATTAAATAAATAAATAAACAAAACAAATAAATAAATGTAAATGAGTACACCAAGCATTCTAAACAGAAATATCCAATGAGGAGAGATCATTGAGATCATTGGACCACAAAATTAAAGAAAGTGTACCCAGAATTATCCTAAATGCGGGTAGTCCTCTACGTATGAGTATAATTGAGCCTGGAATTATGGTTGTAAGCCATGGTGGTCATCGTGTGACCAATCTGATTTTATTTTATTTTTTGCAACGATCGTTAAGCAAACCCATTGTAGACAAAAACTGGAAGTAAAACAAGCAAAAAAATGTTGTTCATTGGGGTCACGGGATCGCAAGCCAAGTGCCAAGCACTCAAAATGTAGTCACGTGACCTCAGAGAGTGGAGAGCCATTGGCACTTCAAATCTGGATTATAAATATCTTTTGGGGACTCTGTTGTAACTTTGGGTGGTTGCTAAGCAATTAGTCATAAATCGAGGTCTAAGCAATTAGTCATAAATCGAGGTCTGTCTATAGGGCAGACTATATTTTTACAAGCCATTTTAAAATAACATGTTTTTTGAACTTACAATTAACTATTTAAATAAAATGGTAACATTATTTATAGAAATGAATGACACATTATACCTGGAATTAGATTCGGCCTGACAGTGCAGATAAAAACTGAGCTGACTAGAAAATATTCAGTGCTTATGCAGAATGTATTTGCTAAGCGGTGATATAGAGATTATAGAAAACATAATAGCTGCAATTAAAAGAGAGCGAAAAAGAGGAAAAAAAACATTTTGGGGGGACGACAAAAGAATAATAGCCTCTGGTAAAACTACATTTATGCCAAGAATGCTTTGCTGGGTTCCAAAAATAGAATATTTTCTCTCCTTTGTTTTGAATAAATGCTTCAAGCGAGTTACGATATGGGGAGCTCAGAATACAATGCCTGTCTCACCTCTTTTTTTTTCTGCTGGGGAGATAACTAGATAGACATTTATTTGTCTGAGAACAAAAGCTGAATCCAAATCAAATATATACAGTACACTGTGTTTTCCCAAAAATAAGACAGGGTGTTATTTTCTTTTGACCCCTGAAATAAGCATTTGGCTTTATTTTCAGGGAGGTCTTATTATTTTTGAGGTGCAGGAAACAATGAGCGTGGTCACCTCATGGCTGCTGCTGTGCTGCTATATTTTTGGGGAGGGCTTATTTTCAGGGGAGGGCTTCTTGTAGCACATGCACTCAAAAGCCCGATTGGGCTTATTATCGGGGGAGATCTTATTTTTGGGGAAACAGGGTATATATGTATGTATGTATGTATGTATGTATGTATGTATGTGTGTGTGTGTGTGTATATATATGTATGTATGTATGTATGTATGTATGTATGTATGTATGTTATATTTGTGCTGATAAATAAATAAAGGGAGACTAGTATAGATCTATTTCAAGCTATTTAGCTCTCATCAGCTAGCCATACCCTTGCTGGGAATCGAACCTGTATTTATCAGCACAAATATAACAAATGTAACAAAAAGGCAACAGTAAAAAATATTGGGTTTCTGTCTGGATGGTCTCTTGTGACGAGCCGAAGGACAGAGAATGGAAGTAGTGATCTTCCTCCCATATTTGGGGATATCAGGGGTTGTGACTTTAAAAATATATATATATATATATATATATTTGTTATATTTATGCTGATAAATAAATAAAGGGATATATATATATATTTGGATTCAGCTTTTGTTCTCAGACAAATAAACAACTATCTACCTATCTCCTCAGCAGAAAAAAAAGAGATGAGATGGCCATTGTATTCTGAACTCCATATACATACACACATTCTCTCTCTCTCTTTCTCTCTCTCTCTCTCTCTCTCACACACACACACACACACACACACACACACACAAACACACACACACACACACAAACAGTGGCTCAGTGGCTAAGATTCTGAGCTTGTCAATCAGAAGGTTAGCAGTTCAGCGCTTCAAATCCCTAGTGCCACGTAATGGGGTGAGCTCCCATTACATGTCCCAGCTTCTGCCAACCTAACAGTTTGAAAGCACATTAAAAATGCAAATAGAAAAATATGGACCACTTTGGTGGGAAAATAACAGCACTACGTACGCCTTTGGCATTGAGTTATGCCAGCCACATGACCACAGAGATGTCTTTGGATAGCGCTGGCTCTTTGACTTAGAAAGTGAGATGAGCACCACCCCTAGAACTGGGAATGACTAGCAGGCAGGTGCAGGAGAATCTTTACCTTTACGATAGATAGATAGATAGATAGATAGATAGATAGATAGATAGATAGATAGATAGATAGATAGATAGATGGATGGATGGATGGATGGATGGATGGATGGATGGATGGATGGATGGATGGATGGATGGATGGATGGATGGATGGATGGAAGAAAGGAAGGAAGGAAGTATGGATAGATAGACAGACAGATAGATGATAGATGATAGATAGATAGATAGATAGATAGATAGATAGATAGATAGATAGATAGATAGATAGATGTGTGTGTGTGTGTGTGTGTGTGTGTGTGTGTTTGTGTGTGCATGTAACAACAAGTAAATTGAAGCCTTTTGTGAAACGGATGATAATTTTCAGGTGGAATAGTTGGGCTTCATGTATAATGTATAATGCAACATCTAGTTGGTCTTTTAAAAAGACATCAGCTCCTTTAAGTATAAGTATAATCTTTATTGTCATTGTACTTAAATGCAACGAAATTGATTTTAACCTCACTGGTGCAAAATTATAACAGAAACGAAAAAAGAAAGAAAAAGAAAAAAAACCTAGCGTGTGCATGGAGTGATTGTGGTTGTATTTAAAAGTCTCACAGCCCAAGGATAGAAACTATCTTTAAACCTGTTTGTTGGCTGGCTATATTTTGATGCCTTCTGCCTGATGGTAGAAGTGCAAAGAGACACTGACCACGGTGTCAGCTTTGCTTTGCAAAAATGGCGAGCAGTGGCCAAATGTCTACCTATAAGACAACCCTACACCTGTCATTTGCTTTGTGTCACACTTCAGAAAATCCAAATTACCAAATAAGCTCAGGAACACTAAAATCCAGGAATACCGGTGGGAGGAACAAAAAAAACAAAAAACCCCAATGAGGTGGATTAAAGAGCAAGTTCAGAGTGCAACCTTGGGCCATGCACAGAGCAGTAAGGGTGGCTTTTATGTTTTATGTACAAATAAAAAGTGGGTGAAGCTTTGATGTCACCAACATGGCCACCATCTTGATTTTTGTTACCATACCCCATGGAGTCCTAGACATAGGCTATTTCATCCATTCAAAGTGTAATTCATTAAATAAGGGATTCAAGGTAAATTGTGTTAGAAATTCTGTTTATATAGCCCTACAGATCACAATAAAGTGTACGGCCATCATGGGCCTTGGTGCTTAGCTATTTAACTGTAAGAGGAAACTCTTCTCAGAACAAAAAAGACCATAGAGTTCAACCACAGAGGCAAACTTATAAACACTGCCATCTACTGGCTGGATACTTCTGTGGTTGCTGCAGTACGAAATACATTCCAACATGTATTCCAAGAAATCGCGAGGATTAAAAGTTAGAAAAACCAGAGTTATGCCATTGAATGATGACCAAATGAAAGAATGAGGTCCTTTAATTGAGATCAATTTGGGCAGAGAAGGTAGAGCCGAGGTGGCGCAGTGGTTAGGGTGCAGTACTGCAGGCCACTGCAGCTGACTATTATCTGCAGTTCAGCGATTCTAATCTCACCGGCTCAAGGTTGACTCAGCCTTCCATCCTTCCGAGGTGGGGGAAATGAGGACCCAGACTGTGGGGGTGATATGCTGACTCTGTAAACTGCTTAGAGAGGGCTGAAAGCCTATGAAGCGGTATATAAGTCTAACTGCTATTGCGATTGCTATTGCTAAGATGGTTGGACTCAATGGCCTAAAGGCCTTTCCAATTCAAGGCTTCGATGGAGTCTCATCTCATTTTTATTTTCCGTGGAATGTTGAGACTTATTTTTCGGTTTCAAGTGGAAACGGGGATCCTGCCTGTGGCTCTGAGCCTTGCTTCATTGCACTGCCCTCCGAGCTAAACAAAATGGCTTGTTTTAATGAGGCCCTCCTAGGGGTTACCTGAAGACTGTAATTGCTGCTTCCTTAGAAAAGGAATGAAAGCTTGGTGCTGACCATGGTTTTGTTGCCATGGTGACTGACTTTGTTGTTTACCACCTTACAATGCCAGACAGTGAAACAGGGAGGCAGAGCCTCCCCTGCCTTCTCTGCCACTGCAGGTGCCTGCTTTTTCCCGCTCTCCAATTTGCAAACGATTTCCAAGAGAACGCTCCACATAGGCTTTGCACAATGGTCCTCTTCAGAAGACATACTTGTCGGCTGAGCAAAGCCAATTTCCTCTCAGACATTTTGCCAAAGCAGCTGTTGTTGGCCAACCCCTTGTCTGCCTCTCTCTTCCCCGCCCCCCCTTCTCTGTCCTGGAATGGCAATCAAAGTCACCCTGCTAGGTCAGGTCAGCCGCAAAGCTTTATTAATGGGCCAGATTCGCAAGGCCACAGAGGGAGACGCAACCATGAAGAGTGTAATCTTTCATTTAAAAAGCCCTGCCTGGTCTTGTGGGAAAGCTCCCCCATTTGCACAGATTGATGGAAATGTGTTGCTGCTTTTCACTTGAAATCAGACGGAGGGTTGAATAGCAAAGGCTGTAGGGCTGGGCACTGTATGACAGAAGATACTTTTGATCTCACTGAAACAGGTTGCAGTCAGTAGTGGGTTCTTCTCCCTGTCGCTACCGGTATGGTGCTCATGGGGCCGTGCATCCTTTCGTGCACATGCGCTGCACACGCGTGCACTCTCCACCTCCCCTGTGACACCCAGCTGCTTGTTGGCGCTCGCATGTGCGCAATTGGCCAGTTGCTTTAAAAACCGGTATAGAACGTGGGCGAGCGGATGGGCCAAACGAGCCACCCTACTGGTATGCTATCAGATGCTCCCGGCTACTACTGGTATGCCTGTACTGAGCCGTACCGGCCAGAACTCACCACTGGTTGCAGACATTTATAAACTTCAATGCAAACTAATTACGTTCTAATTCTAAGAGCCAGTGTGATCTAATGGTTAAGGTTAATGGTTAATTTTAGCAAGGAATTCTCTGCCCGGTTGCTGGGTGGGCGTGGCCTAATCAGCCTCCTTCATCACAGGTGGGGGGAGAAATTTTGTCCTTCCTGGGCTCCGGAGGCTTTCCTCGAGCCTCTGGGAGGGTGAAAACGGCCTCCCCAGGCTCTGAAGGCCCTCTGGAGGCCGGAAACAGGTCCATTTCCAGCCTTCCTGAACTTCCGGTATGCCCATTTTTCACCATCCCCAAGCCTCCGTGAATGCCCAGCACTTACCTGCATCCAAAACGGGCCGCGTGTGGACTCCTGGGAAGGGCGGGGTGGGTGGGGCGTGGCCAGCCAGGAGTGGGATTTGGGGGGTCTTTGAACTGCACAGAATCTTAGCTAGAGGTTCTCCTGAACCCCTCCGAACCCCCAGCAGCCCACCCCTGGTTAAGGCATCAGGCTAGAAACCAGGAGACTGGAAAAATGAAAAACTGGCTGCGTGAACTTTGGATCAATCATTATCTTTCAGCTCAACCTATTAGTTGTTATAGGGAAAATAGAATATTGTGTGCATTTGTTGCCTTGATTTATTTATAAAAATGTACTGTATAAATAATGAAATATTATTTATAAAAATAATAAAGGCAGGATATGAATAAATGAATGAGTAAATTAGATGAATGAACTTCTATGTGGGACAATGGAAAAGGGGATTAGAAAAGGGGCAGTTTCGTAACCATAACCATGCACTTGAAGCTGTCTTTCCTGCCATTTATTTCTTTATTTGTTTATAATATTTATATAGCCACCCTTCTTTCAATCAACTCTGGGCATTTCCCAATCAAAGATAAGTATTTTTTTCACATGTTTTGCAAAAAAAGATGAGCTGGAGCTTCACTTGATCCTGGCTTCCATCTTGACTGTTTTGATGTCCCGCCCCCTCCTCCTCAGGTGCCCTTGTTCATTCTATGTCTCCATTCCAAAGACTTCCTTTGCTTTCCTTAACCACCAAATCAGCATATCTCCCACCCAGCAATCCATTGGAGCAGTGGTGGGATTCAAACATGTTTACTACCGGTTTTGTGGGCGTGGCTTTGTGGGCATGGTGTGGCTTTGTGGGCGTGGCAGGGGAAGGATACTGCAAAATCCACATTCCCTCCCCACCCTACTAACCGGCTTTCAAGCTCCGTTCTCTTGTTCAGGGCAACAAAAGAAGATTAGCTGGGAGGCTGGGAGGCAGCTGGGGCGGGGCCAGCCTATTTGCCAGTTCTCCAAACTACTCATAATTTCTGCTACTGGCTCTCCAGAACTTGTCAGAACTGGCTGAATACCACCTCCTACATTGCAGGAGTTGTCCCCACCCCACCCCAAGCTAAGTGTAAAGGTAGAAACAACTCATTTCCAGCTCAGAGCAATGATTAAAGCAGCCAAACAGAGTGGCGTCAAATGCTGTCAGATGCAGTGAAATTCAGGTGGGGGGGACGACAGATTTTGCTTATTAAAATGCATAGATTTTTCTACTCCAACGAAACACAAGGTCCCACTCAAACATAGTTACTAAAACAAGATCAAAGGTAGAATTCTATCCCAAGAAGAAAGTCAACTTTTAGCAAATGTTGGAAGAGCATCACTGCCATGGTCCAAATGGCCCATGAACACAAAGCAAGCATTTGTCCCATATGCTTATCAAACAAAAGAAACCAGCTCAGCCACTTTTGCACTATGCATCTACACAAACAGCTACAGAAGTGACAGCAGCAAGAGCCATCAGTTTATATTACCAGGGGAAATGAGTAACATAATAGTAGAAATCTACTTCTTCACATGTGGCCTTGAGAATCCTGCCTAATGCATCCACTGGCACAGTTCAGGGGGTTGCATTTAGTTGTACGCACAAAAGACACCATTGTTTTAGCCCTTAACAGTATCTGATGTGAGTATCATTAACTTACATGTATCTTTGAGATGGTGGGGATGAAGACAATGGTAAACTTTGCTTGCAAGAACCTACCTTACACACCGTGAGCATGGCTGGGTTACAAATTTGCTTTGGCTGATCTTGGAGTGTGCTGGACAAAAGATGTGAAAACTGACTGATCACAATTTGCTGAGAATGTTATATATGAGTACCCAGTCTAGTTTTTCTGTCTTACCAAATAACATCATGCCAAAGTCCTAAATGAACCAAACTTTGATGGACAGAAGAGAGCAATAGCTATGGACTCATCTGGTGACTTTCACAGGGCTGGTGCTGCCATACAAGCCACCCTGGTTCATAATTACACTTTAGCATCCTCTCATAAAATATTTTTAAACTATTCAAAATAGCATATATCCTTCCCTTTTTATATAATGGTTGTGTGGCACAACTTTTGTAAAATAAGTTATCTTGCAACTGGCACCTCTAATTGCAAACTGGTGTGTGCATCTTGTGGCAGCCTGGGGTATTCCTATGGCATGTGAAAGATTGCATCTTGGAATATGATGGGGGAAATGGGAATTAATGAATAAAATAATTGAAAGCAGGAAAAATAGCTAATTTTTCTCTGTGTTTAAAACAAAGAAAAAAGAGAAGGACGTTACAAATCTGAAATCTGAATGGAGGCAGATGGATCATATCCGCAGGGGAAGGCTTGATTATGGACAAAAAAGTAACACAGTATGTCCAAAGGCATAAACAGGTGTGTGTGTGTGTGTGTGTGTGTGTGTGTGTGTGTGTGTGTGTGTGTGTAAAAGTAGACAGTTCAATCCAATTCGATTCTTTATTCTAAAAATTTTAATGAAGAAATTAAAGACATTTTGGTCATTTTCATGGTTTTGTCGAAAAACAAATTATGCCAAACAAACATTATTTCATTTCTGGACAAAGTGACTAAATTAGTGGATCAGCACATTGCTGTGGAGATAGCATACTTGGATTTCAGTAAGGCATTTGACAAACTAGACCACAACATGCTTCTCGGAAAACTAGAAAAATGTGGGATAGACAGCACTACCACCAGATGGATTTGTTACTTGCTGACAAACCATACTCTATGAGTAGTTCTTAATGGTACTATATATCTACATGGTGGGAAGTAATCAGTGAGGTACCACAAGATTCCATTTTAGGCCCAGTACCCTTCAATATTTTCATAAATGATTTAGATGAGGGAATAGAAGAGGAACTCGTCAAAATTTGCAGATGACACTAAGCTGGCAGGAATAGCCAACACCCTAGATCAGTGGTCCCCAACCTTTTTATCGCCGCGGACCAGTCAGCCTTTGATAATTTTACCGTGGCCCGCTGAGCGCGCGTAGGGGTGGGAGGGCGTTGTTCGCGACGACACATTGATTGTTTATATATCACGTGCGTACCAGCGCGGGGCTCTCTTCCCTGGAGCCTTTGCGCACGGCCCAGGAGCTTTTGCGCACGGCCCAGGAGCCTTTGCGCTGCAGCGATCATGTCCCCTGGCCGCTGCAGCGATCATGGCCTCCGGCCGCTGCAGCGATCATGGCCCCCGGCCGCTGCAGCGATCATGGCCCCCGGCCGCTGCGCGGCCCGGTGCCAGGTACTCCACGGCCCGGCACCGGTCCGCGGACCGGGGGTTGGGGACCACTGCCCTAGATGATAAGCTCAAGATCCAAAAATATCTTGACAGACTTGAAACCTGGGCTTTATCTAACAAAATAAAATTCAATATAGATAATAGTAAAGTTTTACAGTTATGTAAGAAAAGCCTATTGTATAGGCATAGACTAGGTGAAACCTGGCTTAATGCCAGCAACTGTGAGAGGGATCTTGGAGTCCTAGTAGACAATTACTTAAATATGAGCCAACAGTGTGCAGCAGCAGCCAAAAAAGTCAATGCAATTCTAGTCAAGATCACATTAAGTTCTAGTACTGCTTTACAAAGCGTTAGTAAAACCACATTTGGAATATTGCATTCAGTGTTGGTCACCACAATATAAAAAAGATGATGAACAAGAAGGGATAGAAATGAATTGGTATTCATATGTACAGATACAATCTAGATATAATGAAGATAGAAAATCCAAAGGTTGTTATAATAAAATGACTGAGTTAGACAAAATCTTAACAGGTACTGATGAAAAAGTAATTAAAAAACTACATGGATATTTATTGGAGGTTAAATTACAAGAAGAACAAGTTAAAAAAACTATGATAGCTTGGGGGAAAAACTTTAGGTATGGGATTGATTTAGAGAAATGGCAGAAACTGTGGTCTCAAAACTATAAAATGACAATGTCTACTGCATATAGAGAAAATTTGTATAAGATGTTTTACAGGTGGCATCTACCCCCAACGAGAATTGCAAGAATGTCCAAGAATAAATAGAAAAGTGTTGGAAATGTCATCAGATACCGGGCTCATATTACCACATGTGGTGGACTTGCATTGAAGTTAAAAGATACTGGACTAAAATCCACATGTGGTTGGAGAAAATGACACACAAACAAATAGACTTTAAACCAGAGGTCTTTTTATTGGGAATCATACCAGAAATCTATAACAAAGACTTAAAATATCTGATTGTAAATGTGTTAACAGCAGCCAGAATCGTATTTGCAAAAAACTGGAAAAACGAAACAATACCAAAACAGGAAGAAGTTATTCGAAAAATAATGGACTGTGCTGAAATGAGTAAACTGACACTTGAAATTAGAGAACAAGAGGACGAGCAATTTTATAAGATATGGGACTTGTTTTATCAGTGGCTGGGGGGAAAAACTTGGAAATGAAAAATGTTTTACTCATGTTTTAACTGAAGGAGTTAAATGATAACACAACCATGCTGTGAAATAGACTAACAACGATACAATGAAAAACTGATACATCTATGAATTGAATACTTTAGAATTTTTTTTGCTTTAAAAAGGGTAAGGATAACAACGATTTTATGTATACTTGATAGAGGATTGGTGATATAATGTATAACCTTAAGAACATATTACAATGATATCTTGCTGTTGATAAATATTTTTAATAAGGGAATAATTAAAAATTGGTATATATATATATATATATATATATATATATATATATATATATATATATATATATGTAGCGACTATTTAGAATATTTTGTTGAAAAATGAAGGAATAAGATTTCTGTTTGAAGGTATGAGGAACAAGGATAACAATGATCATAAGCATACCTGATAGTTGATTGGTGGAATTATGTATAATGGAAAATAGTGATATATAAATATAAATGGTTGGTAAAAAAAAAAAAATTTCTTTCACATGGGGATTATATAAAGGTATACTGTTATCAAACAGACAATCAAGAATGTAAGGGAACTATGATTTATTGGGGGAAAAATAGTACTAATTGTAATTGAACATATACTGTACAATGAAAGTGAGTTATTTAGTTATACTAGATGAAAAATCTGTGATGGTAAATGTTATTCGAGAATATGGATGTTAAAACGACATGCTGTATGTGATGATGTTTTTTTTGTTCTTTTTTTGTTTCATTTTTTTATTGTTGTCTGTATGTGTTGTCTGTATAATAAAAATAAAAATTTATGAAAAAAAAAGATAATGATGGAAAGAGTGTCCCAAAGGTGATTTTTTAAAGAGGAATATAAATCCTTCCATTCCCCACCATCTTAACAGAGCTGAAGAAGCTTATTGGATGAGAAGTGAAACATCTTCAAAGAAAAACCAGAAAGTCCAGTTGCCTCTTGAAAAAGCACCTTTAGGACAACTGGATGACTGAGAATCTCCATAGACACCGGAAAGAGTGGAGAGAAGAGCAATAAGAATGATTAGGGGACTGGAGACTAAAACATACAAAAAATAGTTGCAGGAATTTCGTATGTCTAGTCTAGTAAAAAGAAGGACTAGGGGAGATGTGATAGCAATATTGCAATGTTTGAGGGCTACCACAAAGATGAGGAGGTCAACCTATTTTCTATAGCACCAGAAGGCAAGAGAAGAAACTGTGGATGGGAATTAATCGAGGAGAGAAGCAACCTAGAACTAAGGAGAAATTTCCTAATGGTGAGGGGAAAGAAAGCAATCAATGGAATAGCTTGCCTTCAGAAGTTGTGGGTGCCCCATCACAAGAGGCTTTCGAAAAGAGACTGAACAACCATTTGTTTGAAATGGTATAAGGTCTCCTGCTCCAGCAGGGGGTTGGTCTAGACGACCTCCAAGATACCTTCCATCTCTATTTTTTTGTTCTATGTTCTAAACTTGAGTTCAAAAATTAAAGTTAGGAATATAATCTAACGGTTTGGTTGGCAATATATAAATCATGTAACAATACTATACCTGTTTCTTTAAATCATACTGTAAAATGTGATGGGTTGCTGTTTTCCTCAATTGGCCATAAGAGGGAGCCAGAACGACTGTTAGCTCTCTCTGTTTATTAGATGCTGGGCTGATCTGATCTGAGTGTTTTGGAAGCTGGCTGTTAGAAAGTGCCATGAGCTATTGTAAGTTCTGCAATTGCTAGCAAACTTTGAGTACCAGACTGTATGATTATGGACTATGTTATTTGGATTACCCCTTTACTGAAAGACGTTGATGACTGACTGTCTTATCCGTGTATGACTTGGACTGTTTGATGGACTCTGATACCTCTATTTCCATGAAAGTAAAAGACTATTTAAACTGCAGTGTCTCTGTATGCTGGTTTGTGTGTTCTCCAACACAACTCTCACAACGCTTCTCTGAACGCACTCACTCTCCCAACAGGGAGCTTACCTAACACTTGCCACTGACAAAATTTTGCTTTTGGTAAAAAGACAGCTAGATTCCAAATATGCATTTGAAATTCAGGAGTCTTAATGATAAGACATACAAGTAAGAGCTCCCTCTGGGGAAAAACAGTTTCTATAGTTTATAGCAGATGTTACCATAAATTTATTGTGTCTTTTTTTTTTTTTAAAGGAAGACAGTATTCAATTTTTATGTTCAGAGCCACAACTTAGTTAAGAAGACTCTTAATTCTTTGGAATGTCTTGAACTACCAACACTGGAAATATGGAGACTATCAAATCATTTAATCATAAATATGAAACTAGTTTGAGGTTTGAGGTTTGAGGTTTATTCAATTTATATGCCGCCCTTCTCCCAAGGACTCAGGGCGGCATACAACATTAAAAGAAACACATACTACAAAAGTTAAAAAGAAATTAAATAGGATATCCCCAAACCCAATTAAAATTAACAATGACACATTTTTTTTAAAAGAATTCAAATTAAAATTAACAATAATCAATACTTTGATTTGTTTTGTTGAGGCCAGGCTGGCTTGCTGGGAAAGCCAACTTTTTAGGGCGCGTCGGAAGGACCGGAGGTCGGGGATTATATTGTCAAGTTTTAATTATGGGCCATGAAAAGTACTTTCTGCTCAACTCTAGTTGACCTTGAAGTTTTAATGGACTGGATACAAGGTGTTCTGCCAGTAGAATCATAAGCACTTCTTGCTAAAATGGCACCAAGCCAACATTACAAGGTGATGCATAGAACAATCTGTGGTTGGATTGTCACACAGTTGTGGTCCTTGATCCAGACATTGCTTGATCCTCAATCCACTTGATATTCTTAACAATGTCATTGGCTTCTTGTTTCTTTGGAATTTGGAGAGTTTGCCTGTCCTTGGGGCTATTACAATTTCTCACAAGGATGTTTCCTGGGGATGAGCAAGCAAATCATGACGATAACCACAATGGATGTGAATAAGGGGGTGGGGCTTTGACTGTGCAGTTGCTGCTGCCATCTTGACACTTTTTACCTTCCCCACAGATTCTCCTTAGTGGTAGCCCCCAGTGTTGTGGCCTGCCAGTGGCTAGCAGAGCTGGTAGCTGATCTGGACAGTGAGGAGGTTGGGGAGGAGGAACATGAGGAAGGCTCTGATGAGGGCTCTGTGTCAGAGGCAGACATGGGGCCAGGGTCTTCTGACAGTTATCAGCTGCCTTTAGAGTCAGACATCAATGGGGCAGACGAGCAGCTGGAGCCTGTTCCCAGTGTGTGCATGTGCAGAGTTGCCAGACGAAAGGAACAGCTAAAGAACAGAAGTCGACTTGGGAGTAAGGCAAGGGTGGGTTCCTGCCAATTCTAACCTCTTCTATAGAAGAGGTTCCACAAATCTACAGTGCCGTTTAGAACCGGTTCCAGCTCCCTCCCCCTGCCTGTCTGCACATCATCAAGATGAAGAGCGAGAGGAGGAATTCTGGGAGTTGAAGTCCACAAGTCTTAAAACTGTCAAGTTTGAACACCCCTTTCTAAAGGGTTAGGGGTGCAAGGATCTTGTAACTTGACAGCTTTAAGACCTGCATGCTTCAAATGCCAGAGTTTCTGAGCCAACATTTTGGTTGCTAAGCAAGAGTGTTGTTAAGTGAGTGTCACCACATTTTACAAGTTGGCCATGCCCACCCAGTCACATGGCAGGCAAGCCACACCCACCCAGTCACATGGCCAGCAAACCACTCCCACAAAGCAGGCCACAACTACAGAAGAGGTTCTAAATAATTTTGAAACCCACCACTGGAGTAAGACCATAGGTGGCCGGTGAATGGTCCCTCCCAGAGGAAATAAAAGAGGAGTGAAAGGGGAGTGGGGTTTGCAGGAGACAATTAGTTCATTCCTGCATTCTTGCCAAGCATTGCGGCATCTGAAAGAGATCGGCCTGGCCACTCTCCCAGCCTGATAATGGTCGGTAATTGTGAACTATCTTGAAAGACTGTGGGAGAGGAAAGACTTTTTTGGAGAGGAATTCACTGTAAATTAAATAAAAGGTGTTTATCGGGATAAAGACTCAGCTTCGTGCTGCTGGGGAAGCCGTTCTTCATGTACTTTGTGCAAATTCTTGAGTTCCACAAGCAAAATAGATCCAGATGAAGAAAACATAGGCAAGGTTCCCTTTGTAGAATCAACTCTAACAATAGGCACAAATCAGATGACTTCTTTTTTGTTGATATTAAAAATAGCTCACAGTTTCTACCTGCTACCATCTTGATGGAGGAGATGCCTAGAGCAGCATGGTCAAACTCCCAGCCTGTGGATAAGATGCGTCACGTGGTGGCCATGCCCACATTTGGTTTAGCGAAGGGGGGGGAGTTCCTATATGTCATGTGATGCAGCCATGATGACATGAGTTTGACACCCCTGGCCTAGAGGATAGGTAATCGGACTGACAAATGACCCCCTAGTCACAGTTATCTTTGAAAATCCAACTAATCTCAATGAACAGGAGCCACCTATGAATCTGTGTGGAACTGATCCTGATTCATTCTCTAAGAACCTTCATACCAGTTGACTTCAATGCAAGGTGCGAAGCACTTTATCCTGATCTAGATCAGGTGGTTGGTTCTCAACCTTTTGTTGCCCTAAGATGTGTGGACTTCAACTCCCAGAAGTCCTCAACCAGCAATACCGGCTGAGAGACTTTGGGAGTTGAAGATCACAAATGCTAGCTGGGGAATTCTGGGAGTTGAAGTCACATATTTTAAAGTTGCCCAGGTTGAGAAACACTGGCTTGGAACAAGGCAGTGGCCGTATGGCCCTCTGTGTCAAACTGGCTTCAACTTCAGTCGAGCCCCTTTTCTTTTCCTCTTTATGATTTAGGGATGGGTTCAGGGCATCTATGGAGTGGCCATAAACATCTGCAGGAAGGTGGAATTTGTATCTTAAGCCTTGCACCAACTTCATTCTGCTAACATGATATTCTGCCTGTTTTTGAGATCAGACTCAGCAAACTCTTTGCACAGTTTTGGGGGGAAAATATTACTTCGATGTGGAAACAGTTAAAGTAAAGAGCTCATCTTATGAAACTCACATTACTGTCCTTTTGCAAGCCTAAGACTGCTGGCTGGAGAACTTTGTGGGTTGAAGTTTACACATCTTAAAGTTGCCAAGGCTGGGAAACATTGGATTAGATATGTTTTTGGCTTGACCATTTTGGCTTTTGTTAGGTTCTCTTTTGGCTGACCCACAGCCAGGATCAAAATTCACCAATGTATGAGGGAACTGCACGAGTAAAATTATAGAGTGTTTATGAACTATTGGTCTCAGATTAGTTGCTGTGATAGGCACATTGTTGAAGGCATCCACCTTATCAGGGGTGGGATTCAGCCAGTTCGGACCAGTTCGGGCGAACCAGTAGCTCCGATGATCAGCTGGGGAGCGAACTGTTTGCTTCGATGATCAGGTGGGTCTGCCCGCCTCGCCCCAGTGTTATTCCCCAGAAGTAATATGGAAGGTAAGTTTTGTTAAAGCACACGAAGCATGCGATCACCGAACCGATTGTTAAACTGGCAGGATCCCACCACTGCACCTAATCCATATTGTCCTCTATGCTAAGGTCAGGCATGTCAAACCTGCTTCATCACAGCAGCATCCCTTGACGTATTGGGACCATTTCCCCCTTCGCTAACCCAATACAATACAATACAATACAATACAATACAATACAATACAATACAATACAATACAATACAATACAATACAATACAATAGCAGAGTTGGAAGGGACATTGGAGGTCTTCTAGTCCAACCCCCTGCCTAGGCAGGAAACCCTATACCGTTTCAGACAAATGGCTATCCAACATCTTCTTAAAGACTTCCAGTGTTGGGGCATTCACAACTTCTGATTAATTGTTCTAACTGTCAGGAAATTTCTCCTCAGTTCTAAGTTGCTTCTCTCCTTGATTAGTTTCCACCCATTGCTTCTTGTTCTACCCTCAGATGCTTTGGAGAATAGTTTGACTCCCTCTTCTTTGTGGCAACCCTGAGATATTGGAACACTGCTATCATGTCTCCCCTAGTCCTTCTTTTCATTAAACTAGACACACCCAGTTTCTGCAACTGTTCTTCATATGTTTTTGTCTCCAGTCCCCAATCATCTTTTTTGCTCTTCTCTGAGCTCTTTCTAGAGTCTCCACATCTTTTCTACATCGTGGCGACCAAAACTGAATGCAGTATTCCAAGTGTGGGCTTACCAAGGCATTATAAAGTGGTGTTAACCAGGCGAGGGTGGGCCAGCACGTGACACTTCCAGCCAGGGGTGGGTTTCTCGCCCCGTTCCAACCGGTTCGGTTGGAACGGGGCCGGTGGCGTCCTCGTGCACGCGCGCAGTGCACGCATGCGTACTAGTGCCTGTGCGATGCTCCAGCTGCTCCTGGAGGATCGCGCAGGCGCTGTATGCGTTCTGCGCATGCGTGGAAGCGCAGAACTCGCCAAAACCAAGTAAGAAACGCGGGCGGGCGGGTGGATCCTTCGGCGTTCCCGGAAGTTACTTACTTTTGGGTTCGCCGACCAACCGGTTCGCGGGGACCGCCACGAACCGCCTGAAACCCACCCCTGCTTCCAGCCCATGTGACGCATCCAGCCCATGGGCTGCGAGTTTGACACCCGTGGCTTAGGTCAGACAAATATTTGCTTGTTTTGATGTTTTCTTAAGAAGCAGGCAGAACCTGCTTGCAAAACCAAACTTTGATATGCAGAAGTTGTACTGGACAACATAAAAGGAGAATTCGCCCCTCTGCCACCACTTCATGGAGCAGTTACCCAATACTGTACCTTCACAAAGTCTTCTCCCACCTTGCTGAGTGCTCCTTTATTCGTATAAAAATGAAACACCAAAGATCTTGCAACTGCCAGTTAGATACTAGGAGAAATATAATCCGATGCCACACAATTGGATTTATTTTTAAGCTACAAGGAGAATTGCATTTTGAAATATATCCTTGGCGTATCTGTCTAATCTTGCAAAAATTCTCATTACAAGCCATCTTGTTATTATGAACCCAAAGGAGCAGCTGTGCCAGTGCATTTCTAATACTAGCAGGAAATCTCATCCATCGGCCATCAATTCTAGCATGTTACCTAATGCATGTGGTTCTGTGTCACACGGAAAACTTAATGGGAAAACAACTCATGGAATGTGACTGTCAGGTTGCACTTGTAGCAGCTACCAGAGTGTCAAAGCCAAGATGGAATTGTGATTGGACGGGTAACATATGTAGAAAGAGGCAGACCTTCAATTACACAGTGGTGTCTGCCATCTTTCTGACAGCTAACATTATTTCTGGTAGTTGTTTGTCAAACCCCAACTGGAAAACGTTCCATCCACTCTGTCACATCATATATGTTTGCCCTGGGTTAATTAGCTTGCTCCAGCTTTGATTTTTCTTACTTTGAAACCGCGCTTATTAGCTTGCTGGAGGAAAATGATTAAATCCTGTCTCTTTCACTTGAATACAGGAACACGGTTACATTCAGCTCTCTCTGCTTTATGAGCCATAAAGCCTAATTACTTTTGTACAACTTGCACTTATTCGGTATCGTTTCAAGATGACCTCGAACCAGCTGGCTTCCAGGCCTTGGTGATCTGTTTGGGGAAGAAGTGAAGAGAGTTTCTTAGGAATTCACCATATTCCCTGGGGATTTTCAAGAAGAGGTTGGACAGGCATTTGTCTGGAATGATATAGGGCAGGGGTGTCAAACTCAAGGGGGGGGGGCGCATGTGGCCCATGGAGTGCTTAAAACTGGCCCGCGGGGCCACCATGGAAACAGCAAAGGACTGGTCTGTGATGCCGCCCTGAGCCGCCCCCGAGTCTCTTGGGAATAGGGTGGCATACAAATTGAATAAATCCAATTGAATAAATCCAATGCCTCTGTCAGTGAAAACGGAGCTCCCAGGAGCTGATTTTGCTGGCAGAGGGTTGCAGGACACTGTTGCAGCCAAAACAGAGTTCAGAAGGGCCACAAGAAGCCCTCCTGAGCACTTTTTATGCTGGCAGAGGGTTGCAGGAAGCTGTCGCAACCAAAAACGAAGCTTGGGAGTCTGTTTTCACTGGCAGAGGGCTCAGGCCACCACAGGCACCACCGACATGTGTGATGCCGAGCTGGCCATGCCCCCCCCCCGAGATAAAACAGAACCCTAATGCATCCCTCCATGAAATCAAGTTTGACACCCCCGATATAGGGCCTCCTGCTTGAATATGGGGTTGGACTAGAAGATCTCCAAGCTTCCTTCCAACTCTGCAATTCTGTTATTCTCAGCACAACTACAGTGGCCAACTTGTTTGCATCTGGCTTTAAGCATGGTGAAGCCCTGTATGGAAAGGAAACTGCCAGAATATACAATGCCACTATGCATATATAATGCAACGTAGGCAATAGAACAAAAAAAAGGTTAAAAATGAGAAAAAGGAAAAAGAAAACATACCATTATGCTGCCTGCCCCTTCTTTCTATTGAATAATTATCCTTCTAGTTTTTCCCCCATCCTCTTCATCCCTTTTTAATCCCCACATTGCAAAATCATCAGATTAATCTGTTCTTCTTTCGACAAAAAGATTATTTATTTATTTGTATGTTTAATGTATTTTAAACCATCACAATCAAAATTACTCTCAATAGCATATTTATTCATTCAGTTTGAAACTGCTCAACTCTAAATGATTCTGGGTAGTTCACAAAACACTAAAAGACAAAAAAAAACAGAGCAAAGAATAAACCCAAACCAGAAGCAGAAGCAGAAGCAGAGGAGGAGGAGGAGGAGGAGGAGGAGGAGGAGGAGGAGGAGGAGGAGGAGGAGGAGGAGGGAAGGAAGGAAGGAGGACGGAAGGAAGGAGGAAGGAAGGAAGGAAGGAAGGAAGGAAGGAAGGAAGGAGGGAGGGAGGGAGGGAGGGAGGGAGGGAGGGAGGGAGGAAGGAAGGAAGGAAGGAAGGAAGGAAGGAAGGAAGGAAGGAAGGAAGGAAGGAAGGAAGGAATGAATGAATGAATGAATCCACCTCTGGACTGGAGGCTAAAACATATGAAGAACGGTTGCAGGAATTGGGTATTTTAATCTAATGAAAAGAAGGACTAGGAGTAACATGATAGCAGTGTTCCAATATTTGAGGGGCTCCTACAAAGAAGAGTGGGTCAAACTATTTTCTGAAGCATTAGAAGGCAGGACAAGAAGCAATGGATGAAAACTAATCCAGGAGAGAAGCAACCTAGAACTAAGGAGAAATTTCCTGACAATTAAAACAATTAATCAGTGGAATGACTTGCCTTCAAAAATTTTGGGTGCTACATCACTGGAGGCTTTTAAGAAGAGACTGGGCAACCATTTCTCTGAAAGAGTCTCCTGTTTGAGCAGGGAGTTGGACTAGAAGACCTCCAACGTCCTATCCAACTCTGTTATTCTGGTTTCTATGTTTCTATGTTCTTTCCTTTCCCAGCATCCGAACCTTTCTGAATCACTATGTGGTCCTAATAAGGAATAAACTTGCACCTACAAAAAATATTTTAGCCTTCAATCACTGTTGTCCTTGTCAGCTACAGCAGAAAGTATTTGGCTGTGATGAATGGAAATTGGAGTGACATCTTTGCTCCTGCTGCACATCAATCTATTATTGTAAACCAACCTGTCCAAAATTGTCAATCACAGAAGAAAGAGAACTAACCAAACCTTTCCAAAAGAAGAGACATTGGAGGCTGGGCAATAATCTCAAATTATTTCTCTTACATTCCCCAAATCATTAGCGATATTTATACATGTGCTGAAATTTAGTAATGAAAATTATGGAACTATTGTTTCAATTATCAAATCATTTTTAGGGGAGGATGTATATTCTTTGCAATTATTAAGAGGGCATAGAGTAGACAGAAGAAAATCAGATTTTCTGAAATATCTCGGGCTCGAGGTGATGCCCTGATGAAGAAAATTACAGGCATTCTTGGCCATTTTAAGAAATTAACTCCCATCCTCTCAGTTATTCTGCAAAACAATATCATTTTAGCAATGCTGATGTGCAACAATAAATAAATCTAAGGAACATCACCAGCTCTCTTTCCCAACGCTGACATTTGGACAAGCAACAATGAATGTGTGTGTGTGTGTGTGCATTTATAATACATGCAAAAAGGATAATCTTGTATTGCAGCTTTATAATACCTTTTTTAATGTCAGTATCTACCCCCAAATACCCTGGAGAATCTCTTCTTTTGGATCATTAAGCTCTGGATTATGCACAAGGTCCAACCTTCTTTTTTTTTAATGAACCATGGCTTTTCCGGTCCTATTTAGAAATCCATTTTGAATCTAAAACTGATTTTAAAAAGTTATAAAGGTTGTGCCCTACCATTGGGTTACAAACCCTTTAAAAACAATTATTAGATATAATTAGTATTATAAAATTTAGACAAGGAACCACATGACTGTACATTTGGTCTGTAGCACATAAGTAGGGAAACTGGTTGCAATGAATATAATAGCATCCTTTTTCTAAAACACTACTTTTGCTTATATATTTGTATTTATTATGAAGAGTCTATCATTTACACACTCAAGATCTGTGCCTCCAAAGGCTCTAACACGTTCCCAGGATTGGAAAAAAAAACAACAGTTTTTCTGGTGCTAGAACCAGGAATTTCATGTACATGTGGGTCTAACCTCCCCCCCAGTTTTTCACAATACTTTTGTCATGGATGCCAAAAATAGTTAGATTGAAACAGTTAGTGTCTTGTCATCCCCTCCCCCCATTCCTCCTTTCCAATTTGCCTGTTTAGATATCTAGTAATATTAAAAATGGGACAAGAAGTAGTTGGCTTGTAAATAGCTGTAAATTACAACTTTAAGTCAAATTCTAGCATGCATTGCTCAAAGCAATAATTACTGAGGATGGCAGGGGAAATATTCAGCCAAAACCAATTTCATATATTTAGTAAGCATTATTCTCACGCTGTAGAAAGAGAGAAGCAAACAGAAAGTATATTTATAGAGATATAAAGATGAGCCTGGCTGTTTAATGAGCCCAAAGTACAAGACACACTTTTATTCCAACTTTGTTCCGCTCAAAAATGTTTACTGTAAACTATATATACTATTTTATAAATACTGTCTCTATGAGACTCACCAATTGGCAACCTCTAGCCAACCCTATCTGAGTTTGGAAGCTAAGCAGGGTTAATGGGGTTAGTACTTGGATGGGAGACAGAAGTAGCCATTTCCATATTTGACCAAGAGAACTGCACAAATGTATCCTAGAAATCAAACTTAGAGATAATCAAGATCACGTGAAGCGCTAATAACTTTATAAGGCCTTGGTAAGGCCACACTTGCAATACTGCATCCAGTTTTGGCCACCACAATGTAAAAAAGATATGGAGACTCTAGAAAGAGTGCAGAGAAGAGCAACAAAGATGATTAGGGGACTGGAGGCGAAAACATATGAGGAACGGTTGCAGGAACTGGGTATGTCTAGTTTAATGAAAAGAAGGGGAGACATGATAGCAGTGTTCTGATCAGTGGTGAAATTCAAATATTTTTATTAATGATTCCGTGGGCATGGCTTGGTGGGCATAGTAGAGGAAGGATACTGCAAAGTCTCCATTCCCGTCCCACTCCAGGGAAAGGATACTGCAAAATCCCCATTTCTTACCCACTCCTTGGGAAAGGATATTGCAAAATCTCCATTCCCACCCCACTCTGGGGCCAGTCAGAAGTGGTATTTGCCGGTTCTGCAAACTACTCAAAATTTCCACTACCAGTTCTTCAGAACCTTTCAGAACCTCCTGAATTCCACCCCTGGTTGCGATATCTCAGGAGCTGCCACAAAGAAGAGGGAGTCAAGTTATTCTCCAAAGCACCTGAGGGTAGGACAAGAAGCAATGGATGGAAACTATTCAAGGAGGGAAGCAACTTAGAACCAAGGAGAAATTGTTCTGACAGTTAGAACAATTAATCAGTGGAACAACTTGCCTCCAGAAGTTGTCAATGTTCCAGCCCTGGAAGTTTTTAAGAAGAGATTAGATAATAATTTGTCTGAAATGGTATAGGGTTTCCTGCCTAAGCATGGGGTTGGACTAGAATAGGGGTGTCAAACTCAAGGCCCAGGGGCCGGATCTGGCCTGTGGGGTGCTTACATCTGGTAGAGCTCTCAGGCCACCACAGGCACCCCTGAAACAAGTGATGTATAGCTGGCCACCCCCCACCCCGCCTCCTGAGGTCAAACACAACACTAATGCAGCCCTTAATGAAATCGAGTTTGACACCCCTGAACTAGAAGACGTCCAAGTTCCCTTCCAACTCTATTAATCTAATGAAATCTTCTAATGAATTCTGGGAGTTAAAGCACACTTCTTAAAATTGCTGAGATTGGGAAACAATGACCCATAAAATGTACAATGTCTTAAATTATCAAGTGCTTTCAGATAACCTTCTCTCGGTCTACCTGAAGCTAAGGAAGATACAACACAAGCCAATTTTATAGAAAACGCCATGAGTCCCAGCTCACATCTCATAGCGGAGCTATTCCTCTGTGTTAACTTTTCTCATACCGAGAACAGTGTTTGGCACCATTTGACTTCATTATATAAGTGCTGGGTAACATTGAATAATGAGAGCAATTATAATTAATTGCTTTGTAGAATAAAGAAAGCCTTACAAGGTTTTTTTTCCTGAGACTCTGGAGGGGAAGACAAAAATCATTTCACAAGAGTTTTGTTTGATTGACTGGGATTGGGGGGATAGGGGGGATACTCGCTGGAGAGATCAAGATTTTATTTCGTAAAATTTTATCAGCTTTGTTTGGTTTCATTGTTGTTGTGAACCACCCAGAGTTGTGTTTTAAGACAGGCAGCCATACAAAGCTTTCAAAGGAATAGATCGGTTTTTAGCCTGGGCAAAGAGCGGAAAGTAATGGGAATCTTTGCATGGTCCACACTGCAGGGAGGATGTTAGACTTCAGGGAAATGTAAAGAAACATCCTTCTTTTCCTTCCTGTCTCTGCCTCCTTTCCGTGGATCAGAGTCAAGTGATCCCTTCTATGGGGAGGGGATCCATGAAGAGGGGGTTGTGTTTCCAAAAAAAAAATAAAGATAGCAACACACACCATATTATCAGAGTCGCAATAGCACCATCTGCAAAGATAAACTGTTTTGGGGTAGGATTTTTCAACTTTTCTGGAAATTTATTTATGTGTTTGTTTGTTTGTCAAGCATGTTCAAGATAACAAAGGAAGTAAGTAACAGATAAATGGGAACAGTGAGACAGGTATGGTAGGCACCAGTGGTGGGATTCAAATAATTTAACAACCGGTTCTCTGACCTAATGACCAATTGGGTAGGTGGGGCTCGGTGGTCATGTGACTGGTTGGGCGTGGCCAACTCAATGTCGCTCACATCGAAGGGTGCTTCTCCTTAGCTGTTACAGTGTAATAAGGGTTAACAGAAGAGGCAGTTTCTGTAAGCAGGGCAATAAAAATTAAGCTAGAAACAACACCAGGATGTTTCCTTCCTGCCTTCCTTACAGGATTAGCCCTGTAAAGTGGGGAAAAAACAAAATGAAATATCTCCCAACAACTGGTTCTCCAAACTGCTTAGAAAGTTAACAACCGGTTCTCCCGAAGACGTGTGAACTGGCTGAATCCCACCACTGGTAGGCACACTGGTGCGCTTATGCATACCCCCTTTATGGACCTCTTAAGAATGGGGTGAGGTCCAAGGTAAACAGTTTGAGATTGAAGCTGTGAGGGTTTGAGGCCATAACAATGGAGTCGGGTAGAGCCACAGGTGATATTCAGCAGGTTCTGACCAGTTCTGGAGAACCGGTAGCGGAAATTTTGAGTAGTTCGGAGAACCGGTAAATATCACCTATGACTGGCCCCGCTCTCATCTATTCTCTGGCTCCCCGAGTCCCAGCTGATCGGTAGGAAGTGGGGATTTTGCAGTAACCTCCCCCTGGAGTAGGGAGGGAATGGAGATTTTACAGTATTCTTACCCTGCCACGCCCACCAAGCCAAGCACAATAGGCCATGCTCACAGAAACTGTAGTAAAAAAAATTTAATCCCACCAGTGGGTATTGCATTTCAGGCGTTGACCGCTCTGTTGCTGAAGTCGTATTTTCTGCAATCGAGTTTGGAGTGGTTCACCTTGAGTTTTATTGCGATTGTATTATTCTGGTTGAAGCTGAAGAAGTCGTTGACAGGCAAAGGGTTAGAGCAGACAATTTTGTGTACTATGCTTAGATTGGACCACAAGCGGCATAGTTCCAGATTGTCCAAGCCTAAAATTTCAAGCCTCTTGGCATACAAAGGACCCCATGTGAATTAGCCAATGACGTTGCCCTCTTTGCAACCCTTTCTGTGAAACTAACTAGATATACTTGCTTGTATGTTTTTTCCGCCCCTTCACCTAAGAATGTTATTTAATGTGTCAAGATGCTGCAGACACCTCATATAGTTTGGGAGGAATAACACTTAGACTTATACACTGTTTTACAGTGCTTTGCAGCCCTCTCTAAGAGGTTTTACAGAATCAGCATCTTGCCCCCAACAATCTGGGTCCTCATTTAAACCGACCTCAAAAGAAGGGAAGACTGAGTCAACCTTGAGCCTGATGAGATTCGAACTGCCAAATTGCAGGCATCCAGCAGTCAGCAGAAGCAGCCTGAAGTATTGCACTCTAACCACTGTGCCACCGTGGCTCAAGAGACTTTTGATTTGTGAATTAGATAGAGCAGGGGTCAGCAAACCACGGCTCTGGAGTCATATGTGGCTCTTCCATCCCTCTGCTGCAGCTCCCTATTGCCAGTCAGTAGAAGGAAAAAGGATGCTGCACTAGGAGGAGACTCTATGGTGGGGGAACTGGACTTCCAGTCGGCTCCAGAATTGAACAGGAGACTTCCAGTTAGGGCCCTTATGGCTTTTTGAGTGTTCAAGGTTGCCGACTCCTGAGATAGAGGAACAGGGGACAGAGAAGGGAGAAGGGGTGTGTGTGTGTGTGTGTGTGTGTGTATTGGGTGGGGTATTTATCTATCACCACATAAATTGCAAGGGGCTCCCTCATCTCTTCTGTAAGGCAGCTCTTATTTGACCTTACAAGCTGCACAGGAGAGAGCCAGACATATCCCAGAAGACCAGAGAGGGAGAAAGCCACTTCTCCACCATTGCCAAGAAATCAACTAAGAGATGTGTCTCTAGGGACGTGGCAGCACTTGGGGAGGTCACGCAAACACTTGTATTTTTTATTTTCCTTGGCAAGAGGTGGCTGTGCAGATCCCCTCTGCTGTGCTAATCTCTCTCAAAGGGCCGTGTGCTTTGGATTCCACAAACTGGTTGATTTAGAAGCAAAGCTCAGTGTTTATGGGAAGTTTATGGGAAGAGTTTATGGGAAGTGCTTATTTCCCAGGTGAAACATGAACAGGCAAAGGAAGATCTGGTCAGGAGAGAAATGGCTGCAGAAGATGCCTTTTAAAGCAGGACCTTTTCTCAGGGCACAGCTGAGCTGTTTGGGCATTCAGAGTTGAACCCCAAAGCCAGGATAGTCTTTGTAGCCGTGAATGAACTTTGGGTGTTTCCTTCAGCAAAGGAAGTGAAGATATCCAGTGTTCTGGACCATCCGTGGGAAGGTCAACATTTAAGGTAGTGTCCACAATTGCACAATCAAAGTGTGTGTTCATGAAGTAAAGGAACAGGATTTTGTGTGACTGCAGCCTTTGCAGTGACTCTTTTGAAGCTCCCCATCACACACGCAGACACAGACACAAAGAGAAGGGGAGAGAGACAGAGAGAGAGAAAGGGGAAGAGGGAGGGAGGGAGAAGGAGGGAAGGAAAGAGGGAAAGAGAGAGAGATAGACAGAGACAGAGAGAGGGGGAGAGCGGGAGGGAGAGAGAAGAGGGAGGGAGGGAAAGAGAGGGAGAGAAAGAGACAGAGAGACAGAGAGGGAGAAAAGGAGGGGGAGAGAGAGAAAAGGGAGGGTGGGATGGAAAGAGAGAGTGGGAGAGAGACAGAGAGAGACAGTGGGAGGGAGGGAAAGAGAGAGAGGCAGAGATGCAGAGAGAGACAGGGGGAGAGAGAAGAGGGAGGTAGGGAGAGAGACACACAGAGGGAGACAGATAGACTAATGGGGAGAGGGAGGCAGAGAGAAGAGGGAAAGATGGAAAGAGAGAGGGAGAGAGAGAGGGAGAGAGTGAGAGAGAGGGAGAGAAGGAGGGAGGGAGGGAGAAGAGAGCGAGACATAGAGAGAGACACAGAGAGAGAGGGAGAAAGGGAGGGAGAAAGGGAGAGAGAGGGAGAGAAGGAGGGAGGGAGGGAGAAGAGAGCGAGACATAGAGAGAAAGACAGAGAGACAGAGGGAGAGAGAAGAGGGAGGGAGGGAGAGAGACACACAGAGGGAGACAGATAGACTAATGGGGAGAGGGAGGCAGAGAGAAGAGGGAGAGAGAGAGGGAGAGAGTGAGAGAGAGTGAGAGAAGGAGGGAGGGAGGGAGAAGAGAGAGAGACATAGAGAGAGACACAGAGAGAGAGGGAGAAAGGGAGGGAGAAAGGGAGAGAGAGGGAGAGAAGGAGGGAGGGAGGGAGAAGAGAGCGAGACATAGAGAGAAAGACAGAGAGACAGAGGGAGAGAGAAGAGGGAGGGAGGGAGAGAGAGAGAGAGAGAGAGAGAGAGAGAGAGAGACTCCTGCCAACACAGGGGAGTGAAATAAACTTAATTTTAAAAAAAAATACATTCCATCCAGGCAAAGGAACAGGATTTGCCTCCTTTCAAATTGGATCCTTTTGCAATTGTCTCCCTGACACAACAATACACTTCTGAAAACCAAAGCCAGTCCTATAATTCCATCTAGTTTTGGATTTCTCACTGGTTTATACTGAACCGAACAATAAAAGTTGGAGTCTATTGTATAGAGAACAAGCCATTCTTCAAATCACCCAGGGAAACAAAATATGCTGTATTTATTTATAGTACTCCCGGCTCCCAGTTAAAATCCTATTATAGGTATAGAAAGTACAAAGAGCTATTTACCTCTCCAGTTATTTGTTGTGGTGGTGGTTGTTATGAAGTGCAGCCATGGGTTATTTCACGCATAACATCAGGCAAATATAAACCAGGTGTGTAAATAGAGGGATATGATAAGGTCCCAGTGTTCAAGGACATAATATGGCACACAACTGCCCAAAGAATAGCTTTTGTAGGGACAATTGTGTGTGTGTTGTGGTTGAGCTTTAGAAAGCAAACTGTTATAGAGGCAGGGCCGTCCACCCAGAGCTTTGATCTACTATTCTGGCCACCATCTTATTTGGCCATCTTATTTGGTCTGGGAAGATTGCACTTGGGAGCAGAACAGGGGTCCAGAATTATTCTTTAACTCTTCCTTTTATTGTAATGGTTGCATAAGAAAGAATAAAATTTGATAGACATATAGAAAGAGAGACCTCTTTAAACGGGCATTTAAAAAAAAAACCACATTTCCCTCTTGCATATAATATTTCATAATATTTTATGGGAACAGATCATTTTTATGCACGATTTGATTTATTGTTTTTGCAGGCTTTACATGGATTTGTTGTTGTTAGTTGTGAAGTTGTGTCTGACCCATCGCGACCCCATGGACAACGTTCCTCCAGGCCTTCCTGTCCTCTACCATCCTCTGGGTGGTAGAGGACAGGAAGCTTACACCGACTGATTCAGTGACTCCATCCAGCCACCTCATTCTCTGTCATCCCCTTCTTCTTTTGCCCTCCATCATTCCCAGCATGAGGCTCTTCTCCAGTGAGTCCTTCCTTCTCATGAAGTGGCCAAAGTCTTTGAGTTTCCTCTTCAGGATCTGGCCTTCTAAAGAGCAGTCAGGGTTGATCTCCTCTAGGACTGACCAGTTTGATCCCCTTGCAGTCCAATGGACTCGCAGGAGTCTTCTCCAGCACCAGAGTTCAAAGGCCTCCATTCTTTGGCGCTCAGCCTTTCTTATGGTCCAACTTTCACAGCCATACATCACAACTGGGAAAATATTTAGACTATTTCAATTCATTTAGCATATTAATTATTTTCAGGGGTTTTTGTTAAATGATCTAGTTTCCTTCCCTTTTGGCTTGTTTTGGTGTGCCAATTTCATAGTTAATTACAGGTAGCCCTCGAATTACGACCACAACGGATCCCAAAATTTATGTTGCTGAGTGAAACATCTGTTAAGTGAGTTTGCCCCATTTTACGATTTTTCTTGCCACGGCTGTTAAGTGAATCATTGCATTTGTTGAGTTAATAATCTGGTTGCTAATGGCTTCCCCATTGACTTTGCTGGCCAGAAGTTTGCAAAAGAGAATTGCATGACCCTGGGACAGTGCCACCGTTGTAAATATGAACCACATGCGAAGCATCCAAATTTCGATCATGCAACAGTTGTAAGTGTGAAAATCGGTCATAAGTCACTTTTTTTTAATGCCGTTGTAACTTTGAAAGGTCACTAAATGAACTGTTGTAAGTCGAGACTGTCTGTAATTTCTTGGGTATTGCTGTTTCCTTATAAGTGTTGATATCTACTGCAAGATTGTGCGACGCACATAATTTCAGGATCTTCCTGATTGATTTAAGATCCTTCTGTTAGGTTTAAGAAATCCAATGCAAAAAGAGAAAAGAGTTATTTTGAGTCAGGAACCAAGAAGAAGTCCTGAAGTTCCATGATTCATGTTTTGGTGGGCATCCAATGACGGTAAGTGGTTAGGAGTCAACATCTACAAGACATCAATGGCTGGAATGCTCTACCTGACTCTGTGGTTTCTTCCCCAAACCCCCATAACTTTAACCTTAGGCAGTCTACTGTTGACCTCACCCTATTCCTAGGAGGTCTGTAAGGGGGTGCATAAGCGCACCAATGTGCCTGCCGTCCCTGTCCTAATGTTCCTTTTTATTCGTATCCACTTCATGTATTCAAAATCATGTTTATACTTATATATGTTATTTAATACGTGCTTGACGAAATGAATAAAATAAAAATAAAAGTTGTCAGGTATAGCATTGCAAATATAAACAACTGTGCATCTTTCTATGCATTTTTAAAAAACTCTGCAGGAAATATTGTTCTGTTTTACTGACATAAACAGAAGTGTATTTTAGGGATACATGCATATATTAGAAGCTTACGGATGCACAATTTTCCATTTTCCTCATTGCCGCTGGCTATTCAGCAGACTCGGACAATATTTCAGTAAGCAAAAATGTCCTTTTATATATATATATATATATATATATATATATATATATATATATATATATATATATATATATATATATATATATATATATATATATAATATATATAAAAAAGCATCTCAAGAAAGACACATCTGTCAGTTTGGCTTCTCCTTGTTTGGGGTTTATTTTTAAAATGTCCATTCTCTTTACAAAGATATAAGCTGACAACCAAAGTTTTAAAAGGAGGTTTCTGGATAACACCACCTCTGCACTTGAATTTTGCAACATTTCTGACTGGAATGGGCCCTTGAGGCTGAGTGGCCCAAAGGCACTCAGCTGGCTTTTATGCCTAAGGCAGAACTAGAACTCACTGTCTCCTGGTTTCTGGTCTGGTGCCTTAACCACTAGGCCAAAGAGACTCTCTTTTCAAGATAACCCATGCTCCACTGCAGTGATGGGTTTCAAATTTTTTAGAACCCCTTTTGTGGATGTGGCCTACTTTCTGGGAGTGGCTTGCTGGTCATGTGACCGAGTGGGAATGGCTTGCCAGCCATGTGACTGGGTGGGCGTGGCCAACTTGTAAAATGTGGTGAAACTCACTTAACAACGCTCTTGCTTAGCAACCAAAATGTTGGCTCAGAAACTCTGGCATTTGAAGCACGCAAGTCTTAAAGCTGTCAAGTTATAAGACCCTTGCACCCCCAACCCTTTAGAAAAAAAAACCCCAGGGGTGTTCAAACTTGACAGCTTTAAGACTTGTGAACTTCAACTCCCAGAATTCCTCCTCCAGTCATGTTGGGTGAGTCCCAGATTTTGCATGGATTCTGTAAATCAGCCCATATGTGGTACCTTGGACTGAACTGTTGTTTTTTGAAGCACTTTGCCCAATTGAATGTTACAAACACACACACACACACACACACACACACACACACACATATTGTCAACTCTCGAAATGACTCTAACTGAAGCCATAATTTTCTCTGCTCCGTTACACTTGTAGAAGAGGGAGGGGACCAATGGAATGTAGAATGTTTTCCTCCAGTGTGCCAGACAGAACAAAGATAAGATTCCTGAGAACCAAGGCTAGATCAATGTACCCGACCAACAGCAGAAGGGAGTGCTAAGAAATTCATCACTTGCTTGGTTGGCTAGCATGACACGAGGGGGGTGGCTGGTATTTATCAATTAACTATGCCAAAGTGCAGGAATTATTCAGAGTTGTCTTAACTTTTCACCGTGTTGATATGATGCGCCCAAGAAACAGGATCTTTGAGGTATAGAAAGATAGATGTTGCTGCTGTTAGTTGTGAAGTTTTGTCCGACCCATCACGACCCCATGGACAATGTTCCTCCAGGCCTTCCTGTCCTCTACTATCCTCTGGTGTCCATTTAAGCTTACGCCTACTGCTTCAGTGACTCCCTCCAGCCACCTCATTCTCTGTTGTCCCTTCTTCTTTTGCCCTCAATCTTTCCCAGCATTAGGCTCTTCTCCAGTGAGTCCTTCCTTCTCATTAGGTGGCCAAAGTATTCAAGTTTCATCTTCAGGCATAGATGGATGGATGGATGGATGGATGGATGGTTAGATGATAGCTAGATGGATAGACACAGATAGATGATAGCAGTGGTGGGATTCAGCCAGTTCGCACCTATTCGGGAGAACCGGTTCTTAACTTTCTAAGAGGTTCAGAGAACCAATTGTTGGAAGAAATCTCCTTTTGTTTTTTCCCACTTTACAGAACTAATCTGTAAGGAAGGCAGGAAGGAAACATTCTAGTGTTGTTTCTATAATCTTTATTGCCCTGCTTACAGAAACTGCCTCTCCGGTTAACCCTTATTACATAGTAACAGCTAATGCAAAGTGCCCATTGACCTGAGTAATGTTGAGTTGGCCATGCCCACACGGTCACATGACCACTAAGCCCCACCTACCCGCCTGGTCATTAGGACAGAGAACCGGTTGTTAAATTATTTGAATCCCACCACTGGATGATAGGTAGGTAGGTAGGTAGGTAGGTAGGTAGGTAGGTAGGTAGGTAGGTAGGTAGGTAGGTAGATAGATAGATAGATAGATAGATAGATAGATAGATAGATAGATAGATAGATAGATAGATAGATAGATGATAGATAGATAGATAGATAGATAGATAGATAGATAGATAGATAGATAGATAGATAGATGCTGTAGACAGACAGACAGATAGATACACACACAAACACAGACGCACAAACACACAAACTGTGCATTAAATTTTACATAATTCCATAATAAGAGAATTTTAAAAGGAATCCAGATGTTGGTTGGAAGATTAATTGTTTGCCATAAGAACCTCTCAATCCCCATCCCCCACCCAGGACATGCGGCCATAAGCCACAAGAAATGTTGGGTTAATGTATACTGCAGACTAATCGTGTTTGAGAAGAATTAGGTGATGGCCTCTCAAAAGCCCTTCATTAGAGAAACCGCTGAGCTAACGGTTTGAATGGCCGCCAGCAAACTGAAGGTCAGTTTGGACAAGGGAAAGGTGCTACCATTTAGAGGTTTTTGCCTCAGAGATATTTAACCACTTTTAGAAGGGTCACATTTGCAGTTTGGCATGGCTAACAGAGCAGTGCTGGACATTAAAGGCACAAGTGCTTTTTATGGTAGGGAGTACCCTTCTCCAGCTAACTAGCCCCAACAAAAAAAACCTGTTTGGACGGATAGACCTTATTAAAATAATCCATATCTAGAGCCCTCCAGGTCAGATTACCACAAAGCTTTATATGCATTGATGCTCTTCCATCCATACAGAAAACTTCAATTAGTAGAAATTATCAGCAAGATATGTGGCAAGAATGTGGTGAGGAGGAAAATATAATTATGAGTGGGAAAGAAAAATATGCTAGAAAAATGGAGTTTGAAGTTTTTGGGGAAGATGCTTGGTTTTTAAAGAGTTCATCTTAACTGCAAAATAATACATTTAAATAAATAAATAACTGCTCTATAAAAAAAAGAAGCTGGAACATAATCACAATATCTGACAATGCCCCCTCTGCAAATGCTAATACTATAAATACTGTATGAATATAAATATTTTCTTCTCCACTCATGACTTTTTTCTCCTTGGTGTGTGTGAAATCACCAGAGAAAGCAGAATAATATAGGCTAAATGCCTATATAAGCCATTACACAGACACAAACTGTATGTGTATGTATGTATGTATCTATGTGTACACACACACCAGGGGTGGGTTCCTGCCAGTTCTAACCTCTTCTATAGAAGAGGTTCCACAAATCTACAGTGCCATTTAGAACTGATTCCATCTCCCTCCCCCCGCACATCTGCACATCATCAAGATGAAGAGTGAGAGGAGGAATTCTGGGAGTTGAAGTGCACAAGTCTTAAAGCTATTAAGTTTGAACATCCCTGTGGTTTTTCGTTCTAAAGAGTTAGGGGTGCAAGGGTCTTGTAACTTGAAAGCTTTAAGACTTGTGAGCTTCAAATGCCAGAGTTTCCAGAGTTTCAAATGCCATTTTGGTTGCTAAGCAAGAGTGTTGTTAAGTGAGTTTCACCACATTTTACAAGTTCACCCAGTCACATGGCCGGCAAGCCACTCCCACAAAGCAGGTCACACCTGCAGAGAGGTTCTAAAAAAATTTGAAACCCACCACTGACATACACACATATATATCTATATATCTGTCTGTTTGTCTGTCTATCTATCTATCGGTGTTTGTGTGTGTGCATGTGTGTGTGTGTGTGTTTATACATATACATACACATACACACATAAACACACACATATACATACATACATACATACATACATACATACATACATACATGAATGCATGCATGCATGCATGCATACATACATACAATAGAGACTGACTCACAAAGTTTTGTTTCCCTAATATATTTCTCAGTTCCAGCAGGCTTGAAGTACACATAGAATCATGAGAGCAGAAGGAATTTTAAAAGTCATCTAGCCCAACCCCTTGCCTAGGGCAGAAATTCTCAGACCATCCCAGATAAATGGTGTCCAATGGCCTTGCTTGGAAACATCTAGTGATGGAGCCCTTGTCAGCATGTTCTACTGCTTCACAGCTCTTGCAGTCAGGAAATCCCTCCTTATTTTGAACTTGGATCTCCCTTGTAAAACCTCTACCCGTTGGGTGATCAAAATTTGGGTGTTCGGCATCTGGCATGTATATCAGTGGTGGGTTCCAGATCCCGTCACAACCGGTACACTGCGACGGGGCTGGGCATCCACATTGGGCACACGCGCTGTGCATGCATGCGCATGCCACCGCCCTGCAATGCCCCAGCAGCTCAGCGGAGGTTGTGCAGGCGCCGTATGCTATGCGTGGGTGCGCAATTGGCCCATTTCCTTCAAAAAGCGGTAAGTAATGCGGGCAGGTGGGTGGGCCTAACAAGCCGCTGTTCCGATATGGTGGCCGCTGCTCTCAGCTGCCACCGGTATGCCCGTACTGGGCTGAACCGCCCGGAACCCACCACTGATGTATATATGAAGGTTACAACATCCTGGGGTAACATAATCATCATTTGCAACTTTCCCACTCAGCTCCCTTTGAGGTTGAGACAGAAAGTTCCCATATAGCAGTGTTTTTCAGCCTTGGGAACTTTAAGGTGGGTGAATTTCAGCTCCCAGAATCCTGGCTGGGGAATTCTGGGAATTGAAACCCAGCCATTTTATAATTGCCAAGATGGAGAAACACTGATATGGACACAGCTCAGTCTGTCTGGTTGGCCCTCATGTGCTAGGTAGTATTTAGAGTCAAAAAGAGATAGAAGAAAATGATGAGTTATGACCCAGAGAAGGACGAATAACCTAATTCCATAAACTGTTCAAAAGAACGTGTGATTTGCACCAGCGTCTGCCAGAGGAGTCCAAACAGAGAAGAGGGTGGTAAAGGCAACGTGATAGAAATCCAGGGTTCCTACCAGTTCGCACCTATTCAGTAGAACCGGTTCGTCAAATCTACCGAACCGGTTAGAAGAGGTTCCACCAGTGGACCCGGAAAGCAGGCCACACCTACAGAAGAGGGTCCAAAATTTTTTGAAACCCACCACTGGTCCTTGGATATGATTATTCTACACTATCATGCTCATATTTATAAAACTCAGTGCCTCTGTGAAAGGTAAGGATGACTACTGTGTTTGTGGTGCAATCAGAACATTGCGTGTGTTGAAGTTGTTTTAACGCAAACCAAAGATGCCTTTTAAAAAACAAGTTTACATCATATTCTTATGCATGCCAGTGCTGTGTGTGAGGTAATTTAAGGTGGTTCTGACAAGTGTCGTCGGCATCTTCATATCTGGTCACATGGATGGCAAGCCACTCCCACAAAGGAGGCCACACCCACAGAGTAGGTTAGAACAATTTTTGAAACCCACCACTGTAGAAATCCCACTTTCAATCACAGTGCTGTGACCACCATTTTGCCTTTTTTTACTCCTTCTGAGAATGCCACAGCCTGAAAACAATTTGATATATTCCATACAAACATCTCCTTATAGAGAGTCCAACCAGGTTTAGCGCTCGAGCGTAGCGAAAAAAGAAATGGGTTTCAGCTCAAAGGAAGAAGACAGATTTTCTGCCAAAATCTTGCTTTCCTGAAAAAAAAAAAAGAAAGACATTTTCCCTTTTTTGAACAGGAACCCCTGCTGCTGCTTTGAGGCAGGTGTTCATATGTGAAATAATACCGTTTAGTGTAAAGAATACGAACAAATCTCTATTTCGTTCTCTTCCACCTCAGCGGGTGGCTGGCTTCACGGTAATTATTGTTCAATGCCTCTGAATAGCTTCCAAAAGCTATTTGGTCATTAAAAAATCACTCAGTCACCTTTCGAAAAGAGGGGGGAAAAGGAAAAGAATTCATATAAAACCCAGATTGAGAAGGGGAGCCTATTGATACCCGCTCAAGGTCCTGGCAATATTATGGGGGAACTGAGGAGCTTAAGAAATTTCTGCTCCAGAACATTCATGGCTGTAATACTATAGTGCAGGGGTGTCAAACTCAAGGCCTGGGGGCTGGATACAGCCCACGGGGTGCTTAGATCTGGCCCATGGGGACACCCTGGAAACAGTGAAGGACTGGCCTGTGGTGCCTATGCCAGCAAAAATGGAGCCCGGGATGGCCATGAGCTCCATTTTCGCTGGCAGAGGGCTGCAGGAGGTCATTGCAGCCGAAAACAGAGCTCGGGAGTCCATTTTCTCTGGCAGAGGCTTAGGCCACCACAGGCACCTGTGGACAATAGTGGCGTCCAGCTGGCCATGTCCACCCTGCCCACATCCCCTTCCCAGATTAAACACGACCCTAATGCAGCCCTCAATGAAATCAAGTCTGACACCCCTGATGTAACGGATTCCAGCTCTGGCTAGTGAGTTGGACTAGATGATCTCTAGAGGTATTTTCATTCAAGGATTACAAACACAGTTTTGCAGCCTTTACTACTGCCATGGAGAGTAGCAGCATGACTAGCTTTTTTAAAAAAATTGCCATTACCCTAATAAATCTTGGCAATGAAAGAATGACAATATGAATGGGTAGCATTGGTCTTCATGAAGGAGAGAAACTGGTTCTTAATCCCCATTTCTTAAAAAAAGTATTAGCAATAGCAATAGCAGTTAGACTTATATACCGCTTCATAGGGCTTTCAGCCCTCTCTAAGCGGTTTACAGAGTCAGCATATTGCCCCCAACAACAATCCGGGTCCTCATTTTACCCACCTTGGAAGGATGGAAGGCTAAGTCAACCCTGAGCCGGTGAGATTTGAACAGCCGAACTGCAGAACTGCAGTCAGCTGAAGTAGCCTGCATTGCTGCATTTAACCACTGCGCCACCTCGTCTCTTTAGATGACATTTGATATAGTCAACTGGAAAGTACATGATTTAACACAGATGTTTTAAGGTATAAACCTTTTTCAGGTTCATGTGGAAAGTCAAAAAAGGATGTGGCTACTTTAATAAGGGTTAGGAACTCAAGGGCAAGTTAAAACACAATATCTATATATAAATCTCTCTCTCTCTCTCCCCGTGTGTGTGTGTTTGTGTGTGTGTGTGTGTGTGTGTGTGTGTGTGTGTGTGTGTTCCAGCATAACTCCGGAATGCCTCAAGCAATTTCAACCAAACTTGGTACACAGATTACTTACTCTCTGGAAACAAATACTGGGACCGCACCGGGGGGGGGGGGGGAGGATGTCTGGACCAAATGTAATTTCTAATGTTAGATTTTCCTCCTTGCCAGAGAGAGCCCCCTTGTGGAATACTGTGAAGCCATTACCATGGCAACTCCACAGCGCTGTACAGTAGAAGCCATTTTAAGGCACAACAGGCTGTATCTTAACAGAACACACACCCCAAGGGGTGTTAGGGGTGTCTTGCCCCCACAGTATTTGTTTCCAGAGTCATCTGTGTACCAAGTTGTACACGTATATATAGAGGAGGGGGGAGGCAGGGTGAGAGAGGGAGAGAGAGGGAGAGAGAGGGAGGGAGAGAGGAGAGAGAGGAGAGAGAGAGAAGATGAGAGAGAGAGAGAGAGAGAGAGAGAGAATTTTAAAAGCTGGGGGGAAAGAAATCTATCATAAATTCACTGCTCAGAATCTTTTCAGTATTCACATTCCCTGTGTGGTAACTCATCCTATATTTGGACACTCTTGTCTTTAGAGGTTTTAATTCCCCTGATACAATCTGCAAGATGTAGTATAATTCTCAAGAATTTTGCTGGCTTGGGGCTGCTAAGTCTGCAGAGACCTGAGCTAGAACAGAAAGACAACTCTCAAGGCGCAGTTGAGGCTGCTGTATATTTCCAGCTACAAGGCAAAATGTCAGTGAATTGTCTTTTTTTAGCATGTATTCAGGCAAAAGAACAAACAACTATTTCTGTTTTGAAACAAGCGAGATGGACTGCGACAGAGGAGATGACCAAGACTTCAACTTTACTCTGAAAATAGAAGATCAACAAATAACTCTCACTTTACATCAGTGAAGCCTGCGGGATCTGTCCTTCATCCATTTGTCCTACACATAGTTAAACCTGATTAACTGATTGATTGATTGAATGAATGAATGAATGAATGAATGAATAAATGAATGAATGAATGAATGAATGAATGAATGAATTTATATGCCACCCATCTTGCAGTCACGCAACCATGGGTGATTTACAACCTGATTAAAAAATATATATTATAAAACTTTAAAAGAATAGAACAATAAATGTAACATTAAAATTAACAGTGCAGTAGTTAAAATAAGAATTATACAGGTTGTCTTCAATGTACAACTAGAACTGAGTCCAAAATATATGGTGTTGGTGAGAGATTTGTTGAGTTTTGGCCCATTTTACAGCTTTTATGGCCCCTAGGGAGATACGCCTGGTGGGACCCAGAAGAAGGACCTTCTCTGTGGTGGCTCCCTCTCTCTAGAACATCATTCCCCCCAAGATTAGAATGGCCCCCACTCTTATTCTCTTCCTGAAGGCACTGAAGACCTGGTTCTGCTGGCAGGCCTGGGGAATCCAGAGTGGGATGGAGCCCATTAAATGGCCCATGTGATCGGCAGTCGCTGGGGTGGAGAGTGAGGAGTGGAGGGTGATTTTATTATAGTATAGTATAGTATAGTATAGTATAGTATAGTATAGTATAGTATAGTATAGTATGGATTTGGATTTGGATTTGGATTTATAACATTTATATGCCGCCCTTTTCCCCGAAGGGGACTCAGGGCGGCTCACAATTCAAGTCAGGGAAGGGGGTACAAACAGGGGATAAAAAAGACGAACATAACAATACACAATTTAAAAGCACACAACAGCCATACCATTCGAGGAGGGGGGGCAAAAGCTCTTTAGCCCCAGGCCTGTTGGAACAGCCAAGTTTTAAGCGCTTTGCGGAAGGCCTGAAGGGTGGTGAGGGTTCGAATCTCCACGGGGAGCTCGTTCCAGAGGGTCGGAGCAGCCACAGAGAAGGCTCTCCTCCGAGTAGTCGCCAGTCGGCATTGGCCGGCGGATGGAATTCGGAGGAGGCCTAATCTGTGGGATCTAATAGGTCTATTGGAGGTAATTGGCAGCAGGCGGTCTCTCAAGTACCCAGGTCCAATACCATGAAGGGCTTTATAAGTGACGACTAGCCCCTTGAAGCGTATCCGAAGACCAATAGGCAGCCAGTGCAGCTCGCGGAGGATAGGTGTATAGTATAGTATAGTATAGCAATAGCAATAGCAATAGCAATAGCAATAGCAATAGCAATAGCAATAGCAATAGCAATAGCAATAGCAATAGCAATAGCAATAGCAATAGCAGTTAGACTTATATACCGCTTCATAGGGCTTTCAGCCCTCTCTAAGCGGTTTACAGAGTCAGCATATCACCCCCACAGTCTGGGTCCTCATTTCACCCACTTCGGAAGGATGGAAGCTGAGTCAACCTTGAGCCAGTGAGATTAGAATTGCTGAACTGCAGATAACAGTCAGCTGAAGTGGCCTGCAGTACTGCACCCTAACCAATGCGCCACCTCGGCTCTTACACTATAGTATAGTAGTGTAGTGTAGTGTAGTGTAGTGTAGTGTAGTGTAGTGTAGTGTAGTATTGTATTGTATTGTATTGTATTGTATTGCATTATTGTATTGTATTGTATTGTATTATTGTATTGTATTGTATTGTATTATTGTATTGTATTGTATTGTATTATTGTATTGTAGTGTATTGTAGTGTGTAGTGTATTGTATGGTAGTGTATATTATGTAGTATATTATAGTATGGTATTGTATTGTAGTGTGTAGTGTATTGTATTGTATTATTATATTGTATTGTATTATAATATTATTATATTGTATTATATTATAGTATTATTATGTTATATTATATCATATCCTATCATTATATTATATTATATTATATTATATTATATTATATTATATTATATTATTATATTATATTATATTATATTATATTATATTATATTATATTATTATATTTATTATATTATATTATATTATATTATATTATATTATATTATATTATATTATATTATATTATATTATATTATATTATATTATATTATATTATATTATATTATATTATATTATATTATATTATATTATATTATATTATATTATATTATATTATATTATATATATTATATTATATTATATTATATTATTATATATATTATATTATATTATATTATATTATATTATATTATATATTATATTATATTATATTATATTATTACATTACATTACATTACATTACATTACATTACATTACATTACAATATTATATTAATTTATTTGATTCTTTTTTATTAGTTTTATAATGAGGTTTTACATTCTGTAAGCCACCATGTGCGAATAGGCGGAAATATAAATTCAATAAACAAATAAATAAACAAAAATGTCTAAAGAGGAATGTTTTAGAAGGAAGTTCAGAAAATGGAATCAAGCGTGCGTGGGCGCATCCTTTCTAGCTATCAGTTACAGAATTCAGAGTTGTACTTTTCCACTGCGGTGATATTATTTTCAAGTGCTGTAATATTATTTTCATGGGATTAAAAGATCTTGCTGTGCTTTTTATTCACACAACAATTCCTGCTTTTGCCTACTTTCCTGCTTTTCCTTCCTCCCAAGGCCCCGGGAGGGGGAAGAGTAGGGAGGTGTTTGAGAAAGTGTCACCTTGAGCTGGAATCCCATTGCCACAAAACAAAATATAATTGAGACTAAAAGGAAACGAAATAGTAGGTTGTGCTGGCTTCCCTCCATCTCTGCTTTTATCCTCCACCTTGGATGAGTTTTCTCCCGCCTCCTCAAATCCGCATTAGAGCAAAACAAGCATTTCCTTAACCTTTGGGCCTAGGTGCTTCTCATGAATAGGGAAAAGCAGCTTGTGCAGGTAAAACAAGCTATATGTGCGACACAACGTACACAAAACAGAAGTAGGGATTTTGCATGTGTTCATGACCATCACCTTTAACAAATTAACAGAGTTGGAAGGGACCTTGTACGTCATCTAGTCCAACCCCATGGCCAAGCAGGAGACCCTATGCCAGGGGTGTCAAACTCAATTTCATTGAGGGCCACATCAGGGCTGTGGTTGACCTCGGGGGGGAGGGGGCGGGCATGGGTGGGTGTGTAATGTCCCGCAGTTATCTACGCATTAATAATGATCTAGTAATATTTCCTTATACATTTTAGGGACCTTTCCTTACGTAACTGGTGTTTTCTTTCATACTTTTGGATTTCTAATTTCTGTTTCCGTTAGTTGGCAATTGCTAAAACCAATCCCACGTGAAAAAGTATTCAAAGCCTTCTTGATTTTAATTGTCAATTTATTTATTCCTGCACATTGTAATATTTGTTCATTTACATATCTCTGTTTTTCCACTGTTGTGCAAACACAATTCCAGCAGCTGCTAACATGTGTAAAATTAAATATATATTATACTCCCTTTCAAATAGCCAACAAAATATTTCTGGTTTTAATTCCATATCTTGCTTTATGATTGCTTCTAACCACTAAATTCTGAATAGCTACTTGGACCGACCTAAGTACTAATTCATAATTTCATATCCGGTCACATGGGCGGCAAGCCACTCCCATCCGGTCACATGGGTGGCAAGCCACTCCCACAAAGGAGGCCACACCCACAGAGTAGGTTCCAACAATTTTTGAAACCCACCACTGGTGTAACCAACTGGGTGGGCGTGGCAAGCTTGACACCACTCACTGGGCATGGCTGACTACAAGCATAAACATTTCCATTTTAAAACTGAAATATCTTAAGTTGTATTGCTGCTGGTTTCGTTCTTTGGTTTACTATCAATGTATTGCAAAATGTACAGGAAGTAACAATATGCAAAACGTCCAAAAGATTTTTTTTTTACTCCAGCAGGCAAATTCTGATTTGTTCAAATAACACACATTATCTTAACTCACAGGAGCACTCAACAATGGACTTTGTAGTCTCTGAGCTTTAAAATCCATACATCAGCTCAAAGGCTGATAGACTGATTAAAAAGCTGCCTTCTCCCTTTGTATGGCTTATCTTTTCGCAATTTTTAATTAAATGGGTATTTGCATGAAATGTGTCTATTATTATATGCAAATACCCATTTAATTAAAAATGACATTAATTTCAATATTAAATGTTATGATATTTGTTTTTTTGGATCACACTTTTTATGAACAAATATTCAGGCACATGTTGGCCATAATTTATAGCAAAAGATAAGCCACATTATCTCCTGAGGGGAAACAGGTGTTCCTATATTTTTCCATAAGAAGATCAAAAAATCTATTGATAAATTCTAAAAAAAATGAAGGAATTCTGTAAGCTGGCTTTGAAAAGGTGAGCTGGTCACGTGGCAAGGGATATAATGCCCTGTGCCAATTTTCTCATTTTTTTTTTTACATCCTTTTGTGCCAAATTAGATTTTAAAAAAGCGAAGGAAAGAAGGAGAAAATCTCACAGATCCTGTCATTTATTTTCACATTTTTATCCTGGAGTAAAATATCAGTGGTGAAAGAAAACGATCTTGAAAACTTTGGTCATGTCTTGGGTATCCTGGTTCTCTCAATTCAGTTTCAAAGCAAATGTATTTGGTTTTAGAGTGGACACAGATGCCTTGCCAAGAAAGAAAATATAGCCACAGATAAGAGATTAAACGTGATGTTATGTTACACATAATTAGGAAAAACGTGCAGAAATATAGTGGTAATATCCAAGAGCAGGAGGGGTGACTGAGGACATTCTCTGTTTTGCTGAAAATGAGACCTCCCCAGAAAAGAAGCCCAATTGGGCTTTTGAGTGCATGCGCTAAAATAAGCCCTCCCCCAAAATAAGCCCTCCCTTAAAATATTTAAACACATGCTCAGCTGATCCCCGCCATTTTCTGTGGGGCAAGGGGGAAAATGCCCCACATGCCCCTGCCATCCACGCTGAATGGCCTCACAGAGGCCACTCCCACAAACCCTAGTTACTGCACCCCTTCTCTTAGTGGCAGCCTCAAAAAGAGCAGCAGGCTCCTTCTCTTAGTGGCGGACTCAAAAAACGCTAGGGCTGGCAAGAGTGTGCCAGGAACAGAGACAGAACTTCTGGCTCTCTCTGGATCAGCTGATCCGTGGGCTGTGGGCCAAGGTTAAGGGGCCTCCTGCACCTCCAAAATAATAAGACCTCCTCGAAAATAAGGCCAAGTGCTTATTTCGGGGGTCAAAAGAAAATTAGATTCTGTCTTATTTTCGGGAAACCATGGTAATATCACCCACAATTCTGCAATCAAAGCTCTTTCCTCCTTTTAACGTGCATCACAAGAGGAGAGTGGCTGCCATTTTCAATTTATTTATTTACCTTTCTTTAAAGGTATTCCTGTCCAAGAATTGATTTTTAAGATGATTTTCAACTGTTTCAAGGTGACTGAGAGCCGAGGTGGCACAGTGGTTAAATGCAGCACTGCAGGATACTTCAGCTGACTGCAGTTCTGCAGTTCGGCTGTTCAAATCTCACCGGCTCAGGGTTGACTCAGCCTTCCATCCTTCCAAGGTGGGTAAAATGAGGAGCCGGATTGTTGTTGGGGGCAATATGCCCAAGCAGGAGACCCTACACCATTTCTGACAAATGGCAGTCCAGTCTCTTCTTGAAAGCTTCCAGTGATGAAACTCCCACAACATTGCCACCAGCCTATCAAGTACTTAGAAAGTGAGGGCTAGGTGGTGCAGTGGTTAGAGTGCAGTTCTGCAGGCTACTTCAGCTGACCACCGACTGCCTGCAATTTGGCAGTTCAAATCTCACCAGGCTCAAATTTGACTCAGCCTTCCATCCTTCTGAGGTGGGTAAAATGAGGACCCAGATTGTTGGGGGCAATAGGCTGACTCTGTAAACCACATAGAGAGGGCTCTAAAGCACTGTGAAGCAGTATATAAGTCTATTGCTATTGCTATAGCAACATTTCAGAGGGAAAACACCCCTAGCCGCAGTGGTTGCGTTCCGCCATATTCAGACTGGAAGAGATTTTGAGTTTGATTCAGGAGTCAAAAAGTGAAGATGGCAGGTGTCTTTGTGAGATCAAAGCCCTGCCTCTTTGTGCATGCAACACATGTAGAAAAAAATGTGGTCTTTGCTCTCACGATCACATCCTGACATTAGATTCCCTTCTTGGATTATGTTCTGATCAAATGGGAAGCACTGAAGGAGGAGAGAAGTTGAAAAAGCTTCTGCTTTAGAGAATTTTTATGGGGGCCTGACCTCAATTAGCCAGAAAAGCAAGAGACATGGAACGTTGCACTTAAGGCCAAATGATGTTTTCGGAACATCGTTCCGAAAATGAATGAAGAGAAAAAATATTAAAATAGCAATATAAACAGTGTTGTTAAAATAGCAATAGCAATAGCAATAGCAGTAGACTTATATACCGCTTCATAGGCCTTTCAGGCCTCTCTAAGCGGTTTACAGAGAGTCAGCATATTGCCCCCAACAATCTGGGTCCTCAGGCAATATTTCCCAGGCACGGTTGGAAGATCTGAAAGGACCAGTTAGGGCAGATTGTCATGGAAAAAATCTATGTTAGTGGTTGCTAAGAGTTGACATCAGTTTGATGGCACATACTCAGACCAATACATTTTTTCATACACTTCTGTCTAGGAAGTTGGCACCCGATGACTTCATATTTAAGTCCTTAGTAGTCATCTTGACAACATACTAGGAACAACTTGACATTGTTTCCCATCTCCTCCTCCTCCTCCTTTACAATTCATGGTATTCCTGGTGTAATTCAACTCAGTTATTAGCTATGTCCAAGCTGGCTTTGCTTTTCTAGATCAGCGGTTTCTGCATGGCTGCCCCCCCTCCCTCTGTGTGTGTGTGTGTGTGTGTAATGATTCAAGCAATTTCAACCAAACTGGTACACCGATGACTTACTCTCTGGAAAAAATATTGTGGGAGGATGACACCCCTAACACTCCTTGGGCTGTGTGTTCTGTTAAGATATAGCCTGTTGTGCCGTAAAATGGATTCTACTGTACAGCACAGTGGAGTTGCCATGGTAATGGCTTCACAGTACTCCACAAAAGGACTCCCTCTGGTAAGAGGGAAAATCCAACATTAGAAATTACATTTGGACATTTTTCCCCTATAAATAAATACTGGGCAAGGCCGGGTTATCGGCTAGTAAAAAATAAAAATGGGGAATGAAGAGTAAGGAAAATAAATATCAAACAAATAAAAACTATGAAAGAAATGGATTTAAGGAAAATAAAAAAAATTCTTCTACAATCTTTTGTGATTTTAAAGACACGATTACAGTACCTTCTCCAAAAAAACAGCACAATTTCCATTTTTCTCCTGCCTCAGCTTATAAACTTGCTGCCTACAAAATAACACGTTTCCATTTTTAAATGCAGGTCTGATTCCCTAATTAAATTCTCAACTTTCTCTCATCCAGACATCTTTTATTTCCTTTTCTTTCAATTACTCCCAATATACTCTGTGTTTGTGTCTGTGTGTGTGTCTATGGGTGAGTGTGTGTGTTTATGTGTGAATGTGTGTGTTAAATTTTTCCTCTTTTTTCCTTTCTAACAGAATTACATTTTTATTTTTGGTTAATTTCTACCAATAAATATAGTGCTGAGTGGAAATTTCTGCTGGTGGTTTTATCAATCTATGGTGCAATTGGGGGGGGGGGGGCAATGGAAGAACAATTTCCCATTCTTTCCAGCATAATCCACCAGCTTGGGATGCCCTGGAGGAGAAAAAGACCCTCTGAAATAATTGTCCAAACATTGCAAAATAGATCTTGGAAGCCATTTGAACTGGGTGGCCAATGGAAGTCCAAATCCTGCTAGCTAAAATGAAAAACCAAGAAGGTCTCCAGCTAAAATTACTAACCTCTCTGTAATAGTACATCAGACCATGGTTGGTAAGTCAAAGACTGGTGCCAAAGAGTATGATGAAAAAGGCCAGTGCTGCAATTGAAACTCTGCCTGGATTTTATGTGCAGCAATCATGAAATAAAAAAATTGAAAATAACACCATGATCTCTGACATGCATGAAAACCAATGGAGCTTCAGTGTCGTTGCCATCTTGACTTTTTTTTTACCATTGTTAGGTAAACTCCCCATTGGGAGACCGAGTGCGTTCAGAGAAGCATTGTGAGAGTTGTGCTGGAGAACACACAAACCAGCATACAGAGACACTGCAGTTTAAATAGGCTTTTACTTTCATGGAAAAAGAGGTATCAGAGTCCATTAAACAGTCCAAATCATACACAGATAAGACAGTCAGTCAATGTCTTTCAGTTAAGGGATAATCCAAATAACATAGTCCATAAACATACAAACAGTCTGGTACTCAAAGTTTGCTAGCAGTTGCAAAATGTACAATACCTCACGGCACTTTCTAACAGCCAGCTTCCAAAACACTCAGATCAGATCAGCCCAGCATTTAACAAACAGAGAACTAACAGTCATTCTGGCTCCCTCTTATGGCCGATTGAGGAAAACAGCAACCAATCACATTTTACAGTATGATTTAAAGAAACAGGTATAGCATTGTTACATGATTTATATATTGCCAACCCAACCATTAGATTATATTCCTAACAACAATGTCCTGCAGATTCCCCTGGTAAGAATACTTCAAAAAAAATAGTCTTGAAAAAATCACTTTGTAGTGAGAAGTCAATTTCTTCTAACATGGATCCTAAATGAAATCCATAGTGTAATACAACTACATACCATGGTGGGTTCTGGATCCCGTTCCAACCAGTATGATTGGAAATGGGCCGGGTGTCACCCACATGAATGTGTGCAGCGCGTGCATGCATTGTAGTTGCCAGCAACGCTTCCGAAAGCCTCCGCAGCACTCCAGCTGTTCGGCAGAGCATCGCGCAGGCGCTGTACATGTAATGCGCGTGCGCAGAAGTGCCGAAATCTTTAAAGGACAGGTAAGGAGTTCAGGCGGGCGGGCAGGCCCTCCAGAGCACTGTACCGGAATGGTACCCAGGGCTTCAGGCGGGCTCCAGTATGCCCGTACTGGGGCGTATTGCCTGCAACCCACCACTGCTATGTACATTCTAAACCATATAATGTAAAACCAAAGAACTACACTGATATGTTACGATGCAATTTTTGTATAAATATTACAGGTTAAAAATGGTCACATCATCTTAACATAGAAGAGGTTGAGAAGAACAATATAGGTAAAAGCAAAGGTTCCCCTCACACATATTTGCTAGTTGTTCCCAACTCTAGGGGGCGATGCTCATCTCCATTTCAAAGCCAATGAGCCAGCGCTGTCCGAAAACTTCTCCATGGTCATGTGGCCGGCATGACTAAATGCCGAAAGTGCACGGAATACTGTTATTCAGAATGCTGTTACCCAAATTTAATATAGTTTTGTGTATTTAAAAATAAATAGATAAATAAATAGGTAGACTTATCTACCACTTCATAGTGCTTTACAGCACTTTCCAAGTAGTTTACATAGTCAGCATATTGCCCCAAACAATCTAGGTCTTCATTTTACTGACCTTGGAAGGATGGAAGGCTGAGTCAATCTTGAGCTGTTCAGAATCAAACTCCTGGCAGTGGGCAGAGTTAGCCTGCAATACTACATTCTAGCCACTGTGCCACCAAGGCTCTTAAAGAAATAAGGAATGTTGTCACACTGTTATAATTTATTTTATGGCATGCCCACATCACATTTTGATATACTATAAATGTAAAATATAAAATCTAAGATATTATAAAAGTATATCAAGTATTAGAGATATAATTTTTGCTTCATTTGTCACAAATGAATAATCTAATGGATAGTTCATTTTTCGGCCCGCAGTCACAATTCAGTCAGCACAAATTCAAATCAGTGTTATCCATATCATATGGGGCTGATCAAATCCAGGGGGTATTTTTCAACATGCAAGGCAAACCTTGACATGGGAAGGGGGCAATTTTCTATCCAGTGCTGTTTCCACCTATTGTATATGACAATATCATCTCCTACAAATACTTCAGCAATAGAAATAGCTGGATATCTGGATCTCAATCTGTTTAACCCAGTGGTAGGATTCAAAAATTTTACTACCGGTTCTGTGGGTGTGGCTTGGTAGGTGTGCCATGGCTTGATGGGTGTGGCTTGGTGGGCGTGGCAAGGGAAACTCTCAATTCCCTCCCCACTCCAGGGGAAGGTTACTGCAAAATCCCCATTTCCTCCCAATCAGCTGGGACTCGGGAGGCAGAGAATAGATGGGGGCAGGGCCAGTCAGAGGTGGTATTTACCAGTTCTCTGAACTACTCCAAATTTCCACTACCACTTCAGAACCTGCTGAATACCACCTCTGGTTTCACCCCCAAGCAGGCTACATTTCTCAATATTGGCAGTTGGGAGTTTCAATAATTTTCAGGTATTCTTGGAAGAGGGCGTTGTTTTGTCTTACTTCCGGAGGTAGTTTGGATCATCATCCCACTAACAATGTGCATTGACTTGCACAATTGTGCATCAAACCCATTTAGGTATGAGCTATTAAGGCATATTGGAGTACAATACTCTGCGGTTGAATAAATCAATCTGAGTGCAGATATCAGTCGCAGGTCTATTACCGAATCCCGAATGCTGCCACACATCTTGTGCAAGGAGTTATTTCTACTTCTCAATCTGGCAGCAGTCTTTATCCAGATCCTTTCTCTGTTGGAAAGTGTCGTGTCCAGAGTAACCCCAAGATATTTAGGATTCTTATTGTGATTGAGTCAGATTCCCTTGAAATGCACAATGTATGTTGTCACACTTTCACAGATGAAAGCACAGTTCGAAGATTTGAAGGTCAGGCTTAGGACAAGAATAGATGTTTACTATATATTGCATAATACATGCCGAACATTCCCCTTGGTACATCTTCTTAAGCAGAACACCTTGATCTATATCTGTGATGGTGAACCTATGGCACATGTGCATAGGTTGGCACGCAGAGCCATATTTGCTGGCAAGGTAGCCCTCAGCTGCGGCACGCATGTGCACACCGGCCAGCTGATTTTCGGCCTTCCAAAGGGCCAGGGAAGGCCGTTTTCGCCCTTCCCAGGCTTCAGGAAAGTCTCCGGAGCCTGGGGAGGGCAGAAACACCCCTGTGCAGAGGGCATGGGTGCATGCACCAGGGATCATGCATGCATGCACAGGTGGGGGATTGTGCGTACATGCGCAGGTGGGTAGGCATGTTTGTACATGCAATAGCATGCACGCGCACAATTTTGGCATTCCTTTAGAAAAAGGTTAGCCATCACTGATCTATTTCAATAAACTGCAGTCAGACTTATTTACCCCTGCTTTTCTTAACTTCCACAAACATCTGCCAGGAGTTTTCTCGTGCCAAGACAATTTCTACTTCTCAGGGCCAGCCCAGACTGCCTCCAGAACACCACAAGCCATTTCTGGTTCCAGAAATTTTACTTCTGGATCTCCCTTGGAGCACCATGCTTGAGAAGAATATTGGATCATTGTGATGTTCCTGTTCTTTTGCACAACGTTATCGCCCCTGGGCTTAGAAAAATCTCTAGATATGTGGATCATTTCAAAGACATACAATGGAATAGAATGGAAGCAACCTCCAATGCCCCAATTGATGACCTTCACTGAAAACAAAACACGGAGAATGCTATTGTATGCCTCCCATGTATCTCACATCATACTTTAGCATTCTCCGTGTTTTATTTTCAGTAAAGGCCATCAATTGGGCCATCGGAGGTTGCTTCCATTTTTTTCTATGTCTTTGAAATGTTCTACATATCTACAGATTCTTCCAAGCCATGGGTGATAAAAGAATATCGTTGGAATATCTTTGTGAGTTGGTGAGCTGGGATTTGGAAATTCCAAATATTGGGGCTCCATAACTACCTTCAGGACCATCACTAGGGTGTAAATCTTCTCCTGGCCTCTCTGGTGGGTCATTTGTAAGATCCTCAATTAGTCTTTCTCCTCTGCTGTTCATCATTTAGATAAAGCCGTTGCATCCATAGCTTTGGGCTTTAATGACATCGTATGTGGAGTTTGGGATCAGCTCTCTCTCTTCTTTCCATCACAGTCAGTTGAAGCTGTGCTTGACAGTTATTTGAAGATACAAAGAACTGGAGAACCGCCAATAGGCCAAAGCTGAAGGAGTTTGGGATTTCCCTGGGTGCAATCTCTCATTAGTCTGGTACACAGGCTATAACAGGGGCACATGCGCAAAATCATGAGCACGCCGAACCAGCAGAAATGCCGCCAGAAACCCACCTCTGATGTGAAGTACTTCCTATCCACCTCTTTTATAGCAGAAAGCTTTGGGTAAAAGCTTTAGTCATAAATGAGAAAAGATAACATTCCCTGACAATATTTACTGTCCAAGCTTTGGCATTTATAATATTCAAATTTATTCTGTATGCGTGGAATATCTTTCCGATATTCTCTTGTAAATTTCAGCAACCATTAACTTAAAACCTCATTTGGCTGAGATATCACTTTCCAGCACCGTTGCAGCCTTGACAAATTTTTAATAAACTTGCTCACCGTAAAACCTAATCAAGTGACAAGGAAAGCCATTTTCCAGTTAGTGCATCCATGAAAAAATAAATATTGTTTCTTTTAGATTGCTAGGTCTATTTTATCCACTTCAGATGTTAAAATATTTTGGGAGGACATTTTTAAACTATTTGTATTTTTGTTCCGTATTCCAGTTCTTCAGCATGTTATAACAGTGGCGCTTTTCTGAGTATCAAAAACGGTGTCAGGAATTTTAGCACTTTTAGTAGACAGGCACTTTTAATACACTAATGACTGCAACAATTCTGCCAGCACAACACGCAAACATTCTTATAGTGATTTTGTTTTTAAAAAATCACAACTCCAAAAATACAAAATAATGCAAATTAAAAGTAAAAAGAAAAAATAGAAAGTACAGAAAAGGAAAAAGAAATAAAAAGAAGAATAGAACAGGAAAAATAAGAATATGGTAAAGAAAAGTAATAATGTATAAGAACTTGATTTCTTTTTACTTTTTTTGTCCCTTGTTGCAAAATTCTTCAGAGATTTCACAAGCCTCTTTTGTAAATCCAATATAGAAAAATTATCCAGATTATTGTCTTGGTTTTTAATTTGTGAATCTCTTTTTATTATTAAGAAGAGATTTTTTATTTTTGGGTATGTCTTGTGTAGGATCTTTTTTCCATATCAATTCTACCCTGAGATCAGTTTCAGTCTTGTCTCGAAGAATTTGCTCCTCTTCCATAAAATCCTTTAATACACCTAATCTATAAAAAGGTAAAGGTTCCTCTCGCACATATATGCCAGTTGTTCCTGACTCTAGGGGGCAGTGCTCATCTAAAGCCCTACATGGTATCAGACCTGGGTACTTGAGAGACCGCCTCCTGCCAGTCACCTCCCAAAGACCTATTAGATCCCACAGACTAGGCCTCCTCCGAATTCCATCTGCCAGCCAATGTCGGCTGGTGACTCCTGGGGGAGGGCCTTCTCTGTGGCTGCTCCAGCCCTCTGGAACGATCTCCCCGTTGAGATCCGGACCCTTACCACCCTTCCGGCTTTCCGCAAAGCAACTAAGACCTGGCTGTTCCGGCAGGCCTGGGGCTGTTGAACTATCCAGCCCCATTCGAGGTTACGACTGTTGTGGAATTTTAAATTACCGTTTTCTATTTTATTTTTGTACCCCCTCCCCTTTTTATTGTTAGCCGCCCTGAGTCTCTCGGGAATAGGGCGGCATATAAACCAAATAAACTAAACTAAACTAACTCCGTTTTAAAGCCGAAGAGCCAGCGCTGTCCAAAGACATTTCCATGGTCATGAGTGAGTAGAATTCCTGTGAAGGTGTTACAGTAATGATTTAATAGCTGAACAGCTGCTGTAAGGCTGTAATACTGAAATGATGATGCAATGAGAATGAGTCAGTAGGGTTATTTAACTTATCACTTTAAGAGGCTGTATATATAAGAGAGGCCCTCCGTGGGTCTCTCTCTCTCTCTCTCTCTCTCTCTCTCTCTCTCTCTCTCTCTCTCTCTCTCCATGTGTGCTTCTGTGTTATAGTTGATGATTGGTTGCCTGACTTTGCCTAGTATGTGTATGTATATATTCCTTGTAGATAAACCACTATTTGAAAAACAAAACTCTGTTTACTGTATTGTGTTGGTCATAAAGCAAGTCACTCCATGACCAACCTGATTTGATAACCTTTCTTTGCAGCAGTCAATAGGGAAACACCACAGTTGTTAAACTTTTCATTACAAAATGCAAAAATGAAACAAAAACAAGACAGAAGTAAATGTCGGAACACGGTAACTTCAAATGGTTGTAAGTTGACTACCTGTATTGTTGAAAGACTGCATTTTGAAATGTCCCCTGTATATACAAGCTTCATAATGGGGGAGGGGGGAGGGAATGCACAACTATTAAATAAGCAGGTTTGACAACAGCCCTTTTGTGAGAACATTGCTGGGAGTGCAGTTCTAATTTGGTTATTGTTATTATACTGAGAGCATGAAATATGATTTGCCCTAGTTTATAGACCCAACCTTAAATCCTCCTATTCCCCCAGTTTGATGCAATCGACAAAATGCACATCTCATTTCCTTAATTAAGCCACTTCAGCTTGAACTTTACTTAAACTTGAACTTTTAAATTGCCTGTTCCCGAGTGGTGTCCACTCTGTAGTTGTAGATGAAATGGAGCAATTAGAAATTACTAGAAGCGCTGTGACTCCTTGGTCTTGTTTCAGAGATATCTCCTTACCGAATTCCTCAGTGCCTTCAAAGATGATAGAGCTTCTTATGTTAGGGAGATATTCAGAAATGTATCTACCCCAAAAGTGCCCCCCTCTTGAACTGCAGAGCGCAACCAAACCTCAGGAGTTGAACACACGGATTGGTTTATGACACTTGGTATTATGTTACAAAATGCTCGGTGATCATTTTAGGTCATGAAACGTTTTATAAAGTTTGAGAAATTGAAATTCCACAGGAGTCATGGACCTTAGACTTTGGACACATTCTGTAAGTTAGCCCATTTGAGGTACTTTGGTTTCAAAACATTTTGGCCTATGATGCATCGTTTTGCCCAGTTAAAGTTTACAGACATGAGAGCTTTAGTGTCAGCATTCCAAGTATCATGTAGAATTAAATCAGAGTCCAAGGCAAAATGATCCTTAAAGTTCCAATTTAATAAATCAGACAGCATATCTGTGTAATCCCAATTCTGGAAATTACATCGGATTCCCACTCAGTTGAAAGTTCATGATCTTGTCTCCACACCCACAAATCCATCACATGGTCCAATCTTCTTCTTCCACGCTGGCATCTCCACCCAGCTGGTTCCGGTCAGGTTCAAAGGGGCGGAGACAAAAGATGCCCTTGGCTTCTAGAAAAGAATGACAACAACACATACCACCATTCTACTCCTTTCTATTCCTCCTTCCCACTTACTACACTAATGAAATAGCATAATGAAATAAGAGGGAGTGTGGCAGGCCAAAGATCCTAAAAGGGATATAATTGCAGGCCTGACATTTAGAAGATTAGTGTGCATCAAAATCCAGGGAAGTTTAAAATTGCTACTACTGAGAGGATTCACTGGGGGGAAGGGTCAAAAAAGTCAGGACGATGGCCATGACATGTGCCGTTGAAACCACGCCCCTTTTTGGGAATGCCACATGTGTGACGCATGTAAAAAGGAGTGACTGGCCCCTCCCCTTCCTACCCTGGCCCTTCCAGGAGTCACCCCATGCCCCTCTTTGGCTCCCAGGTAAGTGCAGGGAGACCCAACATGGGGCATGGGGGAGGGGGAGCAGCGTGCCCCCTCCATGGTCTGCTTTTGCTCCCAGGAGGCTGCAGGGAGGCCTACTAGGCCCAAAATGGGCTATGTGTTGCCTGTCACACCTCCTGGCCACGCCCACCATGGCCACACCCACTCAGCCAGTCATTAGGGCAGAGAACTGGTTGTTAAATTGTTTGAATCCCAGCACTGGATTTAAGCCAGTGTGACTGTGGTGGCAAGCATTGGTGGTTAATAAGATATGTAGCAGATCTTCCTCCTACAGAAAAGCAAATGAAGTCATATTTCAGACATTGAACTCCCAGGGAGAGAGAATTATAGTTCTCCGTAACTAATGTGGACTAAGGCTTGAAGATTCATGCTGTGAAAATTAGTAATAGGCTTTTAAGCGAAATTCTCACACATTCCTGAAGAGCCAGTTGTAGTTTAAGCTGTATAATTATCTAAATAGCTATTCTCACTTGCTGTCTACTATTTTTAAAAATCCATTCCTCCCCTTGGATCACATTCACTACAACTCACTAACTATTTTACAAAGGTCATTTCATTTTACCATGTTAGCTACAATATACAAGTACATGTAGGGCTGTTCTCCGGGTATGGTCAATATGACAGCCATTCATAAGGAAAATAGAACAAAAATAGATATAATAAGTCAGTCAAAGGTTTTGCTAAGCATAAAAGAAACCCCAGATGCATTTATTGTGGGTCAAAGCAAATGGCGGTCAAAACAACAAGCATAGCTAACTCAATAATGGGGGGGGGAGTTGATCGTTAAATATTGCTTATGAAAGTATATGGTTGACTTTAACTTCATGTTTTTATTGAAAAAAACCAGGGACGAAGTGGCTCAGTGGCTAAGATGCTGAGCTTGTCAATCAGAAAGGTTGGCAGTTTGGCAGTTCGAATCCCTAGCATTGTGTAATGGAGTAAGCTCCCGTTACTTGTCCCAGCTTCTGCCAACCTAGTAGTTCGAAAGCACGTAAAAAATGCAGGTAAAAAAATAGGAACTACCTTTGGTGGGAAGGTAACAGTGTTCTGTGTGCCTTTGGCATTTAGTCATGCCGGCCACATGACCACGGAGACGTCTTCAGACAGTGCTGACTCTTTGGCTTTGAAACGGAGATGAGCATTGTCCCCTAGAGTTTGGAACAACTACACATCTGTGCGAGGGGAACCTTTACCTTTACCTTTTATTGATATCAACCACACAATATTGGTGGCAAGCAGAGCTGGTATTCAGCCAGTTCTGGAGAACCGGTAATGGAAATTTTGAGTAGTTCAGAGGAACCGGCAACCACTATCTCCCAGCCACCCAGCTGATCTTCTTTTGTTGCCCTGAACAGGAGAACAGAGCTGGAAAGCAGGTTAGTGGGGTGGAGAGGGAATGGGGATTTTGCAGTATCCTTCCCCTGCTACTATGCCCACAAACTCACGCCCACAAAGCCACATCCACAGAACCAGTAGTAAAAAAATTTGAATCCCACCACTGGTGGCGAGTCCTCAGGAACAATTGTCAACCCACCATACCATCCCCAAAGATCATCTGGAAACAGTGGTGGGTTTCAAAATTTTTTACAACCTCTTCTGTAGGTGTGGCCTGCTTGGTGGGAGTGGCTTGCCAAGCATGTGACTGGGTGGGCATGGACAACTTGTAAAATGTGGTGAAACTCACTTAACAATGCTCTTGCTTAGCAACCAAAATATTGGCTCAGGAACTCTGGCATTGAACCATGCAAGTCTTAAAGCTGTCAATTTACAAGAACCTTGCACCCCTAACCCTTTAGAAAAAAAAAACCCAGGGGTGTTCAAACTTGAAAGCTTTAAGACTTGTTTAATTAACTCCCAGAATTCCTCCTCTCGCTCTTCATCTTGATGATGTGCGGACAGGCGGGGTGAGGGAGCTGGAACCGGTTCTAAACGGCACTGTAGATTTGTGAAACCTCTTCTATAAAAGAGGTTAGAACTGGCAGGAACCCACCCCTGCCTGGAAAAATTATTCCAGAATTTCCTTAACAACTTTTTACAACATTTATTTTTAGCAATAGTGGCTGCTCTTAATGTTACTTCATTTTCCTCTCTCCCTGAAATACTGAAACATTTGAGCTCTTTTATGCCTTTATCAAGAAGTCATTTTTCATTCTGACAGGACTATCAATAAGCACATTTAGTGGGGCCTCAAGCTTTCCTGAAGAGCTTATGCAAAGTGCCCTTCATCTGATACCTCATGACTGTGGATTGATGTGCCATTTATACAGAGGCCAGCGATGTCTTTACCAAGAGAACTTCTTGCTTTTTCATTTTCGTTAGTCGGAATCAAACTTTCACTGCTCGCCCTCTCTGAACAGAGTTTCCAAGATGATTTATTTTACATTATTCGCACCATCATTTCAAGAGATGATTTTACCATCTTCATAGACAGGAATAGTTTGTAATAATTCCATCTATTTGTTTCACCCTTATTACAAATGATGGATTGGCCAAACTCTTGGGTTCGCCTTCAAAAACAAATGTTTGTTTTGAAGAGATTCATGTATTCACATATATCTAACTCAAGCCCGATGGCCAAAAATTCTAAATATAGTTACACAAGGAACATTTGTCACTTATCTGGCCAAACATGTTTGGAGGAAGACAAGGACAAACCACCTCTGAATCAGGGGTGGGTTGCTGCTGGCATTACTGCCAGTTCGGTGTGTACACAATTTTGTGCAGTTGCCCATAAATAGGTCTGTGTTTGTGCAGAACATTTAAAAATGGGGGGAAAACATGAAGCACTGACCGGGGAACCAGTTTGGAGGTGTGGCAGGCCTGGGCCGCTGCCGGTTCCAGCAATCCAGGATGGCAAACCACTACAAGTTCAGCTGAACTGGTCCAAACACATAGAGATATGTTCCTCAGAGCAGAGGAACCCACCTCTGCTCTGAATGATTGCAAAGTAGCTAGATCAGGGGTCAGCAACCCACAGCTCTGGAGCCGCATGTGGCTCTTTCATCCCTCTGCTGCGGCTCCCTGTCGCCGATCGGCACCACAATTGATAGGGCTTTCAGTTAGGACAGGTAGAGGAAAAAGGATGCTGCACTAGGAGGGGACTCTATGGTGGGGGAACCAGACTTCTGGTCAGCAGAGGGGAAAGGATGTTGCGCTAGGAGGAGGCTCCAAATCTGGGAATCTGGGAATCTCCAAATCTCCGAATAGGGGAACTGGACTTCCATTCGGCTTCAGAATTGAATAGGGGGCTTCGGCTTAGGACCTTTGTGGCTCTTTGAGGATTTAAGGTAGCCAGCCCCTGAGCTAGATGGATGTGTCCATGTGGCATGAGAAGTTGAACTGAATTGGAAATAGATTTTCCCTTTAGATAACATGCCTTGAACAAGTTTTAAATTCACTTCTTTATGCTGGATTTCACCTGAATAAACCTTGAAGCGCCATGGATAGAACCAGAATCTTGCTCGGCACTTTTTTCCCTCAAAATCTAATATGTATTCTTTTCTTTATACATTGAAATTTAATGCTCTTTGCATCTAGGAAGTCCACCATTTACATCTTCTCTCAGCTGGTGGTTTTCTTCACTCACATTTGAACTTCTTATTTTGTGTTTTGTGACACAAAAAAATTATATATGTGAGTGTTTGAGTATTTGCAGTTTGCTATTCAGTTTTATATATTATACAATGGACTCAAGGGTTAAAGATGTGGAACTAGTCAGCTGGAAAGCTGACAGCCCGGTTTGAGACCTAAGCACCATGCAATGGGATGAGCTCCTATTACTTGCCAAGCTCCTGCAAACCTATCAATTTGAAAGCATGCAAATGCAAGTAGATACATTGGTACCACTTTGGTGGTAAGGTAACAGTGTTCCTTAAAGGTAAAGGTTCCCCTTGCACATATGTGCTAGCCATTCCCGACTCTAGGGGGCAGTGCTCATCTCCGTTTCAAAGCCAAAGAGCCAGCGCTGTCTTTCAAACTGCTCGGTTGGCAGAAGCTGGGACAAGTAACGGGAGTGCTAGGGATTCAAACCACTGAACTGCCGACCTTTCTGATCGACAAGCTCAGCATCTTAGCGACTGAGCCACCATGTCTCTAACAGTGTCCTTATACCATGGCATCTAGTCATGCTGGCCTTATGACCACAGAAGCATCTTTGGACAATGCTGATTCCCTCGGCTGAGAAATGGAGGTGAGCACTATCTCTAGAGTCAGACATGACTGGTCAGGGGAAATCTTTACCTTTATTTTTATATATTATAATATCAGGCTGTAAAACCCTCTTCCCTATTATGTAATCCATGGTGATGTGATTTAATATATTCTCTGCAATCTGAGATCATTAAAGTCTGCTTGAAGAGCCGTAAGGTTTCTTCTGCACTTATGAAAGCAGTGATTCTTGACTATTGATAATTACCATTTAATACTTCCTAGGTCATTTCTTGGGTGAAAAAAAAATACTTTTTAAATTCCAGGTGTTTAGTCTTATTTGGAAATAATGGATACTTCTCAGTCTTATGGAACTGGTATTCTTCAACCAGAGCTAATGTCTACCCAAAAGTTCTGAAGGCCAACTTCAGTGATAGTATTCAGACGGTTTGGACCGGTTCGGGTGAACTGGTACTGGAGACCTGCACCCCACTTCCTGCCCCAGCAATATGTTGTCCTATTTAGCCATGGTTTCTAAGCCGCGTTCATGTGTTCAAGCCATGCATGTGAGCAAAGTGCATGCACAGAACGTTTTTGGTGCACAGCAAACCAGAGGTAAAATTATGTGAAACCCACCTGTGGTGAACTTCCTAGTACCTCTCCTTATTCAAGCCTATAACAGTGGTTACAGAAAACTCAGCGGTGCTTAGGGGAAAGACTATTTCCATTGTATCTAAACTGTGAGAAGAATCAAGCCATTCTCCCTCTAGTCTTCTACTCCAGCATGACCCAACTAAAAACAATCTGGTAACCTCACTAATACGGGATGGAGATGGTGGTCATTCTATTTGTCCCAAGTCTTTTCCATGAAGAGGTCTACTAGCATTGTATGAAGAGGCTATCAAGCCTGAATGTTAACGGGATTTTGAATTTGAATTTGAATTTGAAAGTTTATTTATAGGCCGCCCTTTTCCCTGGGGGGACTCAGGGCGGCTTACAACTCATGGGGAAGGGGATACAAACAATGACACATAAGAACAATACATAATTAAAAAGAACACAACATTCATACCATTCGGGGGGGGGGGTTAAATCTTTAGCCCCAGGCCTGACGGGATAGCCAGATTTTAAGGGCTGTGCGGAAGGTCTGGAGGGTGGTGAGGGTACGAATCTCCACGGGGAGATCGTTCCAAAGGGTCGGAGCTACTACCGAGAAGGCTCTCCTCCGCGTAGTTGCCAGTCGACACTGACTGGCAGATGGGATTCGGAGGAGGCCTAATCTATGGGATCTAATTGGTCGCTAGGAGGTAATTGGCAGGAGGTGGTCTCTCAAGTATCCAGATCCACTACCATGAAGGGCTTTATGGGTGGCAAGTAGCACCTTGAAGTGCACCCGGAGACCAACAGGTAGCCAGCGCAGCTCGCGGAGGATAGGTGTAATGTGGGTGAACCGAGGTGCACCCACAATCGCTCGCGCGGCCGCATTCTGGACTAGCTGAAGTCGCCGGATGCTCTTCAAGGGCAGCCCCATGTAGAGCACGTTGCAGTACTCCAGCCTAGAGGTCACAAGGGCACGAGTGACTGTTGTGAGGGCCTCCCGGTTCAGGTAGGGTCGCAACTGGTGCACCAGGCGAACCTGGGCAAATGCCCCCCTGGTCACAGCTGACAAATGGTGGTCAAAGGTCAGCTGTGGGTCCAGGAGGACTCCCAAGTTGCGAACCCTGTCTGAGGGGTGTAGTGTTTGACCCCCCAGCCTGAGAGATGGAACACTTGCCAAATTATTGGGAGGGAAACACAACAGCCACTCGGTCTTATCCGGGTTGAGCACAAGCTTGTTAGCCCTCATCCAGTCCCTAACGGCTTCAAGGCCCCGGTTCATCACGTCCACCACTTCATTGAGTTGGCACAGGGCGGACAGATACAACTGGGTATCGTCCGCATATTGATGGTATCTTATCCCGTGCCGCCGAATGATCTCACCCAGCGGTTTCATGTAGATGTTGAATAGTAGGGGGGATAAGACCGAACCCTGCGGCACCCCATATGTTAGGGGCCTAGGGGTCAATCTCTGCCCTCCAACTAACACCGACTGCGACCTGTCCGAGAGGTAAGAGGAGAACCACTGCAAAACAGTGCCTCCCACTCCCACCTCCCGCAGTCGTCGCAGAAGGATACCATGGTCGATGGTATCGAAAGCCGCTGAGAGGTCAAGGAGAACCAGGATGGAGGCGTGGCCTCCATCCCTGGCTCTCCAAAGGTCATCGGTCAATGCGACCAAAGCGGTTTCTGTGCTGTAACCAGGCCTGAAGCCGGACTGGAATGGGCTAGCTTCCTCCAAGGACCGCTGGAGCTGGAAGGCCACCACCTTCTCAACAACCTTCTCCACAAAGGGGAGGTTGGAGACTGGACGATAATTGTTAAGAACGGCTGGATCCAAGGATGGTTTCTTCAGGAGGGGTCTCACCACCGCCGCTTTAAGTGCGGAGGGGAAGACCCCCTCCCGAAGGGAGGCGGTAAAAACCGCCTGGATCCAGCCCCGTGTCACCTCCCTGCTGTTAGCAACCAGCCAGGAGGGGCACGGGTCCAGTACACATGTCGCTTGAGCGCTGCACCTCGGGGCTTTCACGGCTTCCACCGATTCGCCTCACAGTTGGAGAGGGAGCTTCTCCTTGCCACTTGGGGAAACACCGGCCCTGACCATGAGGTGAATCAGTGGAAGCCGCGAAAACCTCAACCTGCAGCACTCGAGAGAGATGGATCCTGGAGACCAGAGGATTGAGAGTGGGGCCTCTTTCCCCTCGCCTCCAGTACTCTCCCCACTTTGTTCAGAACAGGGAAGGGCCTTCTCTGAGTCAGCTTATTTTAGATACAGTAATTGATTGACACATGAATTGGTCTAATTCTATAAGTGTGCCTGAGGTTGTGAGAAATTATGGCTGCATGAAGTGGCCTTATGTTAAATTTGTATTGGGCAAAATTTGTTGTTGAGTTGTAGCATTAGGTGTGACCACTCTCTCTCTCTCTCAAGGGACCATCTCTGTTAGGTAGTTCAATAACCACTTTAAAAGACACTATATCTGGTTGCAATTATTGTGGCCCACCAGCAGATCTGGCAGCAGATTTAAACAGTGAGGAGGTTGGGGCCAAACATGGGGTAGTCCTGGAGTCTGGGGAAGGCTCTGATGACGGCTTTGTGTCGGAGGCAGAGAGGGGGCTAGGGCCATCTAATAGTTACCAGCTGCCTTTGGAGTCGGATATCAGTGGGGCAGAAGAACAGCTGGAGCCTGTTCCCGGTGTGCGCATGCACAGAGCTGCCAGGAGAAGGGAACAGCTAAGGAACAAGGGCCAACTCGGAGTAAAGCCACAGGTGGACGGTGAATGGCCCCTCCTATAGGGAATAAAAGGGAGCAAAGGGGGAGTGGAGTTTGCAGGAGACAATTAGTTCAATTCATTAGGGTGAAGATCTCTTCCTGGCTTCTTGCCAAGTATTGTCTGCTACAGAGTGGCGTTTGGAAGATATCGGCCTGGCAGCTCTCCAAGCCTGATAAAGGCCTGTAGTTTGGAAATCTCTTGAAAGATTGATGGCCGGGACTTTGCTGGAGAGGAATTCACTTTCAACTGAATAAAAGGGATTTTATCGGAACGAGGAGTCGGCTTTGTGCTTTTGGGAAGCCTAGGTCAGAACAGCAATCTGCCATAGAAGGTAACCAAAGAATACTTAGCAACTTTAGATAAGAGCTTGTAAAACAATAAAGCCTGTTAATCAAACTAATAGCTTGGATTTTCTTATTGCTTCGCTTATTAACAAAGTCACTGTTTCCACCAGAGGTCTATATACCATATTTTTCAGAATATAAGACACACCAAGGTTTTGAAGAGGCAATTTATAAAAAAAAAGTTTTTGCACCCTGCAGACCTCCCGAAAATGGGCCCGTTTTTGTTTTTTTTGTTTTTTTAAAAAAAGGGCATGAATAGCCTTTAGGAAGTTTGTAGAGTGCTCCTGGCGGTGTGGGGGGACAAAAATGAGCAAAAATTGGCCCTTTTTTGTGAAAATGGGCCCATTTCTTTTTTAAAAAAGGGCATAATAGTTTTTCTGCTCATTTCTGCTCTCCCCAGCCCCAGGAGCACTCTGCAAGGCTCCTAAAAGCTCTGCACAGCCATTTTGGTGAAGGGGACGAGGTTTCGGGAGGCAAAAAAATGCTGTATTCAGTGTATAAGATGCACCCAGATTTTCAGCCTCTTTTTTGAGGCAGCGTCTTATACTCCGAAAAATACAGTATTTACATGTATCAGTTACATCCTCCAACCAAGCCTCAATTTTGTTTTGCTGAACTGCCGGCTTTGAAAAAAACATTCTAGGCAAACAATCTTGAAGTGGACATTTTTAGTCACCAGCTAAGATAAAAGACGTTTTATAGCAGTGAATAGTTAACAGTATTTAATCTAGATTTTCTGGATTAAATAAGATGCGCATAGGCCTCAGATAAGCATTTAATTATATCAGAAACTAATTAAAAACTCTGCCTGAATCCCCCATATGGACTTAGGCCCTAATCAAGATATTGTCAAATGTATTTCCTTCAGAGCTGCTAAGAGTTGCTGAAGGGTATGTCACAAATATTCAGCACAAAGAAACCAGTGTTCCAGTCCAACACAATTATCACATTCATCTGTAGATATTGTAATGCATGAATATGGTCATGAAGCTTATAACATTTACTAGAATGTGTTAATCTGAAAAGGTGTTCCCAGACTGTTACAGGCATTACCTGCATTTTTCGGTGTATAAGACGCTCTTTTTCCGTCAAAAAGAGGCTGAAAATCTGGGTGCATCTTATACACTGAATACAGCATTTTTTGCCTCCCAAAACCCTGCCCCTTCACCAAAATGGTCATGCATAGCCTTTAGGAGGCTTCCAGAATGCTCCTGGGAGGCTGGGGAGGGCAGAAATGAGCGAAAAACAGGCCATTATTTGCTCATTTGTGCCCCACCCACCAGGAGCACTCTACAAGCCTCCTAAAGGCTATTCATGCCCTTTAAAAAAAAGAGCCCGTTTTCGCAAAAAAACAGACCATTTTTGGGAGATCTTCAGAGTGCAAAAACTTTTTTAAAAATTGGCATCTTCAAAACCTTGGTGCGTCTTATACTCCGGTGCATCTTATACTCCGAAAAATACAGTAATTGTAGTATATAATAAAGAAAATGCAAAACAATGGATTATATTTTATAGATAGATAGATAGATGATAGATGATAGATGATAGATAGATAGATAGATAGATAGATAGATAGATAGATAGATAGACAGACAGACAGACAGACAGACAGACAGACTTTCTGACTGACTGACTGACTGACTTACTTACTTACTTACTTAAGGTACTGCATACAAAATTGTACGTAGTAATGTTTTACCTATAAATGATTTTTTTCTGTTTTATTTGCAATAATACGTGCACAAACAACCACTTTAAACTTAATCTAAAACTTGACTGTAAAAAATATGATTTTTGTAATAGAGTTGTCCAAGTCTGGAATATTCTACCTGATTCAGTGGTCTCAGCTACAAATTTTCACAGTTTCAGACCCAAATGGACTTCCGTGGACCTTACTTCATACTGAAGAGAGGTCCGTATGGAGGGGGGTACGCATAAGTGAACTAAGCATGCCTATCACCCCTGTCATTGTATTTTTATTTTATTCCTGTTTTCATTTGTTTGACAAATTACAATAAGTAAAAATAAAAATAAATTCTAGAATTTCTACATTCTTCTTTTTCCCATTGTTTTTATTTGTTTGTTTGTTATTGTTGTTTTGCTAGAACTAAGTTTCCAAGCTGTGGTTCATAGACCACTCATGGTCCTCCATGAAAAATACTGCTATCAGGTTCTTGATTATGAAAAATCATAAAAGCCTTTAAGCTCAGTAGAATCTGCTATCTGCTGAGATGATCTTTAGTGGTGGTGATGGAAGAGATGGCCACACCAACACCAAAAGTTAAAAATATGTTTTATAAGACACATAAGAGAGATTTTTGGTTGAAGCATGAGATTTTTGGTTGAAATACTGAAATCTCAATTGAAATTTTATAATTTTCAGCTACTTGGTTTTGATTTAATTGTGCAATCCTGTGGATACCACCCAAGGAAATCATGTATATCCCAGAGCATCATAGCAGACCATGGATGATCTGTGGTCATCAAAAGCTTGTGATGATGAGGCTTGTCAACATAAACAAAAACATTGGAAACCACTAATGTAAGACAAATCCCATGAATTTAAAGGAGTCTCTTTAGATGGAAACTGGGATAATTATACAAAATATCCTAGGCACCCTAGTGGCACAGTGGTTAGAGTATTTTTCATTGTTGCAATATTGCAGACAAACTTTGCCCACAGTCTGGTGTTCAATCTTGACAGGGCTCAAGTTTGACTCAGCCTTCTATCTTTCCCAAGTCAGTAAAATGACAATCCAGTTTGTTGCAGAAAATATGCAAATAATTCTGATATTGTAAACCACCAAAAGAATGCTGTGAAGAGCTATGGAGAAAAATATAAGTTTAAATACTACTTCTACTGTTATAGAATTTTGACTATGACTATAAATGCAATAGGGATGTGGTGGCTTAATGGCTAATATGCTAAGCTTGTCGATCAGAAAGGTTGGCAGTTCGGCGGTTCGAATCCCTAGCGCTGCATAACAGAGTGAGCTCCCGTTACTTGTCCCAGCTTCTGCCAACCTAGCAATTCAAAAGCATATGAAAATGCAAGTAGAAAAATAGGGACCGCCTTTGGTGGGAAGGTAACAGTGTTCCGTGTGCCTTTGGTGTTTAGTCATGCCGGCCACATGACCATGGAGACGTCTTTGGACAGTGCTGGCTCTTCGGCTTTGAAACAGAGATGAGCACCACCCCCTAGAATCGGGAACAGCTAGCACATGTTTGCAAGGGGAACCTTTACCTTTTATAAACGTAATTTTATTAAGAATCAAAGGCTTCACATACCCTTCTTTCAATGTAAATATTTATACAAATTGTACCGAAAGGTATAAATTGAGAAACATTGTGCATAAAACAAATGCAGATCTCACTGCATTTTTAAAAACTTTGCAAAAGGATTCAATCTTTTTACAGAAACACTAATACAGATATCAAAATAACTAGACAATGAATTTGTACATAGTAAATATGGCTGCACTCGAAACAAATTGTTTGCAAACTGCATAACATCAAGAGTAAGTTATAGCAGTGCCAGGAGTTGACAAACCTGGATATTTCTTCACCAATTAAAAGTTTATGGACAGAGCATTGCGGCTAAGCTGCAAATTAATATTTAAAAATTGAGTTGTTTAATTGGTCCTATTTTCACTCGCATTTACTAAGAATGTCAAGAACTGTAAATTTAGCAATATTTTTTTAAAAAACCATCTGGCTTTAATATTAAAAATAGAACTTTTTGCAAAACCGTCCTCTATTGATATGTCCTAACATTTTGGCACACTTTATTGTAAAAGTCTGTACACAATTTCTTCACACTGCCTACAGGCTTTGCCTTGGCAGCCTGATTGTTCTTCCCCAAGTCTCAGAATAAATCCACAGAGCCTCCTACTTGCCAGCTTTTTAATTTTGCCCTTTTTGAAGATGGGAATGAAGGCTGCCTTGTTGCAAATTTTGTCTTGGAAGGTCTTAGGAGGAACTCAAATAAAAAATACATTGAAACCTTAAGTGTCCTTGGGATACAGTCGAAAAAGTCAAGATGGTAGCCATGATAGTACATTATATATAAAAAAGAAGCAGTACTACTATCTACTCTTCTTGTTGTGTCATATCCATCATCGGATGTTGGCGATTATGTTGACGATCCTATTTTTAATCAACAGCCACAAGAAAAAGTGCTGTTCAGTTTTGTCTAAACCAGTCCCTTAGATTTTGAAGCCTTTATGTTCTTCTTCTGCCTGGACCACATTTGCCTTCAATCTTTCCTTGGAAGATTACTGTATTTTTCAGAGAATAAGACACTTCAGAGTATAAGACGCACTTTAGCTTTTGGGGAGGAAAATAAGAAGAAAAAAAATTCTGCCTCTTCCTACCCGCATCCATAGTATTCAGCTGGCTAGCTTCCTGAGTTGGAATACACGTTAACAAGGTCAGCCAATGAAAAGGCATAACAACTAAGTCAGCCAATGAGGGCTATTTAGACTCTGAAACAGTATTTGCAGCCTGATTCAGCACAGCTGATTGGCGGGTGGATCAGACTGCCGAAACACCCCCAATCAGCTGTTCCAGGATGCTGGGATTTCCACAGACCATCGCTGCCTCCATGCCTTGCGTTTTTTGGGCTCTGGTGGGGGGGGGGAGGGCTACATTCAGTGTATAAGATGCACCCAAATTTTCACCCTCTTTTTGGGGGGGGGGAAAGGTGCATCATACTCCGAAAAATATGGTAAGTGAAGTATGCTGTATTTTTCCAGGTGTCACATCACATCTCCAAAATATTCTAACTTATGCTTTTTTATGGTTTTGATGATTTCCCTTGGCTTTCCCAGGCATCTTATCACCTTCTCCTTTCTGAAATACTACCATAATGATTACAAATTGCCCAGAAGACATTATTTGAGTGCATTCAGCAGAGTTTTGCAAACAATCTGTTTTAAAAATTAAGTATTATTGGGTTGGTGGCCACAAGCATGCAACCAAAATTCATATAAAGGGGGGGGGGGTTGAACTTTGAGTAGAACAGTGTTTCTCAACCTTGGCGACTTTAAGTCGTGGGGACTTCAACTCCCAGAATTCCCCAGCCAGCTTTAAGTCCCCAGGACTTAAAGTCGCCAAGGTTGAGAAACACTGGATTAGATGCTTGTAGCCACATCTTGACTGTTTTGATTCTCTGAACTTCTTGCTTCCTTTTATCAGTTCGTTTTCTCCTAGGACTCATCCTTAGACCAAAGTGAAGTCAGTGGGCAAATAATACCATATTTCCCCCAAAATAAGACCCTGTCTTATTTTCAGGGAAACGCAGTCTTATTCTTTTAATCCCCAAAATAAGCACTTGGATGTATTTTCAGGGAGGTCTTATTATTTTTGAGTGCAGGAGGCGGGGAGCGTGGTCACCTCATGGCTGCTGCTGTGTTGCAATATTTTCAAGGAGGGCTTATTTTAGCACATGCGCTCAAAATCCAATTGAGCTTATTATCCAGGGAGGTCTTATTTTCATGAAAACAGGATAGCACATGAATCCAATTCTGTTCTATAGAAATCCCTGGATCTGTTTCTCTCTGCCAATTCTCCTTTGCTTTTTAAAAAATATATATACTCAGAAGCCTCAATTTATTTTAATAGTTCTGCTTGAAACCTCAAAGTGGGCACTGGGCTCTCCGCCCATCCCTTTGGCATGCCTAATTCCAACTGAATGAGCTTAGCAGCGCCTTGAAAAGAGGAGCACCTGTAGGCACAAGAAGCTTTGAAAAGTGACATTTTGCTCTCTTTAGCTGCCAGGCAGTCAAACCCCAAAATGTCTTTTCATTTCAAAAGCCACTTACAGTTTCTGCAAAAAGCTCTTCGCAGAAACTTTGTGTGGGCACCGGGAGAAATCTGGATGCCAAGATAATTAGCACAAACTGGCACCAACATTAATCAGCTACACAACAGGAAGTTTCCACTGGCTCTGGGATTCAGCGGCCATGTGCTGAAAGCCAGGCAGACTTTCTCCTGAGCAATACTTGTAAGAAAAGATTTTGGCCAAGATGGAATTTTGGAATTTCAGCTGAAGTTTGGAAATATGTGTTCATTTTGAGCAACAAGTTTTAACAATAGCAATAGCAATAGCAGTTAGACTTATATACCGCTTCATAGGGCTTTCAGCCCTCTCTAAGCGGTTTACAGAGTCAGCATATTGCCCCCAATAACAATCCGGGTCCTCATTTTACCCACCTCGGAAGGATGGAAGGTTGAGTCAACCCTGAGCCGGTGAGATTTGAACAGCTGAACTGCAGAACTGCAGTCAGCTGAAGTAGCCTGCAGTGCTGCATTTAACCACTGCGCCACCTCGGCTCTCTACTAACAGACTAACAGGTTAGCAGAATGAGAAGGGACCTTGAAGGTCTTCTAGTCCAACCCACTGCTCAAGCCGGACTTCTTATAGTTCTTGAATTAAACTGTTTTCTGTTTTTATTAAGGAGAGGAGGGGAGGAGAGGGAAGGAGAGGAGAGGGAAAGAAAGGAAGGAAGGAAGGAAGGAAGGAGGGAGGGAGGGAGGAAGGAAGGAAGGAAGGAAAGAAGGAAGGAAAAGGAAGGAAGGAAGGAAGGAAGGAAAGAAGGAAGGAAAAGGAAGGAAGGAAGGAAGGAAGGAAGGAAGGAAGGAAGGAAGGAAGGAAGGAAGGAAGGAAGGAAGGAAGGAAGGAAGGAAGGAGAGGTGGTATTCAGCAGGTTCTGACCAGTTCTGGAGAATTGGTAAATACCATCTCTGACTGGCCCCGTCTATTCTCTACCTCCTAAGTCCCAGTTGATTGGGAGGAAATTGTGATTTTGCAGTAATCTTCCTCTGGAGTGGGGAGGGAATGAAGATTTTACAGGATCCTTCCCTTCCATGCCCACCAAGCCACACCACGCCCACCAAGCCATGCCCACAGAACCAGTAGTAAAAAAAATTGAATCCCACCACAGGAAGGAAGGAAGGAAGGAAGGAAGGAAGGAAGGAAGGAAGGAAGGAAGGAAGGTTGGTTATAATCTTTGCAGAAATTATAAATGTTCAGCAGTTTGTATTTTATCCTCTCACTGTAAAGTTATATCATAGCTCCCTTCTTTCCATATTCTATCCTTTCACCAAATCCATAAATCACAAGTTCATTTTTTTTCTATTTTCAGCAAAAAGGCCATAAAGGGTTTCTATTCACTGAGAAATATACAGGCAGTCCTTGATTTACGACTGTAATAGAGCCTGTCCATCACAGTCATAAATATTATAACCATTTTTGCAGCAGCCATGCTAAATGTGGTCATTTAGCGAACCAATGGCTTGCTATGAGTACAGTTTTGACTAAAATTGGAATTACCAGTTTGATGAACCAGATGTAAAATTAGCATTTGGTTCGTCCGAACCAGTCAAACCGGCTGAATCCCATCCCTGAATACATGTTCTTGCACCTTTCTCCCGGTAGAATATTGCTTGCTAGGAGCTGCCTTTGCCTACTCCTGGAAATAATTTCGCTAAATATTTCTCCTTTTCGTTAGACCTGCTCAGATCCCTGCATTACAGAACGCTTGTCTCCAGAGCTTCTCCCAGGTGGTCATGAGGCTTGACCCTTGAAGAATGCCACTTCTCCTGGGAAGCTCAATCCTGAAATCTGGAGCATCTCTCCACAGCAGAGTGGTGCTCTTCAGTGCTCAGAGGCTGTGACTGCAGCTGCAAAGTCCAACAATGTTGCACAGGGGAGTGCAGTTTTGGCTGCCACTCCCTGACCTCTTCATTTTCATTCATGGGCATCTGCAGGCAGGCAAGTAATGTCTCCTGCGCCATGACATCATCAGACAGTTGATGCAAAAGATGTGCGCAATGACATTCAACTCATGTCTGTTCTTTTGAAAGCCTTCGATCCCGTGCCCTGATTTATTTTTCTAAGGAAGGACCCAGGAGAGGTAGAACACGGAGAACATAGGATAATAGGATTGGGAGCAGTGGTGGGATTCAAATAATTTAACAGCTGGTTCTCTGCCCGAGTGATTTCTTCCAACAACCAGTTCATCAAAGTTACTCAGAAACTTAACAACTGGTTCTCCCAAAGTGGTGCAAACTGGCTGAATCCCACCACTGGTTGGGAGGGATCTTGGAAGTCTTCTAGACCAGTGGTCTCCAGCCTTGCCACCTTTAAGACTTGTGGACTTCAGCAGTTGAAGTCCACAAGTCTTAAAGTTGCCAAGGTTGGAGACCACTGTTCTAGGCAATCCCCCTGCCCATGGCAGGAGATCCTATACCAGTGATGGCTAAACTTTTTGTTCTTGTGCGCCGTGATACACCCACTCTCCCTGCACATGTGCATGCACCCCCTGTGCCCCCTTACACATGCACACATGACACATATACCCCGGGCATGCCCTGTTTTGGGCACAGTAGGCCTCCTTGAAGGCTCCTGGGATCAAAATCAGGCCACAGGGGAGAAATGGTATATCCCTCCCGTCTCCACGCATGTGCACGTGATACCCCCTGCTGTCCTGCATGTGTGCGCATGTCTCCCGCATGTGCCCTGCCCCACCACATGTGCAGCAGAGACCCCAAAATCAGCTGACTGGTGAGAGGTACGAGCCCATGAGTGTTGGATCTGAGCTGGGATGATGGTTTGCGTGCCAGGCAACAATGCTCTGCATGCCACTTCGGGCACGCGTGCCATAGGCTCACCATCATGGTTCTAAACCATTCTGGAAAAATGGCTCTCCAGTCTCTTCTTGAAAGCCTCCCATGATGGAGCAGCACCACCCCAATTATTCCATCGAATAATTGTTCTCACTGTCAGGAAATTTCTCCTTAGTTTGAGGTTAGGTCTCTCTTTAATGATCTTCCACCCCATTACTTCTTGTCCTGCCTTCAGATGCTTTGGAGAATTAGTTGACTCCCTCTTCTTTGTGGCAGCCCCTCAAGCATGGATGACTGTTGTCACATCACCCCTAGTTCTTCTCTTCATTAGCCTAGGTATACCAAGTTCCCTCAATCAATCACCAGGGGGTTTACCTTCCCGAACCCTTCCAAGGCAAGAGCCACAGTGGCGCAGTGGTGAGAGTGCAGTCCTGCAGGCTACTTCTGCTGACTGCCGGCTGCCTGCAATTTGGCAGTTTGAATCTCACCAGGCTCAAGGTTGACTCAGCCTTCCATCCTTCCTGAGGACCCAGATTGTTGGGGGAAATATGCTGACTTTGTAAACCACTTAGAGAGGGCTGTAGAGTACTGTGAAGCGGTACAGAAGTCTAAGTGATATTGCTATGGCTTTCATCTCTGTTGCCCTTCTCTGCACTCTTTCTAGAGTATAGCAGTGGTAGGTTTCAAAATATTTTGGAACCTACTCTGTGGGTGTGGCCTCCTTTGTAGGAGTGGCTTGCCGGCCATGTGACCTGGTGGGAGTGGCTTGCTGGCCATGTGTTTCTCTCTCTCTCTCTCTCCTCTCTCTCTCTCTCTCTCCTCTCTCTCTCTCTCTCTCTCTCTCTCTCTTTCCTTCCTTTGTCTCTCTGTCCCTTTTTCTCTTTTTCTTTCATCTCTCTCACTCTTTTCTTTCTTTCTTTTTTCTTTTTTCTTTATTTATTTATTTCTTCCTTTCTTTCTCTTTCTCTCTCTCTCTCTCTGTCTGTCTGTCTGTCTGTCTGTCTGTGGCAGTGGTGGGTTTCAAAAAATTTTGGAACCTCTTCTGTAGGTGTGGCCTGCTTTCCGGGTCCACTGGTGGAACCTCTTTTAACCGGTTCAGTAGATTGACGAACCGGTTCTATTGAATAAGTGTGAACTGGTAGGAACCCACCTCTGGGGTACAGGATGTGAATGTGACCACGTTAGAAATGATTTGCTTGATTTAGACGGACTGCATTAGATGAACCAAGCTATGTGATCTGTAGATGCTAGCCTCCAAAAAGTTGTTTTCTGCCTGGCGGACCACCCACCCCCAAAAAAATAGACCGTTGAGGGATGTAAAGTTTTAGAACACCGCTGAGGTACTCTTTTGCTCTAGGCCATTCTTTGCCAAACATTTCTATGTATTGATCTTTGTCTCCAGCAGGGAAGTTGAAGGCAGAGCTTCCTTTGTGTTCATCGGAGAGGTTCAAGTGATTTCCACCCGCTGCCTGAGGCATTTATTCATGGTGCAGTGAGCCTCACATGAATAACTCTGAGGGAAACAAAGATCTCGCCCCTGAGGAGTTTGCAGATGTGGTTGGGCCTTTTCTTGGAAACAGTGGTTTGTCGCTGCATTCTTCCTAATCCCATGTAAGTCTCTTAAAGCTCCTAAGAGCAAATTCTAGCATCTCTGCTTCTATTCCATTTTACCTCAAAAAAAAAAAAACTGCAGTTGCGTTCTGACGCACAAAAGGAGCTCTGAATGGTAAACCATTTTTTTTAAAAAAAATTGAAAGCTCATGAACAAATATGCTTAAAGTGTTTTCTCTTCGTGCTTAACTCTCTCTGATCTGTTGAGGGAAACACCATTTATTTACTTACAAGCTGATAACTCAGCGTTGCCTGGATATTTATTTATAGGGGGAAAATGTCTGAACCAAATGTAATTTCTAATGTTGGATTTTCCCCCTTACCAGAGGGAGCCCCCTTGTGGAGTACTGTGAAGCCGTTGCCATGGCAACTCCACTGCACTGTACAGTAGAAGCCATTTTACGGCAGTACAAGCCCTTTTAAGGCACAACAGGCTGTATCTTAGCAGAACACACACCCTGAGGGGTCTTAGGGGTGTCTTACCCCCACACAATATTTTTTTCCAGAGTAAGTCATCTGTGTACCAAGTTTGGTTGAAATTGGCTGAGGCATTCCAGAGTTATGCTGTGACATAACACGCACACACACACACACACACACACACACACAGAGCCATTTTCATATATACATTTGTTTATTTCTTGAGCTACATATATGGTCTCTCCCTCAGAAGCAAAAGGCAGCTTATATGGGAGTATCTCTTCATTTTCTCTCAGCAAAAATTCTATGAGGGAGGTTGGATCCACTGCAGTGGTGGGTTCCAGATCCTGTTCCAACCAGTACAGTTGGAATGGGCCCGGCATCATCCAATCCGTGTCTGCATCTTACTACTTCCGTGAGCCTACGCAACATTCCAGCTGCTCAGCGGAGAGTCGCGCAGGTGCTGTATACATCATGCATGTGTGCGGAAGCACCGAAGACTTTAAAAAACTGGTAAGGAGCTCGAGTGGGCAGGTTGGCCCTCCGGAGCACTGTACCGGAACGGTATCCAGTGCTCTGGGCAGGCTCCGGTACACCCGTACCGGGCCATACCGTCTGCAACCCACCACTGATCCACAGAGAGTGACTTGCCCAAAGCTGCTCAGTGAGCTTTAGCAATTGCATATTGGTCTGAAACTGGGTCTCCCCAGTCCTGCTCAACACTATAACCACTACACTACACTGCCTCTGTGAGTAATGAGTGGTGCAGAAAAGGAGAGGAAGTTGAAATGAAATATATTTAGCCTTCTTTCAGGTTGGGAAAGGGTATTCTCTAGAACAGAGGTGTCAAACTCAAGGCCCACAGAGCTCCGTTTTCGCTGGCAGAGGGCTATCAAAACAAACTAAAAACAAAATAAAAGGGGAAATGTTTCCCGTTTTGCATTTGAGCATGCAAGAAGGGACAGGAAAGGAGGAAGGAGAAGAGGAAAGACAAAGAAAAAGAAGGGAAGATGGGAAGAGTGGAAGGAAAGAAAAATAAGGAAAAAGGAAAAGGAAGAAGAAAGAAGACTGAAGAGAGAAGGAAAAAGTAGAAAATGAAGGTAGGTTGGTAGGTAGGTCAGTAGGAAGGAAGGAAGGAAGGAAGGAAGGAAGGAAGGAAGGAAGGAAGGAAGGTCATAATGAGAGTGAGTGAGGGTCTCAGGGAAGTCCTGCCTTAGACTTGGCCACCATAAGTGCCCCCGACACACCCACCATGGCCACACACCCCACGAACACCCCCCTGGCCCTCCAAGGTCAAACACAACCCTTATGCGGCCCTCAATTAAATTGAGTTTGACACCCCTGCTCTAGCAGAATCAGAATAGAGCTGGAAGGGACCTCAGAGGTCTTCTAGTCCAGCCCTCTGCTCAAGCAGGAGACCCTGTACCATTTCATGCAAATGGTTGTCCCATCTCTTCTTAAAATTCATTGTCATGTTAGACATGGGTCTAGTATCTAGGAAGAGGCACATTAACAGAATCGTTTCAAGTTCAGCTATTCAAATGTAAAGTAGTTTGCATTACTTTGTATTTTTATATATTTGTGTAAAATATATTTGTATATTTTTAAGCTTGGTAAAGGCTTGATCCAGACGAGGCAACTTAAAAGTTGAAAGCTTTCCGTGGGAGAAACAGATTTATTCTTGACCTTTGATTGGATGTTTTATTCAAAGCCCTTTTTCTTGCATCCGTAGATTGTATTTGTAGCAGGTTGTGTTTGGATAACGTCAATAAACAGAGCAGACATTTAACCCCGCATGCTCTGGAGAAAAAGTACTCACTTATGAGCATTGGCTCTGCCTATTAAACGTTTTGAAAGGAAGAAAGAAAAGAGAGAGAGAAGTTCACAACTTGCTTTGTTTGTTCGAGAGCTCATTAATTTCAACAACTCTTGTGCCAGGGAGAATTTAGCAGTCCGCATTTGATTGAAATATAGGCTGCTTTATCTCTCGGACTACAAAGCTGTGAGGACGCTTGCCAGAGAAGAAATGTATTGCACTGCTCCATCAAAGTAATTGAGAGGTGGGTCAGTCCAGAGGTGGGATTCACTTACCTTCCCTAAAGTTAAAGATAAATGTTCCCGACTCTAGGGGGTGATGCTCATCTCTGTTTCAAAGCCAAAGAGCCAGCGCTGTCCAAAGACATCTCCGTGGTCATGTGGCCGGCATGACTAAAAGCCAAAGACACAAGGAACGCTGTTACCTTCCCACCAAAGGTGGTTCCTATTTTTCTACTTGCATTTTTATGTGCTTTCGAACTGCTAGGTTGGCAGAAGCTGGCACAAGTAATGGGAGCTCACTCCATTATGCAGCGCTAGGGATTCGAACCACCGAACTGCCGACCTTTTTGATCAACAAGTTCAGCATCTTAGCTACTGAGCCCCCACATTCCCACCTTCCCTACCCGTTCACAAATGTGAGCATATGCGCCACCTCTGTGCATACAAATAGTGTTCTGTGCATGCGCAGTGCTCGCGCATTATGTCCGGGCAGATGGGCAGAGCCTCCCGCAGTCTCTGCTACCGTTTCGCGAGATGCGGAGAGAACTGGCTGAATCCACCACTGTATCAGTCATATAGAAAAGGAAACATAGATACATACAGCTTCTGATACAAGCAGAAAAAGCAAGTATTTGCTGAGATTTTTGATCCTGGAGTCATAAAAAGATTGAATATAGAACATAGAATAATAGGGTTGGAAGGAAACTTGGAGGTGTTCTAGTTCCACACACTGCCCATGGTACCTGGACTTTCTTGTTTTTCTTTGAAGACATTCCACTTCTCATTCAAGAAGCTTCTTCAGCTTTCTCAAAGCTTTGGAAATCTTGCGTTTTGCTATAGAGACATTCTTTTCAGATTCCATCTGGATCAGGGGTGAAATCCAGCAGGTTCTGACAGGTTCTGGAGAACCAGCAGTGGAAATTTTTAGTAGTTCGGAGAACCGGCGAATGCCACCTCTGGCTGGCCCCAGAATGGGGTGAAAATGGAGATTTTGCAGTATTCTTCCCCTGGAGTGGGGTGGGAATGCAGATTTTGCAGTATCCTTTCCCTGGAGTGGGGTGAGAATGGAGATTTTGCAGTATCCTTTCCCTGGAGCAGGGAGGGAATGGAGATTTTACAGTATCCTTCACCTGAAGTGGGGAAGGAATGGGGAGTTTGCAGTATTCTTCTCTTGGAGTGGGGAAGGAATGGGGATTTTGCAGTATCCTTCTCCTGCCATGCCCACCAAGCCATGCTCACAAGCCACGCCCACCAAGCCACGCCACCCTGCACCAAGCCACACCCACAGAACCAGTAGTAAAATAAAATTAATTTCACCACTGATCTGGATATACTTATCTTACTGTGAGGAGACCCCAGTAGCTTTCTGATCATAGACTTGGGTCAGTCACTTTCTCTCTCTCAACCTGACCCATATCACATGGTTGTTGTTATAACTGTTATGGGGAAAATAAGTGGAGGAAGGAGGATTAGGTATCTCCACTGCCCATGAGTTATTTAAAAATAAAAATAATAAACCTGTTTTTAAACTTTGTAAGTTCTTTTTCATCATGACAGCTGAGCAGTGGTGAGATCCTCCTACTTTAACAACCGGTTCAGTGATCATGCAATTTTGTGCAATCTTCATTGGCTCGAGGAAGGATGACACTACGGGACTATTGAATAACCGGAAGTCCAGTCAGGAAGTGTTCTCACCTACATGGAAATTCAAGGAAATGACAGAGTTAGGAATCATAGTCATTCTTAATCCAGGGACTGTTGGCTTGTTTGCAGAGGTTACAGGATCTTTTGCAAATGCCAGTAATACAGCTATGCACATTAAGACTGAATTGAAAGAATTTGCAGAAGTAGCAATATTAACAGTAATCTTTGTAAAAGTCACACCTCATGGACTTCCACACCTTTCCTAAAAATGTAGGTGGGGTAGATAGTATTTTATATACACCCAAAAGTAACATTTGGAATTAATATTATTGAACAAAATCAATCAACTGTTTAATAACAATTCTTTTCAAAAAGGAAGAACAAAGTGAGATAAAAGTATTTAAAAGTTGTGGCAGTAAAAACAATGGTTCCCTCAAAATTAATAAAGGAATGCAATTTGAATTTCCAAAAGTTAATTGCTAAGAATTCATAGAAAGAATATATATATATATATATACAGGAAATCTCAGAAACACGGAGATGAGGAATTCCATTTTTTCAATTATATTAGCAGTAGCTGATTTAGGGCCTATCATTTCCATATTGGAAAAATAAAGAAGGGAAACCTTGCAATAGCCACATTTGTGTGTCTGTGTCTCTGTCTGTCTGTCTGTCTGTCTGTCTGTCTGTCTGTCTGTCTGTGGGTGAGCTATTCCAATATCCAAATTGAAATTGAGAACTTCACTGAGACCCAACAATGTACTACCTCAGGGTTTTAGTGCAAAACCAAAGTTAAATTCAAAGCTTGATTTTGCCAGATCAACGATAGATCCTTAGCAAAGATAAGCTGGTTAAGCTATTAAGACACACAAAAAAGAAATAAAATAACCCCAAATCTTTGGAGGACAATATTACACCTGAGAAAACTCTCTAAGGTGGAGATTCTCCAACTCTGGATCATACTTGCTAGAGAAAAATGAACAAATTTACGAGGGGGTGAAAATTGAGTCCGTTTTGTCCTTAACAAAAACACAGTAGATGTCAGATCCTGTCTGAACAACTGGGTGATGATCACATGAATTGATTCTTCAATGGGAACATTTCTTCTGGAACTGGGTTCGGGGTTTCCCATGTTGGCGTTTGCACCTTGGTGTTAAAAATCAATTGGACTGAAGAGGATGAGGTGGAAAGGGATTGTTGACCATGAGACCTGGTTCTCTCTCTTGGGGAGGGACATGATTGGGGAGGAATTTTTTTTTTTTGTTGGCCAGAAAAACTTGGCTGGCCAGAAAAAAGCAGGACCCCTCAATTTTGCAACTGATCTAAAAGAGGACCCCTGATTTGGCTCCCAACATCATTAAACTGTATAATATTTTTCTTGGGTATAGTCTATCCCACAGCTTTTTTTTTTTGTTTCTTAACTGTATGAGACATGTCTTAATTTAAAAACCAGGAGAGATCATTTCTCTCCCTCCCTCTCCCTCTCCTTCCCCCCCTCTCTCAATACAGCTTTGACTACCAATACTTTTGCATGAACTAATAGATGTCTGCACATCAGCAGAAATAACAAAGAGAGCTTGCTTTAGGCAGAGGGATGTTGCAACAGCAACAACAACAAAAAAGACCAAAAACCAAAGTCTATAACCAAAAGTCTACAACCAAAGGGCCATGCCTTCTGTGCCAAAAGATGAGAAATAGGCAGCTTTGGTGAGTAGTTACTAGATTCCCCAGGACCTTGGGCTGGCATTGGTGTCTGTAGAGAAGGTGGAGAAGGTGAGCTTTGATAGGATCCCAAAGGAGGCCTGTCATCTCCTTAGGGATTCTAATGGCTTTGTGATGTCATCCCTACCAGTCAGCTGTCAGTTTCTGTCAGTTGTTGATGATCATATCGAAGATGGCTTCAATGATGTAAGTAGGTCTTCCTAAAGGCTGCTGGGCTCTGGGGAACCTTCCCCATTTTGTAGCCAGTTTCTCAGAGAATTAGGATATTCCGCGGAGGAGGAGGGGGGAACAAACATTTGTTGTCCTTTTAGAAAAGGGGAATGGGGGGAAGGGGCAAATGTGTTCCAGAGAAAATTTAACTTTAATTCCTTATTGGGGCTAAAAGACTTGGTTGGGTTCTTTCCAACTGGTTGGGATAATTTACCAGCCTTAACCTGTGAATTAGGAAAAAAAGGTTTTAAAATTTGATAAACTCACATGGTTGTGGAGCTCATCTAGGCATGTAAAACCAAATCAAAGGGATGAGCTGAAGCCAGAAGTATCATTTTCCCATTCTAAATCCTTGAGTCAAAGTGATTGTGGAAACTGGGCTTTAGTTGGTCCCCCTTCCTTACCTTTCTTTCTCTCTCTCATAGGAGATTCTTCTGGCGGTTCTTATGCTGTGGACGTGAGCCTATTACCCCTGCGTGCCACCCAGAGCAGAACACCAAAGCACCAAGCCGATTAGGTTAATCGTGCACCTGGAGCTCCTCAAAGTGGAGCGATGTGGTAAGTGGACACTTTGGATTGGGCTGTGACACTGAGAGGGAAAGGGAAGGATTTCCTTTAGGAGTGGACACCTAGATGCAGGGCTATGCAGGACGCACATCTGCATCTTTGAAGATGCACAGAGGGACAGGTCAGAGGCCAAGCTATTCCTGATCCACCAAACATCCCTTTTCCTGCACCTCCTGTGTCTATGTTGACTCCCCACAAGTTCTCCTGCTTCCATTTGGCTCTTCAGGGAACTTTTAAGATGGTTCACCTGCACTTATTTATCTACTTCACTTCCACTTATTTATCTACGTTGGCAAGTGGGAGGGACAGAGAATCTAGAGAGCAGGATTTGCCTGAGGCCACAGGGAGAAGATCTCTCAGATCAAGGCTTTGATCTTGACCACTCCTAATCCCATCTGAGGTATAACAATCCTATCTTGATGTTTCATGAGATGTTATTCCTATTACTCAAAGAAAAAAAAGCATGCAAACATTGGTAATATATTCAATACAAATTTGCAAATGTCAGCTGGACTTATTTTTAAAACAAATAACACCTAAATAAGAGTAATGTTTTAAATATAGATCAATTCCCCCCTTCACTTCCTTTTTTTGTTTTTATTTTGCAGCTGCTCTAACTGGATTATATTCTACTTCTTAGGCAGGAATCACTTGGGTTTAATTTGGACACACATTTTTTTTTTTAGAAGTTTGCATAATTTATGGCATTGAGACCTGGCTTTGAGCCAAGAAAGGTCTGATTTTGCTAAGCTTAGTATGGTTTGGGAAATTTCAGTAGTGGCTGGTTTGGCTTTTTCAAACATATCAATCTTAAAAAAAAAAGCAACTAAGTGAACAAACTTCTCGCCCCCAACTTTGCATCAAATAATATATTCCATGTCGGTTTTTTCACCTAGTTGGAACTATATCCTAGAAACCATCTTACTGTAAAAAAAAAAAGAATGTAGCTCATGTTATATTTATGCACCTTATGTTTATACAGAAAAATATATTCAAGGTAGCACAAACAAAGCTGCAAATCAAAACATGCACGCTCAAAAATAGGAATCAACAATAATGCAATGCAGATAGATATGCTACGCATACCAATTTCTCTATTTTACCTCCATACCACAGCACAACGTCTGGCATTGCTTTGCTAGATGTAATCTGAATTGATTATGCTTCTTAAACCAATTTTACAGACGAAATGTTTGTGATTTACTTATCCTTCCTAGTCTTAAGGTTAAATTTCTTTCGGGTTTCAAGCGGGGAAACCTATTGCAGCTCGATAGAAAAACCAGAAATGAACATCTACAGTTAAAAACAACAGCAGCAGATTCTGCTTGGCATAAGTTACATTTAATTAGACTGGCATTTCATTTGAGTAAGGCAAAGGAGCTGAAAACAATAGGTCAACTGCAAGGAGGACTATGAAAAGAAGGACTATGGGAGACATGATAGCAGTGTTCCAATATCTCAGGGGTTTCCACAAAGAAGAGGGGAGTCCAACTATTCTCCAAGGCATCCGAGGGTAGGACAAGAAGCAATGGGTGGAAACTAATCAAGAAGAGAAGCAACTTAGAACTGAGGAGAAATTTCCTGATAGTGAGAACAATTAATCAGTGGAACAGAAGTTGCCTCCAGAAGTTGTGAATGCCCCAACACTGGAAGTCTTTAAGAAGATGTTGGATATCCATTTGTCTGGAATGGTATAGGATTTCCTGCCTAGGTAGGGGGTTGGACTAGAAGACCTCCCCCTTCCAACTCTGCTATTATATTATTATAAGGACTTCGCCTTTTGGGCTATGACCATAGGATCATGCTGATATTGTCAACCCTGGAGCTGAGCTGACGGAAGCCATCTTGGAGCTTCAGTGTTGCCACACTGGAGCCGAGAGATAGGGAGAGGGGAATAGAGATAGCTGGGGGTTTGTAGCCAAAACAAACACTTTCTCTTAGGAACCAAGGACATTCTCACCCCTGGTCAGAAGAAGGAGGCATGATGTCACCAGGCAACCAACCAGATGGCGCCTTGATTGGACCATGTGACTAATTGTTTGGGGAGGGGGAAAACTTTTACTTTTAATTAGGTAAAAACCGCAGGAACCTTCAGAATCGGTTTTCACCAGAACTGTGCCAATATGATATCCAAATAAAACTATCCTTTGAGGATTCTACCTACCTCCGAGTTTTGTTCACCATGGGTGAATTTCTTGGAACCCTGATGGATATGACTTCAGTAGAAGGACCAGTTCTTGCTATCAGTCAGGGCTGAGTTCTTATAATTAATTTTGATTGCAAACACCATTAGTGGCGCCATAAACATTTAAACAAAAAACAACAACAATCAAACCAATAATTCTTAGTTTCTATTTACACATAATAAGCAATGCCCATATAAATTAATGTTGCAAACTATTGCTTGATCATGAAATTCCCAGCATGGAGATATTGTAGACAATTTTTTTTAAAAAATGGCAGAACTATAAAAGCATCTTTTGCACCAAAGAATTCAACAAGTTAATTTGACACAAGGATTTATTGCCAGATTTCAGAGAAGGCATCCAAATGAGATGTTTTTAATCAAAAGTGAAACATTGTATCAGTCAGCCTTCAAAGTTTCCAAAATAAATTCCAGCAGACTACTAATTAGTTACTAAGTATTTATTGCCTTATGCTGCAAATAATTAGACACAATTTTATCAAGCTAGAACAACTGTGAAGTTTAGAACTCCACTTCATTAGTTAAATAGCAGTAAAATTGTTTATGCAAGAGGAAATGTTATTCTACTGTTTCTCTCCAGTCATATTTATTACTTACTGCATGAAACCGCAAAAGATCTCATTTGTTCTCCTAACTAGCATTTTAAATAGGCCAATAACTTGTACCATTTTTCAAAAGTATTATTGTGAATGAAAAATTTGCCCAAAGTCAATAAGTGAATTTATGCCAATGGCTATATCATAATGTAAATGTGAAATACTAATTAAGAACATTATTATTATTATGAGGAATATGTAGATCCCTGAATATCAGTGTTGCTTTTTCCTATTACCTTAGGCAAAGATTTCCACTGAAATGATTATCACCATGGATATTAGGGAAGTGGCAATAACAACAACAACAACAATAATAATAATAACAACAACAACAATAAACAACCACCCTACTTGGAACAGCTTATATTCTCCGACGTTACCTTAACAGTTTCTAGGTCCTTGGTCAGGACTTGAGTTGTTGAGCTACCAACCAGCCCCAAAGGCTGTGAGTCTTACTAAAGATTAACCAAATAACAATAACAATAACAACAACAACCACAACAATATAGATATACAATGCAGTAGCACAAATGATCCATTGGAATTTGTGCAAAGATTATAATATTAAAACAGCAACAAACTGGTGGGAACATCAACCTGAAAAAGTCACCGAAAATCAGATGGTCAAGATCTTGTGGGATTTCCGTATACAAACGGACAAAATACTGGTGCATAATACACTAGACATCACACTGGTTGAGAAAAATAAGGTCACAATCATAGACATCACAATACCAGGTGATAGCAGGGTCGACGAGAAGGAATATGAAAAAATCATGAAATACCAGGACTTAAAAATTGAAATTCAACGACTATGGCACAAACCAGCAGTGGTATTCCAGTGGTAATTGGCACACTGGGTGCTATTCCAAAAGCACTGGAATTACATTAAAACAGTTAAAAATTGACAAAATCACCATCAGTCAAATGCAAAAAGCCGCACTGCTTGGATCTGCACGCATATTACGAAAATACGTTATGACGTCCTAGGCCCTTGGGTGAGGCCCGACTAGTAACCAGTGCCAAATCCGGCGAAACAACTGGCCACTGTGACACAATTGTGTAATAATAGTAGTAATAATAATAATAATAATAATAATAATAATAATAATAATAATATAGATATAGATATAGATATAGATATAGATATAGATATAGATATAGATATAGATATAGATATAGATATAGATATAGATATAGATATAGATATAGATATAGATATAGATATAGATATAGATATAGATATAGATATAGATATAGATATAGATATAGATATAGATATAGATATAGATATAGATATAGATATAGATATAGATATAGATATAGATATAAATTGCTAAATTAATCCACTGGTCATTATGTAAAAAATATGATTTACCTGTATCCAGAGAGTCATGGGATCATAAAGTAGAAAAAGTTATCGAAAATGAGAAGGTGAAGATCTTGTGGGACTTTCAAATACAAATGGATCGTCATTTGGAGCACAACACGCCAGATATCATGGTTGAAGAGGACCGAAGTGTACAGTTTATTGATATCGCTGTTCCATGAGATGCCAGAGTCGAAGAAAAAGAACTAGAAAAAATAATGAAATATTGCGACCTGGCCATCGAAACTACACTGCTATGGATGAAACATGTAACAATGATATCCATTGTCATTGGGACACTGGCACCATGTCCAAGAATTTTACAAGATACATCAACAAATTGCAGCTTCCTGCAATAACACCAGAGGAACTCCAAAAAACTGTGCTACTCAGAACATCTTATATTTTTAAAAGGTACTTGGTTGATACCTAGGACGCTGGCAGCAAACCGTATCAACCATTAGCACCAGTCACTGGTATTGTAATGCATTTTTGAATGTTCAGTTGGCTGAGTTTCATGTTTAATGAATAAAGTATATAGATATAGATGATATAGATATAGATTAGATATAGATATAGATATAGATGTAGATGTATGTATGTAGATGTAGACCTAGACCTAGACCTAGACCTAGACCTAGACATAGACATAGATATAGATATGATATAGAAATGGCTCTAGGTGTGTGTGTGTGTGCATGTTCCAGCATAACTCTGGAACACTATGGCTCCCTTTTGCAGGTCGACTCGACAATTGATAGGGCTTTCGATTAGGACAGGTAGGGTGCTGTGCTAGGAGGAGACTCTATGGTGGGAGAACCGGACTTCCGGTCAGCAGACGAAAAAGGATGTCACGCTAAGAGAACTCTATGATGGGGAAACCAGATTTCTGGTCAGTAGAGGAAAAAGAATGTCATGCTCGGAGGAGACTCTATGGTGGGAGAACCGGACTTCCGGTCAGCAGAGGAAAAAGAATGCCATGCTAGGAGGAGACTCTATGATGGGAGAACCAGATTTCCCATCAGAAGAGGAAAAAGGATGCCGTGCAAGGAGGAGACTCTATGGCGGGGGAACCGGACTTCCGGTCGGCTCCAGAATTGAATGGGGGGCTTCCGATTAGGACCTTTGTGGCTCTTTGAGTGTTTAAGGTTGCTGATCCCTGAGCTTGAATCTCTGCAGTTTTAAACTGAAGCTTTAGCGATGCCACAATCAGTAAAACTTACACTTTTGATCCTCCTGTTGCGATGTTGTCATATACTTTTAATACGTAACAATATAGGCTCTGGTAGTCGGTCAGTGATGATTCCCTCGTATGCCAAGTAAAAATATCCTCTCAGACAGAGTCGACACATTATGCATGACAAAAAGAGTTTAATTATGCTGGATTGTGCTCTTGTTTTCCAAGCTTTAGCATCAGCTGAGAATAAGTGTGCCAGAAGTTAATAAACCATCTGCCTTGTTCACGAATCAATGCAGCCTGAATTCTGATAGATAACCCAGCTAGGATCTAACGTTAAGAGCAGAAATTACAATCTGGGCCTAGTCAAGTATTTACTGAAGCAAGAGATTTACTGAAGCCAGCTGATTCCATACAAGATTATTGACAGAAAAAGTGTTCCTTCTTATAGCGTCTGCCCAGCATAAACTAAAAGGCTCTTGGTGTAACCTTACATGGTGGCATTCAACTGACCTTTGCTAATCTCAAAAGGGTTTATGTCTGGTTGCGATCTGAATGGGAAACCAGCAAGGGAAATCTCAAGGCATCGCCTAGCGTTAGGCTCCATTCAGGCAAAGAAAACAAGCAAGACGGCTAAGCAGTAGTTCGCGGTAAATGTAACCTTTATAAGCCTGTTCCGGTACTTCCAACAAACACACAGTGCAAAACACGAGTGAATTAAAGTCAAGCCTGTAATTCCGTACTACCCTCCACCCAGAGGTGGGTTCCTACCAGTTCGGTAGAACGGTTCGTCAAATCTACTGAACCAGTTAGAAGAGGTTCCACCAGTGGACCCGGAAAGCAGGCCACACCTACAGAAGAGGTTCTAAAAAATTTTGAAACCCACCACTGACAGACAGACAGACAAACACCACACACAGAGAGAGAGAGAGAGAGAGAGAGAGACTCACACAGAGAGAGAGAAGAGAAAGAAAGGAAGAAGTAATAATAAAAAGAAAAAAGAATAAAAAGTGAGAGATGAAAGAAAAAAAGGAAAAGGACAGAGAGACAAAAGGAAGGAAAAGAGAGAAAGAGAGAGAGAAAGAGAAAGAAAACATATGGCCGGCAAGCCACTCCCACCAGGTCATATGGCCGGCAAGCCACTCCCACAAAGGAGGCCACACCCACAGAGTAGGTTCAAAAAAATTTGAAACCCACCATTGCCTCCACCATTTAACCCTCCTGTGCCCCGCCCTCTCCTACATGCGTGCCATAACCCAAGATACACAGATGACATGACAGACTATGCTGGTTTACATTGCCACACCTGTGCTGGTGCCATTTGGTATGAAAGTCCCTGCCAGATCCGAAGGTCCTTCAAGCTCCTGGTGGCAGCAAGGAAACAAGTCTGGTGTCAGGTTTCTGAAAGACCTCTAATTGACAGCAGCAATCCAAGTCACGACACACCCCAGTCACGAATCTCCCACCAATGGAATGGCGCCCTGAGACCGCTGAGAGTACTGCGGCTGATGCCTAGATTGTAGAGTGAGGAAAAAACTTTCCAGAAGAAACATATGAGACATCCACATGCGGTGTAGGATTATGGTTTTTATGGTCTGGCATAGCTGCTGTTCTGTTGGCATGAGTTAGCACAGGGATCAGCAACTGTAAACAATCGAGAGAGCCACAAAGGTCCTAATTGGAAGCTCCTCGTTCAATTCTGGAGCAGCCGGAAGTCCGGTTCCCCCACCATAGAGTCTCCTCCTGGCACTGCAATCCTTTTCCCTCTACTTGTCCTAACTGAAGCCCTATCCATTGTGGAGCCGACCAGCATCAGGAGCCGCAACCAGAGGGATGAAAGAGCCACTGTGGCTCCAGAGCCAACTGTTGCTGACCCCTGAGTTAGCAATGGAGAAAAAACAGGGGGAGAAACTCACTTCTGGCCTTCTGGCTATTGCCAGCACTGATGAGTTGGTCCTGCCTGTAGGAGGACTGTCCCACAGGTCCAATTTGATCATAGCAGGGGTGGGTTCCAACTGCTGCTACTGCTGGTTTGCTCAGGGATGCACTGCACGCATGTGCATGCTTAATGTGCACTATGCATGCATGTGCAGTACTAAAATGCTTCTGTGCATGTGCAGAAGCAAAAAACAAGATGGCAGCACCTATGGTGCTGCCTGAGAGAACCGGTTCGGGGGGCATGGCCGGCCAAGTACTACCTATTTGGCCAAACCAATCCATACTGGTAGGAACCCACCTCTGGATCTTTTATTAATTGTTACTATTGTATTTTTATATGTTTAAATATTACGTGGGAATTGTTAGATGGATAATGAGAATGTTTGACTCGGAGGGCCTGCCGGGGAAAGGCGGGGGTCAGTGGGGTGGTTGGGGGGACTACTGCCACGGGAGTGGGTCGGAGCATTACGGTCATGTACGGGGAGGGGCAGATATGGCGGGGACTTTAGGGCTGGCCATTACCGGGGAAGGAGGGTTCACTACATCACAGAGATCCCTCCTTCCGGCCCTATGAGCCCCACTCCAAGACCAGATGGTAGCGCGAGTAGGTCAGGACCCTGGTCTCAGGCTGTTGTCGCTAAATGCCAGGTCTGTTGTACACAAAGCTCCTCTCATCCGGGACTTAATTGTTGACGAGAGGGCAGACCTGGCATGTATTACTGAAACCTGGCTGGGCACAGAAGGAGGAGTCCCCCTTGTAGAGATGTGCCCAGAGGGATTTCAGGTGCTTCATCAGCCAAGAGCCCAGGGAAGGGGTGGCGGTGTGGCTATTGTTATCCGGGGAGTCTCTGTTACCTCGTAGGGTCCCTGCCTCCGGAGCTGTCGGGTGTGAGTCCCTGCTGATAAAGTTGGACCTCAAGGTCAAGTGGGTTGCTGCTAACGTACCTGCCTCCCAACTGCGTATGCAGCATCCCTCCCCTCGCTCCTCGAGTCAGTAGCTGAGCTGGCAGTTGAGTTCCCCAGGCTTATAGTTTCTGGGGACTTCAATTTGCCATCCGCTCGGTGACGCTCTGATGGGGCGCAGGAGTTCATGGCTTCCATGACAGCCATGGGCTTGACCCAGGTAATTCGGGGCCCAACCCATGCAGCGGGTCACATGCTCGACCCTCGTATTCCTCTCGGAGCAGTGGATGTGTGATCTTGGTCTGAGGGGTAACGAGATCATACCCCTGTCGTGGTCAGACCACTGCCTACTGAGGCTTGACTTCCCGGAGGCCAAACCCCCACCGTAGGGAGGAGGAACCAACCTGTGGTTCCGCCCCAGGCGACTTATGGACCCTTGAGGTTCCAGACGGAGCTTGGGGTCATTCTTGATACTCTCGCCCACAGTTCGGCGGAGACTCTGGTTGCCGCTGGCATTCGGCGGCGTCGGAGTCTCTTGATCGGATTGTGCCACTACGGCCCCTCCGGGTCAGTGGATCCCGTAGGCCTCCTTGGTTCACCGAGGAGCTCCAGGAGAAGAAAACGCGGAGGAGATGCCTAGAGCACCTGTGGAGGTCCGATAAGTCCGAGGCGAACCGAGCACTTCTGACTACCTGCACCAAGGACTATGTCCGGGCATTAAGAAACTGCCAAAAGATCATCATTTCTGCCTTGGTTGCGTCCGCCGAGTCAGCCCAGCCGCCCTGTTTAGGATAACCCGCTCCCTCCTTAACAGGAGGGACGCGGGAGACCCCTTGCAGGGTAGGGCTGAGGACTATGCTCAATTCTTGGCGGACAAAGTAGCTCGGTTTCGGTCGGACTTGGACTCCACCGCAGTAGATCCAGCCGAGACCAGGAGGACTACTTGGCAAATCATCTCTTGGGTTGAGTTCCAGGATGTTGCCTCTGGGGACGTGGACCAAGGCCATTCGAGCTGTAAGCGCCTCCACCTGCATTCTGGACCCGTGACCCTCCTGGCTGGTTGCCAACAGCAGGGAGGTGACACATGGCTGGATCCAGGCGGTCGTGACCGCCTCCCTTCGGGAGGGGCACTTCCCCATCGTACTTAAAACGGCGGTGGTGAGACCCCTCCTGAAGAAACCATCCTTGGATCCAGCCATTTTAAACAACTTTCGTCCTGTCTCCAACCTCCCCTTTATCGGGAAGGTTGTTGAGAAGGTGGTGGCCTTCCAGCTTCAACGGGCCTTGGAGGAAGCTAGTTATCTTGACCCCTTCCAGTCTGGCTTCAGACCTGGTTACAGCACAGAAACCGCTTTGGTCGCAGTGACCGATGATCTCTGGAGGGCCAGAGATGGAGGCTATGCGTCCATCCTGGTTCTCCTTGACCTCTCAGCGGCTTTTCGATACCATCGACCATGGTATCCTTCTGCACGACTGCGGAGGTGGGAGTGGGAGGCACTGTTGCAGTGTTCTCCTCCTACCTCTCGGACAGGTCGCAGTCGGTGTGTGTCGGGGGGAGAGATCGTCCCTGAGGCCCCTACATGTGGGTGCCGCAGGGTTCGGTCTTATCCCCCCTACTATTTAACATATACATGAACCGCTGGGCGAGATCATTCGAGGCACGGGAGAAAATACCACAATATGCGGACGATACGCAACTGTATCTGTCCGCCCCGTGCCAACTCAATGAAGTGGTGGACCGTGATGAACCAGGGTCTTGAGGCCGTTAAGAACTGGATGAGCGCTAACAAACTGGTACTCAACCCGGACAAGACCGAGTGGCTGTTGTGCTTCCCTCCCAACAATTTGGCTAATGTACCAACACTTAGGCGGGGGGGTCAAATTTTATACCCCTCAGATAGGGTCCGCAACTTAGGAGTCCTCCTGGACCCACGCTGAGTTTGACCACCAGCTGTCAGCTGTGACCAGGGGGGCATTTGCCGCAGGTTCGCCTGGTCCGCCAGTTGCGGCCCTACCTAGACCGGGAGGCTCTCGCAACAGTCACTCGAGCCCTTGTGATCTCTAGGCTGGAATCTGCAATGGGCTCTACATGGGTTGCCCTTGAAGTGCATCCGGCGACTACAGTTAGTCCAGAATGCAGCCGCGCGAGTGATAGTGGCGCACCGCGGTTCGCCCACGTTACACCCGTCCTCCGCGAGCTGCACTGGCTACCTGTCAGTCTCCGGGTGCGCTTCAGGGTACTGATGACCACCTTTAAAGCACTCCATGGTAGTGGATCTGGGTACTTGAGAGACCGCCTTCTGCCGATTACCTCCCTTCGACCAATTAGATCGCACAGACTGGGCCTCCTCCGAATTCCATCTGCCAGTCATGCCGACTGGCGACTACACGGAGGAGAGCCTTTTCTGTTGCAGCTCCGACCCTGTGGAACGATCTCCCCGTTGAGATCCGTACCCTCACCACCATCCAGACCTTCCGCGCAGCCCTCAAGATCTGGCTCTCCCAGCGGCCTGGGGATAGGTTCCCAATTCACCCGCCCGAGTGTTGATTGCTGAATGAAAGTTGTGTTTTATTATTTTTCTTTGTTCACATTTTGTTTGTTTTTTGATACTGCACCCCCCTCCCTTGTGATTGTAAGCCGCCCTGAGTCCCTCAGGGAAAAGGGCGGCCTATAAATCTAATAAATGGAAAAAAAAATGAAATGGATCATATCTGCTGGGGGCTAGAGCCCTGGGGCACATCCAACCTTTTGGTTGTTGGGGGACCTGCTCCTTTTTGACCCAAAATTGGAGGCAGGGGAAGGAGAAGAGAGAAAAACCTGTGTGAGCGGGAGAGAAAAGCTGGATTGTGAAGTTACATGAGCGTGCAGAACAGTAGTTAACTTCTGGTAAAAGAGGAGAACAGTCCATGGATAGTGAACCCCAGATGCAATGTCTTCACCCAAAGCCCAAGATGGATAAGGGAGGCAACTCCTGTTGGTAAACCTGGATCTTATCAGAAGGACTGGGCAGAAACCAGACTCCTGACTGGGGAATTCTGGGAGTTGAAGTCCGCCCACCTTTAAGTTGCCATGGTTGAAAAACACTGGTTTTCTAATCTATCAAAAAAAGAAAAAACAATATACCAGCAAAGGAAACTCAGTCTCAAAGCAGAGCCAGTTAATGTGGTGATTAATAAAATCAGCATTACGAAGTCTGACACTTATAAATGGTGTGCCCTGAATTTCTTCTATGCCATGAAGATGTTGGAGCACAACAGCTGTGCAAGATAATGTTAGTGACCATAATGTTGATGTACTGTAAGTTTGCTCTTTTGGTTTAGGTTGCTCCTACTTTCCAATCTCGAAGCAGAAAGAGTTAAAATTCAGCTTAAAGCAAATACATTACAAGCTAGAGTGACTTGCTGGCTCCATTCTTAACAGCTGCTAGTTAGGAATCAGGAAACAAGCATTAGACCTGAACAGAATCTTCTCCGGTTGACTTGCTTGTAAATGAAAATCTCTCTCGATTTCTAGAATGTGTTCTGCCTATGGGCCAATCCTTCGATTCCTATTATGTTTCTTGGGTGCTGTTTTCTTCTTCTAATATGTTGTTAGATTTGCATTCCATTTCTCAGACACTTAATAGAATAGGATGGGATGGGATGGGATGGGATGGGATGGGATAGAAGAATAATAGAATAGAATAGAATAGAATAGAATAGAAATAGAATAGAATAGAATTCTTTATTGGCCAAGCGTGATGGACAAAAGGAATTTGTCTTGATACATATGCTGTCAGTGTACATAAAAGAACAAAAATACATTCATCAAGAATCATAGATTTCATAACCAATTTTGTTCTTTTTATTTTGTACAATGACAATAAAGGGTGGTGTGTGTGTGGTGTGTGTATGTTGGTCTTGTTGTATTCGGGTCTTTTCCCATGTAAGATTGAGACTGTCTTGGCAACATTTCGGTGAGGTCTCACTCGCCATCTTCAGGCTGGGTTTTGGGCTACACCCTGAAAATACCTACACCCATGAAAATCTACGAAAATGTGTGTGTGTGTCTGTGTGTGTGATACAACACTTAGCAATAGTCAAAGATTACTAATAAGCAATCAAATCATACTAGGAAACAAATAAAAAAGCAACATGGTTATAGACATAAGTGGGAAGAGAAAGATACTAGGAAGGAAGAGAATAATAATAGTAATACCACTCCCATCCAGTCACATGGGCAGCAAGCCACTCCCACAAAGGAGGCCACACCCACAGAGTAGGTTCGAACAATTTTGAAACCCACCACTGCAGCCAAGGGAGAGATCTTCCCCTCTGCATGGAGAATTTGAGCAAGCAAATGCAGAAACGTCCCTGGCTAAAAAATATTGCTCCTTATAAACATCTGGCCCAAGCCACAATGATATCAATCATGCATATGGCACAAATTATGTGGTTGATAAATTATCAGATTTAGTGGTGGCAACTGTAGTGATTACATACATATGTTCAGCTTTTTAGTAGCATTCTTCTAAATTCTTGGCATTTTGAATTTCTGGGTCTGGCTTTTTTTTTAGGGATGTTTCTGCAAATAGCTGATAAGACACAGGATCTCTAAACCATCCTTCACAACTCTATTAAATACGTTCCTTTAAGCCAGTGTTCATAAAGTAACAAGACGGAACTGCTACTTTGAAATGTACCCCGTGGGAGAGTAGGATGCAACAAATTAGAGTTTAGACATTTATGACTCGTGAGTCATCACATTCATTAGATTTGTTCCTCCTTCAACCCTACTAGAGAGTCAGGGTATTTACATTCAACTTCTGAAGTTGAGAACTTACTGTATTTCCCCCAAAATAAGACAGGGTCTTACTTTCTTTTGACCCCCGAAATAAGCAATTGGCCTATTTTCAGGGAGGTCCTATTATTTTTGAGGTACAGGAGGCAGCGAGCGTGGTCACCTCATGGCTGCTGCTGTGTTGCAATATTTTTGGGGAGGGCTTATTTTGGGGGGAGGGCTTATTTTAGCCCATGCGCTCAAAAGTCCGATTGGGCTTATTATCTGGGGAGGTCTTATTTCAGGGAAACAACATACTACCATTTATATCTCAGTCAGAACTCATGAGAAAGTTAGATTACTTTTCTGGAGATTCTTTTTCTCTTTTACTACTGGTAAGAAATCTGGCACTGGATGATATCTCCCAGTGTAAGCAAAAGCATGAATCAACTGCAGTTCCCAACTCAGAGTAAGCGGCTGTGGTTTAAGATAAGGAAAGCAGAGACTCTCTTGCCTGAAATCTATTGGACGCCACTGGTTAAAATGAGTGGGAATCTTAAATCTTCCAACCTTAAAGAATTGTGTTTTGCAACCCTAAGACTCTGAAGGGCCCCGGAATACAGATAGCCCTCAAGTTACACCAGTTAATTTATGACCATTGGAAGTTACAAGGACACTGAAAAAAAAACTCACAATCATTTTTCACGCTTATGATCCTGTGGAACTGGGCTGCAGAAATAGCAGGTGCATGCGTGCCCATCTCCACTTGCACGAGTGGTGGGTGAGCGTGCGTGTAGCTCCATTTCTGCAAACAGCAGGCACACATGCCCACCACTTCTGTAAATGGATCTGCATGTACTCATGCTCACCTGGCAGTCATGCTGAACCCTCCCCTCTCTTCCCCCCTCCCCACTCCGCAAAACCAGGAAGGTTGGGGAATGATGAATTAGAGCAGGGGTGTCAAACTCAAGGCCCTGGGACAGGATCCAGCCCACAAGGTACTTAGATCTGGCCTGTGGGGTCACCCTGGAAACAGCGAAGGACCAGCCCATGGTGCTTCTGCCAGTGAAAACAGAGCTCAGGAGCCTCCCAAGTTTCATTTTCACTGGCAGAGGGTTGCAGGCAGTGGTGAAATTCAATTTTTTACTACTGGTTCTGTGAGCGTGGCTTGGTGGGCATGGTGTGGCTTGGTGGGCGTGGTTTGGTGGGCGTGGCAGGGGAAGGATACTGCAAAATCTCCATTGCCATCCCACTCAGGGGCCAGCCAGAGGTGGCATTTGCCAATTCTCCAAACTACTCACAGTTTCCACTACCGGTTCTCCAGAACCGGTCAGAACCTGCTGGATTCCACCCCTGGTTGCAAGAGGCTGTGGCACCTGAAAACAGAGCTTGGGAGCCCATTTTCTCTGGCAGAGTACTCGGGCCATCACAGGCACCCCAACACGAGTGATGTCAAGCTGGCCACATCCATCCCAGCCACGCCACGCCCCCCCGAGGTCAACACAACCCTTATGCGGCCCTCAATGAAATCAAGTTGATAACCCGAATCAAGAGTAAATAAAGCAAACTCTGAATGATGCTGCTGCAGGATTTACTGTTTCTATTCTTCTCCATCTCTGCTTCAGGATTCTGTTGGCTCCGTGTTTTCTTCCTGGGCAACTTCACAATATGTGGATTTCGGCTCTTGGAATTCCCCAGCTTGTGATAGCCACGGCCAAGCTCTGTGTTAGATCTAAAGGAGCTATGATTAAGCTGCCATCTGGCTGCTTTGTACTCCTGTCAACTTTTCTGACAAATCACTCTTGCGCTGAGATGCTTGGCACAAATGCCATATTTCAGGGACATCTGTTGCCTCTGACTGGATGTGTGACAATTTGCTTTGGGGTAGCCAATTGTCGATGGCTATTATCAAACACAACAGCTCCTTCTCTGGCTTTTCTGCCTCCCATCCGGGAGAGAAGGAAAGAAAGACCTCCTGTACCCTTTTCCTATGGCAGGAAATTATATACTCTCTTGCCTGGAGAAAGAAAACCTGAACAAAACTATTCAGATCAGAGCTGGCTTCGATTCTGCCAAGAGAGTCCCGGTGTATAATTGCAAGAAAGAAGACGGGGAATCTGATCACAGTAACAGACTCTAGTATCCAATTAAAATGTCCTTCAAACTGAGCTTGTCTCTCACTATTCATAATATAGAAGTGACTCACAGAATATAAATAGAGGTGGAAGGGCCTTTGTAGGTCTTCTATCTCGAGCAGGAGATCCTATTCTATTCTGGATTAATGATTGTCCAATCTCTTCTTAAAACCTCCATTGAGGGAGCACTCACCATTTCTGTGCTATGTTTTAAGTTTCCTTATCTAACCTGTAGCCCTGATATTAACCGAGTATGCTTGGTGAAGGGGGAAAGTGTGGTATGTGTGTCCGTGCCCCATCCAAGTGCTAACCACAGCTAACCCTGCTTAGCTGAGACTCTGCTAAGGCAAGCCAATGGGGACAGGGGTGAAATTCAAACACTTTCAGCTCAGCCATTGAGATCTCTTGAATTTCCTGCCTGTAGCATGAACCAATCCATTTAAACTCCTAATCTTTTCTGCTTGACAGGCGGACCAGAGGAAAACCTTTACTCAAGGTTTCCCTCCAGTGGTGGGTTTCGGATCCCGTTCCAACCAGTATGGTTGGAAAACGGGCCCGGCGTTGCCCACATGGACACGTGTGGTGCGCGCATGCATCATACCTGCCTGCGACGCCTCCACAAGCCTCCACGATGCTCCAGCTGCTTGGCGGAGCATCGCACAGGTGTTGTACGCGCCATGTACATGCGCGGAAGTGCCAAAGGCTTAAAAGACAGGTAAGGTGCTCGGGCGGGCGGGTGGGTATCCGGAGCTCCAGGCATGCTCTGGTACGCTCATACCACGGCGTACCGCCTGCAGCCCACCACTGTTTCCCTCCCTATTGTCATATTCAACAGCTCACGCCTTGGCCAACGGGCTGCTGGGACTCCATTCTCTGACTCATCCAAGTCAATCCTGCTTAGGGTTTCTTCAAACTTTGAAGATGACCTTTCTCTACCCAAGACCATATGACTAATGACAAATGCCTGGTGCCTCTGTGGAGTTCAACATAGCCTACATATACCTACTCTGGGCCTCCGGTTTTGATGATCAGGAACACAGTTCCAAGAACTCTATAAATTGTCTATCTGGGGGAAAGCAGAGTTTTTTTCTTTCCTAATTTTATTCCCCACAACAACAACAACTCCTCTTGAGAGGTAGATGAAGTTGGATAACACCAGCTGCTGGGGGTTCGCAGGGGTTTGAGATAATCTCTAGCTAAGTTTCTGTGCAGTTCGAAGAAACCCCCAAATCCCACTCCTGCCTGGCCCCGCCCACCCCGCCCCCCTCCGAGGAGTCTCCACCAGTCCATTTTGGATGCAGGTAAGTGCAGGACATGCTCAGAGGCTCGGGGAGAGTGAAAAATGGGTCTACCGGAAGTTTGGGAAGAGGGCCAGTTTTCGCCCTTCCAGAGGCTCAAGGAAAGCCTTTGGAGCCTGGGGAGGGCAAAAAGCCCCTCCTCTCCCCTCACTGTGTTGCAGGAGGCTGACTAGGCCACGGACAACAATGGCCATGCACATGCAGTAACCGGCAGAGAACCCCTTGCTAAAAATTTTGAAGCCCACCTCTGGGATAGGCCAAAGTCACCTGCCGAGCTTCACACTGGGATGGGCAAATGGGAAACTGTGCGAAATGACCCCAGTGACGATTTCTGAGATGGTTAACCAACATCTGAAATCTGGGGAGAGGTCGAATGAAACAGAACATGAAAAAGGAAACAGAACATCCTTAAATAGGAGCGTCCAGTGCAGTGGTGGGTTTCAAAAATTGTTCGAACCTACTCTGTGGTGTGGCCTCCTTTGTGGAGTGGCTTGCCGCCCATGTGACCGGATATGAAGATGCCGACGACACTTGTCAGAACCACTTAAATTACCTCACACACAGCACTGGCATGCATAAGAATATGATGTAAACTTGTTTTTTAAAGGCATCTTTGGTTTGCGTTAAAACAACTTCAACACACGCAATGTTCTGATTGTACCACAACGCAGTAGTCCCTTACCTTTCACAGAGGCACTGAGTTTTATAAATGATAGCATGATAGTGTAGTAATCATTCCAAGGACCATGGTGGGTTTAAAAAAATGTTGGAACCTCTTCTGTAGGTGTGGCCTGCTTTCCAGGTCCACTGGTGGAACCTCTTCTAACCGGTTCGGTAGATTTGACTGGTTCTACCAAATAGGTGCGAACTGGTAGGAACCCACCTCTGGTCCAGTTTGTGTGTGTGTGTGTGAGAGAGAGAGAAAATGTGCAAGATTTAACAACCCGACACAGACAAAGCCATTCCTAAGCCTTGCTTTGGTTCTAAATTTCATCATGTTTGTATAAGAAGTCAGGCCAGGCACTATATGTTTGTAAGTTCAATATACAGTTGGTTGTCTGAAAAGAGCCAATAGAAGTTTAACGACTGTAAAAACACAATTGCTTACTTTATAAAATCCTTTCTCCAAAGATATGAAGTAAGGAGAACTGGCATTTAAGAACCAAGCTATGTTTAAATAGGATGAAGAACCAAGTTATGTGGCTAAGTAGAATGGCATAGCACCGGGATAACCCACAATCTCTGCTACCGGTTCGCCTGAATCAGTCCGAACGGGCTGAATACCACCTCTTCACTACCCAATAAACATATCATTTAGATCAGGGGGCTCCAACCTTGGCAACTTTAAGACTTGTGGACTTCAACTCCTAGAGTTCCTCAGCCAGCTGGGGCATGGGTTAAAGATGTGGGTAGTAGTTGAATGACTCTTCTGTTGGTCAACTGGAGAGAGGAGAAGAGATATCTGGCTGCGCTGGCAATGGTATGAAGACAATAGAAGTATGAATGAATGGCCCCTCCCAGAGGAATAAAAGAGGAGCGAAAGGGGTGGAGTTTGCAGGAGACAATTAGTTCGCTTAATTGGTTCGTGACTCTCCGAAACTCCTTGCCAGGTTTTGCAGGTATCGGCCTGGCAGCTCTCCAAGCCAGATAAGGTCTGTGACTGTAAAACCTTCCTTGAAATACTTTGCTGGATGTAAATGAGGAGAATTCACAGTAAATTAATAAAAGGGGTCTTTGTTGGGGCAAGGAGTTTGCTTCATGCTCTTGGGAAGAATATTTCTTTCTGACCAGATCTAGAGATCCCCTTTTGGATATTTTTTAAGTGATTTGAGATGGCATTGTGACAAATAAAATAGCTAGTAATTGGACCCTGGTTGATTTCCTGACAATCAGACAAGCAGATGGCATTTGCTAACAAAAACAAATTATCTTATGGAATTGGCAGGAATTCACTATGGACTTCCACTCTCCATAGCAAACGACATATGCAAAATGTTATGTGGGGATTATGAGACATGTGAAATCTGTGGCACAGTTAAGAAATGCTGTTGGGAATGCCATTGTATTTTGTTTCTCAAGGCTAGAATGTGTAAGTAATCTTTTCCCCTCTTCCTCTGTTCTGTCTGTGGATTCATCTGATCTTTCTGTGTGGCTAAGTTGTTTCCATGGCAATTCTAATATTGGATTAGGGAAGTTGCATTATTCTGGTTATCGCTTCCTTTCTGGAGTTGCATGAAAAAGCTACGCATGATTTTGTAGAAAGAAATTGGGAAACAAAGGATTGGGAGAAAGACAAGGATGAGGGAAACATGAAGCTAAATCAAACCACAATCACAAACGTTACCTAAAGTTCAGTGATGGGTTTCAAATTTTTTAGAACCCCTTCTGTAGGTGTGGCCTGATTTGTGGGAGTGGCTTTGAAGCCATGTGACTGAGTGGGAGTGGCTTGCCAGCCATGTGACTGGGTGGGGTGGCCAACTTGTAAAATGTGGTGAAACTCACTTAACAACGCTCTTGCTTAGCAACAAAATGTTGGCTCAGAAACTCTGGCATTTGAACCACGCAAGTCTTAAAGCTGTCAAGTTACAAGACCCTTTCACCCCTAACCCTTTAGAAAAAAAATACCTAGGGGTGTTCAAACTGACAGCTTTAAGACTTGTGGACTTCAATTCCCAGAATTCCTCCTCTCGCTCTTCATCTTGATGATGTGCAGATGGGCGAGGGAGGGAGCAGGAACCAGTTCTAAACAGCACTGTAGATTTGTGGAACCTCTTCTATAGAAGAGCTTAGAACTGGCATGAACCCACCCCTGCTAAGAATGGAATTGGTCATGTTTGGGGAGCTGGGTCAGAACACGCTGTTTCTGGTCTTTAGAGGAGCAGGAAATATTCAGGGGATTATAAAGACTCAGTTGCCAGAGGGTGACCTCTATGCAATGCAAGAGTCAGAATGGGTGTCAGCATTCAAAAAGTAAATCAGAGTCCAAGGCAAAGTATTCCTCAAAGTTCCAATTTATTAAGAGAGCCATGTTGGCACATCTGGGATAACCTGAATCTGAAAGCTCCCCTGTTTTCCCCACCCAGTTGAAAGTTCAAGATCTTGCCCCCACCCACAAGTCCATCACATGGTCCAATCTCCCACTGTCATGCTGGCAGCTACACCCATCCATTTCCAGTCAAGTGCAGAGGTGCAGAGACAAAGGATGACCTTGGCTTTCTAGAAAGGATTTTGTTATGGCTACATCATATCTCCGTGACCCGTCAAAAGCGCGGAGGACAAAATCGCGCTCTGACGAAGCGCGCATGTGACCGTCATCACAGCGCGACGAAAAAATTAAAAATTGAATAAAATTAAAATTAAAGCAAGCCGATTCACATAAAGGTAAGGGTTAGGTTTAGGGTTAGGGTTAGGTTAAGGGTTAGGGGTCAGGTTTAGAGCGTTAGCGTTAGGTTTAGCGTTAGGTTAAGGGTTAGCGTTAGGTTTAGCGTTACGTTAACGGTTAGGTTTAGGGTTAGATTTAGGGTTAGGTTAAGGGTTAGGTTTAGGGTTAGGTTTAGGGTAGGTTTGGGGGGGTTAGGGTAAGGTTTTAGCTTTATTTTTACATTTTTCGATCACAGCGTGATGTTTTCATCGCGCTGTGATGACGTCAATGTGCGCTTTCGTCGAGCGCGATTTTGTCCTCCGCGATTTTGTGGTGGAACCCGTATCTCACTCCTACAATCCCCCTTCCCATTTTCCATAATAGAGAATGCATAGTAGAATAATAGAAAGTGTGGCAGGCCAAAGATCCAAAGAAAAGATGGCTGCAGGCCGGACAATGGGCGGGGGGGAGAACAGAGACATCCAATTGTACAGTTGAGCCATTTCTTCACTTAAAGATTGTTGACTTGAACATTTCTGCACGAATGTTACAGCTTTGTTCCAGCCTCCCATTTGGTTTATGTGCCACTAATTCATTCTTCCGCTTCCAGTAATCTCTCTTCTCTTCACTATTTAACTGACAAACTGCAATGTCAGGTTTTATAATAAACGTAACAAAAATTAGATGGATTCTTTTTTAGCCAGCCAGGAATATTCAGCTGTGGAAGATGCAGAATGCATTTTGAAAGAATCACAGCAAGCAAATTAATAACTACAACCTTATGCGCCCTTTGGTGGCATCGGGAATAACTCAGCTTCACATTGCATTGGGACACCAAGCCAAGATCTGAACATCTGCATGGTAGCCATTATATAAAGGTAAAGATTCCCCTCACACATATGTGCTAGTCGTTCCCACTCTAGGGGGCAGTGCTCATCTCCGTTTTCAAAACCGAAGAGCCAGCGCTGTCTGAAGATGTATCCATGGTCTATGGCCAGAATGACTAAATGCTGAAAGGGCACAGAATGAAGTTACCTTCCTACTAAAGGTGGCTCCTAACTTTCAACTTGCATTTTTACGTGCTTTCGAACTACTAGGTTGGCCGAAGCTGGGACAAGTAACGGGAGCTCACTCTATTACACAGCGCTAGGGATTCGAACCGCCAAACTGCCAAACTTTCTGATTGACAAACTCAGCGTCTTAGCCACTGAGCCACCATGACACTTAGCCCTTATTATAAAGCTCAGCAATAATGGCCTATAAAAGCAAAACCGTTCATCACTCAGTCTTTTTGTGGGGATTCATATACTCCTGACCCTATGTTTTAAACTGTCATGATTTTACTAAAGAGAATTTATTAGAAACAATACTTTGTTATTAAATAAATTTTATTATTGACTGACTCTGTGTCCCAACTCTGGGGTCTCCAGTGTAAAAACAACACAGAGCCAAAACAAATCTAGGAAAAATAACCCTATCAGGCTATCAGGCTGCATAAACAGAGGAATAGAATCAAGATCACGTGAAAGTGTTAATACCAACGCACTTGAAATACTGCATTCAGTTTTGGTCACCATGATGTAGAAAAGATGTGAGACTCTGGAAAGGAGTGCAGAGAAGAGCAACAAGGATGATTAGGGGACTGGAGGCTAAAACACACAAAGAAACAATGCAGGAACTGGGCATGTCTACTTTAATGAAAGAAGGACTAGGGGAGACATGATAGCAGTCTTCCAATATCTCAAGGGTTGCCACAAAGAAGAGGGAGTCAAACTATTCTCCAAGGCACCTGAGGGTAGAACAAGAAGCAATGGGTGGAAACTAATCAAGGAGAGAAGCAACTTAGAACTAAGAAGAAATTTCCTGACAGTTAGACAATTAATCAGTGGAACAGAATTTGCCTCCAGAAGTTGTGAATGCCCAACACTGGAAGTCTTTAAGAAGATGTTGGATAACCATTTGTCTGAAATGATGTAGGGTTTCCTGCCTAGGCAGGGGGTTGGATTAGAAGACCTCCAAGGTCCCTTCCAACTCTGCTATTGTATTGCATTGTATTGTATCTCACAAGGGGTCTACCGGGGTGGGGGGGGCATACAAATTGTTGAGGGCACATCATAATGTTAAGATAAGAGAATAGCAGCTTCCTGGGTTGCCAAATATGCCAGATCTTTTGGGACAGGAAGAAATTATGGAAGACAGGTGGTCCCATATTTAACAAGAGCTGATACTGTGTGCAACATGCATAAAAAAGAGTGCAGAGGACTTCCGGGGGAGGGGTTGCCGCCGTCGGCAGCTTAATGAAGCTGCCCTCAGAGTTCTGGTTCGTATATCTATTTAAGATCTTAGATATCTCTTTTCCAGGCAAGGAAAAAGTAGGGAGGGACCCTCAGCTAGTTAGAATCCTCTTTGGAGTTTGCAGCCTTTTTTTCTTTTTGGCTGCGAACGAAAGAGAGTGAATCAACGAAAGCTGAGTCATTTACTCCGGCCAGATCTTCTCAGCTGTTTTTTTTCCAGCTCTAGGCGAGTTACTTCCCCCCTCAGAACAAGCTTTTGTAATTAACCCATTTAAGATTAATCCGGGCAGTGGACCATACCTGTGAATTTTTCTTTTTTCTCTATTTAAAATACCAGCTTCAATTTTATAAAAGACTCCTTTTGTTTAACTTTTTTTTTTTTGAAAAAAAAATGGTGATTTTATAACTTCCGCATTTGCTATAACGATATATCTTCAACTTCCTGGACAGATTTAAGGGATTACAAACTAATTAGCCTGTTCCCTTGAAGATTTCTTTTTATTAATTGCCAGGGGTTTGTTGAAACTACCTTATCTGAGACTTCCTGGGAGGAGCTTACTGGTGGAAGCAGCAAAAAATCAGCTGCCTCCGAATTCCTGGCTACGTACCTGATTAGAGGATCTTCCATCTGACGTCTTATCAGGTTTCTTATCCTTCAGGCAAGAGGGAAAGAAGAAACTGTTTTGCTGGCAAATGCTCTTCGATTTTTGCAGCTTTTGTGCTTGCAAGGAAAGGGGGGCTAGCCCAAGGCAGAACGGCTGTCCGTGCTGGGAACTTCAAACTGCCTTGTGCAGGACAAAGTAGGTCTCTCCCACTCTGCTCTAAGTTTTGTTTGATTTAATCTTATCACGAGCTGAATCCGTTTACTGCGAGGACAATAATTGCTTATCAACATTTTAGCTTCTTCTCTTTTTCTCCTCCGAAAAATTATTTACTCAGAGGCTTTTAAAATGGCGCCGAGCAGGCTGGTTTCTCCGGTAATAACGAACACTTTTTGCTAATTCTCACAAGACCTTCAAAAGAATTCAAACAAAAGAGATAGCTTATCACATGTTTTGGTTTCACAATAGAAGAATTTTACTCCTTCATTAACTTTGCTTATTTGGAAGTTAAATGGTGATGAATCTGTTGAACGGTCTTGTTACAATGTTTACTCACTGAAACTTTTGCCAAGCCTTAAACTTCAAAATAAAAGCCTCTTTACTTAAAGCTGCATATTTAGGCAATAGAGTTTTATTAACTGCAGGCAGACAAATTTTGAAATGGCCCTCAAAACCAAATATTAACTTGAAGTCGTCACCCTCTACTTCCAGGGGCACATCCTCAGTGCCTGGTACAAAGCTGCAGCCTCCGCTTCCTACGCCCCCTGCTGGGGATGTGTTAACGAAAGAATTTTTTCTGAGTAATCTAAGCGAGGCTCTTAATGCACAGACAATTAAAATGGAAGATAAATTTAGAGATAATAGAGAGGAGAGAAAAGAGGAAATAAAAGAAATGAAAGAAGAAATTAAAAGTGAAATTAAAAGTGAAATAAAAGGACTTAAACAGGAGTTGTATGAGAAATTTGAGGCTAAGGTTGATAAAATTAGAGACGACATGCTGAGTCTTGTAACTGTATTAACAGAACATATTTCTGGAGTGGAAGATACTCTAGAGGTTCTTAATGATGCCAATGCTAACTTGACATTGAAAACAGAGGTGGTGGAACAAAAAGTGGAAAATGCTGAAAAAGAAATTATTATGATACAGTACCGACAAATGGAGTTCGCATTAAGAGTAAGGGGGCTGCGTGAGGAGAAACAGGAGACCTGAAACAGATCCTATCGGAAGCTTTTGACCGCCTGATGGGAAGACCAGGGACCAACCAAGGCTGGCAAATTGACAAAGCTTACCGCGTTAACTCCTGGCTGGCAAAGCAGAAGCAGCTTCCTCGAGACATCGTTATATATTTTACTACAAGAGAGTTCAGAAATATGGTACTGCAAGCGTCTTATAACACTAAGCTTCAAATTGGCGGTCAAGACCTGGCTGTTTTGAAAGAGATACCACCTCAAATGTTAAGAGCCAGAAGAGACTACGCTTTTTTGGTCGAAGAACTCAGAAATCGTCAGATACAGTATAGATGGGATGCACCATTTGGCATCATATTTACATTGATAAGCAAAGGTACCGCCTCAACTCTGTATGGAAAGCCCGAGATTTTTATTATAATATATTGAAGGCCGGACACCCTGCACCATCTGGACCTAGAGAAAGACCACAAGAAGGACAGGATAGACAGCAAACTACACAACCACCAGACAAGATGAGCATCTCTCTTCTCTAGAAGTGCAAGGTGCTATGGAACCAAGACCTAGCCGCATGACTACTAGACGTATGGAGAAACAAGCTAAGAGGCAACAGCATCAACAATCATCGGCCATCGATCAAGGAACTACAACAACAAATCTGGAAGCAGTGGGAGGAGCTAGACCTAAGGTTAAACAGGCCGTGCAGGAAGCTCTAAAAATGCTTCAACCAACCAAAGATGACAACTAAGATTTTAACATGGAATGTCAACGGACTGAACTCTCCACAGAAGAGGAAGAAAATATTTCATTATCTTAAACAGTTTAAGAACGATGTAATTTGTTTGCAAGAAACTCATATCAAGTCAACTGATCAAAAATATTTGATCAACTCAAAACTTGGTCAACATTTTGCAGCTTCTGCTATGGAAAAGAAGAATGGTATAGTTGTATACTTAAGAAAAGATATGAAAGCTGAATTAATAGAAGCAGATCCCTTCGGAAGATATATTGCTTTAGACTTAATCTTAGAAGGGAAAAAGACATTACTTTTGGGAATTTATGCTCCCAATCAACAGCAAGATAGATTCTATAGAAATCTTCATGCTAAATTAGTACAGTGGGACTATAGTTCCTGTATACTATTGGGTGACTGGAATGGAGTGATAGACACTAAGAGAGATAAGAAGATTTCCCGCCTAAATACCAAGATGCGAGCAAAGTTACCCAATCTTTCTTTGACATTATGGATGATTTTGAATTGAGAGATATCTGGCGAGAAAGAAATGCAGAGGAATATGACTTCACTTTCTTCTCGGACAGGCATCAATCCCTTTCAAGGATCGATTTTATTCTAACCACTAATGATTTGCTTTCTAGGGTCAAGAAAACAAAGATTGCAGCTAGAGTCCTTTCGGACCATAACCCAGTTTGGATGGAGTTGGGAAGGGTAGTGCAGGCAAGAAGGTTTTGGAGACTGAATGAAAATTTATTTAGATATGAAAACTATTAATGATTGTAAAAAATTACTATCTGAATATTTTGTTTTGAATATGAATAAGGGTACATCTATGGAATTTGTATGGGATGCAAGCAAAGCGTATATGAGAGGAGTTTTGATGAATATAAATAAAACACATAGAAATAAGCAAGGGCTAAAACGAACAGAACTGGAAGAGGAAATTAAGAGAAAAGAGCTGGAGTTAACAAGGAAACCAGACGATACAAAGGTTAAGGAAGCTATTAACATATTAAAATCTCAATTTGACATGTTGATCTCTGACCAGGTAGCTACTAATTTATTATATGCAAAACACAATACTTTTTGTAATGCAAACAAACCTGGCAGATGGTTAGCTTATCAGATTAGGAAAAAAAGGAAAACTCGAAATATATCTAAACTGATTTACAGAGGGAAGGAGGTGTTCCAACAGGAAGAGATTCAAAAGGCTTTCTGGGAATTTTTTACAGAACTGTATAAAAGGGATAAAATTAATGGTTTAGACATAGACAAATATTTAGACAAGGAGAAATACCTTCAGTTAGAGAAGAACACAGGCAAAAATTGAATCAACCAATAACCTCGGGGGAAATCCTGCAGGTAATTAAGCAATTAAAGCCAGGGAAAGCACCAGGTACAGATGGCTTGACAGCGGTTTACTACAAAAACTTACAGTTAGAAATGGTAGAACCTCTTAGAGAATTATTTAATATGATTCAAACGGAAGGTAAAGTCCCTCCATCTTGGAAGACAGCGTTTATATCTTTGATACCCAAAGAAGATCAAGATACTACTCAACCCAAAAATTATAGACCCATTTCATTACTGAATGTAGATTATAAAATTTTTACTAAATATTAGCAAATAGGTTAATGTTGGTCATTCAACAATTGATACATACGGACCAAACAGGTTTTATACAAGGGAGACAGATGAAAAGTAATGTCAGATTAATTATTAATGCATTAGAATATTTGGGAAAGAACAACCAGATCCCTGCTGCGTTTATATTTTTGGATGCTGAGAAGGCCTTTGATTGAGTTAACTGGCAATTTCTGCTGAAGATATTGCAAAAAATGCAGATAGGAGATAATTTTTTACAGTCAATTAAAGCAATATACCAACAGCAAACAGCACAAATCATAGTCAATGGAAGTTTAACAGACTCTTTTCAAATTGGAAAAGGTACAAGACAGGGTTGTCCTTTGTCCCCATTATTGTTTATTATAACTTTGGAAGTATTGTTGAATAAAATACGGGGCTTGGATGGTTTAAAAGGGATCAAGATTAGGCAGCAAGAATATAGAGTCCGCGCTTTTGCGGATGATTTGGTCATAATATTGGAACAACCGCAGGAATCCAGTATGGTTTTAATGAATACGATTAATCAATATGGTCAAGTGTCTGGCTTTAAAATAAACTTAGGAAAAACCAAAATATTAGCTATAAATATGAATATTAAACAAAAGGAAGAATTAGGAGTGATGCTAGGATGTGAGGTAGTTAAAAAAGTCAAATATCTTGGAGTTAACATTTTAACTTCAAATGGGAAATTATATAAGCATAATTATGAACCACTTTGGCATAGCATACAGACAGAGATGAAAAAATGGGAGAAATTGCACTTATCTTTGCTGGGCAGGATAGCGGCAGTGAAAATGAACATTTTACCAAAATTTTTATTTCTTTTCCAAATGTTACCTATACTTAAAAAAGATGCGAACCTTTTAGAATGGCAGAAGGGTATCAACAAATTTGTGTGGGCAGGAAAGAAGCCGAGGGTAAAGATGAAAATAATGCAAGATGTACGCGAGAGAGGAGGATTGAAACTACCTAATTTAAAACTATATTATGATGCAGTGGCATTATCTGTAATTAGTGATTGGATTCATTTAACCAATGATAGAATATTGAACATTGAGGGACACGATCTGGTATTTGGTTGGCATGCTTACCTGTTATTCAACAAAAAATTGGATAAGAACTTTAAAAGTCATATTTTGAGAAATGCTTTATTGCGGGTTTGGAAGAAATACCAATATAAATTAAATGACAAGATACCCATGTGGGCAATTCCTAGACATGCAATTGAAAATATGAATACAGCACAAAAACAGGACAGATTTACTTACAGACAGCTTCTTACCTCGGAAAGGGGGGTATTACAATTAAAATCTTTAGAGGTATTAAAAGAGGAGAAGGTAGTTCAAACATGGTTCCAGTATGGGCAATTACAGGCTAGGTGGAAAATAGATCAAAAAATTGGCTTTATTCAAGTTGAGGATAATCTGTTTAAACAAATAAGAGATCAAAGCTTAATGCATATAAAGAGGATATATAATGTATTAATACAGATGGATTCGGAAACAGAATTAGTTAAAGATTGTATGATAAAATGGGCTCAAATATTGAGGAACCAATAATGTTGGATACATGGGAAAGAATTTGGGTAAGAAATGTGAAATTTACACAAGCTCAAAATCTGAGAGAAAAATTTTACAAGATGTTTTATAGATGGCATTTAGATCCTAAAAAGTTGGCTTCTATGTATCCGAATGTACAGCCTAAATGTTGGAGGTGTGGTTCTCTCGATGCTACATATTATCATATATGGTGGACCTGCCAAAAGGTTAAGGCATTTTGGATAAAAATATGGTGGGTCATGCAAAATGTTTTTAAAAAAAGGATAAAGTTTATTCCTCAGTTATTTTTACTAGGTATATGTACTGATTTTACAGTGGTAGAGACCAATTTGATTCTGCACCTGATAACTGCAGCAAGACTGTTGGTGGCGCAATATTGGAAGAAGGAAGACTTGCCTACAATCCAAGAATGGACATTGAAAGTAACAAACTTAGCTGAAATGGCTAAAATATCGGCATATCTCAAAGATCATTCAAATGAGAGATATAAACGAGACTGGAAAAAATGGATTGACTATATACAAAATAAATACGGGACTAAGAAATTCCAGTTAGCCTATGCTTAAGATCAGAAATGATTTAAACTGTTAAAAGTTAGTTCAGTAAGAAGAAGCTAAGTTCAATCTAGAATGTCATTAATTTCTTTATTTCTTTTTTCTCAATAGATTTTAGACTGTGTTAGTTAAAAATCCATACCGTGTACGGGTTCTGGGAAGTCGGGGGGGGAAGGAGGAGGGGGGATGGGGGGGTGGAGGGAGGGAGGGGTACACACAACAAAAAAAATTGTATTTCAATGTCTTAATGATTGACAAATGATGACATATTTGTGTTTGTTTTTTTTTAAAGAAAAATAAAAAAGTTCTATTAAAAAAAAAAAAAAAAAAAAAAAAGAAACTACCTTATCTGAAATTAACGTGAGTAGAGACTCTGTTTGCTTCCCTTTTTATCATGGCACCGAAATCGAAACCCAGACGCTCTTCTACATCTCAGGCATTTGTTACAAAGCCGCTGTCCTTGCCTTCTACGCCCTCTACTGGAGATTTGCTAACGAAAGAATTTCTTTTTGAAATCCTTAAAGAGTTCAGAGAGGAAATGCAAAAATTTATTTCAGATTTTTATGACAAACTGATGCCAAGATTGCTCAAACAAAGGAGGATATGATCGAGGTTATGAATGTTATGACAGATTATATTGCTGGAATGGAGGATAAATTGGAACTTTTGGAAGAAGCTAATTCCAACCTGACATCTAAAATTGAAATATTACAACAGGAAATCCAAATTGCGCAAAAACAACTTGTCATGATAAATTATAAGAAGACTGAGTCTGCAATAAGAGTTAGGGGATTGCGTGAAAATGAGCAGGAGAATTTGAAACAGACCTTTTTGAGGCTTTTAGTCGCGCGGTGGGAAGTCCGGGACTTAACTTTGATTGGCAGATCCAAAAAGTCTATCGCCATAATTCGTACGTAGCAAAACAGCGACAACTTCCGAGGGACATAATCATATATTTCGCCACAAGAGAATCCAGAAACGCGATAATACAGGAGTTCTACAATAATAGGCTGCGAATTGATGGACAGGATTTGATTGTTTTCAAAGAAATACCACCTCAAATATTAAAAGCCAGAAGAGACTATGCTTTCTTAACTAAGGAACTCAGAAACTCTCAGATACAGTACAGATGGGAAGTGCCGTTTGGTATTACAGTTACATTTGATAACCAAAACATTGCCTCAACTCTGTTTGGGAAGCCCGAGATTTCTATTACAAGATTCTGAAGGCGGGACTTCCTGAATCACCCGGACATGGAGAAAGACAAGGAGAAGGAGAAGAGAAACAGCGGAACACGTGGCTACAAGGCGAGAGGCATTGCTTTCCCCCTCCGGAGGAGCAGAAGAGTAGAGAATAAGGACTTAGTTATGCTTCTAAAATACTTGCTTAATTTTAATTTGAATAATACTTTGTGATTTCTGTCTTGGGTAAAACGGCATAGCTGCATACTGACGAAGAGACATTGAGACTGAAAGAGACTGAAAGAAGTGGCAATGATTTTGGAATATATATTGTATGGGATTTAAACAGGACTCGATGGATAACTTTGAATTTTTACTTTAATTGTTCATGATTTATTCTTTAGGGTGAGGAGAGCGGAGATCGTGAACTTCTTGGATTGTGGTTCGGGTTGAATGGAGCTGGGAAGTGTGGGGTAGATGGGAGGGTAGTGAAGGTTTAATTAGAGTTTATTTTGAGCCAGAAAGTAAGCTGATCTTTGTATAAATTGTTATTTGAATATAATGTTTGGAAAGATATACCCATAGAGTCTGCAGGAAGGTGAAGCAAATATAAGAGGAGTACGGATGAAAATAATATATATATATGGACACGGGTAAAGGCAGGATGGGAGGAGTTGGAAAAGGAAACCGAGAGAAGTATCTGAATGTTTAAATGGTTTAATAGAGAAGGAGGTAAAAGAGATAAATTAAAGGTTTGGATATTTAGATAAAGAGATAAGGCCCTTAGCTGGAATTCCATTTAATTAACTTACTTGGTTTCAATATAGTTTGAAATCCTGCAAGTAATAAAATAACTGAAATTAGGAATGAGGTACATTGTTTAAGATTTAAAAATGATGGGAAGCTGAGTTTAATGTAGAGAGTTTGTTGATTTTTCCCGTTTTTCCTTGTGTGTGTGTGTGTGTGTGTGTGTGTTTTACTATTTCCTTTTCTTTTTTTGTTTTTCCTTTATCTTTTATCTTTTAATTCTAAAGTTATTTGATTTTAATATACTTCAGACTGTTCTTGATAAAGAGTTATGCCGGGTATGGGACCTGGGAAGTCGAAAGGGGGTTAGGGAGGGGGGTTTATGGGGGGGAGGGTGGAGGGTGGAAATACAGTCTCAATTTTCAGAACATAAGAATGCACTTGTATACTGTTGCTCTCTTTTCTTTTTTTTCTTTTTTTCTTTTATTTTCTCCTTTTTTTTCATTTTTCTTAATTTTAGAGTAAAATATAAACTGAATAGATTAATGAATTGTAGAGATACACCAAAGTGAGGAGTAGAGGGAAAGAAGAGGGAGAAGTAAAGAGGGAGTGAGAGGGGAATGTAAGGAGGGTGAGATGGAGGGAAGGGGAGAAAGGAATGTTTGAGGGGGAGGGGAAGTAGAAGAGGGGAATGTTGGAGGGGAGAAATGAAAGTTGGAGGGGGAGAAGAAAGGGTGTATGGGGGATTGAAGTGCTATGTTAGTTTTCTATGGTGGAAGATGAGTTGTGTTCATTGATTTTCTTTTTTTTTGAATGCACAGTATATAAGTGATTGTATAAAATGAAAATGAAATAAAACAGTTTTAAAAGACAAAAAAGAGTGCAGAGGAGGTTCCTACCGGTTTGGACTGGTTTGGAAGAGAAGGTAGTAACTCGGCCTGCCACGCCCCCAAACCGGTTCTATTGGTGGCACCGTAGGCGCCGCCAAAATATTTTTTTGCAAAGCATGCCCATGTGCGTACTGCGTCCCTGAGTGAACCAGTAGTATCAGCAGTCAGAACCCACCCCTGGAAGAATGGGTTTCTGTAGCTGCCATTTTGACTTTTTGGACCACCTGCCCAAATCAAACACCCCCCCCACCCACCCAACAGAATTACATTTCCAGTTTTGGGGCTAGGAATGAGCAGTTTCCCTTCTGCGCCTCTGCATCCTGTCCCAGCTTTGCATGCGGAGCAACAGGAGGCCTTTCCTTGTAGTTGAGCCAGAGGACGGATGAGAAAAACCCATGGTTTTTCCCGTTTTGCTTCTTTGTGAACTGTGCTTTGGTTGCCATAGTGATCAATGAGCAAAAGACACAGTTACCGGGATACAAAACTGTTTCTAGCCAGAGAAGGAGTTTTCCTTTATTTGTTGATTGATTATAGATCAAAGGCAAGGCCTCCCTTGCAATCGACTTAACACAGCTGGAGGCACAAAAAGGGCAGTTTCTAGGCTTTGCCAACCAGAAGCCCACCTGTATGGCCACCAATGCCAACATTTTAGCATGGCCAGAGTGTTTTAGTCTTGCAGAAGCCAACATCTGAGGACAGGAGCTGGTAGGGAATTCCGAGAGCAGATAATCAGCATATGTATGGCTCTGCTAGGTGCCCATTGACCCCCATGATTGTGCTGGTATGGCACAAAATTCTCCATGATCAGAACTTAAGCCACCCCCTGGATGGTTTCTAGGATTACTCGTTTGCAACAAAGGTGTTCCTACAAGTACCGTATTTTTCAGAGTATAAGAGGCTCCGGAGTATAAGACGCACCTTAATTTTTGGCAGTGATGGGTTTCAAAAATTGTTCAAACCTACTCTGTGGATGTGGCCTCCTATGTGGGAGTGGCTTGCCGCCCATGTGACCGGATGGGAGTGGCTTGCTGCCCATGTGACCGGATATGAAGATGCCGACAACACTTGTTAGAACCATCTTAAATTACCTCACACACAGCACTGGCATGCATAAGAATATGATGTAAACTTGTTTTTTAAAAGGCATCTTTGGTTTGCGTTAAAACAATTTCAACACACACAATGTTCTGATTCCACCACAAACGCAGTAGTCATCCTTACCTTTCACAGAGGCACTGAGTTTTATAAATAGGAGCATGATAGTGTAGAATAATCATATCCAAGGACCAGTGGTGGGTTTCAAAACATTTTGGAACCTCTTCTGTAGGTGTGGCCTGTTTTCCGGGTCCACTGGTGGAACCTCTTCTAACTGGTTCGGTAGATTTGACGAACCGGATCTACCGAATAGGTGCGAACTGGTAGGAACCCACCTCTGGTTTTGGGGGAGGAAAATAATAATAAGAAAAATTCTGCCTACCAGCATCCATAGTAGTCAGCTGACACAGGGTAACAAGGTCAACCAATGAATAGGCATGGCAACTAAGTCAATGAATGAGGGCTATTTGGACTCTGAAATTTGCTGTGTGAGCAACAAGGAGACAGGAAGGATCCTGGCTTAGCCGAGAACTGACAGTGAAACTGCTTGCGTTTTCCTTGTATTTACTGCTAACTTGGAAAACCTGCTTTTGGTAATGTATTGTATATTATCATTATTTTGAATCCTGCTGAACCAGTTACTGTGCTTTCTGAATGTGATTGCTGCTGCAAACTCTGACCAGCCAGGTCAGCTTCGGCACTTATTGCAGCCTGATTCAGCACACCTAATTGGCGGGTGGATCAGACTGCCGGAATACCCCCAATCAGCTCTTCCAGGCTGCAGTGATAGCCACAGACCATCGCTGCCTCCATGGCTCATGTTTTTGGCCTCTGGTGGGGGTGGGCAGAGCTACATTCAGTGTATAATACGCAGCCAAATTTTCACCCTCTTTTTTGGGGGGGAAAGGTGCATCATACTCTGAAAAATATGGTAAGTGTGATGGTAAAAATTAGAACAGTATGTGTGCCATCTTCAGCTTGATCATAGCAATAGCAATAGCACTTAGACTTATATACCAGTTCACAGTGCTTTACAGCCCTCTCTAAGCAGTTTACAGAGTCAGCATATTGCCCCCAATGATTTTGGGTCCTCATTTTACCCATCTTGGAAGGATGGAAGGCTGAGTCAACCTTGAGCCTGGTGTGATTCGAACTGGCAAATTGCAAGCAGCTGGCAGTCAGCTGAAATAGCCTGCAGTACTGCATTCTAACCACTGCACCACCGCGGCTGTGAAGGAAATAGGGGAGAGGAAGTAGGCAATTGGTACCAAAAGGAAAACAAGCATGATGGAAACCAAAAGTATGAGAATCAGCTTGTTCTAGTCTTCAAGGACACGGAGCCTGAGAAAGGAATACGAATTGTACCAAACATCTGAACCATTCCCAAAATACCTATGCAATGCGCCATTGGTCGAAGATAAGCCAGTCAAAAGGGAAGGGCCAGGAGGAAAGGGGAACATTTATAACCTTTTGCCCGGGAACATTAGTTCTAGCCTGCTTTTGTTGCAACCATTAATGCTTAGTAAAAGAACCTATCACTTCAACCAAATGGAGTCGAGGGTGTCTCTTTCCTGGGAATCTAGCTGGGGCAAGACTGACATTATGTCTAAGGTGACCAGACGTCCCGCTTTTGGCGGGACACCCCCGCTTTTTAATGCATTTCCCGCGTCCCGCACGCTTTTTTAAAAAGCACGCTTTTTTTGGCGCTCGCAGCTCCCGCCCATCAGCTGCTAGCTTGCTGGGCTGGCTCATCGTTCTGTTCTCTATCCTACCTACCTACAAATTTAAGCCAGCCCAGCCTGCCGCTCACTGATTGGATTGGCCTGGACTCCAGCCAATCAGTGAGCTGGCTGGGATGGAAAACGCGGCGTGCTTAAAGTTTTCCATCCCAGCCAGCTCACTGATTGGCTGGAGTCCGCTTAGCATGCCGCATGAGTCTCCCGCCCATCCGTTGCTGCTCGCATGGGCGGGGTAGCGTAGCGAGTGAGCGGGAAGCGAGCTCGCCTTTCCAGCTCCACTTCCGGACAAGCTGTGGGAAAACCTCTGCGAAAAGTGCCACCTGGGGCCGCCGCTTCTTCTCCGAACTCAGAGTAAGTGACGGGCGGGGCGAGTGAGCGGGGGTGGTGGCGGGATCGCCGCCCGCTGCACTGCAGCTGACTCACCCCGGGCCGGGCGGGCTGGGAGGCTCTGGGCGTCCGGGCGGGAAGAGCGCAGAGAAAGGCAGAGCGGTGCTCGACGCGACTCTGCTATTTCTGCTGGAGTAGTCCCTAGATAGGGAAGGCGGGTGGCGAGGCAGAGCAAGGGAGCGCAAACGGCGGATCCCGGGCTCATATGCAGAGGGAGCTCTCCAGGCACAGGAGTGCTGGAAAAGTGCTCCACTCATGCACCCACCGGGACGGAGCACGCTCGCTCGCTCGCTCCAGCCCTGCCTGCCGGCACGACTTTGAAGTGTTGGCTTGCCGCTTGCCTTCCACGTCGGCCCGCGCGGAAGGCAATCCAGCCCTTTCAAAGTCATGCCGGCAGTTTAGAACTCGCCCGCCATTCAGCGAAACATCTTTCGCTGAATGGCGGCCGAGGGGCACGCTAAAGTGCCGGCATGAGTTTGAAGGGCTGGCTTGCCACTTGCCTTCCACGTCGGCCCACGCGGAAGGCAATCCAGCCCTTTCAAAGTCATGCCGGCAGTTTAGAACTCGCCCGCCATTCAGCGAAACATCTTTCGCTGAATGGCGGCCGAGGGGCACGCTAAAGTGCCGGCATGAGTTTGAAGGGCTGGCTTGCCGCTTGCCTTCCACGTCGGCCCGCGCGGAAGGCAATCCAGCCCTTTCAAAGTCATGCTGGCAGTTTAGAACTCACGCCGCCGCTTCTTCTTCTTCCCTGGCCTTCCCAGTTAGCTTGCTTGAAGCTCCGAGGAGGCGGGAGGAGGGTCGCAGGAGTGGAAGTGGGGGGAGGTCTCCCCGGCCGGGAAGAGCTGAGAGGCTGCCGGCCCCTTTCGCAGGAAAATTAACTTTTCTTGGCGAAATCCTGCCCCCCCCCCTGCGTGGGTGAGTGGTCGGCTGTCCTCTTCCCATAAGCCGCCCGGAGTTACCTGTGTGTGAGGTGGGCTGCCCTATGCATTTGCGTGTGTGCGCTGGAGAGAGAGTGAAAAAGAGAGGGAGAAATAATTATATTAATTAGATAGATCAATCTTTCTCCACCTTGGAGACTTGAAAGTGTGTGGACTTCAACTCCCAGAAAGGGAGTTGGGAGAAAGGGAGAAAGGAGGGGAGAATGAAAGGAAGATGGGGGAAAGAAGAAAGAGGTAAGGAGAGGAGGATGGAAAGGAGAGAAAGAGGGGGAGAGAGGGGGAAGAAGGCGGGGCTTAGCAGTGAGAAGATGGAGTTTCTGAAATTCCTCTATACCGAAGGATTTTTGGACGGGTTCTTTGAACTCTAGCTGTCCCGGAGATGACAGTGAAGGTGAGGAGAGACCCAGGACCTCAGAGACACCCGCAAGTCTCTGGGGGGGGGGATTAACTCCTTGTGCCAATTCCTTTCTGGATTAGCTGCGTGCTAACTGAAACTGCAGGTTGCCCCTAAGCATGGTAGAAGTGATGTCATCTGGTAAGCTGATTTTATTATCCAAGAGAGACTGTTCGCGTTAAAAACTTAAGCTAACCTAAACCAAAGAATAGGAAAATTTAGCGGCGAATTGGCTTTTTTTAATGGATTTATGGCTGGTGGTTACTTTACTTCTTAAATGCTTCAAGAAACTCCTCGACATCCTCCCCCCTCTGACTCTCCCTAAGTGGATCGTAAAATTTATTTTCTACTAATTAGCCCGTCACGATTCGACATTTTTATTACTTTATTACTTGGCTCTGTTTACGATCAGATAAGATTGCACAGCCTGCAAGAGAATAAGAAAAGTGCTTCGAAGTCTGTGAAAAAAAAAGAGCTTGCAATTTTTAACTGCAACACATCATGGCGTCTCAAAATACCTCTAAGATTTAATTTCAGATTCTTTTTTCCGCATGTAGAGGGCTTTTTGACTCTTATCAAAGGCTGGAAAGAAAATTGGATCATCTGATTTTAAAATATGAAGTAAAAACTGAGATCGTTGAATGTTTAAATGTTCCTGAAATACAAATGGAAAATGTGAGAAATGGTGTCTGGTCTATCTCAGAGGAAGAAAGGAGGGGGGGAGCTATAAAGAAGACTCATTTAAAGAGACAGAGTGCAGGAGGAATGGAAAATCCACCCTTGAGAATCAAAGTTAATTTGGAAAATTTTACAAGCCCAGGACAACATTATTATTTCATCACTGACATTCAGAGTCCAAAGGTGCGAAAATATCTTTGTCTGGATTTGCTTATGAAAACACTTGATAAATTTATCCAACACTTGGCAATTGGTTTGAGAAGATTTTGCTATTGGAGAGACACTGGCTGACAGATGGACACTGGAGAGATGGACACTGGAGAGATGGACACAGATGGACACTGGAGAGACACTGGCTGACAGATGGAAGAACGTAATTTAAAATTAGCTAAATCTGATTACCTTAATGTGTAATAGATATAGCTGAATAATGACTGATATGGATAGTAATATATATAATTTGGAACTGGCTGATAGATTGAAGAATACAATTGAAAACTAGCTAAACCTAATTGCTTTTTTGTAACAGATATAGTTGAATAATAATTGATATTGATAGTAATGTATATAATGTGGAGTTGATATGATAACTAACAATTGGATATGAGAAAACATCTTTAGATTATACATAAAGAGTATTAACTACAATAACTATCACTATTTAAAAAACTAAATAAAATACATACAATCAAATGTTAATCAATACTGGGAAAATGTTATGATATATGATATAATTAAATATTATGGATGTCCAGCTAAAATAGGACATGAGGATTTGATGATAATAGAGGATTCTACAAATAAGTAAATGAATTGTCAGCATGTGTTATGGATTAATTCTTTAGCATAGCTAAGGATGAAGGATGTTTAAATAACCATAGGTAATTAAAACTGGAGGTATAATGATGTTGATATGGTAAATATCCGAGTTAAGATATTTGAATTAATATGAGCTAATGGAAGAGAAGCACCAAAGCATGTTGTAACCAGTTGATATACTTCTTTTTTTTTCATAATAGACACCTGTGTTTTGTTTTGTTTTCCTGCCTTGTCTCTTGTCGTTTTTGTCTTTTTTTGTATTATTTTTATTTTTTATTTTAATTTTTATTTTTTATTTGCCCTTTTTTTATTTTTTCTTTTCCCACCGGTGTGGGCAGGTATTGTTCAAGATTATTACTTTTATTAATATTTCTAAATAATAATTACAGTTAAATGAAAATGGATATATAATAATGCTTGAGTTAATATGAGTTATGTTGGTTGACTGTGGAGGAGATGTACCAAAACTTATCTGTAATTGATTGATACATTTTCTACAGATGTAAAGAAAGATGCTGTACCTGTTTTAAATTAAAATTAAAAAACATTTATTAAAAAAAAAAGAGGGGGAGAGAGGGTAGAAAGGGGAAGAGGAAGAGCAGGAGTAGGAGAAAGATAAGGGAAGAAGGAAGGGGAAGGAGAGGAGGAAGGAGGAAAGTAGAGAAGGGAGGGAGTGAGAAAGGAAAGGGAAAGGAAAGGAGGATGGAAGGGAGAGAAAAGGAAGGAGAGAGGGTAGGAAGGGAAAGAGGAAGAGCAGGAGCAAAGGAGAGGTAAGGGAAGAAGGAAGGGGAAGGAGAGGAGGAAGGAAGAAAGTAGAGAAGGGAGAGAGGGTGAAAAGAAAGAGGTAAGGAGAGGAGGATGGAAAGGAGAGAAAGAGGAGGAGAGAGGGTAGGAAGGGGATGAGGAAGAGCAGGAGTAGGAGAAAGGTACAGGAAGAAGGAAGGGAAAGGAGAGCAGGAAGGAAGAAAGTAGAGAAGGGAGGAAGGGAGAAAAGAAAGGGAAAATAAGGTGGTGTTATAACAGGAGGAAGGGATGGTAAACAAAGCAACCCAAACTGTATATTATAACCTATTAAATGAAATAATAAATGTATAAGAATGATAAATGTTAAAACACTTGTAACCAAATGACATGCTATATGTGATGATGGGTTTTTTTCTTTTTGTTTTGTTTTGTTTTTATTGTTGTGGGTATGTGTCGTCTATGTAACAAAAAAAAATAAAAAAAGTTGATAGGCAAGAGGAAGGAGGAAGGAAGGAAAAAAGAAAAAGAGGGAGAGAGGAAAGAAGAAAAGATGGAACTAGAAAGGAAAGAAGGGAGGGAGGGAGGAAAGGGGAAGACAGAGAAAGAGCAGAAAGACAGAGAAGGTGAAGGTAGATAGGCAGAAAGAAGGAAGAAGGAAGAAATAGGAAAGGAGGGAAGGAGGAAGGAACAGAAGCGAAGAGGAAGAGAGAAATGTAAAGAGCAGAAAGACAGAGAAGGTAGATAGGCAAAAGAAATGAAGCTGAAAGAATGGAAGGAGGAAGGAAGAGAAAAAAGGAGGAACGGAGTGAGTGAGGAAAGAAGAGAGGATGGAAGGAGAAAGGAAGGAAGAGAGGGAAAGAGCAGAAGACAGATAAGGTGAAGGTAGATAAGCAAGAGGAATGAAGGAAGAAGTGAGGAGTCTCGAGGAGGGGGAAAACATTTAGTGACCAAAGTTACAATGGCATTGAAAAAAGTGACTGATGACCATTTTTCACACTTAGCGACCGTTGCAACCATTTTTCACACTTAGCGACCGTTGCAGCATCCTCATGGTCACGTGATCAAAATTTTGTTTGGCAACAGATTTGTATTTATGCTGGTTTCAGTGTCCTGGGGTGACCTTTTGACAAAAAAAATTTTTTTTAATCAAGCCACCCCACCCCACCCCCGGTCAAAGGCGTCCCTCTTTTCCAATCTGAAAATCTGGTCACCTTAATTATGTCTCAAACTTGACAACTTTAAGACATGTGAGCTTCAATTCCCACTTCTGTGCTGGCTGAGGAATTCTGGGAGTTGAAGTCCACATGTCTCAAAGTTGCCAAGTTTGAGAAATGCTCGGTTAGAATCTTAACTGGCTAAACAGTTGTGAGTGGATTCTAAGGTGCCATTCAGCCTGTTCTATCCGGTTCAGGTGAACTGGTAGCGGTGGCGGCGAAAGGCTCCACCCACCCGCCCGGATATTATCACATCCTGTTTTTGACAGTCTGCTCATGCGTGGAAGGTCTGTGCATGCACAGAGGTGATGCGTGTGACTGAAGCAAGCGAGCATGCATACATTTGCAAACTGGTAGCAAAAGTAAGTTAATTTCACTCCTGTTCTAAACTAAGCAAAATCACATGAAGATATGTAGAAGATAATGTTCACCATCTGCAGCAGAGGTGGGTTCCTATCAGTTCGCACCAGTTCGGTAGAACCGGTTCGTCAAATCTACCGAACCGGTTAGAAGAGGTTCCACGAGTGGACCCGGAAAGCGGAGGTTCCAAAATTTTTTGAAACCCACCACTGACACACACACACACACACACACACACACACACACAGACTCACACAGAGAGAAAGAGAAAGAAAGGAAGAAATAAATAAATAAAAAAAGAAAAAAGAAAGAAAAAGAGAGATGAAAGAAAAAAAGGAAAAAGGGACAGAGACAAAAGGAAGGAGAGAGAGAGAGAGAGAGAGAGAGAACACATGGCCAGCAAGCCACTCCCACTAGGCCACATGGCCATAAAACCACTCCCACAAAGGAGGCCACACCCACAGAGTAGGTTCGAAAATTTTTTTGAAACCTACCACTGATCTGCAGCCAGGAATATAAATGATTTTGGGAGGCAGCAAAGGAGGTGATGGTAGCCACAATGGTGCAGTCAAAGCCATGCCTTCATTGTTGCATAAGGTGACCAGACGTCCCGCTTTTGGCGGGACACCCCCGCTTTTTGATGCATTTTCCCGCGTCCCGCCTGCTTTTTTAAAAGGCACGCTTTTTTTGGCGGTCGCAGCTCCCTCCCATCAGCTGCTGGGCTGGCTCATCGTTCTGTTCTATGCTACCTACAAATTTAAGCCAGCCCAGCCTGCCGCTCACTGATTTGATTGGCTGGACTCCAGCCAATCAGTGAGTTGGCCAACCAGCTCACTGATTGGCTGGACTCCTTAGCTGAGGACGCATGCGCGAGTCTCCATTTTATTTCGTCTTTGTTTTGGGCAGTTGCGCTTACTCACTGGTGGTGAGTAAATCATGTTTTGTATTGTCTAATTTGGTACCGTGGGAATCGGGAGGCGCTGGGGGGAGGAGACAGCCCCCTTCTCCCCCTTTGGCTTTGCGGAGTTCACAGCCAGCCCCTGTGGTTCCATCCAGAGCTTTGCCGCCCGTGCCAGCGCAGCACAGCCTTTGCTACGCTGGCACGGGCGGCAAAGCTCTGGATGGAACCACGTGGAAGTTCTCTGTGGGAGTAAAAAGCCGCTGCCGGTCGCGCAGAGAACTTCCACTCGGTCACGGACGGAGCTTTGTGGCGGCGCCTGTGCTGTGCGCTTGCCTTCCCAGCGACCACGCCGCAAGTCCGCGAGGCGTGGTCGCGTCCCGCCGCCCTCCCCTGCGGCTCTCCTGCCGCAGAGTCCGTTTTTCAGCCTTGCTGCCCTTGCAGACAACTTTCACTCGCTTCCGCGGCTCTCTCGCCGCCCGGCAGAAGCCATGTGGAAGTTCTCTGGGCGAGGTGAAAAACAGCCGCCGCCCCGCCCGCCTTCCCCGGCTGGGCTGGCTTAAATTTGTAGGTAGCATAACGAAACGATGAGCCAGTCTGGGCAGGGGAGCCTCCCCCACCCATCAGCTGCTAGCTAGCTCGCTGGGCTGGCTCATCGTTTCGTTCTATGCTACCTACAAATTTAAGCCAGCCCAGCCTGCCGCTCACTGTTTTGATTGGCCTGGACTCCAGCCAATCAGTGAGCTGGCTGGGATTGAAAATTTTCAGCACGCCACGTGCTGAAAATTTTCCATCCCAACCAGCTCACTGATTGGCTGGACTCCTTAGCTGAGGACGCATGCGCGAGTCTCCATTTTATTTCGTCTTTGTTTTGGGCAGCTGCGCTTACTCACTGGTGGTGAGTAAATCATGTTTTGTATTGTCTAATTTGGTACCGTGGGAATCGGGAGGCGCTGGGCTGGGGGGAGGAGACAGCCCCCTTCTCCCCCTTTGCGGAGTTCGCAGCCAGCCCCTGTGCTGCGCTGGCACGGGCGGCAAAAGCTCTGGAACCACGTGGAAATTCTCGGGCGGCTGCTCCCTCGCTCTCCTGCCCCGGAGGGAGCAGCCGCCTGAGAACTTCCACATGGTTCAGGGGCAGGGGACATCTCTGATATCTCTAACCATTAAGGGAGGAAGGCGAGAGCAGCTGCAAGCCAAGAGAAATTGAGAGAGAGGGAATCGGGAGGCGCTGGGGGGAAGAGACAGCCCCCTTCTCCCCCTTTGGCTTTGCGGAGTTCACAGCCAGCCCCTGTGGTTCCATCCAGAGCTTTGCCGCCCGTGCCAGCGGCAAAAGCTCTGGAACCACGTGGAAGTTCTCAGGCGGCTGCTCCCTCGCTCTCCTGCCCCGGAGGGAGCAGCTGCCCGAGAACTTCCACATGGTTCAGGGGCAGGGGACATCTCTGATATCTCTAACCGTTAAGGGAGGAAGGCGAGAGCAGCTGCAAGCCAAGAGAAATTGAGAGAGAGGGAATTGGGAGGCGCTGGGGGGAGGAGACAGCCCCCTTCTCCCCCTTTGGCTTTGCGGAGTTCACAGCCAGCCCCTGTGGTTCCATCCAGAGCTTTGCCGCCCGTTCCAGCGCAGCACAGCCTGTGCTTCCTTCCGACCTTCCCGCAAATGCGCCGCGCTCTCCAGAAGGGCTAGGACGGGTCCGGCGGCTAAGCAACGCACGGCCTTCGCCGGGACTGACAGCCGCGGCAAAAGTAGCTTTTGTCTGCTGGGTAGTGAAGGCGGCGGCGGCGGCGGAGGAGGAAGCAGCCCGGCGTCGCTGCTCGCCGCGCGGTCCCTCGCTCGCGGCCAGGCTTTGGTCCCGCCTTTCGTGGGAGAATGTGTGTGTGTGTGTGTGTGTGTGTGTGTGTGTGAGAGAGAGAGAGAGAGAGAGAGAGAGAGAGAGAGAGAGAGAGAGGTAATTCATAAAATCACTTCCCCCTCCAGCCATTCTTCCCCGGCTTTCCTACAACTGACATTTCTGCCACTGCATGGTTTTTTAAAAAAAAAAATTGTGGCAGAGGCTGTTTGCTTCAACGTGGCTTGCCTCGTCTTTTGGGGCAGGAGGAGGGCTCTGCCTTAAGCAAGAATTGCATTAAAGACCAGAGCAACAGGTATTTCCTTATTTGCCTGGAGATAGATAATTCCTAGGGATACTTGCCATGTTCTTTCATCACCATGACGATCTTATTTTTTTGAGCTAAATGTATTTTTCCAGTTTGAATTGGGCATAATCTTTTTTTATTGATCCACTGTCAGGAAGAGGGATTATAATTTAAAACAGATGATTTCAGTGGCATCTTTTTTTATTAATTTAAATTTCTTTCCGTTCTCCATACCCATCTTCTTGTATCAAATAATAGCTGTGGATTCATTGGTATTAAGTGTATATGTTTGAAGCAGTGCAGGAAATCTTGAAAACTTATGAATTTCTCTCCCCTCTGTGGCATTAGGCCTTAGTATCTGATTTGCTATATAACACCTTGTGTCATATATAGTCAATATAGGCACAGAGTTAATTTTTTTTAACATTTTCTAATGGTGATGTGCCTCGTGATTTTTTTCATGGAAAAAGTGTGCCTTTGCACAAAAAAGGTTGAAAAACACTGCATTAATATATCCATTTCGGCATAGTCCATAATTTTTCTTATTATTTCTTCTTCATTTAGGTTTAGTTTATTTTTCCACTTCTGGGCGAAAGCGATCCTTGCTGCTGTAAGTATATGTAGTATTAGATATTGTATTTCTTTTTTGTATTTCATTGGTATAATTCCTAATAGAAAGAGTTCAGGTTTCCAATCTAACTTAACCTTTGTTATTTCTTCCAACCAATTTTTGATCCTTTTCCAGAATTTTTTTGCCTCTTCACAAGTCCACCATAAATGATAATATGTGCCATGATGTATTGAATCACATTTCCAGAAATTTAGTGAGGTATTTGTTGAAATTTTGGCCAACCTTGACGGTGCCAGATGCCATCTATAATAAAGCATTTTGTACTGGTTTTCCTTGTATGGGATTGATAATGTCATTCTTAAATTTATTCCCCAAAATTTTTCCCATTTGTCTAGTTCAATGTTATAGCCAAAGTTCTGTGCCCATTTTATCATTGGTTCTTTTACAATTTCCTCTTCCATTTGATACTTCAAGAGGAATTTGTATATTTTCCCTATCATCTTTCTGTCCAGACTTTGAATAATTTTATCCAATTCGTGTGGTTCTGTTTCAATACCATATATTTTAGTGTCTTTATTGTATTTAGTTTTAATTTGGAGGTAGGTTAGCCAATCACCTTTCATATTCTGATCTGCCAATTCTTCAATTGTTTTTAAATTTCCCTGTCTATCAATTAGATCTCTGTATCTTAGAATTTTGTTCCAATCTGTAAAATTTGGGTGTGTCGTTCTTTCTGTTGGTGATAGCCAATTTGGGGTTTTCACATAGTGTTTTTTTTTTTATTTTGAGCCATTGTTGCAGTAAAGTTCCAATTAAATGATTTTGAAAGTATTTGTGCGTTTTATGTTTGTCATTCCATAAGAAATTATGCCAGCCTGCCTGCAGGTCATGGCCTTCTAAGATCAGAATTCTTTTATTCTTTAACTCAATCCAATCCTTCATCATTGTCATTGTTACTGCAGTTGCGTATATACTAGGCTCCCTGTGTGCTTCCATCCATCGCTACGAAGATCTGCTGACTCTGCCTGCCTGCTGGTAAGTGAGCCGGGTTTTTTCTTTTATTTTTTTAATGTATTTTAAAATAATATTTTATTTATTGTGCATATGATTTTTTAAAATAGTGGTATTCTGTGTTGATTCTTTTTTTAAATTGTCTTAGACTATTTTAAAAAAGATTCTATCCAAAATAAATTGAAACAAGCCATTTTTAAAATTTCTATGCACAATACTTTGAAATGGACTCAGGAGTCATGATTGACACTGAGTGAATTTGCACTTTAATAATCAGGAAGATACAATGGCATTGAAAAAAGTGACTGATGACCATTTTTCACACTTAGCGACCATTTTCACACTTAGCGACCGTTGTGGCATCCTCATGGTTTAAAATGATTTTACTTCAATTTATTCTGTGTGGAATAGTTTGAAATGGTGACAGTATAAATTATTGCTGGTGTAATACTTAACAATGGTTTTTAAGGATTTCTTTTATTTATAGAATACCTTTTTATTATTTTGGGGGGATTTTTATTTTTAAATTGTTTATAAAATGTATTTACTACAAGAAATGTTCCTTTTTGCAAATTTGATCTTTGCAAATCTTTGTGATGCAATATGTTCAGACCAGGTTATGTGTCTCAAAGTGGCTGCTATTCTATGGGCAGGCCAGGTTGGTGCAAGGCAGCTTTGCCAGATTTGGTGTGTTTCACCCTCATTGAATTTTATATCGTATAAAATCATATAATTTTAATTTTTTTTAGATTATTAACATAATGAGTAAGAAAAGAGGATGCAAATTCAACGATGATCTAAGAAATGAATTTCCTTTTCTTAAAAAAACAAAAAGCGATCACATAGTAAGATGTGAGAAATGCAACGGTGAATTTTCTATTGCGCACGGTGGGAGGCATGATATTACAAAGCACTTGGAGACGCAGAAACATAAGAGATATGTAGATGCTGTTGCATCTTCCTCCAGAATGCAGGACTATTTTCATAAACCAACGTATGCAGACGAAGACAAGAAATTAGCATTAGCAGAAGGACTTATATCTTTTCATGCTATTAATCACAATCATTCCTTCAGATCGATGGACTGTACATCACAAGTTGTCAAAAAGTTATTCAACAAAAAATTTACCTGTGCTAGAACTAAATCCGAGGTAATTGTGCGTAATGTGCTTTCCCCATATGCATTTTCAGAATTAAGCAAAAATCTAGAGAAAATTAATTTTGTATCCATATACTCTGATGCATCTAATCACAAGGATATCAAATTATTTCCAACCCTTATTAGATTTTTTGATTTGGAAACTGGAATAAAAATTAGAATGTTAGATTTTGTTTCTTTGCCTGGCGAAACTTCGGAAATAATTTTCAGTTCCATTGTTAATATTTTGGAACAAAACAATTTAAAACACAAAATAATTGCATATTGTGGAGACAATACGAATGCAAATTTTGGAGGAAAAGTGAGAAGGGGTACAAATAATATTTTTTATAAATTAAACCAAAACCTTAATCAAAACATTATTGGTGTTGGTTGTGCAGCGCACATAGTACATAATGCCATTCAAACAGCTGCTGACTTGTTGCCCATAGATGTGGAAAATATTATTGTTAAAATATATTGTTATTTTCATATATACACTGTGCGCGTTGAAAGTCTTAAAGAATTTTGTGAAGATGCGGAAGTCGAATATCGCAAAATGCTTGGATATAGTAAAACGCGCTGGTTAGCTCTTTTACCAGCTCTCGAAAGAATTTTGAAACTATACGATCCTTTGAAGTCCTACTTTCTATCACAGGATAAATGTCCTAGAATTTTAAAAGAGCTTTTTGAAAAAGAATCTTCAAAAATTTGGCTAGAGTTTGTACACAATCAAGCAGCTCTTTTTCAAAATAGTATAAAACTTATTGAAGGTGACAAAATTTCGGCAATCGAAGTAGCAAATGAACTTAATAATTTAAAATTTCAGTGTCAACAGCGGTTAGATGCAATTTTTATTCCCTTAACTATCCGTAATATTATAAGGCAGCTAGAAGAAGAAGGTGCAATAAATCGTGCAGATACCATGAATCATTTTCAAAACTTCTATAGTAACTGCGTAGATTATTTAGAAGAGTGGACGGTACATTTTAACAATATCGAACATTTTAATTGGGTTGAATTAAAAAAAGAACTTGATTGGCATGATGTGCAAAAATCATTCGAGCATATTCATCAAAATTTCCCAAATAGTGATATTTCCGAAACTAATCTTTTTACTGAGGTATCACATTTAAAACTATATATGAATAAGGAAAAGGTTGAATCTTGGGCATCAGCAAAAATGACAATAGAGAATAAATGGATAGAAATATTTAATCATTTTCAAAGAAACCATATTTCATATAATAATGTATTAAAAATTGTGGAATACGCGCTGTCCTTACCAGGAACTAATGCTGCGACTGAACGTGTTTTTTCTACGGTAAATCAAGTGTGGACATCAGAAAAATCACAATTAAGTGTTGAGACTTTGAAAGCCATTTTATGTGTCAAATATAATTTAACAAATTCGTGTGAAAAATTTCATGACCTTTTAAACAATGACAGCAATCTACTAAAAAAAATTCACTCAAGTGAGAAATATGCCAAAGAGTAAAATTATTCTGTACATAATTTTTGTCAATATATTTAATAAATATAAATGTAAATAAATGTATTATATTTGTACTGTACATAATTTTTGTCAATATATTTAATAAATATAAATGTAAATAAATGTATTATATTTGTAAATTGTAGTTATGTTGAAATAAAAAAATATTACAATACTATTTTTGTGATGTATGAAAATTTTTGTTGCTCCGTATAAAATTTTTAATCAAGCCCCCCCACCCGGCAGAAGCCCCGGGACCGAGTGGAAGTTCTCTGCACGAGGTGAAACGGCCGGCAGCCGCCTCTCCCATGAAGATGAAAGAATGGAAGGAGGAAGGAAGAGAAAAAAGGAGGAACGGAGTGAGTGAGGAAAGAAAAGGAGGGAAGGAGGGAGGAAGGAAGGAAGAGAGGGAAAGAGCAGAAGACAGATAAGGTGAAGGTAGATAAGCAAGAGGAATGAAGGAAGAAGTGAGGAGTCTCGAGGAGGGGGAAAACATTTAGTGACCAAAGTTACAATGGCATTGAAAAAAGTGACTGATGACCATTTTTCACACTTAGTGACCGTTGCGACCATTTTTCACACTTAGCGACCGTTGCAGCATCCTCATGGTCACGTGATCAAAATTTTGTTTGGCAACAGATTCGTATTTATGCTGGTTTCAGTGTCCTGGGGTGACCTTTTGACAGAAATTTTTTTTAAAAAAAAAGCCCCCCCCCCCCCCCCCCCCCGGTTAAGGGTGTCTCTCTTTTCCAATCTGAAAATCTGGTCACCTTATTGTTGCACCCTTAAAAAGAGGCTGGACCCCAATTCTGTGAACACAGACAATTTCTTAACTCTTTGAAACCCCGGTTATGATGTTGGAGTTTGCTGGGCCCATCTAGGCAGGTTATCAGTTACAAGACGCGCAAATTATGAATACAATGACTATATTTCAGCTACCTCTCTCCCAAATTCGAGATGTACCAATTTTACAAATTTGCATTATACTCCTCTACAGGATTTCCCAAGGAAATCCTCGGGGAGCTAATCCCCTTTAGCCAAGCTGTTTAACACAAGGTTCCCAAAAAAAAAATAATTACACGCACTCAAAAGACGCCTTGCATCAATTATCTTGAGTAGCAGCTGATCCTGACACAATCCAGATACGGAGCAGATGAATGAATTCAGATGCACAATTGCAAACAAAGAGAAGGGGAGGCAAAATCCAGGCTTGAAAGAGGAATCCTGCATTGGGGTTTTTTAAATATTTGTTTTTAATTTTAAATACAAATAATACAAACATAGTACATATAACTCTAAAGACAAAAAAAGGAAAAAATACGAATATTATAGTGTGTGCGCGCACACACACACAAGGAACATTTTTCCCCTTATATTTCTTCTTCTACAACAATAAAAAGATATACAATATATTCCAATTGTGCCCTTATACCCTCCAAAACAACATATATTCTTGAGTAGGTTTATTCCCTTTGCCTTCCACCAACACTGTTTTTATAAAATCCCCCCATATTTCATTATAATCGTTTGCTTTATTCATTCCTTTTTAAAATTTAACTTCTGTTGTTAATTCATCATTTGTTTCCATACTCCAAATTTCATTATACCACTCATTTCTTTGAATATCCCAATTTCATCCCCAATATTTAGCCATCACTAATCTAGCTGCCAAGGGACACGGTGGCTCAGTGGCTAAGATGTCGATCAGAAAGGTTGGCAGTTTAGTGGTTTGAATTCCTAGTGCCGCGTAACGGAGTGAGCTCCCGTTACTTGTCCCAGCTTCTGCCAACCTAGCAGTTCGAAGCCTGTAAAAAAAAATGCAAGTAGAAAAATAGGAGCCATCTTTGATGGGAAGATAACAGCATGCCTTTGGTATTTAGTATCACCAGCTACATGACCACAGAGACGTCTTCGGGCAGCGCTGGCTCTTTGGCTTAGAAACGGAGATGAGCACCGCCCCCTAGAGTCAGGAATGACTAGCACATATGTGCCAGGGGACCCTTTACCTTTAATCTAGCTGCCATTATCAAATTCTGCACTGTCAAAACACTGAGCTCCAATCTCCATTCCTAGTTTGTTTGTTTGTTTGTTTGTTTGTTTGTTTGTTTTCCGGGATTGGGCGGCCTATAAATCTAATAAATTAAATTAAATTAAATTTTAATACTGTGAAGCCACTAAGAGTCCTGGGAATTGGATGGGCATAAGAAAACAACATAAAATAAAAATAAAAAATTCAGGCTGTGTCTAAATGGAACAGTGGTTGTTAGGTAAGCTCCCCATTGGGAGAGCAAGTACGTTCAGAGAAGCATTGTGAGAGTTGTGTTGGAGAACACACAAACCAGCATACAGAGACACTGCAGTTTAAATAGGCTTTTACTTTCATGGAAATAGAGGTATCAGAGTCCATCAAACAGTCCAAGTCATACATGGATAAGACAGTCAGTCATCAACGTCTTTCAGTTAAGGGATAATCCAAATAACATAGTCCAGTATCATATAATCAGTTCAGTACTCAAAGGTTGCTAGCAGTTGCAAAACTTACAATAGCTCACGGCACTTTCTAACAGCCAGCTTCCAAAACACTCAGATCAGATCAGCCCAGCATCTAATGAACAGAGAGCTAATAGTCATTCTGGCTCCCTCTTATGGCTGATTGAGGAAACAGCAACCAATCACATTTTACAGTATGATTTAAAGAAACAGGTATAGCATTGTTACATGATTTATATATTGCCAACCCAACCGTTAGATTATATTCCTAACAGTGGTACTCAACCTGTGGGTTGGGACCCCTTTGGGGGTCAAACGACCCTTTCACAGGGGTCACCTAAGACTATCAGAAAACACATATTTTCAAAAAAAATACAGAAAACATAAAATAATTTTATGATTTTGGGGGTCACCACAACATGTATTAAAGGGTCACAGCATTAGGAAGATTGAGACCCACTGAAAGAGAGGATCCTACTGTCACCAAGCCACAGGAACTGCTCAGCCAGCCGTTCAATGGATTTATTTCTAGCAAAAAGTGAGGTGAGAGAAAGGACAGTCAGAAAATGCCTCACAAGGAAGATCTGAGGTTCTTTGTCTAGATTCTGCTGGAATCAGTCCTTGGATGGTCCTCATGCCTGCTGGTGTGTCCAAGCAGAGTGGGAGGAAAACCTGGCCATGATCCAGAATGAATTCCAGGCTTTTCCTCCTTCTCTGCCTGCAAAGCTAGCCACCAGTTTTGTCTAATCAAAGCAAGGAAAACACGCTCAATGTGGTTAAACAGGGTTCCAAATTTGTATATCCTGTTGTAGAAAAAACAGGACACGCAAGCCAGCTCTTCAGGGAAGGAAAAGTTTATTTGTGCAGGTTCATAGCAAAGAATAAATGGCCTGAACCATGAGTGACAGGCAGGAAATCCCTTATATAGTTTATCGCGTTCAGATAAAGCCATCTGTTAGTTTTGGAAACACCCCTCAAGATTTGCCCTTGAGTTACAGCAATATTATGTCTACAAGAAGTTATAATACATAGTCAGCTAACGGAGCAGGGTAGTTTGTATTTTGAGGAAGTTAAATGTGTCTTCCAGACAGATTTACAGTCAAGCCAGCAAATACATTAAAATAGAGACTTTGCTTCAGCAGTTTTCATGTGTCTCTAATCCATGTCTAACCACACCATGTCCTAAAAGCAAACATTTGCAAAATCTATATATGAACAGTTAAAGCTTAATATCATGAGACCCTAGTTTGGTTCAGGCTTGAGGCCTACTTTGGTTCAGCCTGCTATCCCAGTCCAAGCCAGATGTGGATTCTGAACATGTTCGGTTGTCTGTCTGAAGTTTCTCAAACTTCAACAGAGCCATTTTAACTAGCAATTTTAAGACCTAAAGAGCCGCTTTCGTGGTGTGGCGCAGGGTACTGTGAGTTCTAACCTGCCTTGAGCATAAGACCAACTGGGCGACCTCTCAGCCACAAGGCGGTGTTGGAAGAAATGTCCATCTGGGTTCAGCTCCAAGTGGGGGAAAAGACAGTGGAAACATGGAGGCTGCTTGGAAAGATGGTTTGATGGGGGACAGGACCACATGGTTTGAGGTCCTGGGCAAAAAGGGAAGAGATGCTGAGAGTGCCTTGGTTTTATGCCCTCTCTAGACTTTTGAATTTGAGCTTGTATTCTGACTGGTTGTCAGACTCCCATGGAGCCAAGCAGGGACAACTGTGTAGGCTGTCCTGAATCCCAAGCTTGGTTGATTCTTGCTGGGTGATGACATGAAAAGACTTTGGGTGTCAGGCCTGCAGCCATATTTCTTTTGGGTCTTTGGCCTGCCACACTTTCTATTATTCTACTATACCTTTTCTATTGTGGGAAAATGGGTGGGGGGAATTGTACGGAGTTAGATGCTATGTAGCCAAAACAAAAATCCTTTCTAGAAAGCCAAGGTCATCCTTTGTCTCTGCACCTGGCCAGAACTGGATGGTTGGAAACTGCCAGCATGGCAATGGGAGATTGGACCATGGGATGGACTTGTGGGTGTGGGGGCAAGATCTTGAACTTTCAACTGGGTGGGGAAAACCGGGAAGCTTTCAGAGTCAGGTTTTCCCAGATGTGCCAACATGGCTCTCTTAATAAATTGGAACTTTGAGCAATACTTTGCCTTGGACTCTGATTTAATTTTGGATGCTATTTGGAACCCTGACATTGGGATTCCTATTATGGCTCTGCCTGAAGGAGATAGATCTTTGTTATGCAGAATAGACTTGCTCAGGCCTTAATGGCCCATTGACAAAGATGGGGGAGCTGAGTTTCTGCCTCCCTTTTAGGGGAAATATTCTGTCCTTTTAATATTTCCTAAAATATCTCATTTTTCTAGAAGAGGGGTGGATGCTAACTTCCTGCAGAGGCAAGGAAATGCCTCTTCCAAAATCCTGTTCTGTTCCTGATTGAAAGGCAAAACAGTGGCTGGACAAAGTTAGGCCAAGTTGGAATGAAATTCACCTTATTAGTCACCCAAAAAGCTCAGACAAGCCATTAAAAATGTCATATTTAATTGGAAAAGGGCCGAGATAAAGTAATGCACAAAAAATGAGTATTTCGTGAAGTCCAGTGAAACTTCCAAACTTAGCTCTTTTCAAGAGACATCTGACCTTGACTTCTTTGATGTCTTCTAAAGCTCAGTGGGATCATTCCTCCACCCTCCCAACCTTCTTCTTCTTCTTGTAGTATCGCTCCTCAACCTAGATTCCCTGTAGCAAAGCAATAGGTCAATCAATCAATCAGAATACAGCTGGAAGGGACCTTGGAGGTCTTCTAGTCCAACCCCCAGCTCAAGCAAGACACCCTATACCAGTGGTGGCGAATCTTTTATCCACCCAAGTGCCCAAACTGCACCCGTGTACATGCCCAAACTGAAAAGTGTGTGTGTCCAAATGTGCCCATGCGTGGACATGTGCATGCATGCACGGACATGTCCGGACATGCGCGCATGGACAGCAGAGACCCGAAGATCAGGTGGCCAGAGGGAGGTGGGGCATCCCAACACCAGCAGCACAGCAAGAGGGAAGATATTTTTCTTTCGTGAGCTTCTGATTTTTCGTTTGCAGGGAAACAGAAGCTCACAAAAGAAGCGTCAAGGAGATCTGACCTGGGGCGACGGCGCATGTGCCAGCAGAGAGGGCTCTGCGTGCCACCTCTGGCATGTGTGCCATAGGTCCACCATCATGGCCTTATACCATTTCATACAAGAGACTGTTCAGTCTCTTCTTTAAACCCTCCAGTGATGAAGCACCCGCAGCTTGTGATGGCAAGCTTAATCATTTACCTTAATCATTTTACAAACCTTGGCCAAATGCACTGCCAGGAATCTCTGGGACAGTGTCCTTCTTCTTCAGACTGGCAGGCAAAACACTCTTTCCAAGGGCATCTGCCAGAGGGAGTCAAAAGAAAAAAGTCATGATGGCAGCCACAAGCACAACAATCATTCTTTGCAAAGCACAAATAAAGAGGGGAGTTTGATCGTGCAGTCGTAACCACCAATGACTGCACGAATTTTGCACACGCAGCTTTGCAGGTCTCCCTGAGTGGCGTAACACTGCAGTTTTGCCAAGACATTGTTATCCAACAATAAGAGTCATTATCTTATGAGCCGTGGTGGCGCAGTGGTTAGAGTGCAGAACTGCAGGCTACCTCTGCTGGCTGCCGCCTGCCTGCAATTTGGCAGTTCAAATCTCACCAGGCTGAAGGTTGACTCAGCCTTCCATCCTTCCAAGGTGGGTAAAAAGCCTAGCAAGCCCCTCCCTCAGCCCTTCTCTCCTTCTCCACCAACATTGAAGCATGTGATCACCTTTTCTGTTCAGGGCTCAAGCCATGTGGCCCTGTCCAACAATAAGCCATCTTTCCAAGCAGCCTCCATGTCTCCAGTGTCTTTTTCTCCACTTGGAGCCGAACCCAGAAGGACATTTCTTTCATCAGCTGTCCCCAATTCGGGGCTGAGTCTGATTCCGAAGCCAATGATGGATGCCAGACAAGAGGTGCAGGTTTTCTGATTGCTTTTTATTGACGTACTCCAAGGAAAAGGGTTCCTGGTCAAAATGCCAAGAACCAAGAACAAAGGATTAAGAAAGCTTTATACGTTTTCACTAAAGGAGAAGGCAGGACAAGGTGAGATAACAAGAAATATCATCTAATAAACATTTTAGTAATAATTCTACAATTTGTTCTATTGGTTCCTAGCTGTCCCTTTTCCTAAGCCTTGGCTAATGAACATCCCAGGAATGATCTAATACACATTTCATTTGCTGTAGGCCATCTCTAACTTTTAGCTGAAGTCTGCAAGTTGTCTAACTACTCATAATAGCAATAGCAATAGCAGTTAGACTTATATACTACTTCATAGGGCTTTCAGCCCTCTCTAAGCGGTTTACAGTGTCAGCATATTGCCCCCAACAACAATCCGGGTCCTCATTTTACCCACCTCGGAAGGATGGAAGGCTGAGTCAACCCTGAGCCGGTGAGATTTGAACAGCCGAACTGCAGAACTGCAGTCAGGTGAAGTAGCCTGCAGTGCTGCATTTAACCACTGCGCCACCTCGGCTTAGAGAGGGCTGTAAAAGCACTGTGAAGTGGTATGTAAGTCTAAGAGCTATTGTCTATGGCAGGGGTGGGGTCCAGCTTCTGTTACTGCCAGTTCACTTTGCACGCATGCGCAGTAGTAAAAAAAATTGTTTCTGCGCATGCACAGAAGCAAAAAACAAGATGGCAGCACCTATGGCGCTGCCGATAGAACCAGTTCGGGGCGTGGCCTGCCAAATTACTACCTACTGAGCCGAACTGTGCTGAACTGGTAGGAACCCATCTCTGGTCTATAGCAATTCTCAATCATCCAGGTCATGGTTGTCCCAATGGTGCTTTCTTTTCCTCCAGGAGGCAACTGGACTAGTTCTTGTTTTTCTTTCAAGAGGTTTCGCTTCTCATCCAAGAAGCTTCTGCAGAGCTGAAGAAGCTTCCTGGATGAGAAGCGAAACCTCTTCGAAGCAAACAAGAACTAGTCTAGTTGCCTCTTGAAAAAAGAAAGCGGGAGGAAAGCACCTTTGGGTCTAAGTCAGTGTTTCTCAACCTTGGCGACTTTAAGTCCTATGGACTTCAACTCCCAGAATCCCCCAGCCAGCATAGCTGGCTGAGGAATTCTGGGAGTTGAAGTCCACAGGACTTAAAGTCGCCAAGGTTGAGAAACACTGGTCTAAGCATTATTGCTTTTGCTATCTTTGACCTGAATTAAAATTTTCAGGGCAAGAGAAGTTGGCAGGTAAACGGAATACTGGTTTCTTTGGAGCAATATAAATAAATAAGCCACTCAGAAGGAACTTGTCAGGTTTGACAAGAGCCATGGCAGGGCTCATGTTCGGCGTGTAATTCTCCAATTACTGTGCTTTGACAAAGCACACCAACGGGCTTCCTGCAGGTATTCCCGCCTCATTAGTGTCACTCAGGTCCCTCAAAGCCATGCATGGCAAGGGCAGCGGGGTGGAAATTACCAGTTTTAAGGCAAAGAGACTCAGACACAACACCTGGTCCCAATCTTAACATCCTGGTATCTTGGAAAATTGCATTTTTTTTTTTTGGTAGGGAAGCTGATCAGCTTCTGAAACAACAGGAGCACAACAGACAAATAATATCTGTGAGCTTAGCTTCCCGGAGCAAAAAGGATTCATGTCAACTGCTGGGAAGTGATAAGCACTTCAGTTTCTTCTCCCAAACAGGCTTCAGAACATGTGAAGGCAGGGCTCAATAAAGCAGCTGGCCTGGGATAACAGAATAACAGAGTTGGAAGGTCCCTTAGAGATCTTCTAGTCCAACCCTCTGCTCAGGCAGGAAACCCTATACCATTTCAGAAAATTGGTTGTCCAATGTCTTCTTGAAAATGTCCAGTATTGAAGCATCCACAACTTCTGGAGGCAAGTTGTTGTTCCGTTGATTAATTGGTCTGTCAGGAAATTTCTCCTTAGTTCTAAGTTACTTCTCTCCTTGATTGGTTTACACCCATTGCTTCTTGTCCTGCCTTCAGGTGCTTTGGAGAATAATTTTACTCCCTCTTCTTTGTGGCAACCCCTGAGATATTGGAAGGCTGCTATCATGTCTCCCCTGGTCCTTCTTTTCATTAAAGTAGACATGCCCACTTCCAGCAACCGTTCTTCATATGTTTTAGCCTCCAGATGTGTGACTGTAACCCTGCAAAGTCCATCCTGCAGGCTGAATCTAAGATGCAACCAGCCAATGAAAGAAGGAAGGGAATGCAGTCACTGGGTCAGAAAGGGGTGTCTCCCAGGACATCAAATGGGTCTTGTTGTTAGTTTAGACGTTGTGCCCGACCCATCACGACCCCATAGACAACGTTCCTCCAGGCCTCCCTGTCCTCTACCATCCTCTGGAGTCCATTTAAGCTCAGGCCTATGGTGACTCCATCCAGCCATCTCATTCTCTGTTATCCCCTTCTTCTTTTGCCCTCAATCTTTCCCAGCATGAGGCTCTTCTCCAGTGAGTCCTTCCTTCTCATTTGGTGGCCAAAGTTTATGAGTTTCATCTTCACCATCTGGCTTCTAAAAAGCAGTCAAGGTTGATCTCCTCTAGGACTGACCGGTTTGATCGCCTTGCAGTCCAAGGGGCTCACAGGAGTCTTCTCCAGCACCAGAGTTCAAAGGCCTCAATTCTTTGGCGCTCAGCCTTTCTTATGGTCCAACCTTCACAGCCATACATTGCAACTGGGAAAACCATAGCTTTGACAGTCCCCTCTTTAGGGTATTGGAGGGAGCATCAAAAAAAAGCCAAGACGGTGCCTGTATCCCTGAGACCAAAACCATGCCCCTTTTTATGTAAATTGACTGGGTTGGGTTTTGATTGGAGGGGAGTCATTATAACTCCTCCCCTGTTCTGAATCAATTTACATGCCTCTTATCTGTCTAAGCACATCCTAACCAAGATTTGTTGAGCTGTATTCTGTTCAGGATGAGGGACTGAAAGAACAAAAACATTTGTGAAGTGTGGGATTTAAAGTCAAACTGCTGTGTTTAAATGACACTTTTATTACTCCACTCTGGACTTAATGGATTTTAGCTAAGCTTCAGCAAGTTGCATTAAATCTGATCTCCCCTATCTGTTGTTTTTTAGATTAAATGGAACAGTTCCACAATAGCAATCAGTTATAGGCATTTAATTTTCCCAGCTGTTCTTGCAGAGTTGTTAATCAGAAATAGTAGGAATAGCTGTTACCGGGGACATGTAACCTTCCCTGTGGTTTAAAATAAAAATTTCAGATGGAAATTAGAGCTTTTAAATGGCATTTTTATGGAGTATGATTGGGGTTGACAAATATTATTTGTCAAAATGAAAAACGATGCATGTGGCAATCAAATTAATGCAGTGAAGAAATTAGAATACCAGTAAATGGTGGAAAGTTTTGTTCTGTTGCACCTCACTCATTTAACCACCCTGATTTAGTGCTACAACTGACAAGTTCTTCCGATTGGCAGGTCATGACTGCTCCATGTTGCAAGATGTTATTAACTGAATGCTCCAAGCAAGCATCTCTCTCCTTCCCCCACGAGAATTTAGAAAGCATCTGGAGAGAAAGACAAAACTAGGAATACTTGGGACTCATAATTCAACAGTTTCCCCCCACCCTCCCGAGCATTGATTTGAGATAAAAGCACCATTTTAGAAGGGAATTTGGTTTTATTTTAGTTCCAGAAGGAGGAAGAGAACTTATAGTATAGCCTTTATTGTCACTGTACATCATGTATACAACGAAATTGGTTTTAACCTCACTGGTGCAATCCATGACAAAAAAATACAAACAACATAAATAGTATAAAGAATAATCCCTATGCAAGTTATTGGGAGGGGGACTAGTCATACGTTTCCATGTGTGCATGGAGTGATTGTGGTTGTGTTTAAGAGTCTGACAGTCCAAGGATAGAAAGTGTTTTTAAACCTATTTGTTGGCTGGCTATACTTCGATGTCTTCTGCCCAATGGTAGAAGTGCGAAGAGACACTGACCAGAGTGTGAATCATCTCGGAGTATCTTCCTTACTCTGCTAAAGCAGCGAGACCTGGTGATGTCACCCAGTGGTGTTAGAGGGCAACCAATGGTTTCTTGTGCCGAATTGATCACTCTCTGTAGTGGCTTCCTGTCTGCAGCGGTTAAACCAGCGTACCATACTGTAATGCAATATGTGAGGACACTTTCTATCGTGGACCGCTAGAAAGAGGTCATCAGCCGTTGTTCCACCTGATTGGGGGGACGACACTAAGGAAATAAAGTTTCTGTTGGGTCTTGACATTCACCAGGGACGTGTTGTTTTTCCAGTGAGATCTTGACTAATGAGCACTCCCAAGAATTTAAAAGAACTTACATCTGTTTCATTGCCAAGAACATCCCAACTGGCAACTTGATTAGTTCTATGACTGGTTCTTTCCCTGATGGAGCTTTCTGCTACCATGTTGACCCCGTGCCAGCAGCCCAAAGGTTAGAAGCATTGTTCTCCATCCCAAATCCTTCCAAGAAACAACACCAGGCCAGAGAATAAGTGCTATTCTGCAAGCCTGTTTGGATCAGGCCTTCTCACAAAACACCATTCCATAAGGTAAAGGTTCCCCTTGCATATATGTGCTAGTCATTTCTGACTCTAGGGGGGCGGTGCTCATCTCTGTTTCAAAGTGGAAGAGTCAGCGCTGTCCAAAGACGTCTCCGTGGTCATGTAGCCAGCATGACTAAATGCCAAAGGCGCACGGAACGCTGTTACCCTCCCACCAAAGGTGGTTCCTATTTTTCTACTTGCATTTTTTACGTCCTTTTGAACTGCTAGGTTGGCAGAAGCTGGGACAAGTAATGGGAGCTCACTTCGTAACGCAGCACTAGGGATTCGAACCGCCAAACTGCCGACCTTTCTGATCAACAAGCTCAGTGTCTTAGCCACTGAGCCACCATGTCCCTCACTGTTCCATTGCTATTACCCAAAACAGAGCATGAATGTCATGTTAGCACTAAGAGTCATCAAAACTCAGATCTAGTTTTGACTGACTGAGATGCTATAGAAAAAGAGAAGTCTGCCTCCTGCCAATTACCTCCCTGCGACCTATTAGGTCACACAGATTGGGCCTCCTCCGAGTTCCATCTGCCAGTCAGTGTCGACTGGCAACTACGCGGAGGAGAGCCTTTTCAGTAGTAGCTCCGACCCTTTGGAACGATCTCCCCGTGGAGATTCATACCCTCACCACCCTCCAGACCTTCCGCACAGCCCTCAAGATCTGGCTATCCCGTCAGGCCTGGGGTTAAAGATTATAGTCTGTCCCCACCCGAATGATGAATGAATGTTGCTTTTATTTTAATTATATGTTATTTATATATGTCATTGTGTGTCTTCCCGCCCTATCTGTTGTAAGCCGCCCTGAGTCCCCCCAGGGAAAAGGGCGGCCTATAAATAAATTTACCATTTACCATTTACCATCTCTCTCCCCCCGTCGCTCTCTCCCTCCCTCTCTCCCTCTCCTGCTCTCTCTCACTCTCTCCCTCTGCAAAGCACCTGAGTGTAGAACAAGAAACAATGGATGGAAACTAATCAAGGAGAGAAGCAACTTAGAACTGAGGAGAAATTTCCTGACAGTTAGAAGAATTAATCAGTGGAACAATTTGCCTCCAGAAGTTGTGAATGCTCCAATACTGGAAGTTCTTAAGAAGATGTTGGGTTTCCTATCTAGGCAGGGGATTGGACTAGAAGACCTCCAAGGTCCCTTTCAACTCTGTTGTTCTATTCCCTCCCCCTCTCTCACACACACACACAACCTGCAGAAACCATGAGGTTTTTAGTATTTTACAGTCTATAATTCCCTTTTTTAAAATGATCCTGTAATCCCTTTATTGGGGGTACAGTGGCGACTGGATGGAGCTGAGCATTTAGTGGCCGGATGCCCTTCCTGATGCCTATGCAGAGTTAGCAGCAGATTGTTTTTTCTTTGCATCCTAGGAGAGACAGACCTGCCATTAGTATTGAATTCTCAACCTTTTGAGTGGGAGGTGAGCATCTTCACCACTAGGCCACCTACTAGTCTACCTATAACAAATCTAGCAAAATGTCCTATGAGTATGGTATAGTACTTAATGTCATGGACCGTTGTAGAAGAGGCCCAAATCTCCCATGTCTATCTTCAAGCATGGAAGATCTCTGGATGCCTGAGCTTCTCCCAGTTTCCAAACCCACCAATTTCTCAAAGACGGAGGAAGAGAAACGATGTCATGTGAGCTCTTAGAAAAAGATGGCATGAAGTTTCCAGTAGATGACCTAAGTAAATTATGAGCCTCGAGACAAAGTTCAAAAGAAATCCAAAGATTTTGTATCTTATCAATAAATCAGTCAATCAACCAAAACCTTGAGAAGAATTAATAGAAAGAGTCTGCTTATTGGAAGAAAGGAGAAGACCTGGAGAGCTCCTTTTTAAGGTCAAGCTAGCCACAAGCAACATGAGTTGCCCCTCAGACAGGGTTCGCAATTTGGGAGTCCTCCTGGACCCACAGCTGACTTTTGAACACCACTTGTCGGCTGTGACCAGGGGGGCATTTGCACAGGTTCGCCTGGTGCACCAGTTGCGTCCCTACCTGAACCGGGAGGCTCTCACAACAGTCACTCGTGCCCTTGTGACCTCTAGACTGGATTACTGCAACGTGCTCTACATGGGGCAGCCCTTGAAGAGCATTCGGTGACTACAGCTTGTCCAGAATGCAGCCGCGCGAGCAATCGTGGGTGCGCCTCGGTTCACCCACGTAACACCTATCCTCCGCGAGCTGCACTGGCTGCCTATTGGTCTCCGGATACGCTTCAAGGCGCTAGTCGTCACTTATAAAGCCCTTCATGGTATTGGACCTGGGTACTTGAGAGACCGCCTGCTGCCAATTACCTCCACTAGAACGATTAGATCCCACAGATTAGGCCTCCTCCGAATTCCATCCGCCGGCCAGTGTCGACTGGCGACTACCCGGAGGAGAGCCTTCTCTGTGGCTGCTCCGACCCTCTGGAACGAACTCCCCGTGGAGATTCGAACCCTCACCACCCTCCAGGCCTTCCGCAAAGCCCTTAAAACCTGGCTGTTCCGACAGGCCTGGGGCTAAAGAACTGTTGCCCCCGCCTCGAATTGGTATGACTGTTGTGTTTTAATTATGTATTGTTTTTTATGTCGTTTAAATTCTTGTTTGTATACCCCTTCCCTGGTTGAGTTGTGAGCCGCCCTGAGTCCCCTTTGGGGAAAAGGGCGGCATATAAATAAAATCAACAACAACAACAAATCAACAACAAGTGAGTAATGAAGTTGAAGAGAGACATAAGATCAGCAGCAGTTCCTTGTTCTCCTGAACCTCTAGTCTGTCTCATCAGGAATGTATTCAGGTTGATGCCAATGGGAGGAGATCTACCTTCTGCTGTGTGTAGAAAACATCTGGAAGCCTTCTCAAGAGTTCTTCTGGAATGCCAGGACATATTCCTTCCCCCTTCCCTCACTCCTTAGAGATATATTATCAGGGAGATAAGGCTGATTTTCCGGTTTTCAGCATGAGTAGGAAAAAATAACAGAATAACGAAGTTTGAAGGGACCTTGGAGATCTTTTAGTCCAATTCTTACACCAGGGGTTGACAACCTTAAACAGCCATAATGATCCTAACTGGAACTCCCCCCCCCCCAATTCAATTCTGGAGCTGACAAGGCAAGCAATGTAAATGAACAAGGAATTAACAAGGTAGAAATGGAAAGTAAAACTCAACGGTGTAAAGGCACAAAGAGAGCAGAGAGTCAAAAAAGGAAACGACATCTGAAAAAGAAATTAGCCAAAAATAAAGAGAGAAATAAAAGGAGGTGGGAAAGAGAAACTTGGGGGAGAGGTACTCAAAAAATCGATTGAAAAGTGAGAGGAACGATACAGAAGAAAAGATTTAAGACACATAAAAAAAAGAAAAAGAGAAAAGAAAATTTAGAAATAGGAGAATAATAGAATGATACGATCCAGTACAAAGAAATATTGTTAACAAGGTAAAAATATGTTTTAATTAGAATGTGTGGGAATTATATTAAGAACCTGAAAGCTGTTAAATAATTATGTTATGTTGATTATATAAAACTTGAAATTTGAAACTTGAAGATTCATATTGTTAATGGATGGAAAAGAAATTGTTTTATTTTTAAAGAGAAAGAAAAATTATATTGTTCGTCCATGTTAAAAACTAGAAATTGGAAAATAGGAGAAGAAAAGTAATACGGCTAAACTTGGAAATAATGGAAATATAATGTAAAATGAATTGTGTCTTTTGGTGGGAATGTTAAAGGGGGAATTCGGACAACTGAAGTCTTTCAACTTTAAGATGTTTGGACCTTAATTCCTGGACACTCTGTTCAGAAAAGAATTTTTATTATGTAACAAAAATAAATAAATAACTTTTAAAAAAAATTCTGCAGCTGACTGGAAGTCTAGTTCCCCCAAAGAGTCTCTTCCTAGCACATCATCCTTTTCCCTCTACCTGTCCTAATCAAAAGCTCTATCAATTGTGGAGCCGACCAGCAACAGGGAGCCGCAGCAGAGGGATGAAAGAGCCACATGCGGCCCCAGAACTGTGGGTTGCTGACTCCTGCCCTTATATCATTCCAGATGAGTGTCAAGTCTCTTCTTTAAAGTCTCCAGTGATTGAACACCCATTAACTTCTGGAAGGAAATTGTTCCACTGATTAATTGTTCTAACTGACGGGAAATTCTTCATAGTTCTAGGCTGCTTCTCTCCTTGATTAGTTTCCAACCATTGCTTCTTGTCTTGCTCACTGGTGCTTTCAAATATAGGTTGACGCTCTGTTCTTTGCGGAAGCCCCTCAAAATGATGATGAAATGAGCCACGAGCCATGAGCCATGGTGGCGCAGTGGTTAGAGTACAGTACTGCAGGTGATTTCTACTGACTGCAATTTGGCAGTTCAAATCTCATCAGGCTCAAAGTTGACTCAGCCTTCCATCCTTCCGAGGTGGGTAAAATGAGGGCCCAGGTTGTTGGGGGCAAATAGACTGAATCTGTAAACTGCTTAGAGAGGGCTGTAAAGCACTGTGAAGCGGTGTATAAGTCTAAGTGCTATTACTATTGATAAATTATCCGATGATGATAGGACATTGTCTTCCTTCCAATCTTAAAGAGAAAATTCGCTCAAAAGCATGTTGTAACCTTGAGATTCCTCCCCCCCCCCTTCCATATTAAGACTACAGCCTTCAAATTTCATTCTAAAACTCTTTTGGACTAAGAAATGCAATAGCTTTTTCTACTTCCAGGGCAAACATCTTTTTTCTTGTCAAAGCTATTTCACTTTCTTTCTTTCTTCCCCCCCCTTCTCCTCTCTCATTCTCCTGTTTCATCTGGTTCATTTGGTCTGTCTGATTAGATTTATCCCTGGAGTATGTTATGGGTCCTTGGCATTCCGTAGCATTATCTTCATGCATTTGAAGTCAAACTTGCACAATGAAGGAAAGGGATGCATTTTAGTGTCAGGACTCAGGTGGAGGCTCCTGATTACAAAAATATTGAAGTGCCAACCAATCTCAACATGAATGGAAGCATTGGGGCTTTATTCCTTTATAGTAGAAACACAGAGTGGGCAATTCATTCCTATTCATTTGAATCTAGTAACACAATTAATACACACAACAGGCAATTTCATAGGAGCTATTCAGGTTAATAAATAAATGCAAAACTTAGCTTGTCAACAGTGCGAATTTGATTTGACTCCTTCACCTCCACCTCTATGCCAGTTACAAAGAGAAGAGGAAATTTGCTAGACTGTTTATATTTTTCTGCCAAATCCTTAGCACAGTGTTTCTCAACCTTGGCAACTTTAAGTCCTGTGGACTTCAACTCCCAGAATTCCCCAGCCAACCAAGGTTGAGAAACACTGCCTTAGTACTTTGAAAAACTACACGACAAGCAGAAATTCAACAGATGAAGCTTTTTACAGTACAGAATCAGAAATCCTTGCCCCAGGGCTGGGATTCAGCCGGTTCATTCTGGTTCTGGTGAACCGGTAGCTCCAACGATCAGCTGGGGAGCAAACCTGTTTACTCCAATGATCAGGTTGGCCTGCCCACCTCTGGGCTTTACCTACTATATCCTCTCAGTTGATTCGCATGGCAGAGAGGATTGTCACGCTTCAGCTGTATTACTCCCCAGAAGTAACATGGAAGGTAAGTTTTGTTGAAACTGCGCGCGGATAGATTTTATTAACTACTAATTCGAACGGTTGTTTCCTGCAAATGTCCCCTCCCAACGGCTCACCTATAATCTCTCTTGGGAGGGGCCAATCACCAACCACCTGTGCTTAATCATCTTCTGTGAGTCTGCCTATGGAGTTGCTGCTTCCGTTTCTCAGCCCTTCTCAATCTAGCATCAGGGACAAACTGCCTTTGATCCTCCCCACTGCTCCATGCCCCAGGCACCTCATGGTGGCCAACCAGCCTCTCTTGTCCCTGCTCTGAGTCTGAATCCTGCCCAGGGTCCTCCACATCTTCCATACCAGACTCATATGGTTCCTTGTTATCTGAGTCCATCAGCAGCTCAACCGGATCCTGCTGGGCCACAACAATATGATAGCAGCCTTCCAGTATTTGAGGGACTGCCACAAAGAAGAGAAAGTTGACTTATTCTCCAAAGCGGCTGAGGACAGACAAGAAGTAAAGCAGTGGAAGATAATTGCAGGAATTTGGGTATTCTACTGAAAAGAAGGACTATGGCAGGGGTGAAATTCAGCATGTTCTGACAGGTTCTGGAGAACTGGTAGAGGAAATTTTGAGTAGTTCAGAGAACCGGCAAATGCCACCTCTGACTGTCTCCAGAGTGGGGTGGGAATGGAGATTTTGCAGTATCATTCCCCTGCCATGCCCACCAAGCCACGCTCACAGAACCGGTAGTTTAAAAAATTGAATTTCACCACTGGACTAGGGATGACTTGATAGAAGTATTCCAATATTTGAGGGCTGCTTCAAGGAAGAGGGAGTCAACCTATTTTACAAAGCACCGGAAAAAACAATGGATAGAAACTAATCAAGAAGAGAAGCTAGCTAGAACTAAAGAGAAATTTCCTAACACTAAGAACAATTAACCAGCGGAACAGCTTTCCTTCAGAAGCTGTGGGTGCTCCAGCACCACTGTTTAGAGACTCAACAACCACTTGTCTAGAATGGTATAGGGTCTCCTGCTTGACCAAAGAGCTGGAGTAGAAGACCCCCAAGGTCCCTCCAATTCTGTTATATGGTTATCCTTAAAGAGATATCCGAGCTATAACTAAGGAGAAATTTTTTGATAGTGATCAGTGGAACGGCTTACCTCCAGAAGTTGTGGGTACTCCATCACTGGAAATTTTCAACAAGAGATTGGACAGCTATTTGTGAGGAATGGTTTGGGATCTCCTGCTTGAGCAAGGGTTGCATTAGAAGACCTCCAAGGTACTTTCCAATCATATTATTCTATGTTTTATGAATTATACCGATAAAGTATAGATCAGGGGTGTCAAACTCAAGGCCCGCAGGCCAGAACTGGTCCACAGGGTTCTTAAATCTGACCCACGGGGACAACCTGGAAACCGCAAAGGACTGGCCTGCAATGCCTCTGCCAGCAAAAACAGAGCTCGGGAGGGCTGCGTGTGGCCCTCTCGAACTCTATTTTCACTGGCAGAAGGTTGCAGGAGACCGTCGTGGCTGAAAGCGAAGCCTGTTTTTGCTGGCAGAGTGTTCCGGTCACTACAGGTGCCCCAACCTGAGTGATATCAAGTTGGCCACGCCACCCTGGCCATGCCCCCCACCCCCAAGGGCAAACACAACCCTGATGTGGCCCTCAATGAAATCAAATTTGACACTCCTGCTATAGATCATCTCAAAATATATGTAAACATGTTGACACTGTTAGGGTTCCAACAGATGCCCTAATGAAATCATGAGCCTCGAGCCAAGCTTCGAAAGAAATCCAGTTATTTATTAGGAGCAACATGTCAGTACTTATCCAAGTGGAGCCAGCTCTGACCCCTCGTAATTTATGGCCCAATTATGACCCTTTTTTCCTTCCTCCCCCCAGGGTGTCACATAAATCACATTCTCAAACAGAGTGCAGGCTGTAGAGATCACTCCCCCCTCTGGCTGCTGTGGGTAACTTGGGATACAGCCTTGAGAGAGAAAAATCTGGAATGTGCATCTGTCTTTTGCTGCTGTGCCGTTTCCTCGGTTTCCCATCCCCCCTTTCCTATGGCAATTTGAGAGCAGGTCAGGGATGCTTTGCGAGTTGACAGATAGCTTCAAGTTGATACCTGCAGTCAGGGTTTATAAGCCTAGCTTATAGTACTAGAATTTCTCTGTGATCACTTGTCCAATATATACTATGTCCAACCCTCATTCACTTTGTAAGATCAGCCATGGATGGCTAGGTGCTAGAAACAACTATATAACACAAGCAAAAAATGAAGTTTTTCTGAGCAGCAATTAAGAAAGGGATTTACCAATGTCTTCTTCCTATTGTATAGCATATAGCAGTGGAATTTTCTAATTGTCTCTCCTTGCTTGCGAGACAAACAGCCAAATCCACTAATTTCTAACATTTATCTTACCATCTCCCCAGAGGTGGGTTCCTACCAGTTCTCACCAGTTTGGTAGAACCGGTTCGTCAAATCTACCAAACCGGTTGGAAGAGGTTCCACCAGAAAGCAGGCCACACCTACAGAAGAGGTTCCAAAAAATTTTGAAAGCTACAACTCACACACACACACACACACACACACACAGATTCACACAGAGAGAGAAAGAGAAAGAGAAAGGAAGGAAGAAATAAAGAAAAAAAGAAAAAAGAAAGAAAAAGTGAGAGATGAAAGAAAAAAAGGAAAAAGGGACAGAGAGACAAAAGGAAGGAAAGAGAGAGAGAGAGAGAGAGAGAGAGAACACATGGCCGGCAAGCCACTCCCACCAGGTCACATGGCCAGCAAGCCACTCCCACAACGGAGGCCACACCCAGAGAGTAGGTTTGAAAAATTTTTGAAACCCACCACTGCATCTCTCCTAAGATGTTTTAAAAATAATGTTATTAGGAAAACAACCTTTTGGTGTCTTGGAGATTCCTGAGCCCTTTCAACATTTCCCTTTGTGATTTTGGCTAGCGGTTTAATTCATTGGGCACGTGTACTGTTTGAGGAAGTTTTCCAGGTCAGTAGCCGAAATAACATTTGATCCTAAAAATAATCACGACCGCCTTTCATAGAAGAACCAGAACATTCTAAAAGTCAAAAGTCTGCAGAATTTGCACAAGAACGAACTAAATCACAGAGGCCGTCGTGCGCTAAGAGCAAATGACGTTTATTTCAGGAGAATTAAAATAAGCAGGAGGCCGTTTGAAGGCTGGTGAAGGATTGCAAGGCATACAATTCTTTAGCAGGGAAAGACTCCTGGGACATCCCTAAAGAGTTGACCCTTAGAAAATACCTCTGGCGTGAGAAATGCATGCCTCACAATGTACTTCATTTTTCCTGCACTTGTAAAATTAAAAGACAGGTGCTAGAGAGACGTTCCCTGAAGATGGACTCCAGCACCAATCTGAAAGCTCGGAAGAAAAAAAAACCTCTTGTCCAGAGCTTCAAAAATTTTAGCATGAGATGTTTTACAGGTGGCACTTACCCCCGACCAGAATCGCAAGAATGTTCAAGAATAAATCAGAAAAGTGTTGGAAATGTCACCAGATACCTGGCTCATACTACCACATGTGGTGGACTTGCACTGAAGCTAAAAGATACTGGACTAAAATCCACATGTGGTTGGAGAAAATGACACACAAACAAATAGACTTTAAACCAGAGGTCTTTTTATTTGGGATCATACTAGAAATCTACAGCAAAGACTTAAAATATCTGATTGTAAATGTGTTAACAGCAGCCAGAATTGTATTTGCAAAAAACTGGAAAAACGAAACAATACCAAAAGAGGAAGAAGTTATCCGAAAAATAATGGACTGTGCTGAAATGAGTAAATTGACATTTGAAATTAGAGAGCAAGAGGATGAACAATTTTATAAGATATGGGATTTGTTTTATCGGTGGCTAGGGGGAAAAAAAAACTTTGGAAATGAAAAATGATATACTTATGCTTTAATTGAAGAAAGTAAATGATGATATAATTATGCTGTGAAATAATCTAACAATGACACAATGAAGAATTAATATAAGGTCTGGTGATATAATGTATAAGGCTAAGAACTTATTATAATGATATTTCGCTGCTGATAAGCAATTCTAATAGGGGAACAAATGAAAACTGGTATATAGGCAGCGATGTTTTGTTGAAAAATGAAGGAATAAGATCTCTGTTTGAAGGTATGAAATGCAAGGTTAACAATAAATATAAGTATACTTTCTGGGGGGAAATAATGCTAATGTTAACTGAATATATATTGTAGAATGAAAATGAGGCCTTTAGTTATATTAGATGAAACATTTGAGAAGGTAAATATTATTTGAAGATGCAGATGTTAAAACACTTGTAACCAAACGACATGCTGCATGTGATGATGGTGTGTTTTTTTCTCCCCTTTTTGGGGTCTTTTCCCTTTTTTTTTTTTTAAACCCTAGGTTATTGTGGTGTCTATTAAATATATAACAGAGAGATACAGGGTGTGTGTATGGGGGGAAACGTAGTAGGGATGCACCTGTAATCAAATGACATACTGTATGGGATGATGGTTTTTTTTTCCTTTTTGTGTGTGTGTGGTTTTTTTTTTCCCTCTGCCTTTCTTTTTCTATTGTTATGTGATTATGTTGTCTATGTAACAAAAATAAAAAAAAATAAAAAAATTTTTTAGCAAGGGGTTCTCTGCCCAGTTGCTGGGTGGGTATGGCCTAGTTGGCCTCCTGCACCATGGGGGGGCATTTTTGCCCTCCCTAGGCTCTGGAGGCTTTCCTCGAGCCTCCAGGGGGGCAAAAATGGCCTCCCTAGGCTCCGGAGGCTCTCTGTAGATGGGAAACAGGCCCTCGTCTTCTCAAACTTCCGCTAATTTTCCACCCTCCCTGAGCCTCCGTGCATGCCCTGCACTTTCCTGCATCCCAAACGGGTTGCATGGGGACTCCTGGGAGAGTTGGGGAAGGGTGGGCATGGCCAGCCAGGAGTAGGATTTGTGGGTCTCTGAACTGCACAGAATCTTAGCTAGAGGTTCTCCTGAACTCCTGTGAAGCAGCCCACCCCTGCTCTTGTCCCGATGACCAACCCAGATTGAATCCTTCAATGTTATCCTGGGGCACCTAGATTCACCTTCTTTTGTGATTAAAAGACAGTCTGCAGCATTTTTGTATTATTCATCTCTTTTCTTTTTCAACCTTTGCATTTTTTAATGGTGCAATGAAGCAGCTTGTTGGAAGAAATATCCTTCTGAGTTCAGTTCCAAGTGGGGAAAAAGACACTGGATTCATGGAAATTGCTTGGAAAGCAGGTTTATTGATGGACAGGATCACATGGCTTGAGATGCTGGGCCAAAAAGGGAAGAGATGCTGAGAGTGCCCTGGTTTTATGCCCTCTCTGGGCTTTTGAATTTGAGCTTGTATTCTGATTGGTTGTCAGACTCCCATGGGGCCATGCAGGGGCAACTCTGTAGGCTGTCCTGAATTCCAAGCTTGACTCTTGCTGGGCAATGATGTAATAAAAGGACTTTGGAATTCCTATTATGGCTCTGCCTGAAGGAGGTAGATCTTTGTTATGTAGAATGCGCTGGCCCAGGCCTTAATGGCCCATTGACAAAGGTGGGTGGGGATGAGTTTCTGCCTCCCTTTTAGGGGAAATATTCTGTCCTTTTAATATTTCCTAAAATATTTCATTTTCCTAGGAGAGGGGTGGGTGCTAACTTTCTACGGTCTCTTAAACAGAAGTCAACAACAATCTTTTCCCAAAATCTTAACAGAACTAAAATATTTCAAGTTCATGTGGGATAATACAATAAATACAAGAAACAGAAGGATATATATCAAACTAAGTAGATGAAAAAAAGACATAGGATATGTTTTTACTTTGTGCCAAATCAGGTCACAACACAATATAATTTCGAACAAGGAATATATCCATACTTCTTCCTTTAGCGCAAGATACTATAATGGCATTTGCCATTACAATGCCTTTAGCTGTCAGAGAAGCTTCTAGTGCTACAACATAAAAGGAGGACATACTTCTATTTCTTATTGAATTGTAAGCCACCCAGAGTCACATTGGAAAGCAAGATGGCCACCATAAAAATCAAATCTGATATAAAAGCCAAATACCACTCACTCATCACGAAATCTCCAGAACCGTAAAGCCCACAAACTTGAAATTTGGCACGTATGTTCCTCTTGGCTTCTAGGTGCTCGCTAAGAAAGGATTTTTGCGAAATGACCATCAGATCATCAGTATTTCTTATACAGTATTATATTAACCCTTGTCGATGCTAAGGAGTTAGATGTTCTACTCTCCCTCCCCACCTAAAAGGAACTCTGTTCCAACTGCCAGTTGCCTTATATGGGCATGGCCAGTGCATGTCTCATCCGGCCTGTGGGCTCGGAGTTTAGAGTTAAGTGTCAGTCTATCAAGCCCGATCACATAGATTCGTAACAAAGCACAGGTATCCAGCTAGTGAATAAATAAAATCAAAAAGTATAAAGGAAGTTCTGTCCTTTTAAAAAATCTCTGTCACATATTGATTTTTTTTTAATTATACCCTGCAGGGACCGCTAAGGGGAAGGAATATGTCTCAGGTAAAGTTTATATGGAAGCTCCTATTATAATGCCCTGTTCTGACCTCCTCCTCTGTCCAGTAACGAATGCCGAGACAAGCTTAGCTGGAATGCCACAACACTTTATTAGCAGGAAACATAAATCTTGGTGGCTGAAAGCCCAAACACGACAAACAGATAAAGAAACTTGGCAGAGAACCCAGACTCCGACAGATACAGATAACAGCTTCTCCATCATTGATAATTAAGTTGAATCCTGCAACCAGACTCCTCTCAAAGTCTCTCCTTAAATACTATCTTAAGAGGAGCCTAATTACAACCACCTGGGTCCAATTATCTTCTGTACCTGCATAGTTGTTCTCTACGTCGATCTGCCCGCCATTGCCAGGCGTCCAGGACCAACTCCCTTCTCTCCTCCCCACTGCTTCAAGGCCTGACATCAGGAGCACACTCCCTTTGGCTTTCACCACTGCTCCATGCCTCAGGCGCCTCCTGGTGGCCAACCAGCCTCTCTGAGCCCTGCTCGGAGTCGGAACCCTGTCCAGGATCCTCCACATCTTCCAGAGCTGACTCATAAGGCCCCTCGCTGTTGGAGTCTGTTTGCAGCTCCAACGGCTCCTGCTGGGCCACAACAATGCCCTATAGAGTAGATGCATCTTTGGAGGGGTTCAAAAAAGTCCAGAGGGTGAACTTAACAGTGCAATCAAAGCCCTGCCCCTTTTGAATGGACATCCTGTGTGCAACACACATTTTTAAAAAGGAAAGGGGTTTGTTTGCACAGCCATGTACTTCTTTAAATCTGTCTAGAAAAAGCAACTGCTACAGCACTAAAATCTGTCGAATTGGAGAGTTAGCCATCATGCCGCTTGTGATGTACCTTTTAGGTGATACACACTTTACAGAAGAAAAATCCAGCTGGTTTGAACACAGAGACACAGACGGAAGCACTGCATTTACCCCTTCTATTGTCTTAAATTCTCCTCTCTTTCCATTTGAACTGAAATAACACTGGGCATTTATACTCCTTCCTACTGCGATTGAATATTTTAGTGTTGTGTGCATTTGTTAACACACAAGAAAGAAGTCAAAGATCACATACAGGGGTTGTTGTATTTTTCCCTTCTCAAGGGGCAATTTCAAAATAATCATATTCTGCTGGCCAAACTCTTCGAAGGGCTCATAAATATCTTGTACCAAGAGTTTGCAGTTGACTTCTTTTACTGTTAGGTCTCCTGCTGCCATCTTGTGGCAAATGCTAGCATATTTTGGAGAAGCAGAGAGACAGAGACAGACAGACAGACACACACACGCACACACAGAGAGAGAGAGAGAGAGAGGGAGAGAGGGAGGGAGAGGGTGAGGGAGAGAGGGAGGGAGGGAGAGGGAGGGAGGGAGGGAGGGAGGGAGGGAGGGAGGGAGGGAGGGAGGGAGGGAGAGAGAGAGAGAGAGAGAGAGAGAGAGAGAGAGAGAGAGAGAGAGAGAGAGAGAGAGAGAGAGAGAGAGAGAGAGAGAGAGAGAGAAACTAGCTACTCCTTTTCTTGGCCCAGATTGACGTCAATTCCTTTCTGTTAATCAGCTCAAAAGTGAGGGATCCTTGGTGATCTCTGAGCTTGTTTGTAGATTTCTAGGTAACATCATCACATTGATTTAAGGTGGTCCACAAGCAACAAAGGGCCAGAGATATAGGGAAGAAAATTAGTAAAAAAAAAATAGTAAAAACCTATAGAATCTTTTGTATGGTCAATATTGGTTCATCCTTCAACTTTCTCCTTAGAACAGAATGACAGATCTGGGCTGTTAAAATCCAGAGGTGGTAAATTAGTTCTGGAAAGACGGAAGTACCTCTTTTCATACAGCCCAGATCTAATGGTCTGGGATAAGGGAAACTCAGTGATAAAGCTCACCTACAACTTGCTGTGAAGATACGAAATAAAACACAACAACACACATTGGGATTTTTAACTCTCTGGGGGAAAGAGATTGGATAAATGGCATATAAAAAGTCAAGAAGACCACAGAGGGGGGAGGAGGGGCTCAATCACTTGTTGGTTTTAGAAGCAGTGGTGGGGTTCAAAAATTCTACTACCAGTTCTGTGGGCGTAGCTTGGTGGGTGTGGCTTGGTGGGCATGGGTTGGTGGGTGTGGCAGGGGGAGGATGCTGCAAAATCTCCATTTCCACCTCACTCCAGGGCCAGGATACTGCAAAATCCCCATTCCCTCCCCACCCCATTAACCTGCTTTCCAACTCCATTCTGCTGTGCAGGGCAACAGAAGAAGACTCAGCCAATCAGCTGGGACCCAGAAGGCAGCGAATAGATAGGGGCAGGGCCAGCCAGAAGTGGTATTTACCAGTTCTCCAAACTACTCAAAATTTCCGCTACTGGTTCACCAGAACCGGTCAGAACTGGCTGAATACCACCTCTGTTATTATAAGCCTCCTTTGGGGGTCCAGAATGGTTGGTCTTCAACAACCATTTGCTATCTCAAAACAGTAAGAAAAACAGAAATATGATACCTACTGTCTTTGGGATTCTTCAGAGCTGATCTGCCTGATCTGGGTAACCCCAAAGAGAGTATAGCACAGTAGGTGCAGGGAGACTCACTTACCATTATTCAAAGAGAACAGAAACCTCAGCAGGCCTCAAGTTTTGCAGGATGAGCCTTTTTTTGCTTTGTCTTGCAAATGGTTGCAGAGAGATGCACAGGACCTTCCAAATACAGCAGATGTTTAAATACTTCACAGATTTCTTTCCCTGGAGTCGAAGCTCATGAAATATGAAACGTGCTGTAGATTAGAGCTACTGGCAGCTGTCAAGTAAATGTCAAGACCGATGAATGAACTACCTTTTCAGTGATAAGCAGGGAAGGGAAAGAAAAGGGAAAGGGGAAAATAGAATAGTAACACCCATTACTAGAGCAATGGATAGTTGTGATATCAACTTGCAACCTTCATAGTGTATCATCATCATCAACAACAACAACAACCACAACATGATCATCATCATCCCTTGGTCCCTGTGGAATTGGTGAAACCTTTCACTTAAAATGTGTTTTTCTAGGCCCATCTTACAGCTTCTGTGGGCATGGTGTGGCCTGGTGGGCGTGGCTTGGTGGGCATGGCAGGAGAAGAATACTGCAAAGTCCACATTCCCTCCCCACTCTAGGGAAAGGATACTGCAAAATCCCTATTCCCTCCCCACTCCAGGGAAAGGATACTGCAAAATCCCTATTCCCTCCCCACTCCTGGGGGAAGGAAACTGCAAAATCCCAATTTCTTCCCCACTCCAGGGAAAGTATACTGCAAAATCCCTATTCCCTCCCCACTCCTGGGGAAGGAAACTGCAAAATCCTCATTTCTTCCCCATTCCTGGGGGAAGGATACTGCAAAATCCCTATTCCCTTCCCACTCCAGGAGAAGGAAACTGCAAAATCCCCATTTCTTCACCACTCCTTGGGGGAAGGATACTGCAAAATCCCTATTCCCTCCCCACTCCTGGGGGAAGGATACTGCAAAATCTCCATTCCCATCCCACTCCTGGGGGAAGGATACTGCAAAATCCTCATCCCCTCCCCACCCCACTAACCTGCTTCCCAGCTATGTTCTCCTGTGCAGGGCAACAGAAGAAGATCCAGCAATCAGCTGGGAAGCAGCAATAGACTGACCATTAGCTGGGACTTGGAGACTGAGAGTCAGTAAATAGACTGGGGTGGGGCCAGTCAGAGTGGTATTTGCTGGTTCTCCGAACTACTCAAAATTTCCACTACTGGTTCAGCAGAACCGGTCAGAACCGGCTGAATACCACCTCTGAGTAAAGGGCATCCTAATCCTTCATTCCCCCTGGCATCTGAATAAATCATACCAAATCATTACAGATATAGGTTGTTAGCAAACAAAATATGTCCATTTTCTTAATCAGCCTAAAAGGTAGCTTGGGGGGGGGGGGTGTCTGTTCAGCAAAGCAGCAGCAGCAGTCGGACACAAAAGGGATTTCCTTCTCTCCTAAGGAAGTGAGATTAGAATCATAAGATTTCTCAACCAGAAATGTCATATTGTATCTTTTTTGCAGATTAGTAGTTGTTCTTTAATTATAATGCTCTGGGAAATAATACCAATTATCTGTGCAGAACTGGGAGTATAATTTTAGCCTTATAATTTTGAATTTGTAAGGGCAGCTATAAGAGTGCATATTTTAAGTTAAGCTTGCAATTCACCTACAAAAACATTTCCCTTCTGCATTTGGATGAGGGAATTTTGCTTAGACTCACACTGTGTATCCTGAGGATTTATGTAGTCCTTAGACTTGAATCCAGCCTTCGTTTTGCACAATCCAAAGCAGCGCACATAATGTTCCTCTCTTCCATTTCCCCATAATAACAAAAACAACCTCACAACAGCAACCCAACAAGATGGCCACTATCAACATTGTTTGTGCCATGCTCAGCAGACATCCAGTCTGTCAGGCCTGCAGTTATATCCCTTTTAGGATTTTTGGCCTGCCACACTCTCTCTTATTTCATTATGCTGTTTCATTAGTGTAGTAGTTGGGAGGAGGGAATAGAAAGGAGTAGAATTGTGGAATATGTTGTTGTCATTCTTTTCTAGAAGCCAAGGTCATCTTTTGTCTAGGCACCTTTGCACCTGACCGGAACCAGCTGGGTGGAAATGTCAGCTTGCCAAGTATCATGCAGAATTAAATCAGAGTCTAAGGCAAAACGATCCTTAAATTTCCAATTTAATAAGTCAGACATCTTAGCACATCTGTGAAATCCCAATTCTGGAAGTTACATCAGATTCCCACCCAGTTGAAAGTTCATGATCTTGTCCCCACACCCACACATCCATCACGTGGTCCAATCTTCTTCTTCCACGCTGGCATCTCCACCCAGCTGGTTCCGGTCAGGTGCAAAGGTGCCGAGACAAAAGATGACCTTGGCTTCTAGGAAAGAATGACAACAACACATTCCACAATTCTACTCCTTTCTATTCCCCCCTCCCAACTACTGCACTAATGAAACAGTCCTTGTGCTGCATACATTTTGAGCTAATCAGGGATATCTTTGGGTGTACTAGTTAGGAATTCTGGGAACTAAAGTCCAGTGGTGGGATTCCAAATCTTTTCCTACAGGTTCTATGAGAGTGCACTTTATGTGTGTGCATGTCTAATGCACACACAGCACTCAAAGACCACCCTTGGTGTTAGTGCTGGTGAGCTGAGCTGTTTTTTTGCCACGTGAATCAGCTGAGCTAAAAAAACAAGGGAATATAGAACAGGGAATGATTGGGGCGGGATTGAGGGCCCAACCAGAGGTGGTATTTGCCGGTTCTCGGAACTATTCAAAATTTCCGCTACCAGTTCACCCGAACCGGTCAGAACCAGCTGAATGCCACTTCTGCTAAAGTCCCTACACATCTGGTCAGCACCAAAAAGAAATGACCAGAAATAAGCTTGATTTGAAAAACCATTGTTGGGATAATACCTGGCTTTGGGAATGGGGGAAGGAACGAACAAGTCATTAAGGAGAAACTTTTCATAAAAGATTCTTCTGTTGAAAGAAAGATAAAATCACAAGAAAGAAACTCTAAATAACTCCATCTTAATTATCGCAGTTAAAGTCCACATGTCTTAAAGTTGCTAGTATCCAGAAACCTTGCTCTAAATGGATTCTCGCATTATTTTGGCTTTTTAAAAAAAAAAATGAATTACCTGGTTCAGCTTTCATTCTGGTGTGAATGTATTGCTTTTTTCACTTTAAATTTACTTTGATATCAACTATGGCCAGTGGTGGGTTTCAAAAATTGTTGGAACCTACTCTGTGGGAGTGGCCTCCTTTGTGGGAGTGGCTTGCCACCCATGTGACCGGATGGGAGTGGCTTGCCACCCATGTGACCGTATGGGAGTGGCTTGCCGCCCATGTGACCAGATATGAAATTATGAATTAATACTTAAGACGGTCCAAGTAGCTATTCAGAAACTCTGGCATTGAAGCATGCAAGTCTTAAAGCTGTCAAGTTACAAGATCCTTGCCAGTGGTGGGTTTCAAACATTTTTGGAACCTCTTCTGTAGGTGTGGCCTGCTTTCCAGGTCCACTGGTGGAACCTCTTCTAACCGGTTCGATAGATTTGACGAACCGGTTCTACCGAATAGGTGCGAACTGGTAGGAACCCACCTCTGACTATGGCACACAAAGCTTTTTTTAAAAAAACTACAAGCAACGTCCTAGTTATTTTATTCCTTCTCCCAAAAAGACCAGTTCCATCATGCCAAAACTACCCAGGCCCTGTAAAATTGAAGTTTACAATTGCCCACTTCTGGGCAACTGACTTAGAACTCAGGTATGGAGAAGTAAAACCCAAATATTTTTTTAAAAAAGGAACAGCTGCTCTATTGTTCTCAGATTTGAGGAAACTCTATTAACCGGTTGAACTGCCAGATGTTAGCAGGCACCTGTAATAAATCTTTGTTAAAACAGATGGTGGAAACTGAGTCAGTTCTGCTTAGCATTCTACTATCCAGTGACTAATGCTTTTGTGTCTCAGGCCTAGACACCAGAAAGGAAATGGGTAATGGAGAGGAAAATGAGAGCTTAGGTACACATTTATAAATCCAATTAATTCACATTATGTCTGTACCAGACAGCTGAAATTTTTCTGACAAGGCCTTCATGTTGTTCCCTTCTCAAGGCATTAAAAAAAAAAACAGGAATACCTTGCATCCGTCCAATTCCAGCCCTGGAAATCTTCCAAAATTCTTTGGAATATAGAGTGAGATGGAAGAGGAAGATGTCAGAATGAAACAAGGGCACTTGTAGGAAGGGCCAAAAAAGTCCAGATGGCAAGCCTGTGTGAACAAAAGAAGGACTAGGGGAGACATGATAGCAGTGTTCCAATATCTCAGGGGCTGCCACAAACAAGAGGGAGTCAAGCTATTCTCCAAAGCACCTGAGGGCAGAACAAGAAGCAATGGAAACGAATCAAGGAGAGAAGCAACTTAGAACCAAGGAGAAATTCCCTCAGAGTCAGAACAATTAATCAGTGGAACAGCTTAACTCCAGAAGTTGTGAATGCCCCAACACTGGAAGTCTTTAAGAAGATGTTGGATAACCATTTGTCTGAAGTGATGTAGGGTTCCCTGCCTAAGCAGGGGGGTGGACTAGAAGACCTCCAAGGTCCCTTCCAACTCTGTTATTCGTTCCCGAACTTCTGACCTGCCCATTGAGCCAATTTGTGCCCTCCCCAAGCTTCAGGAAAGCCTCCGGAGCCTGGGGAGGGTGAAAAACAGCCCAACGGCCCAACCGGAATGTCAAAAATCAGCTGGCCGGCGCATGCATTCACGCCAGAGTTGAAGGGTACTGTGCCGACAAATATGGCTCCACTTGCCACCTGTGACACACGCGCCATAGGTTCACCATCATGGGTATTGGGTCTCCTGCTTGAGCAGGGAGGCTGGACTAAAACACCTCCAAGGTCCCTTCTAGCTTTATTTTGATTGATGGACTGAATCTTTCTCATAAATAGCAATAGCAATAGCAATAGCAGTTACACTTATATACCACTTCATAGGGCTTTCAGCCCTCTCTAAGCGGTTTACAGAGTCAGCATATCGCCCCCACAGTCTGGGTCCTCATTTTACCCACCTCGGAAGGATGATAAAGCTATTGGGTTTGCACAGCCATTGGGGAAAACCTCCGTTATAGGTTTATTTTATTTATTTTTATTTAGCACATGGCGAATAGATGGACTTACAGTGGTTATAATATTATTAGTTAGGGACGCGGTGGTTCAGTGGCTAAGACAAGCTGAGCTTGTCGATCAAAAAGTCGGCAGTTTGGTGGCTTGAATCCCTAGCGCCGTATAACAGAGTGAGCTCCCGTTACTTGTCCAAGCTTCTGCCAACCTAGCAGTTCGAAAGCACGTAAAAATGCAAGTAGAAAAATAGGAACCACCTTTGTTGGGAAGGTAACAGTGCTCCATGAGCCTTCAGCATTTAGTCATGCCATCCACATGACCACGGAGACGTCTTCGGACAGCGCTGGCTCTTTGGCTTTGAAACAGAGATAAGCACCGCCCCCTAGAGTCGAGAACGACTAGCACATATGTGTGTGGGGAACCTTTACCTTTTATAGCGGTTCAAATGTTAACGTCCAGCCATTCAAGCCATCCAGTCCATCCAGCCATCCCTTATAGATGATCAGTTGGTTTTCTTGATGCCCTTCTTACTGGTCACTTACTTTCAAGAAGCATGGAATGGCCTTCTTTAGCTTCCACTGATGTTCAGCTGGCTGCCAAAGCTCTCCATTTCTCACAGCTTGAGAATAGTATGGTTTTTTCCAACACTACTTTATCTCTGCATAAGCTCCCCCAACAGCTGTTTTCTAGCAACTGTTGGGTCTGTTCTCCTACCCTCAGGAGGATGAGGGTCTGGGGGAAGCGGATGTGGCTGGCTGCCGACAGGTCTGCCAAGCCTTATTTGTTCATTGGCTTAGCATTCTCAGCCACCAGTGCCTTTTTTCTCTTCGGTCCTTGAAGGTGACTTTGAAAGAAGAAATATTTAGGTTCTTAAAGACGCATATAACGCCACTGGGGTATTGAACGCTTAAATATTCCCAGACTCAAACAAAAGCATTTCGTGGAGATATGAAAGGCTTTGGTAAGGATTGCTATTGGAAAAGAGCCGGCAAGGGATTACATTGGAAAGTAGCAATGGTGTAACAGCAGACTTTAAAAGGCAGACATTTAAAAGATAGATACCTTGGGAGCAGCTGTCCATACAAAGCCCTTGCAGTAACATTATCTGCACGGAGGAATGTTTGGTTTTTTTCAATCTTATCACAGCCTGCTTTTTTTCCTTCATGCCTGAGCAGGCCTTGGGTCCTCTGTGAATGCACAGAAATTGCGAATAGAGCCACAAAATACATTTAATAACGGTGGGGATTTTTTTTTCCAAAGGTGGCTTCTTTGAGATATGTGGATTTCAACCCGACATTTCCCCAGCCAGCCTCTTAAAGTTGCCACATCCAAAAAAACAACCACAGTTTTATGTAATGTATAAAAACTTTTATGCATGTAATGCGTTAAAAAAAAAAACCTATGGCATCCTGCTGGGTCCCAATTTAGAAATGAAAAAAGCAAAATTAAAAATGTGGTCCAAAGCTTTTTTTCCCCCACCCTCTGGCTGCATGGCATGACAAAACCGCGCTCGTCAAAATAGCGGTGATAAAACTGCGTCGCTAAAGCCGCGACGTCATCACCGCGTGTCATCACCGCCGCGACAACAGCGCGGCGACAGAAGGGCGCTTTAAAACAGCGCAGCGGCAGAAAGCCGATTTAAATTAAGGTAAGGGTTAGGATTAGGTTTAGGGTTAGGGTTAGGGTTAGGTTTAGGGTTAGGTTTAGGGTTAGGTTAGGCTGAGTGCTTCGGAAGGCACGGATTTGCCCTCCGCCCTTATGTCAGCGCGGTAAGGTCGCATTTGCTTTAGCGATTCGGACGGCGCAGATTAGCACTTGCGCTTATGTCTCCGCGGATAAGGGCTTCGCGGTATTGTGGTGGAACCCTCTGGCTGCACCAGGGATAAATCAGCCAGGTTTTCTGAAGTGATCAACTTAACCAGCAAACATTCTAGTGACATATTGTCATACTACTGATGGGTTGGCTGCTAAAGCAAGGTCATGGCACACACTTGAAAGTAAATCAGGAAGACTGTAATTGTGGGGGTCTGTCTGGCAAGAATAAAGAATGCTTATCAACAGGAAATATGCATGTGCAAAGCTTGAGCCAAGGTGGCGCAGTGGTTAAATGCAGCACTGCAGGCTACTTCAGCTGACTGCAGTTCTGCAGTTCGGCTGTTCAAATCTCACCGGCTCAAGGTTGACTCAGCCTTCCATCCTTCCGAGGTGGGTAAAATGAGGACCCGGATTGTTGTTGGGGGCAATATGCTGACTCTGTAAACCGCTTAGAGAGGGCTGAAAGCCCTATGAAGCGGTATATAAGTCTAACTGCTATTGCTATTGCTATTTGAACTTGTCTAAAGAAAAGAGGTGCTTCCTTACCATTTTCTTGCTTATTTTAATTTGTATTCCTAGTCTGTCTTTTTCCGTTGTGTCTTTGGTCGGTTGGGCTGAATTATCTTTTTGCATGAAGACAGATGTAAAGAATGAATTAAGCAGCTCTGCTTTCTCTCTACTGGCTGTTACTTCTTTGCCATCTTCTCTCATTAGTGGACTGATTGTTTCCTTGACTTTGTTTCTTGTATCTTATATGCTGAAAGAAACTTTTTATTATTATTTTTGCAAATTTGTTTGCAAGTCTTGCTTCCTTCTGAGCCTTAGGCTTTCCTGACTTTATCTTTGCAAATTCGGGCTATTTGTTGGTATTCTGCCTTAGGTATGTATCCCTCTTTCCATTTTTTTGTACTTTTTGCTTTTGTCTTTCAGCTTATCAGAGAGTTCTTTGTGTAACCATGTTGGTGTCTTCTCGGATTTCTTTTTTCTTGGTAGTGAAGTGGACTGGGCTTTTATAATTCTTCAGAGTTTCATTCATGGAATCTTTCCCAAGCTCTCTCAGAGTTTGTTAAAACAAAAACAATAAATTTGTTAATATCCATCACCATTATAACTGAATCTACCCACTTTGCTACTAGTCCACTATCTTCATTTTCCTTTCACCTTTTCCAACATTACAGCCTTCTTCATACAATATAGGAGTTGGCAACCTTAAACACTCAAATGGGTCATTTGGACCCATTTCCTGCAGATAAGAAAACACAGGGAGCCACAAAAACCTTCCTGTTCCTTACTATTTCCCGAGCAGCCACAAAAGTAGCATATGTAGTTGAATTAAACATTCTGTTTTCTTCTTTTCTTTTCTTGGATTTATCCATGATTGGTCTACTGGGGGTCAAAAAGCTCAATAGATTGCGTGCCGGCAGGTGTCGCATATTGGTGGTTGTGATGCATATTTTTAGCAACAGGGAGCCGCAGCAGAGGGGTGAAAGAGCCACATGCAGCTCCAGAGCCATGTGTTGCTGACCCCCTGATACAGAATAACTGAGAGCCTGGTTATTTATGCCTGAAGTGAAAATTCTGGATTGATTGTTCAGTGATCCATTAGTTTGCTTTCCTACTCTCCATGGAATTCTCAGGAGTCTTCTCCAACACCAAACATCAAAAGCATCAAATCACCCACCAAAAATAAATCCTTGGAACTTCAGCAGTTCACCAACACATTGAAAAGGCTAATTCTCTTGAGTCAAACACAACATCTGGTGCTTCCTTAGACAGACCCATGCTGTTGTCTTAGCAACAATGTGGAAGGAGTTTGCTATGGTTTCCTTCTAGGATGTTGCTGTACTTCCCAGCCTAGATATCTCTGACTTTCTCAGCAGCTTATGTAGGAAAAACGGGGCTTACTTTCATCGTGCATTTATCCCAGATATTGGGTAAATTATGGTACTTACTATGATCTGTCATACGTGGTTTGATTCTATCAATCCAGAGATAATTATGGGGACCATCTGGAAGTTCTGCTCCATCTGCAGGGGCCATAAGGAGATACAAACCATTCTGTAATCCACAATTAAGCTATCGGCATGGAAACACAATTTATAGTTTGGAACTGCCATCTTTCAAAGCTTATAAACTCTTTGAGTTTAATCCTTTGCTCTTTACTGGACTGTACATTGATAAATCTGAAGCTGACAAGACAAGAATGATGGTAGGATCGTGGGATGTAAGATGCATGAACACAGGGAAGTTCAACAGAGAGAAAGATTAAATGAAATGACTACAAATTGACATTTTTGGCATCCACAATTTGAGATGGACATGGATCAAACACAGTCAGAAGATCATAGGACATGAAAATTTAAGAAGCAATGGTGTTGCTTTTATAGTTAGAAAAGGTGTAGTAAGAACAATACTCGGCTACGCTGCAATCAATAAGCATATAATATTTATCAGGGGTTTTTTGTTGTTAGTTGTGAAGTCGTGTCTGACCCATTGCGACCCCATGGACAATGTTTCTCCAGACCTTCCTGTCCTCTACCATCCTCTGGAGTCCATTTAAGCTCATGCCTACAGCTTCAATGTCTCCATCCAGCCACCTCCTTCTCTGTCGTCCCCTTCTTCTTTTGCCCTCAGTCGTTCCCAGCATTAGGCTCTTCTCCAGTGAGTCCTTCCTTCTCATTAGGTGGCCAAAGGATTTGAGTTTCATCTTCAGGATCTGGCCTTCTACAGAACAGTCAGAATTGATCTCCTCTAGGACTAACTGGTTTCATCACCTTGCAGTCCAAGGGACTCGCAGGAGTCTTCTCCAGCACCATAGTTCAAAGATCTCCATTCTTTGGTGCTCAGCCTTTCTTATGGTCCAACCTTCACAGCCATCCATTGCAACTGGGAAAACCATAACCTTGTCTATACGCACTTTTGTTGGCAGGATGATGTCTCTGCTTTTTAGTATGCTGTTTAGATTTGCCATAGCTTTCCTCCCCAAGAGCAAGTGTCTTTTAATTTCTTGGCTTCAGTCCCCATTTGCGGTGATCTTGGAGCCCAGGAAAATAAAATCTGTCACCACCTCCATTTCTTCCCCTTCTATTTGCCAGGAATTGAGAGGGCCAGATGCCATGATCTTAGTTTTCTTAATGTTGAGTTTCAAGCCAACTTTTGCACTCTCCTTCTTCACCCGTATCAAGAGGCTCTTTAATTCCTCTTCACTTTCTGCCATTAGAGTGGTATCATCTGCATATCTGAGGTGGTTGTTGCTTTGTGTACCTCAACCTGAATAGCAATAAAACCTTGGAAATTTAGGAATTGAATTAGTAAACTTCCTAAATTTCCACGGTTTTATCACTATTCAGGTAGAGGTAAATCTTAAATAAAATTTCCATTTCTCTTTCTAAGTCCTCTTTACCCAAATCCTATTTCTCAACTCTAGGTAGCTTTTACAAAAACTAGAACCATTAATTTGTCACGTAGCAGCCTTGAGAGAATTCTATTTTGCTTCTAGATCTTGTTGCATTTTCTGATTTTATTTAGAAAGATTAATAAGGAATGATAACATTCCTTATGTTGGAGCTCCCTCTTGGGGTTAAAAAAAACCTAAAGAATCTAAAAGTCAAGGAAGGTAAACGGGGAAAAATAGATTTTTTTATTGCCCAAGTGTGATTGGACACACAAGGAATTTGTCTTTGGTGCAGATGCTCTCAGTCAACTATTCAACTATGTCAGATCAAATAAATTAGTCCAAATTAGTAAAGGTTCTTGACTATACAATTGGAAAAGAGTTTCATATCAAAACAAATTAACATTTTGCTCAGAAAGGAAAGAAACATGGGGAATGGCCCCTTGCTTTATCAACCAAATTAATTGTTGTTGTTGATAGTTGAAATTTGCAGTTCTACATTTTATTAAAATGAAGACAACGAACCAATGAACCGACAATATAACAATAGCCAGTGTAGAAAATTAATTCGTTAAAGAAGTGTTAGGAAAAGGAATCTCAAACAGAAAAGTTTCAACAAACAATTCAAAGGTTGAGGCAGTTGGAGAAGTATGATAAAAAGGAGGAGGAGGAGGAGAAGGAGAAAGAGAAAAAGAAGAAAGAGAAGAGCAACAAAGATGATTAGGAGACTGGAGGCTAAAACATATGAAGAATGGTTGCAGGAACTAGTTTAAGGAAAAAAAGGACTAGGGGAGACATGATAGCAGTGTTCCAATATCTCAGGGGCTGCCACAAAGAAGAGGGAGTCAAGCTATTCTCCAAAGCACCTGAGGGCAGGACAAGAAGCAATGAGTGGAAACTAATCAAGGAGAGAAGCAACTTAGAACTGAGGATAAATTTCCTGACACTTAGAACAATCAATCAGTGGAACAACTTGCCCCCGGAAGTTGTGAATGCCCCAACACTGGAGGTCTTTAAGAAGAGGCTGGATAGCCATTTGTCTGAAATGGTGTAGGGTTTCCTGCCTAGGTAGGGGTTGGACTAGAAGACCTCCAAGGTCCCTTCCAATTCTGCTATTGTATTGTATTGAGAAAAGGAGGAGGAGGAGGAGGAGGACAAAGGGAGGAGGAGGAGGAGGAGGAGAGGAGGAGGAGGAGAAGGAGAAGGAGAAAAGGAGGAGGAGAAGTTGTGGGTGCTCAATCACTAGATGTTTTCAAGAAACAACAGGACATCTATTTATCTGGGATGGTATAAGGCCATGATAGTGAATCTATGAGCCCTCTCTGTGGGCATGTGTGTCATTGCCAGCTGTTCTTCTGGTTCCTGGCATGCACATGCGCACTGGCTAGCTGGTCTTTGCAGGTGCCAGAGTGCTTGAAAACAGTCCTAAAAATGTATGTGTGCATGCCGGCCAGCTGGTCTTCAGATTTCTGGCATGCTCATGCGCGCAGAATGGGTGCCAGAGTGCCAGAAAATGGCCTGAAAACACCCCCCCAAAATGGCCTGAAAACACCCCCCAAAATAGGCATCTGCCTGCTGGCCAGCTGGTCTTCAGATTTCCGTAGCTCCAGCCTACGAGAAAACCAGTAGGCAAGCGCGCATGCATGTGCTAGAAATCCGAAGACCAGATGGCCGGCATGCACATGTACACCGGTCAGCTGGTCTTTGGGTTTCCAGCACTCTGATGCACACACATGCATGCACATGCACACATGTTCCAATTTGGGCAATCGGTGGCGAAAAGGTTTGCCATCCCTGGTATAAGATCTCTTGTCTTGGTCAGGGGGTTAAACTAGAAGACCTCCAGGTTCCCTTCCAGCCCTATGATTCTTTCATAGGGGGAAGAGGAGGAGAGCTCTTTACTGCCATATTGCATTGCTGTCTGGTTTGGAAGCACTACTACTTCAGACATGAAAGCAGTGCAGAGAGTGGTGAGGACAGCAGAAAAGATAATTGGCAGTTCACTCCCTTCTATCCAGGACATGGCGTATAAGAGTTGTGTGTCTGTGTGTGTGTGGCACAGTGGTTAAATGCAGCACTGCAGGCTACTTCAGCTGACTGCAGTTCTGCAGTTCGGCTGTTCAAATCTCACCGGCTCAGGGTTGACTCAGCCTTCCATCCTTCCAAGGTGGGTAAAATGAGGAGCCAGACTGTGGGGGCAATATGCTGACTCTGTAAACCTCTTAGAGAGGGCTGAAAGCCCTATGAAGCAGTATATAAGTCTAACTGCTATTGCTATTGCTAAGAGTTGCCCAGGGTGTGCAGGATGGTCTGGGACACCACACATCCTCTTCACAACCTGTTTTCCTTGCTGCCTTCTGGGAGGGGACTTCATGGTATCCGAAGTAGAACATCTAGATGCAGTCACAGTTTTGTTCTATGTAGCATCAACCTGTGAACTCTCAAGTTTCCTCTTTCCACTACATATTCAAAGTGGACAATATATATATAAATATATAAATAGCTATAAAGCTATCTTATATGTCTTATATCTTATTTACTGACTCTCATACAGAGATGGCATTCAGACGGTTCGGACTGGTTCTTTCGAACCGGTAGTAGAAATTGCTTTTGGCTCTGCCCACCCACCCTGGACCTATGCTGTCCTATTTGGGCATGTTTTCAAGCCGTGTGTATGTATGCAAGCCACGTGCACAAGCAAAGCACATGCATAGACGGCCATGCGCATGCATTGATGCATGTGCGCTCACATTTGCGAACTGGTAGGGAAAGTAAGTGAATGCCACCCATGCTCCCATATATGCTATCTTGAAGGTTATTAATTTGCAAGGTTGCACACACACACACACAAACAACACACACACACACACACTTGAAAAATTGCTGCCATATTACCAGCCAAAAACATTTATTTTTGCAATCAGATAGAGTGGGAATACAATAGTTTTTCCATTATAGAAAAATTGTCCCCGGTGCGTCACCATCTTGCACTCTTTAATAAATACCATTTCATCAGTCTTTCATAAGTTTTTTCATTATTTTAGATACTTCAAGGGACAAAGGAAACATTACTACTATTTTAACCTAAGCTGACCGTGGAAGGCCAGGCAAGGTTGAATTTGCTTAGTGTTTGGATGGGAGACTATTATGAAACTCTGAGATGATTAGGTTGTCCCCAAAAATAAAACAAAACAAAAAACATTCTGGAGGAAAAAGCAAACAACTTCCATTTTTGGGCAAAAAAAAACCTACAGAAAGATGTTTTTGGTGTAACAAGAGTCAAGTTCAGCCAAGGGAGAGTTTATCTTTCTTACCCTTTTTTAAAGTCTTTTGTTTTTTTTATTTTAGAAACATTTCCAAAGGTCACATACAATTTTGCTGCCAATTCTGTTGCGCTTGGATGAATTGTGTTTTTATTTTTTTATTATCACTGATTGTATTATATGTATTGGCTTTTCAGAATCTCTACCACGTGACTGTTTTAATCATTTTATACTATTTTATATCAGCTTTACTGATGTATACATTCCAGGTAACAATAAATGATGAAAAGACCAGAAATGAGGGGGAGCTACCCAGAACTTTTATTTTTAGGGATAGGTACATTATTTGGATCTTTATCATGGATACACAGATTTCCCTCCATCATGGAATAAGTTGAGACTCTCTTATCATTATCTTTTAAACATTAACTCAGAAACATAACTTGTAATCATCTATATATATAACTTGTAATCATCTATATATAAAAATGGCTGTGTGTAACATAACTCTGGAACACCTCGAGCAATTTCAATCAAACTTGGTACACAGATGACTTATTCTCTGGAAACAAATACTATGTGGGTATAAGACACCCCTAAAACTCCTTGAGGCATGTGTTCTGTTAAGATACAGCCTATTGTGCCTTAAAATGGTTTCTATTGTACTGCCGTAAAATGGCTTCTACTGTGCAGTGCAGTGGAGTTGCCATGGTAATGACTTCACAGTACTCCACAAGGGGGCTCCCTCTGGTAAGGAGGAAAATCCAACATTACATTTGGATTACATTTATATTTGGTCTGGACATTTTCCCCCTATAAATAAATACCCAGGCAATGCCAGGTTATCAGCTAGTCAAAAATAAAAATGGGAAGTAAATGTGTTTGTCAAATTCCTCAAACCCAGCAAGCTGCAAGAAAAACATGAATTTCTGATAAGAATTTGACGGATGCATTAATTACTCTCATATGCTTTTAATAGTATTTTTTTCACTTTCTACCCTCTTTCCTGTCTCCCCTTGGTCCAGCAGCAACAAACTAAACAGTTCATAGAGCAGAAACAATATAATCCCCCAACACTTGATCTCTGGGACAGATTTTTAGAAACAGCCATGAGCCACAGAAAAACTTGCTCCTACTACTTGGAAAATATAATTCTTGTAGCCAAGAACGTTCTTTTCTCTTCTCTTCTTGGAGATTGTGTAGTGTTGTTGTTGTTGTTGTTTTAAAGAAATATTGCAATAAAAACTGAAATCCTGATTCAAAAACATTGTTTTATGATTCTGTGTTGGGGAAAAATATTTTCAGATTTGCTTTGTTCAAATTAAATGAATGAATTAAAGCAAGGAAGTGAAGCAGCAGAAATCAGAGGAATTAAAAGCTTACGAGAAGCATAACTGGAACTTTTTAGCATATGGGCTTCTGATTGTCCGTTCTCAAGTATCTGTGGCAATGATGCCTCAGACATCTTTGCTTTTCCAAACTGCGCTTGTGTTTTAAATCAGGGGCTGTGATGACCCTGGCAAGACATAGGAGGCAACACAGCCAGCTGATAGTTCAAACTCCCGTTTATTGCCCCAACTTTTCACCAAACCAAGGAAATGCTACTGACAGCCTCTGCTTTGCTGCTGCTTCGGCTGCCATTGAAACGGGGAGAGGGGGCATGGTATTTGGGAGGGGAATCATTATGTGCTGGAGGAGCTGTCCTGACCATCTCTTTGCGCATGTGGAGAAAGGGAGTTTCCCGCCAAGGCTAACTGTCCAGCATTCCACCCTGATGATGTTTTTTGAAGATATCTCCCACCTGACAGTTTAGATTTTTTTTTTTTTAGATTTTATTAATATTTGTAGGCCGCCCTTTTCCCTGAGGGGACTCAGGGCGGCTCACATAAAATCGGGGGAGGGGAATACAGACATTAAGATAGAAACATATAATAAAATAGTAAACAACATACATTCATCATTCGGGAGGGGTAACTGTCTTTATCCCCAGGCCTGACGGGCGAGCCAGTTCTTAAGGGCTGTGCGGAAGGCCTGGACGGTGGAGAGGGTACGAATCTCCACGGGGAGCTCGTTCCAAAGGGTCGGGGCTACTACTGAGAAGGCCCTCCTCCTTGTAGTTGCCAGCCGACACTGGCTGGCCGATGGAATACGGAGGAGGCCTAATCTATGTGATCTTATTGGTCGCAGGGATGTAATTGGCAGAATGGATGAATTATTATTGGACTATGGAATGGGGTGCCAAGGGGAGGGAATTGAACTATACATGATATCCATTGCTTTAGCGTCAATTTACCCAGACTCAGCTTTGCTTTGCTACTTATCGTTTGTAATTAGTAAAAGAACACTTAATTTCAAGAATGGAGTTGAGTGGTTTCTTTCCTGATTATTAAATGAAGCAGCACCTGACAGCTACTGGTTCGGGTAGTAAAAAATGCTACCGGTTCGGGCGAACCAGTATTTCTGACAATCAGCTGGGCGACGATCAGCTAGGACACATGATTTATATTAGCTAGAATCATCAGATTTCCTGCTTTCTAGCTAGGGCTACTAGCGTTTTATATAAATGAATCCAGTGGTGGGTTTCACATTTTGTTACCAAAATGCGCCACCTTGGCTCTTGTTACAAGAGCCAAGGTGGCGCAGTGGTTAAATGCAGCACTGCAGGCTACTGCTAGATCAGCAGGTCAGTGGTTCAAATCTCACCGGCTCAGGGTTGACTCAGCCTTCCATCCTTCCGAGGTGGGTAAAATGAGGACCCAGATTGTTGGGGGCAATATGCTGACTCTCTGTAAACCGCTTAGAGAGGCCTGAAAGGCCTATGAAGCGGTATATAAGTCTACTGCTATTGTTTGCCCCGTCCGCACCTGCTTGCTTTGCGCATGCTTCTACACAGGCGCTTTACTTGCACATGCTTCTTCCCTGCATGCACCTGGCCTCAAAAATGTGCCTATATAGGACGGCATAGAGCTGGGGCGAGTGGGCAGTCCTACCCACCTTTTCCTCTACTGGTTCAGCTGAACCAGTCCAAACCGGCTGAATACCACTTCTGAATGAGTCCCATATTTCATTTTTTTTATCCATACAAGTTTATGTCTATATGCACCTGCTCATCACTAGCAATGTAATTGAATTTTCAAACCCCTGAATAAATGGGGCCATGCCAATGTTAAAATATCTTTCAGCTGTAATATGTTCACGGAGTAACATTCATATTCACCAATATTCACCCTAATATTCACCAATTTCGTTGTATTTAAGTACAATGACAATAAAGATTATACTTATACTATACTTATACGGAGAATCCATTTATATTGTCCAGTCATCAATTTCCATGTTCTAGGTATGTAATTCAAGAGAATATCATCTTGTGAAAATGTTAACTTTTGTTGTCGGCATATTGATATAGTCTGCTACTTTCCACCAAAACATGCTTAGCATAGTACCTTGTAAAAACATGTTTTAAGAAAATATTGCCTCTCTTACTTCTGCAAAAAAAAATGCTGTCTTAGACATATGTTTTTACACATATGTAATAGAATCCAAAACTTCAAATATTCAAATGTAATTGTTTTCTTCTATAAGTTGTAGTTACATTGAGATTCTTGCTATATACAAAGTCTTCAATTACAACACATCAGTTAATAACCATGTGAAGTTAAAATGATTGCATCCCCCAAATTGTGGGTGCTTGGAAAAGTTCATTTTTATTGCCCTTTCCTAATCACGCAAACATGGGCAAGATGTTGCATGGGCGAGAAAGATGGCTGCCGGATCTGCCGCTCGGCTTTTGCATGGACAAAACTTCAGCAAAGAGGAGGATTTGGCACTCTAGACCTGACCTAAGACGAGGCGAGTCTGCCGGAACATCCAGCGGTCCCGGGGCTGGCAGCAGTAGCGGAGAATTTGGTCTCCCTGAGCTGCCAGCTCGGAAAGACGCTGAGCCTTAGAAACGCCAAGAGACATCGGCATTGCTGGCCGCAGACACAATAAGAAGCCGCCGAAGCTGCTGGTTGCCGACATCGCCCGTCTCTTTCCATCTGAGCCGCCTAACATCGCGGCTCGAACGAACGAGCGTAGCGTAGCGTAGCGGACGGTGGAGACTGGAATTGACTTAAACAACGAGAGAGATGGTGAGAGGGAAGTTTGGGAAGCGTCAGGGACGCCGAGGGACGCTGCTTGTTGCTGGCCACCGACATTGCCGGCCGTGGTTGCCATCTGACGCCGCCTAACATCGCGGCTTGAACAGAAGGAACTGGTGGAGACCGCGGAGATTAAAGGAGAACTAAGGGAGAGTTGGTGGGGGGGAAATTGGCCCCTGGGACAGAGTTGAGGGAGTGCGGAGTGTCCTGTGATTCGGAGCTGGCAGCGGACCGGTAAACTTTAATTCTCCGAGCTGCCAGCCTCCATGGACGCCAACATTGTTGGCTAATGAAATTGACCATCTTGGACTTGTTTTTGACGCGCTGGGCCCTAAGAACGTCGGGCCCGATTATTGAATGGAGCGTCCCCCCCCTCCCCTTCTATCGGAGATAAGCTTCCCTCCCTCCCTCTTTGGACTCTTTGGACTCTTTTGATCCTGGAAATGACACCAAGAGAAGCTGTTGAAATGAACACACTTACCAGACTTCTTTCTATTATGGTTAACTCCCCGGTTCTCATCATTGCAGCTGACTCCCGAACTCACTTTACCCCCCAGCCCCTCCCCCCCCGGACTACACTGAACTTTTCAGAAGAGCCCCCCCTCAAGGTAGGCCCTCCCTTAGGAGAGGGCAGAAGACACCTTTGGACTACCATAAACTGAACATTGTGTCTGTGAGCCCGCGCAATTTTTAAATTTTATTTTAATATGGTATGTTGAGTGCATGGGACTGCTTGGGATGATATGAATGATCTCACTTTTATTACTATTACTGTTGTAACTTTGTGTTTTAATTATTCCGTGAGGATTGCTTGAGTGAGAGTTTGGGTATGACTGATTCGGAGGACCTGCCGGGGTATGCGGGGGTCATCGGGGTGGTTGGGGGGACCACAACCACGGGTGAGGGTCGGAGCATTGCGGTCATGACAGGGAGAGGCAGATACGGCGGGGACTTTAGGGCAGGCCATCATCGGGGAAGGAGGGCTCGCTGTGTCATAGAGATCCCTCCTTCCGGCCCTAGGAGTCCCACTCCAAGGTCAGATGGCGCGGGTGCTCAGGACCCTGGTCTCAGGCTGCTGTCGCTAAATGCCAGGTCTGTTGTTCATAAGGCCCCCCTCATCCGGGACTTGATAACTGATGAGGGCGCAGACCTGGCATGTATTACTGAAACATGGCTGGGCCCTGAGGGAGGAGTCCCCCTCGTTGAGATGTGCCCAGCCGGATTTCAGGTGCTACACCAGCCGAGAGCCCAGGGAAGGGGTGGCGGTGTGGCTATTGTAGTCCGGGAGTCTTTAGTTCCTCGTAGGATCCCTGCTCCGGAGCTTGTCGGGTGTGAGTCCCTGCTAGTGAAGCTGGACCTCAAGGGTCAAGTGGGTCTGCTGCTTACGTACCTGCCTCCCAACTACGTTGCAGCAGCCCTCCCCTCGCTCCTCGAGTCAGTAGCCGAGCTAGCGGTTGAGTTCCCTAGACTTATAGTTCTGGGGGACTTTAACTTGCCTTCGCTCGGTGAACACTCTGATGGAGCGCAGGAGTTCATGGCTTCCATGACAGCCATGGGCTTGACTCAAGTAATTCGAGGCCCAACTCACTTAGCGGGTCACACGCTTGACCTCGTATTCCTCTCGGAGCAGTGGAGTTACGATCTTGGTCTGAGGGGTAATGAGATCATACCCCTGTCATGGTCAGACCACTACCTACTGAGGCTAGACTTCCGGAGGCCAAACCCCCACCGTAGGGAGGAGGAACCGACCAGCTGGTTCCGCCCCAAGCGACTGATGGACCCTGTTAGGTTCCAGACGGAGCTTGGGGTTATTCCTGATACCCTCGCCCACAGTTCGGCGGAGACCCTCGTCGCTGCCTGGCACTCGGCAGCTTCGGAGTCTCTAGACCGGATTGCGCCGCTACGGCCCCTCCGGGTCAGCGGCCCCCGGAGGCCTCCTTGGTTCACTGAGGAGCTCCGGGAGGTAAAGCGCCGGAGGAGACGCCTAGAGCACTCGTGGAGGTCCGATAGGTCCGAGTCGAAACGGGCACTTTTAACAGCATGCACCAAGGAGTATATTCGGACCTTAAGAACAACAAAAAGAACATACATTGCCTCCTTGGTAGCGTCCGCCGAGTCCCGCCCAGCCGCCCTGTTTAGGATAACCCGCTCCCTCCTAAATAGGAGGGAGACGGGGGACTCCTTACAGGGTAAGGCTGAGGAGTATGTCCAGTTCTTGGCGGACAAAGTTGCCCGGTTTCGAGCGGACCTGGACTCCACCCCAGTAGATCCAGCCGAGACACAAGGAGAAAACTTGGCAAACCATCTCTGGGTTGAGTTTCAGGAAGTTGCCTCTGGGGATGTGGACAAGGCTATGCGAGCTGTGAGTGCCTCCACCTGCATACTGGACCCGTGTCCCTCCTGGCTGGTTGCCAACAGCAGTGAGGTGACACGAGGCTGGATCCAGGCGGTTGTTACCGCTTCTCTTCGGGAGGGGTACTTTCCCACCGCGCTTAAGACAGCGGTGGTAAGACCCCTCCTGAAGAAGCCGTCTCTGGATCCAGCTGTTCTTAATAACTATCGTCCAGTCTCCAACCTCCCCTTTGTAGGGAAGGTTGTTGAGAAGGTGGTGGCTCTCCAGCTTCAGCGTACCTTGGAGGAAGCTAACTATCTTGACCCCTTCCAGTCTGGCTTCAGACCCGGTTACAGCACAGAAACCGCTTTGGTCGCATTGACTGATGATCTCTGGAGAGCTAGGGATGGAGGCCATGCTTCCATCCTAGTTCTCCTGGACCTCTCAGCGGCTTTCGATACCATCGACCATGGTATCCTTCTGCGACGACTGCGGGAGATAGGGGTGGGCGGCACTGTCTTGCAGTGGTTCTCCTCCTATCTCTCGGACAGGTCGCAGTCGGTGTTGGTGGGGGGGCAGAGATCATCCCTGAGGCCCCTAACTTATGGGGTGCCGCAGGGGTCGGTCTTATCCCCCCTACTATTTAACATTTACATGAAACCGCTGGGCGAGATCATCCGAAGGCACGGGATAAAATACCACCAATATGCGGACGATACACAGTTGTATCTGTCCGCCCCGTGCCAACTCAATGAAGCGGTGGACGTGATGAACCGGGGTCTGGAAGCCGTTAAAGACTGGATGAGAGCAAACAAGCTGATACTCAACCCAGACAAGACCGAGTGGCTGTTGTGTTTCCCTCCCAAAAATTTGACCAACATACCATCACTCAGGCTGGGGGGACAAAATTTACACCCCTCAGAAAGGGCCCGCAACTTGGGAGTCCTCCTGGATTCACAGCTAACTTTTGACCACCATCTCTCAGCTGTGACCAGGAGGGCATTTGCCCAGGTTCGCCTGGTGCGCCAGTTGCGGCCCTACCTGAATCGGGAGGCCCTCACAACAGTCACTCGAGCCCTTGTGATCTCTAGGCTGGAATACTGTAATGTGCTCTACATGGGGCTGCCCTTGAAGAGCATCCGAAGACTTCAGCTAGTCCAGAATGCGGCCGCGCGAGTGATCGTGGGCGCACCACGGTTCGCCCACATAACACCGATCCTCCGTGAGCTGCACTGGCTACCTGTTGATCTCCGGGTGCACTTCAAGGTCCTACTCACCACCTATAAAGCGCTCCATGGTAGTGGATCTGGCTATTTGAGAGACCGCCTTCTGCCAATCACCTCCCTGCGTCCCATCAGATCGCATAGAGTTGGCCTCCTCCGTATTCCATCCGCCAGTCAGTGCCGACTGGCGACTACTCGGAGGAGAGCCTTCTCTGTTGCGGCTCCGACACTATGGAACAATCTCCCCGTGGAGATTCGTACCCTCACCACCGTCCAGGCCTTCCGCACAGCCCTCAAGAACTGGCTAGCCCGTCAGGCCTGGGGATAATCTTATTTTTGCCCCTCCCGAATGTTGAGTGAATGTTGAGTTTTACTGTCGAATTTACTTTGTGCACATTTCTTTTTGGTATTGTCCTACACCCCCCTTCCTTTTTTGATTGTAAGCCGCCCTGAGTCCCCTCAGGGAAAAGGGCGGCCTATAAATAAATAAATCTACAAATCTACAACACAATTTGCTATGTTTTTTGCTCGTTTCTGGCATTCACTTCCAGTTTCTGGCAAAAAAAAACGTCCACTGGGAGAAATTTATTTGCTTAACAGCCAATCGCTTAATAACTGCTGTAAAAAAAAAATCAAGTCTGATTTCCTGGTGTGTTGATTTAGACTACAACGATTTATGACTGTAATTCCGAACTCAATTTCCGTTATAGCAACAGCAACAGCGCTTAGACTTATATACCACTTCACAGTGACCTGCAGCCTTCTCTAAGCGGTTTACAGAGTCAGCCTATTGCTCCCAACAATCTGGGTCCTTGTAAATTGATGGCTACCTGTAGAAGTGGATACATTCTCCGATTATCTAGGCCAGTGATGGCTAAACTTTTCGTCCTCGCGTGCAGAAATCATGCCTGCATGCGTGCATGACAGCGCACGTGCGTGCCCACACCGATAATGCAATGTGCCCTGCCCCCTTGCGCATGTGTTCATGACCCCCCCATGCTCCCCCAACCCCACACATGTGTGTGACCCCACGCACTCCCCCCGGGCATGCATGTGGCTCCCTTGCTCCGTTTTGGGCCTAGCAGGTCTCCCTGAAGCCTCCTGGGACCAAAAATGGCATGTGGGGCTGCCCCCACCATGCATGCGCACATGACTCCCCAACCCCCGATGCATATGTGCATGTTTCCCACATGTGCGGCAGAGACCCAAGAATCAGCTGGCTGGCAGGAAGCATGGTGGAGCTGAGCTGGGGGACGGCTCACGTGCCCTCAGAGAGGGCCCTGTGTGACACCTGTGGCAGGCGTCCCATAGGTTCTCCATCACAGATCTAGGCAATATAGGAATCTCTCATTCTTTATTCCGCATATCAGATTGATTTAAAGGTAATCCTCAACTTACATTTCATTTGGTGACTGTTTGAAGTTACAACAGCAGTGGAAAAGTTGATTTATGACCATGTTTCACACTTACAACCATTGCAGCATCCCCTTAGCCACGTGATCAAGATTCAACCGCTTGGCAGCTGGTTCATATTTATGACGGTGGCTGTGTCCCAAGGTCACGTGATCCTCTTTTGCGACCTCCTGACCAGCAAAGTCAATGGGGAAGCTAGATTCGCTCAACAACCCTGTTATTCCTTTAACAACCACAGGGATTCATTTAACAACCAAATGATTCACTTAATAACTGTGGCAAGAAAAGTTGTAATAGGGGCAGAAGTCTCTTTTTGTAAACTTGTTTCACTTAGCAACATAATTGTTGGGCTCGATGGTGGTTGTAAGTTGAGGATGACCTGTCTCTGGTGATTGGAAAGGCCCTACAGAGACTTCATTTCCTTAGAGTCCTGCGAAAAAAATCAGGTGGAACATCATAGAAAGTGTCCTCATATATTGTGTTACAGTATGATATGCTGGTTTAACAGCTGCGGACAGGAAGGCACTACAGAGAGTGATCAATTCGGCACAAGAAACCATTGGTTGCCCTCTGACACCACTGGATGACATCGCCAGATCTCACTGTTTTAGCAGAGTATGGAAGATACTCAGAGATGATTCACACCCTGGTCAGTGTCTCTTTGCACTTCTTCCATCAGGCAGAAGGCATCAAAGTATAGCCAGCCGAACAAACAGGTAGTTTAAAGATAGTTTCTATCCTTGGGCTGTCAGACTTTTAAATACAAGCACAATCGCTCCATGCACACACTAGTTTTTTTTTTTCTTTTTCTTTCTTTTTTCGTTTCTGTTATAATTTTGCACCAGTGAGGTTAAAACCAATTTCGTTGTATTTAAGTACATTGACAATAAAGATTATACTTATTATACTTATTGGCAACAAATACCTTTTAAAAATCAATTGTAGTTTTTTTCCCAATAGATTTACCCAGTTGTTCTAGTATCTCGGGTGTTTCAAACACTGAAAATTTTGTTGTTCCAATCAATGCTGTTTACAGATCTTGTAGCTGCAAATATTGCCTTTGAGTTACATCTGATAGATGTTTGTCTGTTGGCACGGCACATGTTGAAAAGCTAGGTACATTTTCCTTTCTAAGGTGATATCAAAGAGGCTTTAATCTACTTGTCCCTTGCTTTTAAACGTTAATAGCTACCTCAGAACAGGTGAGCCAATTATCACAGAAGAATTCACGTGTCTATTTATTTTGATCTTATGGAAATGAGAGCTCCGCATGTTGAAAGAAAAACACGAGAGTTGTACTCAGTGGGAATCAGGTACATTAGAAATTGGGCCTGTATATGTTAAAATTAAATATGGAAATCGAAAAGGAATTATAAATACCATCAACATAATATGGAGCTTGCTCAGGAGCTGAAGTACACCAAGTAAATGAGATGAAGAGTGGGACGAAAAGGAGAGAGGTAAGGGAAGAAGAGAGGAATAGGAGAGTGGGCAAGGAGGAGGGAAGAGGAGGAGAGAAATGAGGAGTGGAAAGGGGGGAAAGGAGGAAAGAGGAAGGGGAAGTTGAGAAAGGAAGGATGACAGAGGGGAAAAAGGAGGGAGGGAAGAGAGAGGGAGAAGAAAGTGATGGATAAGGACAAATATGGTGCATGGAGAGCAGAAGAGCTAATAATTGTGTTTCGGAGGTTGATGGTAAGATGAATTGATGTAGACATTTAATAATACAAAACGATGCTGGCTATTTAATAGTATACATGTAATTATGTTATGAAAATGAAAAAATAAAAAATACTAAAAAAAGAAAAGAAATTGGACCTCTCCAAGAAAACCCTAAGTATCATGGCGAACCTATGGCACATGTGCCAGAGGTGGCACACAGAGCCCTCTGTGCAGGCATGCACATCATTGCATTGGCTGCTCTTCTGGGCCAGCTGATCTTTGTTTGTGCTAGAGGCCCGGAAACCCACAGACCAGCTAGCATGCGCATACTGGCCACCTAGTCTTCAGGTTTCCCTGGCTCCGGCATGTGTGAAGACAAGCATGCACCGGAAACCAGATGACCAGGTGGCCGGTGCACACATGCCAGCTGGCCTTTGGGTTTCCGGGCCTCCAGCACACACAAAGATCAGCTGGCTCAGTGCCGAAAAGGTTCACCATCACTGCCCTAGGATCAAGAACGCATGGCTAATTTGAATGCAAAAGCCAGTGACTCAAACGAGAGAGGAAGTTCAGGTGGTTGGCCCATGTAGAAAGAATAAAAGAAGATCAAACTGCAACATAAGGATATGGAGGAAGAGGAAAGGGGTTGAGAGGAAAGGGGAAATGGAGAAAGAATGTGGCCGGAAGTGGTTAGAGAGCCTCAAAGAGACAAAAGGTGTTGTTTTTTTTTAAGTTGAAACTTTAAAAAGGCCATGCCTGAAGCATGGTAGTAGATGAATGGGAGGAAGCAGGGAAGATTTGTAAACATAGTCGTTTATATGTTGGGGGTAAGAGAGATGTAGTTTCTTTTCCTTTCAACTTTCTTTCTTCTAATTTATTTTGCTCACAACTTCTTGCTGTTTTGTCTATGCTTTGCACAACCCTGGGTATCCTGAAAGGAAAAAGCATGAAACCTCTGTTGAGAATAGCTAGAGAGTCACTCGCAGAGCCCCCCCCAAAAATTATATTGAATGGTATGATTAATAAATGGTAAATATAAATACTAGCTGATAACCTGGTTCTGCTCCAGTATTTATTTATCCCAACCCTCCTTCCATGAACGCCACCGCAATTTCTAATGTTGGATCTTCCCCCTTACCAGAGGGAGCCCCCTTGTGGAGTACTGTGAAGGCATTACCATGGCAACTCCACAGCGCTACACAGTAGAATCCATTTTAAGGCAGTACAGTAGAAGCCATTTTAAAGCACAACAGGCTGTATCTTAACAGAGCACACACCTTGAGGGGTGTTAGGGGTGTCTTACCTCCACAGTATTTGTTTCCAGAGAGTTAAGTAATCTGTGTAGCAAGTTTGGTTGAAATTGCTTGAGGCATAACAGAGTGATCCTGGAATATACACAGACAGAGCCATTTTTATAGGGGGGGGGGAGGAGAAGAGAGGGGGAGGAAGAGGAAGAGGAAGAAGAAAGAGGAAGATGATATAGCCTTTTGTTTTATTCTGACTGCTTTCATGATTTTCTTTCCACATTTGCCTTATATCCTCAGCACACAACCTTGTACTGTCTTTATTTCACACCGCAGGGAAATTTTGCTCTTCTCAAACCTCATGTTAGAAGTAGATATTCATATATTCCTACCATTTTAATATGTCTGCAAACATACTTTTTTTTCTTTCTGAAAGCATCCTGAAAACAGATCACTATTTTGGGATGGTGGGGGGGGGGAGAAGAGAAAGGCGTCCCCTAGATGTTGCTGAATTAGCAAATCCAATGTCCCTTGCAGGTCAGAACCAGAAATCTGCAACAAATTGCTAGCCCTAATTTAATGTTAGAGCTTAAGCAGTAATTAAATAGGGATTAAAAAGAGACTGGAAGTGGCATCTTTGTGGAGAAAGGGGGAATGAGTGTGATTAAGGTCCTTATCAAGTTCACAGTTCTGGGGTTTCTTGGTGGTCTCCCATCCAAACATAAATCAGATCTTACTGTTTTTAGCCACTAAACTCCCTCTCCTGCTGGGCTATGGCAACCTCTTCTAAAGGTGTTTTCTTGGCAGCAAATATAAGGACTTGTTTTTTGTTATTGCAAACTGCAAGGATATTCTATTTCCCAAATCTTGGGAAGTTAGAATATTTTGGACATGTGATGCGACACCCAGAAAAATACAGCATCCTTCACTTAATCTTCCAGGGAAAGATTGAAGGCAAATGTGGTCCAGGCAGAAGAAGAACATCATGGCTTCAAAATTGAAGGGACTGGTTTGGACAAAACCCAGCAGCACTTTTTCATGCGGCTGTTGACAAAAATAGGATTACCAACATGATTGCCATCATCCAATGACGGATATGGAAGAAGAAGAAGAAGGAGGAGGAGGAGGAGGAGGAGGAGGAGGAGGAGGAGGAGGAGGAGGAGGAGGAGGAGAAGGAGAAGGAGGAGAAGGAGAAGAAGAAGAATCTTGGGAGTTCCTGGTGGTTCCCCCTCCAAGCCCTAACTAGATCCAACCCTGCTTATCTTTTTGAGGTTAGACAAGTTTGCGCTAAAAGACACTATAAATCAGGAAAGAGCCAAACAGGTGAGAAGTGTGATTTTTACAAGATAAAGATGGATCTTGACAGACTTGAACAATGGCCAATCTAATAAAATGAAATTCAATGTAGGGAAAAGTAAAGTCTTACACATTAGGTGAGAAAAACCAAATGTATATGTACAGATTAGGTGAAACCTGATTTAATAGCAGTAACTATGAGAAGGCTCTTGGAGTCCTAGTGGGCAATCAATTAAATATGAGCCAGTAGTGTGCAGCAGAAGCCAAAAAAGCCAGTGCAATCCTAAATTGCATTAACAGAGGAACTGAATCAAGATCACACCTCTTTCCTAGAATACTGCATCCAGTTTTGGTCACTACTTACACTAAAAATATGTTGAGACTCTAGAAAGAGTGTAGAGAAAAGCAACTAAGATAATTAGAGGGCTGGAGGCTAAAACATATGAAGAACGGTTACAGGAACTGGGCACGGCTAGTCTAGTGAACAGAAGGACCAGGGGGTGACATGATAGCAGTCTTCCAATGCTAGGAACAAAACAAAATCATATGAAATATTAGTACCCTTTATAAAGTCTTAGTAAGACCACACCTGGAATACGAAGTGCAGTTTTGGTCACCACATTACAAAAAGTGCAGAGGAGAGCAACCAGGATGATTAGGGGACTGGAGACTAAAACATATTTAGGACGGTTACAGGAACTGGGCATGGCTAGTCTAGTGAACAGAAGGACCAGGGGTGACATGATAGCAGCCTTCCAATACTTGGAACAAAACAAAATGTACTGACAGTGAGAGCAATCAACCAATGGAACAGTTTGTCTTCAGAAGTTATGGTTATGGTTTATTAAACTTGTATGCTGCCCTATTCCCCGGGGGGACTCAGGGCGGCTAACAAACTCATAGGGGAGGGGGTAATACAAAAAACAAACAAGACAAAACAATTACAGAAAAACAGATTAAAAATCTCCTCAACAGTCACAACAAATTCGAGTGGGGCTGGGAACTCATCAGCCCCAGGCCTGCCGGAACAGCCAGGTCTTAACGGCTTTGCGGAAAGCCAGAAGGGAGGTGAGGGTCCGAATCTCCACGGGGAAGATCGTTCCAGAGGGCCGGAGCAGCCACAGAGAAGGCCCTCCCCGGCGGGGGGGGGGGGGGGTCGACAGTCGACACTGGGTAGCTGATGGAATCCGGAGGATGCCTAATCTGTGGGATCTAATTGGTCGCAGGGAGGTAATTGGCAGGGAGGTAATTGGCAGGAGGCAGTCTCTCAAGTGGTGGGTACCCCATCATCAGAGACTTTCCAGAAGAGACTGGACCGCAATTTGTCAGAAATGATATAGGGTCATGATGGTGAATCTATGGCATGCGTGCCAGAAGTGGCACACAGAGCCATCTCTCTGGGCACACCAGCCATTGCCCGATGCTATTCCAGGTTCTGGTGCGCCAAGGAGTGGTCTTCTGGTTTCCGGCATTCCCACATGTGTGACCAGCTGGTCTTCCGGTTCCCGCATGTGCAAAGACCAACTGCTCTTCCAGTTTTCCATGCTGGTCACCTTCTCTTCCAGTTACTGATGTTTCCCCCTAAGCGCCCATGCGCCCTCCTGTTTCAGCACTCAGTGCCGAAAAGGTTCGCCAACACTGGCATAGGGTCTCCTGCTTGAGCAGGGGGTTGGACTAGATGACCTCGGTGGTCCCTTCCAAGTCCGTACTTCTGTCTGTGTGTCTAGATAGGCTGCAGCAGAAGGCCCATTCTTGAAATCAGGAGAGAACGAGCACTTTGCAAAGTCTGACAAATGAGGACTAGAAACTCTCAGGGGCTCTCAAAGCACCGCCAGAGCTACAGGGACACCCCCCACCCCGGTCTCTTCTCCGGTCACCCCTTCAGGGCGAGCGAAGCGAGGGACACCCCCTCCCACAGCAGCCCCCCTCCTCCGCTTTCTCCCCCCCCCCCCCGGGCGGCTTTCCGCACCTGCTCCGTCACAGAGCGAGGAGTGGCGGAAATCGCCGAGGGCCGCTTGGTGACCTTGGGGAGCCCGAAGCGGGGTCCGAGCGCCGCCGGGGGCCTCCTCCCCTTAGCGCGCGGACCCTCCCCGCCCGCCTCCTCCTCCTCCTCCGGACCGGCGCATCTCGGCCGGCCGGCAGGAAGGAAGGAAGGAAGGAAGGAAGAGAGCGCTGCCCCGCTGCCCTTCGGCGCTCCACGGCCGCCCCGCCCCCGGCCAAGCACCCCGCGGCCGGGGGGGACTAAAATGGCAGCGGAAGATAGCAAGGGGGGCGCCAGCAGCGGCGGCGGCGCCCGCTTGCGCAGCGCCTGAGTCCGGCTCGCCCTCCGGTCTCCAGCTCCACCTCCTGCTGCCGTCGCCGCGCCGTGGAGTCCCGGGTTCCACCGGGGTGCCAATGCGGCTGCCCGGTAGATTTCCCGCGCCCCCCGGGAAGGATTCTCTGGGTCCTTCGAGGCCGGGCGGTGCGGAGGAGAGCGGCGAGTGAGGGAGCCCTGAGGGTCGCCGCCGCCGCCGCCGCCGCCCCGCGCAGGAAGCAGAGGGTGGTGGTCGCCGCCGCCCCTCGTCCAAGGTGAGCGGGAGGAGGCTGGAGGTGGTGGTGGGGGGAAGGTTTCGGGGAGGGGGGCGGCGGCTCTGGGCTTCCTTCGGCTGCTTCTCTGCGGGTCGAAGCCGGCCGGTTCCAGCGGTTGCCGGCGATGGAGCGGCGCGGCTTCCCCTCCGAAGGCTGCAGAGCTCCACTTCAGTTCAGCGCGCGGGAGGGGAGGGGCTGGGCCGGCTGCGATTTGGAAGGGAGACCCCGGGGAAATCCCGGGACGGTGGCCCTAGTGCTGGACCAGACAGAAGGCCCGGACAAATGTTTCCCCGTCTTCCCCTTGCTGGAGGGGCTGGGCTCGGCTTCGTAATTTCTCGCAGGTTGTCGATGTCGGCTGCAGCCCCCCCCCCCCCGCCCTCCGGCGCCCTTTGGGGGAGCCTTACAGATTAACAGAGTTGGAAGGTACCTTGGAGGTCATCTAGTCCAACCCCCCACCCAAGCAGGAGACCCTACACCATTTCTGACAAATTGCAGTCCAGTCTCTTAAAAGTCTCCAGTGATGAAGCTTCCACAACTTCCGAAGGCAACTTCTGTTCCATGGGTGGATTGTTCTCACTGTCTGGAAATTTCTCCTTATTCCTAGGTGGAATCTCTCCTTGGTTAGTTCCCATCCATTCTTCCTTGTCTAATGGATGCAGCTATGTGGGATTGGAAACCCAAAGAGGGGAGGGGGCAAGGTACAAGGAGGGGTTTGGCGCCAGGCTCTGGGATGCCTTTCCAGAAAGAGCTTCCCTTGGAACAATTTGCCTTCAAGAAGTTGTAGGGGGCTCCATCACTGAAGATTGTAAAGAGACTGCGCAGCCATTTGTCTGAAATGGTATATAGCCATGATGGTGAAGCTATCTCTCCAGGCACGCAGGCCGTCATCCAAGCTCAGCTCCACCGCACCGCACGCGCCACCTCACCTAGGAGCCGAGGTGGCGCAGTGGTTAGGGTGCAGTACTGCAGGCCACTTCAGCTGACTGTTATCTGCAGTTCGGCGGTTCAAATCTCACCGGCTCAAGGTTGACTCAGCCTTCCATCCTTCCGAGGTGGGTGAAATGAGGACCCAGATTGTTGTTGGGGGCAATATGCTGACTCTGTAAACTGCTTAGAGAGGGCTGAAAGCCCTATGAAGCGGTATATAAGTCTAACTGCTATTGCTATTGGTCAGCTGATTTTCAGGTCTGCCATGCAGAGCGGAAAAGGGCGCAGGTGCGGGGAGCAGGGAAAGCAGGGGTCCCACATGCATGCACGGGGGGGTAATCACACATGCATTGCATTATGGGTGGGGGCGCGCCTGGGTGCTGTCATGCACCCATGCACATACTTTCCGCATGCAAAGACAAAAAAGTTAGCCATCACTGGTATATAGGGTCTCCTGCCTGAGCGGCGGGTTGGACTAGAAGGTCCCTTCCACCCAGAGGTGGATTCCTACCAGTTCGCACCTATTCGGTAGAACCGGTTCGTCAAATCTACCGAACCGGTTAGAAGAGGTTCCACCAGTGGACCCGGAAAGCAGGCCACACCTACAGAAGAGGTTCCAAAAAATTTTGAAACCCACCACTGCCACACACACACACAGAGAGAGACTGACAGACAGACAGACAGACAGACACACTGACACAGAGAGAGAGAGAAAGAGAAAGAAAGGAAGAAATAAATAAATAAATAAAAAAGAAAGGAAAAAAGTGAGAGAGAGATGAAAGAAAAAAAGAAAAAAGGGACAGAGAGACAAAAGGAAGGAAAGAGAGAGAGAGAGAGAGAGAAGACACATGGCCGGCAAGCCACACCCACCAGGTCACATGACTGGCAAGCCACTCCCACAAAGGAGGCCACACCCACAGAGTAGGTTCCAAAAATTTTTGAAACCCACCACTGCTTCCACCTCTATTCCGATTAGCTTCCAGGCGCAGAAGTAGGAGACTGACCTGCCTGCAGCAAGGCGATCGTAGGAAAGGATGCGGTTGCTTTGAAAAGTCAAGAGTGAAGAAGGCTGCTTGGAGCCTTGGCTGGTTGGGGGCTCATTTAAGAATTGGAAGTGGAGCCCTGCAAGGTCAGGTTGCTTAGGATTTGGATGGGTTTGTGAGTGGATAACCTCCTGGAACTAAGCTTGTCCAACTGGAAAGATTATACATTGAGCTCAATACTCTGGTTCCCTGAAAACAAGACCTCCCCAGATAATAAGCCCAATCGGACTTTTGAGCCCATGCGCTAAAATAAGCCCTCCCCCCAAAATAAGCCCTCCCTGAAAATATTGCAACACAGCAGCAGCCATGAGGTGACCACAGTCGTTGCTTCCTGCACCTCAAAAATAATAAGACCTCCCCGAAAATAATACCAAGCACTTATTTCGGGGGTCAAAAGAAAATAAGACCCTGTCTTATTTTCGGGGAAACACAGTAGTAGAAAAGACTTTGTGATTTGACCCACCTATTTTTAAAAGTTTTCTATTTTTTTTTTTTTTTTTTTTTACAAACCTATTAAGATGTGAACAGTGTGGCATCTGGGTGTCACACCTTCTAATACAAATAAAACATTAGTCATAGTTATTACTTTCAACCAACTAATATATTTCTAATGGTAATATATATCTATATAAAGTTGCAATTTGTCATTATTCGATTATTCCAAGTTTTTCTCTTATTTTATTACATATAAGTATACACTAATATTCCCCTTTTCTCTTATTTCTATTGCTTATTCTAACTTTTAATTGTGTCATCCTTTGTTAAAAAAAGCTTTTACTTTCTATCCTACCAAATTTCTAATCATGTCATCTACCTACAAAAAAAAAAAAAAAACAAGGAAAGAGAGGAAATGAGAAGCAAAGCAAAACAATACCAAAAGCGAAAAATCATCTATCATCTCTTGCTCACTTCTATACTTTAATTGCTATGCTTTTTTTTTCCTTTTTGACTTGTCTCATATTCCTCTCTAAGATCTTTATCTTTTTCTACATCTGCTTCTTGGCTGTTCAGTCTGAGTATTTTTGCCCCCTCTACCCTTCTCCACTGCCTAGTTTCCAGAATTTCTGCCCAGGCCCCTATCTCCCTTTCAAAGGTATCCTCCTGTATCTCCAATTCTCTTTTTGACTCTCTTGATATATTTCCTCCCTGGTTTAATTCACCAGTCACTGTTATTTTCTTCGGTGTCTCCTCATCTTCTTGACCTCTTTTTCTGGTTTATGATCTACATCAGTGGTAGTCAACCTGGTCCCTACTGCCCACTAGTGGGGGTTCCAGCTTTCATGGTGGGCGGTAGGAGTTTGCTGTAACTCTGCTTTATAAATTGTATAAAGTAAAGTTACTTCCCTACTTTATAAATCACCATTACTGTGGAACCGGTGGGCGGTTAGAAAATTTTACTACTAACAGATATACAAAAGTGGGCGGTAGGTATAAAAAGGTTGACTACCCCTGATCTACATGAATCTTGAATTAATGAGCGAAATAAAGTGGCATGGTGGTGAAGGGTCAGTAAAACCTAGGTTCAAAGTCTAATGTCAGATGCATAAGTTCTCTGCACTATTTGCAACCAGTTACATATCTCTTTCAGCCCAGCCTACCTTACAGAGTTGTTGAGTTGATGACCGAAAGGGAAATCCTCATCTAAGCTTCCTGTTGTTCTGGAGAAAAGAGGTGCTATAACTGTAATGAATATATTAAATGGATAGCCCAGCACACTGGGTTGGTAGAATATGGTAAGATCATGAGGGACTCAGTGGCTAAGATGCTGAGCTTGTCAATCAGAAAGGTCGGCAGTTCGAATCCCTAGCGCCACTTAATGGAGTGAGCTCCCGTTACTTGTCCCAGCTTCTGCCAACCTAGCAGTTCGAAAGCATGTAAAGGTGCAAGTAGAAAAATAGAAACCACCTTTGGTGGGAAGGTAACAGTGCTCCGTGCGTCTTCAGCGTTTAGTCATGGCAGCCACATGACCATGGAGACGTCTTCGGATAGCGCTGGCTCTTCGGCTTTGCAACGGAGATGTGTACCGCCTCCTAGAGTCGGGAACGACTAGCACATATGTGCGAGGGAAACCTTTACCTAGAAGTTCATGCAGGCAGTTTTCAAGCAGGATATGGGGCCTTACACTGGAGACCAGAGTGAGTTTCTTCAGTTGTGTCTCCACAGATGCCAACTCCTGCCTATCCCAGAGCATACTCTCCTGCAAGGTATGATAGATGGGGCTAGCTGGAGGACCCAAAGGTGCTTTTTCAAGAGGCAACTGGATTTTCTGGGGGTTTTTTTCCCTATGAGATGTTTCGCTTCTCATCCAAGAAGCTTCTTCAGGTCTGATTCTTTCATTGAGGAGTGTATCTCAAAGTGTATCTTTCCACATTAACATTTCCTCTTTTTTATATCTCCTCCTTTCTAACTTCTGTTTCTATTGCCTAGTCATTGGTAGAACATATCCCACGTCAAGAAATATTCAGTCTCTTCTTTACCCTTAATAATGAGTGTTAATCTGTCCATTTCTGCGCATTCTCATATTTTCTTAATTACACTCTCATCTGACGGTACTTCATCATTTTTCCATTGTTGCGCAAATACAATTCTAGCTGCAGTTAATATATAGTGACAACAATTAATCAGTGGAAGAGATTGTGGGTGCTTCATCACTAGAGGTTTTAAAGAAGAGACAGGACAATGACTTGCCTATAATGATACAGGGCCATGATGACTAAGCTATGGCATGTGAGCCATTGCCCAGCTCAGGTCTACCGCGTATGCGCCCCCCCCTGGCCAACTGGGTGTCTGCCATGCATGCGGGAGTCATGTGCGCATGCGTAGGGGGGCGGTGTGCCCCCCCCCGCATCCCATTTTTGGTCCCAGGAGGCATTAGGGAGGCCTGCTACGCCCAAAACAGGTTGCAGGGGGTGTGGTGAGCCATCCGGGGGGCCCATTTTGGTCCCAGGAGGCTTTGGGAAGGCGGGGGTTGCATGTGCAGGGAGATGGGGGAGCACGGGGGGTTGTGCTCACATGCACAGGGGGGCGAGGCCCACATGTGTGCATCATGCATGCATTGCATTATAGGTGTGGGCACACACAGGCGTGCTGTCTCATACGTAGACACATTTTCGGCACGTGGGGACGTAAAGGTTAGCCATCACTGATATAGGGTCTCCTGCTTGAGCTAGAAGACCTCCAAGGTCCCTTCCAGCTCTATTCTGATTGTTTGTTTGTTTGTTTGATTGATTGATTGATATGTCTTTTTGTCATATGGAAAAGAAACATTTTCATTGTTTCTTGCAGGCAAAGGTAAAAAAGATGAGACACAAACCACTCTCTAGAATTAGGTCTAATCTTAGTTAGAGGAAACTTAGGCTGTCGTCGTTCCTGTTCCTATGGAACTTTTTCAGATCAGGGTGTCTGTTGGCTGATCAAAGAGTTGGCCACGATTGTGGAAGGCCCACTCACAGCCACCACCCTGACAGCCCAGGACCACTTGTTTGCTTGACCCTTTCCCTCCCCACTAATTAAATTGACCATGGTTGACACCGGCCCTCTGGTTAAAAGCCATAATCAATACTTCTGGAGCATGGAATGTATTCTTACTTGCTTATGGAGCCAGCGATAAGGCCTCTAATGAAAACTCTCAGAGGTTCTTTGCAATTCTAGGTCAAGAAAATTCTATTTGGGGATTGAGCAAATTGAGCAAATGCTGACCTTGCAGTTCTAGAAGCTGATTATCTGAGCTCATTCTAATCAGGGTTTCCACTGGGATATGGTAATTTGGTGCCTTGGGTGGATGATCTGTGTTAAAACTGGGCGAGGGAAGTGAAGCCCTACACATTCTCCAGGATCTCTCATCAGCTTTTGATACCATCAAATATGGTCTATTTCTGTGAAGACGCTGAACAGAACAGAATAACCGAGATGGAAGGAACCTTAGAGGTCTTCTAGTCCAACCCCCTGCTTGAAAAGTTGATATGATGCCACCAATGACAGAGGAGTGTGTGTGTGTGTGTGTGTGTGTGTGCAGGGAGGGGGAGGGAGGGAGAGAGGGGGGGAGTGAATATCAAAATAAGAGAGTTGGAAGGGACCTTAGAAGTTTTCTAGTCCAGCCCCCTGCTCAGGCAGGAGACCCTAAACAATTTCAGGCAAATGGTTATCGAATCTCTTCTTAAAAACCTCTAGTGCTGGAGCATTCACAACTTCTGGTGGCAAGTTGTTCCATTGATTAATTGTTCTCACTGTCAGGAAATTTCTCCTTAGTTCTAAGTTGTTTCTCTCCTTGATTAGTTTCCATCCATTGCTTCTTGTCCTACCCTCAGGTGCTTTGAAGAATAGCTTGATTCCCACTTCTTTGTGGCAGCCCCTGAGATATTGCAACACTACTATCATGTCTCCCCCAGTCCTTCTTTTCATTAAATTGGACAAATCGGCTATAAACATGCATGGGGATGTGATGGGAAATAGGGAGGGAGGAATAACTCCTTGATGAAGAGCAGAGAAGTACAGAACCAGCTTTGCCCATACTCAAGACCAAGCACCCTGAGAATGGAATGTGGATTGCCCCAAGCATCTCCGTGATTCTCAAAACACCTATGTGGCTCTTCATTGGCTGAAGATGAACTGGTCATGGGGAGAGGGCTGGGATGAGGAGAAAAATTTCTAACCTTTTGCATGGGAAACTTACTTCTAGCCTGACTTTACTGCAACCAACAATCTTTAGTAAAAGAACCTATCACTTCAGTCAAATGGAGTCGAGGGTTCTTTCTTTCCTAGAGGATCTGATGGGGGCAGGTCTTTCCCATGTTTAGAAAAATGGCAAAAATACATCTCTTCTACCCAAGTTTTAACTGTTCATTGGTTTCATGAGATTGATTTTAATTTTCTTTTTAATTTATCTTGATTGATCAATTTTACTGGTAGGTATCAAGCCAGAAGGGCAGGATACTGGAGGCAAAAACATATGAAGAACAGTTGCAGGAACTGGGCATGTCTAGTTTAATGAAAGGAGGACTAAGGGAGACATGATAGCAGTGTTCCAATATCTCAGGGGCTGCCACAAAAAGGAGGGAGTCAAGCTATTCTCCAAAGCAACTGAGTGTAGGACAAGAAGCAATGGGTGGAAACTAATCAAGGAGAGAAGCAACCTAGAACTAAGGAGAAATTTCCTGACAGTTAGAGCAATTCATCAGTGGAACAGCTTGCCTCCAGAGGTTTTGAATGCTCCAACACTGGAAGTTTTTAAGAAGATGTTAGATAACCATTTGCCTGAAATTGTATAGGGTTTCCTGCCTGAGTAGAGGGTTGGGCTAGAAAACTTCTAAGGTCCCTTCCAACTCTATCATTCTATTCTATTCCATTCCATTCCATTCCATTCCATTCCATTCCATTCCATTTATACTACAATATAAAAATAATAATAAAATAAAAATAAAATCAATCTCATGAAACCATGAGATGCTCTTTTCATGTCCCAAATTTGGTTTTGGCCCCGGGATTTCCCAGTGTCTCTAATCAAACTCTTATTCAGCTCTTATCCAACTCCAACTCTTACTCTGCTTGATTCTTTTCAAGATCTATAAACATCAACCAGGTAGTCAAATTCATGTGCTGTGTACTTTCTCTCACTCTCTTGCTCAAGATAATTTTTTTTTAACATGCCTTACATTTCTGAATTGCTGGAATGAATATAGGAGAGTTGCAGAGATGCCTCTTCTATTTGAAGTTAACAAGTTTATTTAATGGAAGTGTCTCCCCTTGTACATGGAATTGCATAGCATGGTTTGAAAGGAGGAACCTGGGCTTCAACATCTGCTCAGAGAGCCCCAGATGTCAAGGATTCCGCTAGCTCCCGAATTTCCGACTGGTGTTCACATCACGCAGCATTGATTTGCAGTCAACAAGGATCTATGATGAAGCCTTGTGTGGCCTCCTGAGGCTATTCTGTTCCAGTATTTTGGGAAAATACAAAGACCTGAAAAAGTGTTTACTAGAAACATGAGTACACAAAGAGAAAGAAAAAGGGCAGTCACCCATTGCAGTCTTTTATTATTTGCAAGGCATGAATGGTTCCAAAGAAATTGCAATTCTGTAAGCTACCTGGCTCAGTGGCTTGGGGAAACAGTTTATTTGCCACAGATGGATGAGCAGCAGTCTGTTTTCAATGTGCAACTGAAGCTAACACAGAATTGGCAAATCATGTCTGTAAAGAGAGACTGACTTTTTTTTAGGTGTTTCCTTGTGCCAGAGAGCAAAGTAGTCTTCCTTGAGTCGAAATGGGTTCCTTGTGCTTTGTGTTGGTGTCCATGCCGTGTTCGAATGGTCACTCATGCCCTCGTCACCTCAAGACTGGATTACTGTAACACGCTCTACCTGGGGCTGCCCTTGAAGAGTGTTCGAAGACTACAGTTGGTCCAGAATGCAGCCGCACAAGCGATACTGGGTGTACCTAGATACACCCATGTTACACCCATCCTCCGCGAGCTGCACTGGCTCCCTATTGGTCTCCGAACGCGCTTCAAGGTGCTAGTCGTTACTTTTAAAGCCCTACATGGTTTAGGACCTGGCTACCTGAGAGACCGCCTTCTGCCACATACCTCCCAACGACCAATAAGATCTCACAGGTTGGGCCTCCTCCGGGTGCCGTCGGCCGGACAATGCCGGCTGGCGGCCCCTCGGGGGAGGGCCTTCTCTGTAGCTGCGCCGGCCCTGTGGAATGATCTACCCGTAGAGATCCGGACCCTTCCCACTCTCCCGACCTTCCGAAAAGCCACCAAAACCTGGCTGTTCCGGCAGGCCTGGGGCTGTTGATTAATGTCCAGCCCCACTTAGATAGAATGGATGGTGTGTAATTTTAACAACTGTATTTTTATTTTTGAATTTTTAAATGTTTTATCTTGCTGTGTAAGCCGTCCAGAGTCCCACAGGATTGGGCGGCATACAAATTCTATTAAATTCTAAATTCTAAAATTCTAAATTCTTAGCAATCATACAGATGGGCCAACTGGCCTCTCCAGATGTTCCTTTTGACTTTTCAGCCTACCACACAGCTTCCCATTTAAGGACTGCCTTGTTCGGATGTTTGGTGTTAGCTAAGAGTTTGCTTCCTGCTGAGAAGCAGGACTCCAGAGCAAGTGGGGTAGATAAAAGTAACTTGTGGAGAAAAGCTTTGATTCCCTTGGCATCTTCTTAACGGCTGGCTTGCTAGTTTTAGCCAAACATTGGAATGCCTTGATTGTAGCATCCTCCCAGAGAAAGGTAGGACTGGGATGGTCAGGTGGATAGCGGAAGCAGAGCAAGGAGGTAGATCTTGCAGGAGAGCCCCAGGTGTCACTTTCCTTGATCTTCTGCTGGGGCTTCAGACCTGAGAAGGGTTGGGGTCAAGCCCTATGGAAGAAATCCCATGGCAGATCTTTTGTGTTGTTCCTGTGGATCCTGGAATAAAAAAGAACCCTTGGATTGACAAAGATTTGTTGGAGTGTTGGCTGGAGTGAGCTTTAACTTGCTTGTTGCTCTTGAGAGAGAGATAATGGGGATGAGGAGAGATTCTGCCTGACTTAGATTTATACTGAGTCTCTAGGGAGAATGTTTCCTGACCCAGGTAGAGCTGTAGCTGGCTACCATCCAGAGACTAAAGTTGCAAGAGGTTTGTAAAAGGATTGGGGTGTCAAGATTCCAAATAGCACCCAAAATTAAATCAGAGTCCAAGGCAAAGTATTGCTCAAAGTTCCAATTTATTAAGAGAGCCATGTTGGCACATCTGGGAAAACCCGGATCTGAAAACTTCCCTGTTTTCCCCACCCAGTTGAAAGTTCAAGATCGTGCCTCCACACCCACAAGTCCATCACATGGTCCAATCTTCCACTGCCATGCTGGCAGTTCCACCCATCCAGTTCTGGTCAGGTGCAGAGGTACAAAGACAAAGGATGACCTTGGCTTTCTAGAAGGAATTTTGTTTTGGCTACATATCATCTCACTCCGTGCAATCCCCCCTCCCATTTTCCCATAATAGAAAAGGCATAGTAGAATAATAGAAAGTGTGGCAGGCCAAAGATCCAAAAGGAATATGGCTGCAGGCCTGACATGGGGCTTCAGTCTTGGGATTGCAGTTGCCATCTTGATTTGGTTTTATTCCTTCTCCGTCTTTTTAGCTTCCACTCCAGCCTGTTGTTTAGTCCCCTTGGAAGTTACCTGCTTAAAATCTTTTTTTTTTTAAAACCAATGTCTTCCAACCTCAGCAACTTTAAGATGGTGGACTTCAAGTCCCAGAATTTCTCAATCTTCTTTAAGAAAACAATGGCTTCCAAAAATGAGACGTGGAAAAGAGAAATAGCTTTAAGAAGAGATGGGAAAGTTTAGCACAGGAATCATGAGAGGACCTCCGGAGAAATTGAGTGTTGAGGTGCTGATTTTCAATGCAGAATCAACGAAGACCCTAAGGAAAGGGTGAGGTTTTTGTTGCGTGATTATCATCTTGACTTTTTGATGTGTAGGCCTGCAGCAGGGGTGGGTTTCAGGAGGTTCGCGGCGGTTCCCGCGAACTGGTTGTTCGGCGAACCCGGAAGTAAGTAACTTCCGGGAACACCGAAGGATCCGCCCGTCCGCCTGCGTTTCTTACCCAGTTTTGACGAGTTCTACGCTTCCACGCATGCGCAGAACGCATACAGCATCTGCGCGATCCTCCAGGAGCAGCTGGAGCATCGCACAGGCGCTAGTACGCATGCGTGCACTCCGCATGTGTACGAGGACGCCGCCGGCCCCGTTCCAACCGAACCGGTTGGAACGGGGCGAGAAACCCACCCCTGGCCTGCAGGTACTGTTGTGTGTCAAATGTATATGGGGGGATTGAGACAGAGATTTCTTTTTAAGTTTTGCAGATGTTCAGTGGGTGTTTGTGTTAGAAATTGTTTTGGTTCCATTTGAGTCATTGTGTACGTGAAAAATCGTGTGTCATCCAGACTGGAAACGGACACCCACATACTTAAGAGTGAGCACTCTATTTTACTTATCTTGTATATTCAAGCAGAAGTAATTTGGAGATCTTTGTTTCCTGTTTTAATTTGTCAGTGTGTGATTTGAGGAGTGGGGGGTTAATTATCAAATGATTGTCTGTGAAAGGAATATGAATGGTGCCCCCTAACTGCTAAGTTAATGAAAACTTAAGTTAATTATTACTCAGTTCTACAAGACTCGGACCTCAATGCAATTGGAGTCAGGTTGTATATGCTATTGGGAAATCAAAAACACAGAATAGTCTGATTGGCTGGAAAATTTCAGACACTGCTATAAATTACATCTGTGACCTTCAGAAGTTAATTCTGTGCAGCTGAATAATTTTACTTGCACTGTTACAAAAATGCAGTCAATTTCCATTGTTCCCTCTGGGTTGGTTAAGAATGAAGCAATTGTATTCTGCAGGATCATAAACTCTGATCACAACTGCAGGAAAACTGCCCATTCTACTTTTTGCTTCGCAAGATTTGATCAGGCAGAAAAGCTAGAAATTTGGGGTAGGGAAGCAAATTCCTAAAACCTCCCTTTTTTGGAAGCTGAATCTGGTTCCTAATCTTAATTTTTTGTGATGAACATACATCATTAAAACTGTAGTAGAAATGCACCAAAAGAGAACAGTTTGAGCTAGGTGCATTTTCAGACAGCTTATTAACTGACATTAGATTGCATTGCATTGTAACTCTGTTGTGACCTTGATAAGCAATCTAAAAATTGTCAGAGTTTGTTGCATAAATTCAAATCCAGAAGCACAAACAGATAACTGATGCAGCAGGATTCATTAACTTCTTTATATACATAATAACAGATGAATAAATGTACAATACCAACAGGTGGTTCTTCCAAGTAAACACAAGGCAGGAGAGTTACAGGCAAACACAAGCAGTTAATTTCATTTCAGCAAACAAGCCCAGGCAGACTGCTAGTTTACTTCTCAGAACAGCAGACTGCTTAAGTTTCTGTTTCAATTCTCTGCTCAGATCTGTTTAAGCTCCCATTGGCTGACTTAGTTGCTATGCCTATTCATTGGCTGACCTTGTTCCCATGTCTCTCCCAGTCATGAATATTTTAACAAAAATTAAATGCATTGTAGTACCGTCATTCAAATCAACAGTTTAGTGGAAACCTCTATCACGGGCTCCAGAGGGTTCAAAAATAGTCAAGACGGAGCCACATCCACGTAATAAAAGATCTAGCCTTGGATCACATGGTCAAATATGACTTGTTGACTTTTCCTTGCAAATAAGTCTACCTAACTGTATATAATAGCTTTCTAGTGAGAGATATACACATTAATCCAAAGGAATTCCTAAATCCCTTAAAATTCAGCATAGGAGCCTTTTTTTTAGCATTTAATTTTGGTTTTTCTTTTACCCTAACAGAAGGAGCCAAGGAAAAGTCAAGAAATCTGTACCTGCTAATTTAGCTATTGCAGCCATTTATCTTGAAATGTTGTGACATTCCAACACAATGAAATGTCATTATAGCATATGTTATTATAATAAAAGTTAATGATGTTTTTTGAGGGTTCCTCTAATTATCTTTCAAACAGTACGGCATTTAGTATGGCGTAGTGTGTGTGTGTGTGTGTGTGTGTGTGTGTGTGTGTGTGTGTGTGTATGTGTAATTCCAGGTGGACCTTTCTGAGTTTCAGTGGAATTAAACATTGGCCATTTCAAGTTCTGAGATGGATGGATGGATGGATGGACGGACAGACAAACTAATCAGCAGTTGTTGCCAATATTAAAGCAAACTTCATCATGTACTTTTTGTTGATTAATTTTTATGTATTTATTTATATCCCACCTTTATTATTTTTTACATAATAATAATAATAATAATAATAATATTGAATATGGTCTGGATTGATTACAAACAGGCATTTGACTCACTGCCACATAGTTGGATCATAAAATGCTTAGAAACAACTGGCATTAGCAAAAATATTACATCCTTTACTGAAAAGGCAATGAAACAATGGAGAACTGAGTTGGCAGTAGGGAATGAGAGCTATGGAATGGTTAATATCAAGCAAGGAATTTTCCAGGGTGATTCACTTTCACCTCTTCTCTTCATCATCGCAATGATCCCACTATCAGTAATCTTAAAAAAAATGAAATTAGGCTACCAAACAGCCAAAAAAGCTGAAAAAATTTCGCATTTACTATATATGGATGATTTGAAACTCTATGGAAAGTCAGAAATAGAAATCCAATCATTGACAAATACAGTCCGAGTATTCAGCACCGATATTTCAATGCAGTTTGGCATGGAAAAATGCGCCACTGTATCCATAAAAAGGGGCAAAATCACTGCATCTGAGGGAATTGAAATGCCCAATGGCCAACTAATTAAATGCAAAGAAAATGAAGCCTACAAATACTTAGGCATTCTGCAGTTGGATAACATCAAGCATAGAGAAGTAAAAACTATTGTCAGACGAGAGTACACCAACAGAGTTAGGAAAATTTTGAAATCTAAATTGAATGGTGGAAATACAATCAAGGCCATAAATATCTGGGCAATACCAGTTATAAGATACACAGCTGGCATAGTTAACTGGACACAAGCTGATTTGGACCTTTTGGACCGAAAAACCAGGAAACTAATGACAATGCACTACAGTTTACATCCACGTGGTGATACTGATAGACTATATCTGCCCCGAAAATCAGGTGGCAGAGGATTATTACAAGTGAAGCAAACAGTTGAAGAAGAAAAACGTGCACTGGCTGATTATTTAAAAGAAAGTCAAGAACATCTATTAATCGAAGTAAAGAACAAAAATCTACTGAAGGCCCAACAGACAAAACAAGAATACAGAAAAGATGTGATAAAATCAAGAATGGAGAGTTGGCAGAACAAAGCACTGCATGGTCAATTTCTGGAAAAAATAAAAGATAAAGTGGACAGGGAACAAACTTGGTTATGGTTAAAAACAGGTACATTAAAGAAAGAAACAGAGTCACTAATCCTGGCTGCGCAAGAACAAGCTATCCGCACAAATGCCATTAAGGCCAAAATCGAAAAATCCTCTGATGATGCCAAATGCAGACTTTGCAAAGAAGCTGACGAAACTGTTGATCACATACTCAGCTGCTGTAAAAAAATCGCGCAGACTGATTATAAATTGCGGCACAATTCAGTAGCACAAATGATCCATTGGAATTTGTGCAAAAATTATAATATTAAAACAGCAACAAACTGGTGGGAACATCAGCCTGAAAAAGTCACAGAAAATCAGATGGTCAAGATCTTGTGGGATTTCCGTATACAAACCGACAAAATACTGGCGCATAATACACCAGACATCACACTGGTTGAGAAAAATAAGGTCACAATCATAGACATCGCAATACCAGGTGATAGCAGGGTCGCCGAGAAGGAACATGAAAAAATCGCAAAATACCAGGACTTAAAAATAGAAATTCAACGACTATGGCACAAACCAGCAGTGGTAATTCCAGTGGTAATTGGCACACTGGGTGCTAGTCCAAAAGCACTGGAATTACATTTAAAACAGTTAAAAATTGACAAAATCACCATCAGTCAAATGCAAAAAGCCGCACTGCTTGGATCTGCACGCATATTACGAAAATACGTTACGACGTCCTAGGCCCCTGGGTGGGGCCCGACTAGTAACCAATGCCAAATCCGGCGAAACAACTGGCCGCTGTGATACAATTGTATAATAATAATAATAATAATTCAAGGCAGTGATCATACCTTCTCCTTCCTTCTTCTATTTTCCCCAGAACAACAACCCTATGAGGTGAATTGGGCCGACATGGAGTGACCAGCCCAAAGTCACCCAGTCAGCTTTCATGCCTAAGGCAGTACTAGAACTCACCATTTCCTGGTTTCTAGGCTCACACCTTTAGCACTAGACCAAACTATGATGTTGAAATGTGTTTGAATATTAGTAGCTCGGGTTCAGCTGGACCAGTAGTAACTTGGCGTCCCTGAACTGGTTCTCTCGGTGGCACCATAGGTGCCACCATCTTGTTTTTGCCTTTTGCGCACGCGCAGAGCAAGTCACGGAGCATCCCTGAGCAAACCGGCTGTAATGGCAGTTGGAACCTACCCCTGCTCAGGTTGGTAGTTAGGCTTTTGCTTTGAGCTCTGTGCTTAGCAATTTGATTGCAAATGTTTCATCACCATTCGATGAGACATCGTCGGTGCGTTTTGACGAGCACACTTCAAAACACATTGATGATGTCTCCTCGAATGGCGATGAAAGATTTGCAACCAAACTGTCAAGCTCCGAGCTCAAGCCAACAGCCTGACTATGATATGATGTTCATACTTCTGTTGTAAAATGCATATCCCACAGTGGCTTGACCAATGAAAGTTTAAAACTTCTTGTCCTACAAATCAAGGTACGGACCTCAGTTGCAGGTCATTAAACCTTTGTTTTTTCTTTCCATCCAGTCATTTTTCTATCCTAAGAAACTACATGGACACATCCGTGTAGCTTTCTTGGCAGGATATTTAAAAAATGGTTTGTCCTTGCCTCCTTCCTTTGGCTGAGGCAAGATGACTGGTCCAAGATCACCCTTTGTGTTTAACGTGGGACTAGAACTCATGGTATCCAAGTTTCTAGTGTGATGCTTCAATCATTGCACCAAACTTGGTCTCTAAATCATAATTAATGTAGTCTTAATGAAAAGGGAAATTTTCCTCTGTCAGTCATTATGTTTCTGCTTCTTTCTGTTTTTGCTTCTGCATTATAGGGTGTTTTATTACAAAAGAGTGAAAACTTCCAATGAGGGTTATTATGCTTGGCCCCAAACCAAAAGAATTTCTATCACTACTGCCAGCAACATGGTTATTTTTTTTTTCATTATGGAAATGAGGTTTTTCCTACTGTGTCTACTGCTTGTTGACTTTCAAATTGTTCGAGAATTAAAACATTCTGTTAGGCTTATTTTGGGAAAAGAAGGGAGAAAACGAGGTGATTGGGAGGAGAGAATGGCTTTAGATGTATAAAGCACAGATCAAACACGTGTATTGAAATCAGGATTTTTTTTTTCTTTGCCAGGAGCATATTTGGAATTAACCAGATTAGCCTGCAAACTGTTGCAAAAGTCATTTCCAAATGCTTGGGTTTAATCATTACACTTTTGATTTATAGCGCTGTGTTTCATTTTCTCCCTAAAACATGACTGGCTGGGGAAATTCTGGGAGTTGAACTTCACATGTCTTAAAAGTTGCCGAGGTTGGAAAACCTTGCCCTAGTACTCTGATGGCTAACCTTTTTCTCCTCATATGCCGAAATCGTGCATGTGCATGCTATTGTGCGCACATGCACACAGCCACAATGCAATACGCCCCCTGTACATGTGCATGTGACCCCCTCCCCCACACACCCTCTCGGCTTTCTGCACCATGGGGGGGAGGGCGTTTTTGCTTTTCTCGAGCCTCTGGGAGGCTGAAAACTGCCTCCCCTGGGCTCTGGACGTCCTCCCTGAAGCCTCCTGGCACCAAAAATGGAGCACGGGAGGTGCACTGCACCCCCCTGTTCTCCCCCACACCTGTGCATGTGCATGGAACCCCCGTGCATCTCCCATATGCACAACACACCCAAAAATCAGCTGGTTGGTGGGCATGCTTGCACGTGGCTTGCATGCCTGCAGAGAGGGCTCCACATGCCATCGGTGGCACACATGCCATAGGTTTGCCATCATGGCCCTAGTACAGGGGTGTCAGACTCGTGCCCGCGATCCATATGCGTCATGCTCTGGCCATGCCACCACCCCCAGTTTAGCGAAGTGGGGAAAGTTGGGCTATGTCAATTGACGACAATGTATCATCACGAGTTTGACAACTCTGCCGTAGTAGAAAGTCTCTGTGTTGATCAGTTTGGTGAACTGTGAAAAGGGCGGATGTGAGATTAGATCCAAGTAAGGATTGTCGGGAATTAGAGAGGTGGATTACTGATTGATTGCTCTTCTGCTAGCAACTAGAGAAAGCTCGTTTGCTAGGAACATCAACATAAATGTGCTCTCATCCAGATCAGATGAAGCGATAGCAATAGCACTTAGACTTATATACCGCTTTACAGTGCTTCACAGCCCTCTCTAAGCGGTTTACACAGTCCGCATATTGCCCCCAACAATCTGGGTCCTTGTTTTACGGACCTCAGAAGGATGGAAGGCTGAGTCAACCTTGAGCCTTGAGGTTAGGATTGGAAAAAATTGAACTCCTGGCAATGAGAGCAGAATTAGCCTGCAATACTGCATTCTAAACACTTTGCCGCCACGGCTCGTCCAATTGAAAGAGTTTCATAAAAGATCACATGAAATCCAAACTCAACCAAGCCAGCCCAAACTACATTTCAGTTCAGCATGTTGTTTGACTTACTCCAACATTGAAACTGATTCAGCAAACCACGTTTAAACTTAGGCTAGGGGAAAGTATGAACCCAGCCACTATCTAAATTGATTGGGTAATAATAATAATAATACCGCTATCACTTTGGAATGAGCCTGATAGAAAAGAGCAAATGTTTGAGCAGGCAAGAATAGGATTGATTAAAGTCAATGGCGAGCTCTCATTGTAGCTAACAAAATTTAAAAACCACATACAGAAAGTTAAAAATGCAGAGTAAAACTAGCTAAAGACTATTTTATATGGCCATAAACAGCATCTTAATTTGGATTTGTCCCATTCAGATTAAGGCTGAGTTCTAGAGTATGTAAAATAAAATTTAAAGTTATTTTGAACAAATAAAATAAAATAAACCCTCAGCTATAATAAATTCTTCTCCCGGATAGACTTGTTAAAACCACAGGCTCTTGCCAATGACAGTAGGATATTTTTTGATATTTTATTAAATATTGTTACTGCATTGTTGTTACTTGGATTTATATTGTACATTTTTGTAGATATGTTTGCAATGAGACTGACAGATAGATATAAACATATACGATGATTCATAGAGAACATGAGAATTTCCCTATAGTGGGCTATATATTTTCCTCCTGGTTTTTAATGAGTGAAAATTCTCTTTTGCGTTCAATTGTTGAGGTTTTTTTTTTTTCCTGACTGTGGTTTTGATGACGCAAATAGGGATTCAGTTTTCCAATTCGGCTGTGGAGAAGAAAGTTTGAAAAGATGTTTAGATTTCCTAAACCTCAAAAAGGTTATCAAATCTTTCAAGTTATCCTAGGAAGACAAAGGAGCATCATGACTTCTACCAGAGGCTGTGGAGACTTAGACTCTAGTGTAGCTTTAGAAGATGGTCCCCAAGAAACATTTTTCTAAGCCAGTAAAACCAAATATCAGAATGCATAATTCTATTATGGTGGATGTAAATATTGCTTCATTTTATGATGAAGTTTTTAATATCATTTTATATTTATAACAATGCATATATTTTGGATAAATAGATTAGGTGGGAACAGGTTGTAGGCTGGGAGAAAGCAATAGGACAGTGGCTCTCATGAAATAGAAACAAACTTCATAGTTATATTTTATCCGATTGCAGTCTTTACACTTGAAGCGTTTATAATATTCATTCATTCATTTCTACATTGCCCATCTCACCTAAGTCACTCTGGGTGCTTTACAATATATATATTGTACTGGGAATTGAACCTGGGCTGTATTACACATTAGGCAGTTATATTAGCCACTAAGCCACAGGCTCTCCTCCTTTATCAGCTAAGCCAGGGAAATAGGTATGTGACACAATAAATACACACACACACACACACACACACACACACAACAAGCATACTGACAGGATCCAATCTTTGTATTAAGTCATACTGTTGTTTGGTTGGTTTTTAGTTTAGAAAATTGTATGAACTTGGTCCATTATGGTTTACTCAAACTATTATTTAGCATTTAGTGCCAAGCAGCCTAGTTGGGATTTACTTTAAAAAAAAAATAACTTGGAAATATTCACAAGAGGGTATGTATGTGTATATCAGAAAATGCAATTTAAACACACACACCCCACAACACACTGTGATCTAGTATAATGCATGAAATGTAGCCTCCGTTTTGATATTGAAGGATACTCAGAGACAAAGAAAATGAAGGAAAGGATGCCACATATTTTTATGGTAAAGGTAAAGGTTCCACTTGCGCATATGTGCTAGTCATTCCTGACTCTAGCTCATCTGCGTTTCAAAGCTGAAGAGCCAGTGCTGTGTTCTCATGTGGCCAGCATGACTAAACACCGAGTGGTTCCTATTTTTCTACCTGCATTTTTACATGCTTTCGAACTGCTAGGTTGGCAGAAGCTGGGACAAGTAACGGGAGCTCACTCTGTTACGCGGTGCTAGGGATTCGAACCGCTGAACTGCTGACCTTTCTGATCGATAAGCTCAGTGTCTTAGCCACTGAGCCACCGCGTCCCCTCCATAAAAGATCTTTTATGGAGATCTTCCTATCTTACCAGTAATTTGTACCCATGCTGGCAAAACTTGAGTTCTGATGCATGGAATCTAGCCAGGCTCAAATTTATTTAGAGGGCCGTCCCAATTTCTTGTGATTCTAAATATCCACTACAAAACAGCTTGCCTCTTTTGAGCAGATGGTTTACTGTGAAAACGCAATAAGGGAATATGTCGTTTTAAAGGACAGATACCAACCTACTTCAGCTGGAAATTTGCGAGCTGCAAAGGACGGGCTTGTTTTAAACCATCTGGCCTTTGTTCCTTTTTGGGAATTTTGGTTTGTAGGTGGAAAGGTAGGCGTAGCTTTTTTTGAAAGGCAGAATTGTGGCTAGAAGGATCTCAGACTGCAGCTTATAAACAGGCAATCTAAATTAATCTGCACTTGCGTTTTCAGGCCTGCCAAACAGCTAGGACCAGCAATGAATGCTAACTCCATGCTGACAGCTAAATTGAACAGTATATATTGCATGGCAATCCAGACTAGAAGAATTAGATTAATTCCAGTTCCTCGCCGCCTCTGAGATTTTGCACGATATAAATATACCTCTGACTAAAAGGATTTTTTCTTCCTGATTATTTATGTTTTAAAATTCTGTGCAGACTGCCTCAGTTGCATACCCTTTCATTTTAAACACCATATCATACTTCAGAACAGTGTTTCTCAACTTTGGCGACTTGGAGATGCGTGTACTTCAGCCCCCAGAATTCCCCATCCAGCATGGAACTTGATGGCCACCTTATGCTTATGTATTTACCAGTGAGGGAGGGGGGAAGCAATCAAGAAAACAAAAGAGTGCATGTAAAAGGGGGCAGAGGATTTGCAGCCCAAGTTTAAATTTTATTGACCCTCTGAAGATCTTTCTGCTTTATATTCAGTCTAGTCCTAATAAAACCAATGTAATTTTGCAATAGATTTAAAGCGTGCTGCCCTGTTCCCCCTACATATGTCGAGAGTTCTACGGGAGTTTATTCAAACTCCCCAAACACGTCCTCAGAAAGCACCCCTATTTCGCAGGTTTGGACTCCAAGCTCAGAGTCACTGGGTAACACGTCCAATGGGCACACACGATGTCCAGAAAAACAATCCATGATTCAAACAGGCCAGGATACACTGCACGAACACACAAGGCATGGAGCAACACTCAACTCCTCAGGGCGCGGTAAAGTAGGCAATGCAGTGCAGCCCTTCATGAGAGGCGAGGTTGCCTCCTCGTGAGTAGTTTAGCGGCCCGATGTTGTGCCTGTTTCCTCTCTGTTCTACGTGTCCTCGGATCAGGAGGAGGTGTGGACTCCACCTCCTCATTGCTAACAGGTGGCAGCTGCTCCCAGTCCTTGCCAGAAGCCTCCTGGCCAACTTCCTGCAGGTCGCCTCCCTCAGTCTGGTCCCATCGCTGGTCCCATCAACCCAGCTGAGGCTAATCCAGGGGTCAGCAACCTTAAACATTCAAAGAGCCACAAAGGTCCTAACCAGAAGCCCCCTGTTCAATTCTGAAGCCGACTAGAAGTCTGGTTCCCCCACCATAGAGTCTCCTCCTAGCGTGGCGTCCTTTTTCCTCTACCTGTCCTAACTGAAAGCCCTACCAATTGTGAAGCCAACTGGCGACAGTGAGACACAGCAGAGGGATGAAAGACCCACATGCGGCTCCAGAGCCGCAGGTTGATGATCCCTGGGCTAATCCAACAGGTTAGTATTCTCTGTGCCCCAATCCTGATCAATATTTGGTGCAATGCTTTCCCCTGCAGACGCAAACTTACCCTCCTCCTCTGAGCTCGCATCTGGAGAACATAAAGATGGAAGTAATCTAAAATTCTCTGACTACAATATCTTAAACCAGGATTGGGCAAGAAAAGGGTAAACTCACTTGTCAATTATTGTCTTGTTGAACTATACAGTTCAGAGCAAATTGAGTTGGAAGGAGATGAGTTGGAGGAGATCCCCACATTTGTTGCTGAAAGCAGGAGTTGCCCACTACAAGGCATAATGACATCATGGTTCAAACTGTGTGAAATATGTAATGGCATAATTTGTATAGAGCCGAGGTGGTGCAGTGGTTAGGGTGCAGTACTGCAGGCCACTTCAGCTGACTGTTATCTGCAGTTCAGTGGTTCAAATCTCAGGATTGACTCAGCCTTCCATCCTTCCGAGGTGGGTAAAATGAGGACCCGAATTGTTGTTGGGGGCAATATGCTGACTCTGTAAACCGCTTAGAGAGGGCTGAAAGCCCGATGAAGCGGTATTTAAGTCTAACTGCTATTGCTATTGCTATTGTATAATGACCTCATGAGCTGTATGGCATCACACTCCTTGTCCATAAGAGCAGAAAGTTGATTTGAGTTTGTGGATTCATCACCTTTCCTTCTCAGGATGATGAGAAAAATATGACACTATATTTGAGGGTTGAAACCAGGATACGGACTTACCGTATTTTTCAGAGTATAAGAAGCACCTTTTTCTTTTAAAAAGTAGGGTAAAAAATCTGGGTGCGTCTTATACACTGAATACAGCATTTTTAGCCTCCCAAAACACCGCCCCCTTTGCAAAAATGGCCATGCATAGCCTTTAGGAGGCTTCCAAAGTGCTCCTGGGGGCTGGGGAAAGCAAAAATGAGTGAAAATGGGCTATTTTTTGCTCGTTTTTGCCCCCCAGCCCCCAAAAGCACTCTACAAGCCTCCTAAAGGCTATGCATGCCCTTTGTTGACAAAAAAACCAGGCCTGTTTTTGTGAAACATGGGCCATTTTTGGGAGGTATGCAGAGTGCAAAAACTTTTTTTTTAATTTGCCTCTTCAAAATCTTGGTGCGTCTTATACTCTGGTGCGTTTTATACTCCGGAAAAAATGGTAGTTACCAATTCTGGTCTAACATCTACAATTGTTTGTTCTGTTATCAATTGATGTAACCAAGAGTTTGTTTTCCATTGCTGCCACCCATTGAACTCCATAACCATAACTGATCTGGGAATGTCTTTCCCCTACAAGCACCTGCACTCAGGTGTTATAAGAGGCACTTGGCATTGATGGTATCTGATTTCACTGGGTCACTGTTTAACTGAGTAGCTTTTCTAAAAGCTATTTAAAAAACCTCTTTCTTAAGCAGTCAGCATGCAAAATCATCCACATTTTGTTCCAGTGACTTTGACCAAAGGCAGTACTGTATTTCAGGAGAGGGATGGGAGAATGAATTCAAAGGCTGTCTCTTCACAGCCTTTGTAGCTGTACAGCCTTGGTAAATTATGACCTGTCTCCAGCTCAGAATTTCAGTTCTTAGTCACTCCAACAAGAAGCAGCCCTCGAGTTGAGTTGAGATTCTGAAGTATCTTCATGCATTTGGTGACAATACAGAAGTGATTTTGCATTTTGACTTCCCATTATAACCGTGGCATTTTCTGGTGGGCTTCCATTCTGAAAGCTATCTTGTTCTTTCTCAAGTGCAACCAAAGTCAGCCAGTTTTTGCCGCCTACTGTGATTTCTTGTGATTACGTGTGTGTGTGTGAGAGAGAGAGAGAGGGAGGGAGGGAGGGAGGGAGGTGGTATTCAGCAGGTTCTGACCAGTTGTGGAGAACTGGTAGTGGAAATTTTGAGTAGTTTGGAGAACAGGTAAATACCACCTCTGACTGGCCCCACCCCCATCTATTCTCTGCCCCTCGAGTTCCAGCGGATCGGGAGGGAATGGATATTTTACAGTATACTTCCCCGGCCATGCCCACCAAGCCTCACCCATCAAGCTGTGCCACACCCACTAAGCCACGCCCACAGAACCAGTAGTAAATTTTTTGAATCCCACCGTGTGTGTGTGTGTGTGTGTGTGTGTGTAAAAGTAATGTAGGCATAAAATATTCATAACTAGCAAATCTCAACGCCCTTCTCTTGCTAGTATCCTCAAGAACGAATTACTGTCTTAATAGGGGAAAAAAAGGTATCGGGTTACATTGCCATTGAAATGCTGATAAGATTTACCGAGAATTTCAATTTCAATGTCGGCCTTTTTATGTGCCAGTTAGCACTCATTCCTTCTATGTTTCTATTCTGCTAGCACGCTCCCACGCATCCAAGAATTTATTTTGCTCACAGGAGCTCTGCCTGTCTTGTGCAACACATACACAAAAAAATAGCAAGCTTTGATGACACCCGTGGCTACTATCTTTGCTTTGTTAACCTACACCCTGTGGGCATCCTTAACAAGGGAAGAAATCAACTATGATATATCTATGATATAATCTCTTTGATTTGGAATTCTGGAAGTGGAAATTCACAAATCTTTAAAGTGGCCAAGGTTGAAAACCACTAATTTAGAGCAATGTGTGGGTAAAAGTTTCATCAACTTGCTGGGTTTAATTGTAACCTATTATGCCGATCGATTAAACGCAACAAGTTATAATAAGGAAACTTGTTATACCAATCAAATGAGGGACGCGGTGGCTCAGTGGCTAAGACGCTGAACTTGTCGTTCAGAAGGTCGGCAGTTCAGCGGTTCTAATCCCTAGCGCCGCATAACAGAGTGAGCTCCCGTTACTTGTCCCAGCTTTTGCCAACCTAGCAGTTCGAAAGCAAGTAAAAAATGCAAGTAGAAAAAAAGGGACCCCCTTTGGTGGGAAGGTAACTGCTCTGTGTGCCTTCGGTGTTGAGTCATGCTGGCCACATGACCACGGAGATGTCTTCGGACAGCGCTGGCTCTTCGGCTTAGAAATGGAGATGAGCACCACCCCCTAGAGCCAGAAACGATTAGCATGCATGTGCGGCGATTGGGGGGAACCTTTACCTTACTATACCAATCGAAGGCTAAATGGCAAGCACATGATATATTTTGTCCCTGCTGCACGTATAGCGCCTAACAAATTTCAAGATTTAGATATACACTCAACTTGGGGACTGTTCCTGTTCCTGGTCTCTGTCCTTCTGCTTTTGCAGACTTTGGAAATTGGTATTTTCTAATAGAAAAGTCTCTATTAAGACAGCAGACATTTGTGGCTGCACATTTTGCAAATTTCCTGTGTTCTCTAAATACATTATGAAAGTGACTGGTAACATTTACCCTTCAGCTGAAGTTGGCAAAATACAAGAATCATGTTTCTAAAAGGTTCAGAGATTCTGTGCAAAGATAAGCCTCACTCATTTTTTTCCCACTGGGTGTAAGCTCTGTTCTTTCTTACATTCTAGCAGCTTCTACAGTTCTTGGTTAAGATGGCTAGGTGCACTGGTAGGATTCAGCCAGTTCGCACCTATCCGGGAGAACCGGTTGTTAACTTTCTAAGCAGTTCGGAGAATGGTTGTTTGAGGAAATCTCCTTTTGGTTTTTTCCCCACTTTACAAGGCTAATCCTGAAAGGACGGCAGGAAGGAAACAGTCTGGTGGTGTTTCTAGCCTAATCTTTATTGACCTGCTTGCAGAAACTGCCTCTCTGGTTAAACCTTATTAAATTGTAACAGCTAAGGCGAAGCACCCATCGACATGAGTGACATTGAGTTGACCACACCCACCCAGTCACATGACCACTGAGCCCAGAGTCGCTTGACAACTTTTGGGGACCTTATGACAAAGTCAGTGGGGAAGCCAGATTCACAGATTGTTCTTCTGCTTTCCATATTATACCCTATTTCACCTCTGCCCTATCTCCTCTGCCTCTCTCCTCCTCCCTACTTCCTTTCTTCCGTCTACCATCCCTCTCTTCTCTACTTCCCCTTCCTCTCTCCTTCTCCTCCCTCCTCTTTCCACTCCTCCTCTCTCTCCTCCTCTTTCTCTCCCTTCTGTTTCCCTCTCTCCTATCCCCTGTCTTCCTCCTTTCCTCTCCCTTTCTCCTTTCCACACTGTCCGCTTAGTTTGCATGGTGTATTTCAGCGTCCGAGCAAGCTTCATTTAATATTGATGGTATTAATAATTGCATTCTAATAAACATCTTTCATATTAATAGCTTTACCTACGTCCTTCTTTTAACAGTATACATATATATGTATTCCAGTAAATATTGACAATATTGCAAATCTTTTATTTTACTCTGCTGTTACTACAGTGTCAGGGTTCCAAGTAACACCCCGAATGAAAAAAGACTCAGAGGCTTGAAGTTCCTCAAAGTTCCATTTTATTAGAGATGTCATATTGGCACATCTGGGAAAACCCAAATCTGAAAGCTTCCAGGTTTTCCTCACCCAAATGAAAGTCCAAACCCCTGCCCAGTACCCACATGTCTGTCACATGGCCCAATCAGGCATCGTCCCAACTGGAGATGCCTCCCAGTCATACCCCTCCAGGTGCAGGGCAAGATGTCCTTGACTCTCTGAGAAAGGAATGTTATTATTACTATATATCTTCCATACTCCGTATAATCCCCCCTCCCGTTTTCCCACAGCAGAAAATGTGGCAGGTCTGAAGCCCCAATGTAATAGATGTATGTATGTCCTGAAGAAATCTATTAAAGCAGAGAACAATATCCTATATATTTATAGGATGCCACAATCGAAGGTGATTTTTGGCCGTGGCACGACAAAACCGCGCTCGACTAAAGCGCGCCCGATGAAACCGCGTCGCTGACGTCATCAACAAGGCGACAACAGCGAGCGCGGAGAAAGAAGGGCGCTTTAAATAGCGCTTTTAAAGCAAGCCGATTCAAGTTAAGGTAAGGGTTAGGTTTAGGGTTAGGGTTAGGGTTAGGGTTAGGGTTAGGGTTAGGTTAAGGGTTAGGATTAGGTTTAGCATTAGGTTAAGGGTTAGGTTTAGGGTTAAGTTAAGGGTTAGGTTTAGGGTTATGTTTAGGATTAGGTTTAGGGGGGTTAGGGTTAGGTTTAGGGGTTAATTTTAGGTTTAGCGTTTACAGCGTGCTTTTTTCTCCGTGCTGTTGTCGCGCTGTGATGACGTCAGCTACGCGGTTTTGTTGAGCGCCCTTTAGTCGAACGCGGTTTTGTGGTGGAACCATTTTTGGCAGCTCACATAAAAATATATTACAACACAAACTCTATGCAAAAATAAAATCCTGACAACACATTTGAGAAGTCTTGCAAAGAATTATCAATTATTGTCTATTATTGATTCTTCAATTCTTCTTATCATTATCATCAGTTTCTGCATTAACGTATGAATTAAATAATTAGAGGGAATGAAGTAGCAATGGTTTAAAATGCTGTACTCTCTTCTTTGTATATTAAAGACATGAAACTTTAATGCCAAAGATTGCAAGTCTCTTCATGAGATGAAGTCCAGTTTGTTCCCAATCAACTTTTTTCCCCTCTTGCTTTGAAGCAATGCTTAACATAGAGATATACTTTTTTTTCATTGTCTTTCTGAGATCATCTTGAAAGCTCTTTATTTTGCAGGCAGCTGCTCTGGTTTATCTTTAGTTTCCACTCCATCTTCCCATTGTTCCCTTTGCCTCGCTCCCTTCTTCAGTTCAGACTCCCTTTGTGGCACACAGTTGTGTGACTCACAACCAGTCTTCCCACACAGAAAGGCCCTCCAGCCCAAATGGAATTGCTGTCAAGATGAGCAGCAAAGCAGCTGAAAGGTTTCATGGTGTGGGGAAGGAGCGCCCTCTTCAGACGCACCAGGATAATCCACTAACAATGAAAAACGGAAGTGCCCCCACACCCCAAAACCCCAAATAATATCTTGGGTTCTCTGGAAGGAAAAAAAATGACACCCATTCATTTGTATTTTTTAAATTACACTTTGAGACAGAATATACTTTATTCCTTGAGGCTGGAAATAGCATCCTCTGAGGAATTCTGTCTGAAGTTTTAGTTTTGGGTGTTCATTCAAATAGCCCCATCTGAGATTTTATTTATTTGTCAATCTCCCTCCCTCCCTCCCTCCCTCTCCTTTCTCTCTCACACACACACGCACACGCACACACACAGATAAAATAACAGAGTTGGAAGGGACCTTGGAGGTCTTCTAATCCAACCCCCTGCTTGGACAGGAAAGCCTACACCACTTCATACAAATGGTTATCCAACATCTTCTTTAAAACTTCCAGTGTTGGAGCATTCACAACTTCTGGAGGCAAATTATTCCACTGATTAATCGTTCCAACTGTCAGGAAATTTCTCCTTAGTTCTAAGTTGCTTCTCTTCGATTAGTTTCCACCCATTGCTTCTTACACTCAGGTGCTTTGGAGAATAGCTTGACTCCCCCTTCTTTGTGGCAGCCCCTGAGATATTGATGGGTATATCAATAAAGGGAAATAACAGAAAATTATTTTCAAGGGAAAATAAAGTGCAAAGCCATCAGCCAGCATTGGATTCAGAGCCGGTTTATCTTCTTCAATTATATTTTTAATTGTATACCTAAAAAAACCAAAAGGGAAAAATAATAGCAGTGTACATTTCTCACCAAACTGTTCTTCCATATATTCACCTTTTATTGTATGATTACAGAATAGAAAGAGTAGTAGAGCTGGAAAGGACCTTGGAGGTCATCTAGTCCAATCCCCTGCTCAAGAAGGAGACCCCATACCATTCTGGACAGATGGCTATCCAATCTTTTCTTTAAAATCTCCAGTAATTGACCACCTACAACTTATGAAGGCAAGCCATCCCACAGGTTGATTGTTCTCACTGACAGGATATTTCTCCTTAACTTCTAGGTTGGATTTTGCTTTGTTAAGCTTCCATCCCTTACTTCTTGTCTTGCCCTCAGGTACTTTGAGAAGTACCATTTCTTAGTAGACATAGGTGTCTGTTGTGGCCCAGCAGGATCCGGTTGAGCTGCTGATGGACTCGGATAGCGAGGAACCATATGAGTCTGCCATGGAAGATGTGGAGGATCCTGTGCAGGGTTCAGACTCAGAGCTGGGGCCAGAGAGGCTGGTTGGCCACCAGGAGGGGCCTGAGGCATGGAGCAGTGGGGAAGATCAAAGGGAGTTTGTCCCTGATGCTAGGTTGAGAAGGGCTGAGAAACGGAAGACGCAACTCCGTAGGCAGTCTCATAAAAGATAATTAAGCACGGGAGGCTTTGGATTGGCCCCTCCCAAGAGGGTTTATAAGTGAGGCGTTGGGAGGGGACATTTGCAGGAAACAACCGTTCGAACTAGGATTGAAGAAATCTGTATTCTAGCCGTGTCATGTGGATTATCTGCATTGCTTCATTTGCACTTTCTGGGTTGCTGCCAAGCTATTATCTTGAACGTGAGTTGCCTGGGCCCGCAGTCAAAGGATTTGTTATCTCATTAATTAAATAGTGACAAATAACCATGCCTGTGTTCTGGTTTATTCACAGGCTGGGGGGGGGGGTGAGAGGGTCAGAACAGGTGTTCTAGTATGTGTTTGCTCTGATTTGGGTCATATTGAATGCGATGTATTATTGGTGACTCTCTTCCCCAAAGGGCCACCCTATAATTCAGGATGAACGACTGTTTTTCTCCTGAATGTTTTTCTGACTTTTCAGTTAACTAAAAAGAGCCATTGTGACGCAGTGGTTAGGATGCAATACTGCAGGGCTAACTCACTGGTTACTCCAGGAGTTCGATTCTGAGCAGCTCGAGGTTGACACAGCCTCCCATCCTTCAGAGGTGGATAAAATGAAGACACAGGATGTTGTTGGCAATATGCTGATTCTGTAAACCACTTAGGGCTGTAAAGCACTGTGAAGCGGTAAGGTAAAGGTTCGCCTTGCACATATGTGCTAGTTGTTCCCGACTCTAGGGGGCCATGCTCAACTCTGTTTCAAAGCTGAAGAGCCAGCACTTTCCGAAGATGTCTCCGTGGTCACGTGGCCAGCATGACTAAATGCCGAAGGCGCACGGAATGCTGTTACCTTCCCACCAAAGGTGGTTCCTATTTTTCTACTTGCATTTTGTACGTGCTTTCAAACTGCTAGGTTGGCAGAAGCTGGGACAAGTAACGGGAGCTCACGCGCTTAAACAGCGCTAGGGACTCGAACCGCCAAATTGCTGAACTTTCTGATCGACAAGCTCAACCTCTTAGCCACTGAGCCACCGCGTCCCTTTTTATGAAGCAGTACGTAAGTCTAAGTGCCATTGCTATTGCTAGCCACCCATAATGGACCAACCTGCGCAGGTTTCAAATCTAGCAGCCTTCCACCCTCAAAAGAGCTGTGTGCTGAAAACCTCCATCTGTTCTGTTTGAGCCCAGTTGTCGCTGTTAATGCACAAAGATCAGAGGAAGAATTTCATTGACTCTTTTGCACGCCTTGAATCCCAAGGATCGTAGAACCTGGCGGGGAGAAAGATGATAGGGCCTTTTGCTTCCAAATAGACCCAAGCAACTGTTCAGTTAATTATAGACTTGAGAAGAAGCCCTGGGAAATCAAAGTCAATATCCCTTGCTCGGAGAAGGTGCCAGATAGGAAAGAGAAATGAATCTGTAGAAAATATTTCCATAATGCCATTTCTGTCCTTTGGTGATCTCCGAAGGTTAAGCATCACCAAGCCTGGCGATCAGGCTCTGAGGAAAAGCCATTGCATTTCCTTCCAGTCTAGTCAGTGATTGATATACTGTATTTTTCGGAGTATAAGACGCACCCTTTTCCCCCAAAAAAGAGGCTGAAAATCTGGGTGCGTCTTATAAACTGAATACAGCATTTTGACCTCTCGAAACTCCACCCCCTTCACCAAAATGGCCGTGCATAGCCTTATGGAGGCTTTCAGAGAGCACCTGGGGGCTGGGAAGGGCAGAAATGAGCAAAGTGTGGGCCATTTTTTGCTCAATTTTGCCCCCTCCCCAGCCCCCCGGAGCACTCTATAAGCTTCCTAATGCCCTTTTTATTTGACAAAAAAGGGGCCAATTTTTGCAAAAAATGGGCCATTTTCTGCTCCTCGTCGTTCCCCCCCCCAGAACATTCTACCAATCTCCTAAGGGCTATTCATGCCCTTTTTAAAGGGGGGGGCATTTTCATGAAAAACAGATCATTTTGGGGAGGTTTGCAGAGTGCAAAACCTTTTTAAAAAAATTTGCCTCTTCAAAACCTTGGTGCGTCTTATACTCCAGTGCGTCTTATACTCCGAAAAATACGGTATTAAACCCCTTTAATATATACTCGTGATGGCGAACCTATGGCACGTGTGGCAGAGGTGGCACGCAGAGCCCTCTCTGTGGGCACATGCGCCGTTGCCAGCTGCTCTTCTGGTTTCCGGGTTGCACATGCACGCTGGCCAGCTGTTCTTTGCAGGCACTGGAGCACTGGAAAATGACCTGAAAACAGCCTAAAAACAGGCATGCCTGCACCATACCAACCAACTGGTCTTAATGTTTCCAGTGCTCCAATGAGCTTTAAGGTTTGGGCACTTGGGGCCGAAAAGGTTCACCATCACTGATATATGCATTTGTTTAGTTTTAGTTTTCCAGAACAGCCAATGTTTACTGTAGACCAGGGGTAAAATCCAGCAGGTTCAAACAGTTTCTGGAGAACCAGTAGTGGAAATTTTGAGTAGTTTGGAGAACCAGCAAAGGCCATCTTTGGCTGGTCCCAGAGTGGGGAGGGAATGGAGATTTTACAATATCCTTCCCCTGGAGTGGGGAGGGAATGGAGAGTTTAAAGTATCTTTCCCCTAGAGTGGGCTGGGAATGGAGATTTTACAGTATTCTTCCCCTGGAGTGGGCTGGGAATGGAGATTTTACAGTATCCTTCCCCTGGAGTGGGCTGGGAATGGAGATTTTACAGTATCCTTCCCCTGGAGTGGGGAGGGAATGGAGATTTTACAGTATCCTTCCCCTGGAGTGGGGAGGGAATGGAGATTTTACAGTATCCTTCCCCTGGAGTGGGGAGAGAATGGAGATTTTACAGTATTCTTCCCCTGGAGTGGGGAGGGAATGGAGATTTTACACCCGCCCTGCGGCCCATTTTTGCTTGGGGTGCAGGAGGCCTAGTGCTGCCTGTCACACGCCCCTGGTCACACCCACTCAGCTGGTCATTAGAGCAGAGAACCAGATGTTAAATTATTTGAATCCCACCACTGCCTGGAGAGAATTGAATTCTGTTTCGTTAATTATGCTGTGGTTAATGCTGGGGCTCTAAAAATTGTGTGTCAGTGCAAATACAAACTGTTATTTTGTGTGAACTGCCCCTAAGTGATTTCTCTAGTCTCAGAAGCTAAGTCGGGTTGGGCTAGCCTTTGAATCAAGAATCAGCTGAAAGGAGATTTCATAGTTTTATGTAATTTTTTTTTTTAATCTGCAGGGCTCTTTTTCCAACATCACTTGTGCAGTTTTCATCAAGTGCCAGAATCCTCCGTTTCTGACCCACAGAAAAGGAAAGAGAACAGGCACATGAGAGAAAAACCAAGTTATTTTGCTCACTTCTACTCCACTTCTACTGCAACCCTCAGCAGGTATGTTCCTTGTCAGTGTTTGGATGTACCTCAGTGGTGGGTTACACCCGGTACGCCCCGATATGTACAGGTACAGGTACCATTCCGGTATGGTGCTCCCGAAGGCCCACCCACGCTCCTTACCGCTATTTGAGCTGTTCAGGGCTTCTGCGCATGCACACAGAGCATACGGCACCTGCGCAACACTCCGCCGAGCAGCTGGAGCGTCGCGCAGGCATCTCAGAGCATCGCAGGCAGTAAGTACGCATGTGCGTGCTGCGTTCATTCAAGGGGTGGATGCCCGGCCCTGTTGTATCCTTCAAAAAATGAACTTTCAGGTGCTACAAATAATCTTCAAACTTACGATGACAGCTGAACCCAAAATGCCTGTGGTTAAATGAAAAATTTGCTAATTGAATTTTGCCCCAATTTACGAACTTTCTCGCCGCATTTGTTAAGTGAACCACTGCAGCTGTTAGTTTAGTAACAGGGTTGTTAAGCGAGTCTGGCTTCCCCATCGACTCTGCTTGTCAGAAGGTCGCAAAAGAGGACCGCGTGACAGACACACACACACACACACACACACCGGGGCACTGCAACCGTCGTAAATATGAATCATTTGTCAAGCATCCGAATGTAAGTCACATGGCCATGGGCATGCCGCAACGGTTGTACGTAAAAATTGGTCATAAATCAATTTTTCTGTAACCTGTAACTTCGAATGGTCACTAAATGAATTGTTTTAAGTTGAGGACTACCTGTACTAACTGTAACCTTCCCTTTTCCCCCCCAATTCTTCCGTTTTGACTGAAAGCAGCTCCTGGCAGAAGATAGTTCTTATGGATAAGAAATATGTTATAATCTCGGAGATAGACTGTTTGCTTGAAGCAAATGCACGATTTCACATTGATTTGACAAACATAGGATTTCTTTTTTTAATGCCATGTTTTGGTTTCTATAGTTACATATAGCATTGGTGTGGCCAGAATGTGACCATTCTTTGCGGACGTCTTGGGGGTTTGTATGTGTGAAGAAATTGGCCTCCTTCCTTCTGCCATGAAATTATGATTATTGGAACAATAATTTCTATTTGCATCATTTGTGCCAGGGGTGTCAAACTCTAGGCCCGTGGGCCAGATCCGGCCTGCGGATTGCTTAGATCTGGCCCGCAATGCTGCCCTGGAAACAGCGAAGAACTGGCCCACGGTGCCTCTATTAGCAAAAACATAACTCGGGAGGGCTATGCGCCCTCCCCTCCCCGAGTTCCATTTTTGCTGGCAGAGGGCTGCAAGAGGCTGTCCAGGTCAAAAATGGAGCTTGGGGCCCACACGCCCACCCTAACCACGCCCACTCTGGCCGCCACCCTGACACACACACACACCCCGAGGTAAAATGTAACCCTGATGTGTCCCAGATGAAATCGAGTTTGACATCCATGACCTGAGCTCTTTTCTCCTGTAGGAGACAAGGATGTGAGGGAAATAATCCTATGTTTTTCCTTCCATGTTTTTAAGGAAGATGTACGAGCATATCTTTGCTCGCCCTCCCTTCCTCTCCCTTCCTCTCTCTCTCTCTCTCTCTCTCTCTCTCTCCCTCCCTCCCTCCCTCCCTCCCTCCCTCCCTCCCTCTCTCTCTCTCTCTCTCTCTCTCACACACACACACACACACACACAGAGTCATATGGTGATAAAGTATTTAGCATGTTAAGAACATGTACTAAATCACTATATCCCCAAACTGAAAATATGACAATTCGGATATGCGTGATATGTATTTTTCAGATAACCCTTTTTCTTGGTGGCTTGTGATGGTATCTTTGGCTACCAGCTAGTAGAGGGAGTCCTTTTCAACAAGGGGTTAAGATGGAAATCTGATTACTATTGGTGTTACTAATGACCTAGAGTAATACTCAGCAGACTGAGTTTAGGTAACAAATTATATGGGTTTTGGAAGGAAAAGGAATAGGATGGTTCAGGAAGGGAATGTCCTTTTCAAACTGATTTGCAAGTCTTTGTTTTGCTTTGTTATTCAAGGAAGCTGTTGTCAGGCATCAGATCTGAGCCATAAAACCACAAGTGAACACCAGAGGGCAGTAACAACTTACTCATCACAGGTTGACCTTTGCTGCCCTCTAATGGTGATGGTAGATTTTGACAGGGGAGGTCTGCCAATCTTCCTGCATTTTAGTTAAAACTAGAGACATAACCAGGCATTACATGACATTACACTGAGCCACAATGGTGTAGTGGTTAGCGTGCAGTATTGCAAGCTACTTCTGCTGACTGCCTGAAATTTGGCAGTTCAAATCTCACTAAGCTCAACGTTGACTCAACCTTCCATCCTTCTGAGGTGGATAAAATGAGGACCCAAATTGTTGGAGGCAATATGCTGACTCTGTAAACTGTATAGAGAGGACTGTAGAGCACTGTGAAGCAGTATATAAGTCTAAGTGCTATTGCTACATTAGAGTAATATTTGCTTTAGGTTTCCAAGTAGGTATGTGAAGGATTTTCTCTCCATTTAATTGGTGCTAGTCATCCTTTTGCATATCTTGCATATTATGGCTGAAGTCCTAGAGGTGAAATGAATGGCCAAATATTTAGGTAGGTGTCTCAACTTGTGTAAATATGACATTGGGTATCGCTATAAGTTTATAGCAGAGTTCTGTAGCAAGTAGACTTTGCTTGTATGGTAAGCTAAGCAGGATCTTTGGAAATAAATATTAATAAATATCTACAGCACAGCACCATCATGTGCCATGCCATCAGTGGCATCCCTCGGGGTAAGGTGATCAAAATTTTCAAGATGGTGGATACATTTTCATGAATTTAGGCCTGTTCCTGTGCCTGTTCCTCGTGCTCTTTTTCAATTTTTGAGCTCCTAGTCCAGGGGTGGCAACCGTAAACACTCAAAAGAACCACAAAGGTCCCAACCAGAAGCCCCCCGTTGAATTCCGGAAGTCCAGTTCCTCCACCATAGAGTCTCCTCCTAGCCTGGTGTCCTTTTCCCTTAACCTGTCCTAACCAAAAGCCCTATCAATTGTGGAGCCAAACGGAAAACCTGTCCTTTGCTCCTGGAGCACCGTGCTTGCCCCCCTAACAGGAAGCTCCTCTCAAAATTGTGGTGCCAACTGGCGACAGGGAGCCGCAGCAGAGGGATAAAAGAGCCACATGTGGCTCCAGAGCCACGGGTTGCTGATCCCTGTCTTAGTCTCTGCAGGATTCATGGCTTTGCACTGTAACTATACACAATCACCTCTTCCATGCATGCACAAAATTTTTTGATCATGTACAATTAAAGCAAAACTTACCTTGTCTCAGCACTATGTCTATAAATGTATACCCAGGCTTCTCATAATTAAGAAAAATAAATAGAATTATTTTTTAAAAAGTTGTTATATGTATACATGCATAACACCATTCAATACATGGAATGCTCAGTTCGGACTGAGTGTTAATTGTATGTCCTACTCAGGTCATACAAATAAATAATTGCAAACCTACCCAGTTCTTAAGTGAGTAGGTTTTGCCTATATGTACTGCACAATTCAGCATTGCTGTTGGGTTTCCAAAAAAGGTTCTAAAAATACCTATGAAGAATCGTTAAAAACCAATGCTGATTTTTCCTATGAAAAAATTTCAAGCCTTTTTTCAAACAATCAGTATTTTCACTGTTCATGTTTGCAATCATCAACATGCATAATAATATACCCAAATTCCATTTAAAATTTGAGCTTGGCTTTGATGCATTGGTATTTATTATTTTTGTTTTTAAAAAAAGGAAATTAAGGGAAAGACACTGTGTTGGAAATGTTAACTGAAAGACAGTATAATTCTGCTCAGCATGCTAGTTTGGGGATTCTGGGATTTGAAGTCCACACATCTTAAAGATGCCAAGGTTGAGAAATACAGTTTTGTTGACTTGATGTGCGCATCTGTACTGTTTTCCTGGCAACCGTATAGAAGCAAATTGCTCTTGCCTTCCTTCCTGATAGTTCCATTAACTTCTCAGTCTAATTTTCAGACCTAGAATTCCTGATGGTTGCCCATCCAAGTAGAAACCACAGGGCATCCTGCTTTATTCTTGTTAGTTGCGAAGTGTCCAACCCATCGCAACCCCATGGACCTTCCTGTCCTCTACCATCCTCTGGAGTCCATTTAAGCTCACGGCAACTGCTTTGGTGATTCCATCCAGCCACCTCATTCTCTGTCGTCCCCTTCTTCTTTTGCCCTTAATCTTTCCCAGCATTAGGCTCTTCTCCAGTCGTTCCTTCTCATTAGATGGTCAAAGTATTTGAGTCTCATCTTCAGGATCTGGCCTTCTAAAGACTGGTTTGATCACCTTGCAGTCCAAGGGACTCGCAGGAGTCTTCTCCAGCACCAGAGTTCAAAGGCCTCCATTTTTTGGCGCTCAGCCTTTCCTATGGTCCAGCTTTCACAGCCATACATTGCGACTGGGAAAACCATAGCCTTGACTATACACACTTTTGTTGGCAGGATGATGTCTCTGCTTTTGCTAAATCATTATCAGTGACCTGAAGTAAATCATGACCTGTGTAGAAATACCTTGCTTTTTATTCTTTATAAAAGCAAACCAGAAGAAGTCCAGAGCACCAACTGTGATAGAGAATTGAATTGAATTGAATTTATTGCATTTATATGCCGCCCTTTTCCCCGAAGGGGACTCAGGGCGGCTCACAATCCAAGTCAGGGAAGGGGGTACAGATAAGGGATAAAAAAGACGAACAGAACAATACACAATTTAAAAGCACACAACAACCATACCATTCGAGGGGGGGGGGCAAAAGCTCTTTAGCCCCAGGCCTGTCGGAACAGCCAGGTTTTAAGGGCTTTGCGGAATGCCTGGAGGGTGGTGAGGGTTCGAATCTCCACGGGGAGTTCGTTCCAGAGGGTCGGAGCAGCCACAGAGAAGGCTCTCCTCCGGGTAGTCGCCAGTCGGCATTGGCCAGCGGATGGAATTCGGAGGAGGCCTAATCTGTGGGATCTGATCGGTCTATTGGAGGTAATTGGCAGCAGGCGGTCTCTCAAGTACCCAGGTCCAATACCATGAAGGGCTTTATAAGTGACGACTAGCGCCTTGAAGCGTATCCGAAGACCAATAGGCAGCCAGTGCAGCTCACGGAAGATAGGTGTTACGTGGGTGAACCGAGGTGCACCCACGATCGCTCGCGCGGCTGCATTCTGGACAAGCTGAAGTCTCCGAATGCTCTTCAAGAGAGAAATAAGCTGCTCATATTCCCTTTGGAAGCCATGGGAATATTGTGGGAGAGAGTCAGCACCAAGAATAAGTCAGAATCAGAGGAAAGAAGCTTAAATGACATCAAAGGACAGCTTAAGATAGACAGGAGCTCCTCCATATTCTGAGCTTGTGGTCTTCATATGAGGCTGAACTGGAATAAGAAGTCATCTGTGATTCAGGAAGATGGATTAGATATGGGCCAAAGACATTTACTCCAAAGCTACTACCATTGGATCTTCACTTAGCAGCTCTCCAGAGTCTTGGCCTGGAGGATCTGCTGCACTTTACAACATTTAAAAGTGTTCGAATTAAAATTGAATTAAAATTAAGGACAACTGTGGAAAAATCCAGAGAGCTTTGAGTTTTACAGAACTTTTAATGACAGAAAGAAGGCAGCATTGGTGTCTTGGCCGAGATAAGAACACGGCCATGAGAAATGTCTCATTGATCCAGCATCCTCCTAAACAGGATTAGATTGTTTAGAAGACTGTATGATAGTAGGTCAAAATGACCTCAGCAAAAATCTGCCAGATCGGGAGCCTAAAATTTGTTCACGCAAGATTGGGCAATCTCCATTCACGCGACATTTCAGCCATTCAAGTTCATATCGCCAGCCCTTTCAAGCCAAGATGAAACACGATCTGAGGATTTATGTCCCACAGGGGATTGGGCTAGATGACCTTCAAAATTCCTTCTGATCTAGGATTTCAGGATAGCAAAAATACTCGATGTGATTTTAGGCAGAAATCAGAATAGTAATAGGAATAGGATTGGATTGGATTGGATTGGATTCTTTATTGGCCAAGTGTGACACACAAGGAATTTGTCTTTGGTGCAGATGCCCTCAGTATGCATAAAAGATACATTTGTCACGGATCATAAGGTACAACACTTAATAATAGTCATAGGGTAGAAATAAGCAATCAAATCATACTAGGAAACAATCAATATAAATCGTAAGGATGCAAGCAATGAAGTTATAGTCATACAGTCATACATGGGAGGAGATGGGTGATAGGAACGATGAGAAGATTAATAGTAATGGAGTCTTAGTGAATAGTTTGACAGTGTTGAGGGAATTATTTGTTTAGCAGAGGGATGGCATTTGGGGAAAAAACTGTTCTTGTGTCTAGTTCTGGTGTGCAGTGCCCTATAGCGTCGTTTTGAGGGTAGGAGTTGAAACAATTTATGTCCAGGATGTAAATTTTTTCACAGCCCTCTTTTTGACTTGTGCAGTGTACAGGTCCTCAATGGAAGACACGTTGGTAGCCATTGTTTTTTCTGCAGTTCTAATTATCCTCTGAAGTCTGTGTCTGTCTGGTTGGGTTGCAGAACCAAACCAGACAGTTATATAGATGCCGACACATCCAGGGCATTAATGCCTCTATTTATTTTTTTAAAGTGAGGAAGAACACTCAAAAATATCAATCCTTTCTCTTCCTGCAGATCTCATTGTAGAAGCTAAAAACAATGGCCATGCTTCTTCCCCAAAATGTTTGCTGTCCCCCACTAGATGGCTAATTTGTCCTTGTGCTTTCTTGTTCATCCAGATTTGATTCTAAAAAAATAGAGTAAATCTTGTTTCAATCTGATTGCGCAACTCTATCGTTGCTGCATTTAATAACTACAGCAGATATCAGTTAGGTTCCTTTCCCAGCAACTATTGAACATTTCTGCTTGCTTTTTTTTCAAGAACTTAGTTGTGACTTTGGTTAAGCACAAGAATCCTGGCTAGTAGGCTCTTTAAAATTAGATAGACAACAAAAAAATATATTCAAATCTTTGATAAGATAAGAAATTTGAAGGGTGGGATTTAGACTTATTCATTACCAATTAATCCATTTTGCAACGATAACAGACCATTTTTATGTCATTCTTATTATTTTGTGTTTTCTTCCATTTACATTTTCTTAATAGTAATTTTTGGTAAGGGGATCCGGTGGCTCAGTGGCTAAGACACTGAGCTTGTCGATCAGAAAGGTCAACAGTTGGGCTGTTCGAATCCCTAGTGCTGCATGAGCTCCCGTTACTTGTCCCAGCTTCTGCCAACCTAGCAGTTCGAAAGCATGTAAAAATGAAAGTAGGAAAATAGGAACCACCTTTGGTGGAAAGGTAACCTTGTTCCGTGCGCCTTCGGCATTTAGTCATGCTGGCTACATGACCATGGAGATGTCTTCGGACAGCACTGGCTCTTCGGCTTTGAAACGGAGATGAGCACTGCCCCCTAGAGCCAGGGACGACTAGCACATATGTGCAAGGGGAACCTTTACCTTTAATAGTAATTTTGTTAGGGCTCAAGGTCCTTAGTCTATAAAGGAATCTAACTTTATTATCAGGCATTTCTTTATTGTTGCAATTATATGTCACCTTTGGCCTTAAGATATGGAACGTTTTGTTATCCTCTTGCCAAGAACCAGCAAAAGACAGAAAGCCAAGAGTGTCAGGCTTGGAAGCCATCTTTTGCATTGGGCCTTCAGGTCTGCCACGTTTTCTGCTGTGGGAAAATGGGAGGGGGGATTATATGGAGTGTGGGAGATACATAGTCAAAATAACATTCCTTTCTCAGAGAGTCAAGGACATCTTGCCCTGTACCAGGAAGGGTGTGACTAGAAGGCATCTCAGATTGGGATGGTGACTGATCGGACCAGGTGATGGGCATGTGGGTGCTGGGCAGGGTCTTGGACTTTCATTGGGGTGGGAAAAAACCTGGAGCCTTTCAGATTCAGGTTTTCCCAGATGTGCCAATATGACATCTCTAATAAAATGGAACTTTGAGGAACTTCAAGCCTCTGAGTCTTTTTTTCACTGGAGTTGTTACTTGGAACCCTGACAAAGAGAAAAAGTTTGACCTGTTCTTTCGTCCAAGTTTAATATTGTCACCACAATGATCTCTGCCGTTTTTAAATATGCAAAATTGAACTTGAAATAAGATACTGAGTCATTTCTGGAGGAAAGTCTGACTTGCTGGACTTGAAATGAGAAAGTATTCATTGTGATATAGATAGATGGATGGATGGATGGATGGATGGATGGATGGATGGATGGATGGATGGATGGATGTTGAATCTCCATATTGAATGTAGAGAAGAACATTTTCTGAAAAGAATTTTCAGTGGTTGGGATGCGTCTTCAACAAACTCTTCGAGCAGAGGAATTCGCCAGAAACACCGCAACAGGAATGCCTGGGAAATAGCGGAGCTCTGATGGGCTCCGTGAAAACCCAACTGGACACCTGCTGCCAGGGCCCTTCGGGTCAGAACTATTCTGGAGAAACAGATGAAAAAGCATCTTGACAACAAAGAGGAACCACCAATTCCTCGAAAGGTCTGAGATAAAGTTCTTCAAACTGAGAGCGGAAGCGTCAATGGCCATATTAATGGCTGTTCTAAAGTGGGGGCAACCGAACCAAGCTATTTGACGAGGAGAGATGTTGGAACAAAGTGTTGGAAGAGTGATCAACCCAAGAGACTTTAAATTTGGATTAAAAAGAGACCCAGAGTGGAAATTAGTGGCTACTTGGCAGATTTAACAATTGAATTTGAATTTATTATATTTCTATGCTGCCCTTTTCCCCGAAGGGGACTCAGGGCGACTCACAACCCAACTCAGGGGGGGGGGGGGTGTACAAATAAGGAATAAAAAAGACGAACAAAACAATACCACAATTTAAAAACAGAAAACAAAAAGGGTGGAGATTAAAACAGAAAGCCCTAGAAGACTTTTATTCCCAAATTTGGACTTGGAAACATTAAAAATAATAAAAGAACTCAGGGAGGGGGGATTGTTTTCTTTTCTTTTGCTATCTTTTTCTATTTTTTGTGGAATAAATACAGATTTTGACAGCTTTTGACAGCTAGAACACATTGCTTACGACGGAGAGGGAGAAACCTACTGATGAGAAGAGGATAGTACAAGACCTATTAGAAACTAAGGGAGGAAAATAGACCCCTAACCTAACCTTGACTCTTGCAAGAGAAGGATACTTTGAAGCTGTGTGAAATAAAAAGGAGGATTTGTTTTTGCAACAGTGTTGTGGATTGGACTTGCTGTTTTGGTGGAAGAGGAAAAGCAAATAAAAGTGGAATTGGACTTTAGAAATTAGAAATAAGAGAAGAAAAAAGAACCTTAAGTTTAAGTAAATGTGATATGATAGAAAAAGTTTAAACAATTTGTTAAATTGATTAAGCAGGCAATATGGAATTTTGGGTGTATAATGATTTAATTGACATGTTAAAAGATGCACGTGAAATGCTAAATGGGAAAAAAAAACAGTGGAATCTCAGAGGGAGCACCTAGAACAAGGAGAAGGAGAAAAGGAGAAAGAAAAGGGACTGAATGAAGAACAAGAAGAAAAAGAGATTGAAAAAGAAAAATACTTAGATGTTGTACTGGGATTTACAGTTATTTACCAAAAGGAGACAAGGGGGAAGTGGCCTCAAAAAAGGGAAAGTTAAACAGTAAAGGTGGGAATAATGGGGAAAGACTGGGAAAAACCTGGGGAAAGTTACCAAAACAATAAAATTAAAAAGGAGTAAAAAGATTGGAAAGAAAAAAATATAGAAATTTCAAGAAAAAGAAAAAAAACTAGGTAAATGGGTGGAGAGAATATAAGAGAAGTGAAGTTTCTGAGAAACTAAGAAAAAATGGTTGAAAGGAGGAAAGAAAGGATTTAGTAGTAGAACAGAATGAAATTTGGTAAAAATAGCCAACAGGATATATTCAATACGATGTGAGGGTAATAGATTAATATTATTACTTGTGGATAACTAATTAAGTGAAATGTTTACTATATAAAATTACATTTGAAGATATATGTAAAACAAAATTACAGATGGAAATGATATGTTAAATTTGATTAATTTGGAGAGGCAAATAATGATATTGTTTATATATTATATTATATACTACATATTTAAGAATATAAGAAATGTAAGAAATTAAAATTAAGCAGGAGAATATGGAATGAAAATCAGATGACTGAAATGTAAAAGGAAAATATGATGTAAAATGAACTATGCATAATAGAAGATGTAAAGAGGGGGGAAACACTGGACAACATTTTGTTTATAAAAGAAGTTAAAATATGTAACAAAAATTTTAAAAAAACTTTGTTTAAAAAAAACCTATCTTTGAGCAGACAACTGTTCTGACCTAGGCTTCCTGATACAGTAAAAAGCATATGCTTAGTCCCCAAAACCCTCTTTTTATTTCAAAGGTTGTGAATTATGTTCATTCACAACCCGTAAAGAGTCACAAATAGTTTGTAAAGAGTCCGACAGTAGTCTGCCAAAGTCTTTCGGGATACGGCTGATAAGCACCCACCTTTATCTCCCTTGAAACGCTGCCAAAGACCTAATTGTCAATTAGCTTTCAAGGCCACATATAGCAAAGAGTCAAAACTGAGCTTCAGAATTTAAACCAACCAGAACGAACAAAGTTGCTTCCTGGAAAGGCTCACAGGCTTTTGCTCCTCCTTTATGTCCTATGGGAGGAGCCAATCACCTCCAAGCCTTACTCCGGAGTCGTCCCTTTTGTCTTAACTGTTCTTGCCTTCTGGCAGCTCTGTGCATGCACGCACTAGAAACAGGCTCCCCCTGTTCCTCTGCCTCACTTATGTCCAACTCTGGAGGCTCCGGAGGCAGCACATAACTCCCAGATGGCCCTGGCCCCCTCTCTGCCTCCGACACAGAGTCTTTGTCCGAGCCTTCCCCAGACTCCAGGACTAGCCCATGTTCCTCCCCAACCTCCTCACTGTCCAACTCTGCTGCCATCTCCACAGGCCGCCAGTGAACCATAACAACAAGGGGCATAGAATAAACGGAGAAACTCCTTGGAAATTCCAGGAAGGAAATAACCAATGCAAATGTGAAACAATTCCCTTTAATTATGCTCTAGAATGACCCATAACTGGGTCTTCTCCATCTGATTCTCCATCCCTTCTCCATGTGGTAGATGGCTTTGAAAAGCCAAGCTGGTGATAGGAGACCAGGAAATCTTCAGATTGTAGGCTAGGATAAGCGCTTGTCCACCCAATCACCAAACATCATGCTCAGATCGGCTTACTGTACTCTCACCGCTTTGCTTTTTTTCCTTTGGGCAAATTAGATTATCCAATCATTTACTGCATCAATGGGTCAAAATGAAGGATAGCATCAAAGAGAATTTCCTGGTTTGGGTAGGAGGAGAGTGATATGACTGTTTTAATATAAGGCATTTGGAAAGTTTTGATAGCGGAGGAGAAGGAGTTGCCTTAGAACAAGGGTCAGCAACCTGTGGCTCTGGAGCCGCATGTGGCTCTTTCATCCCTCTGCTGCGGCTCCTTGTCACCAGTCACTCCACAATTGATAGGGCTTTCAGTTAGGACAGGTAGAGGAAAAAGGATGCCGTGCTAGGAGGAGTCTCTATGGTGGGAGAACTAGATTTCTGGTCGGCTCCAGAATGAATTGGGGGGGGGGGGCTTCCGGTTAGGACCTTTGTGGCTCTTTGAGTGCTTAAGGTTGCTGACCCCTGCTCTGGGAGATTTTGGTTGACCAATAAGATGGTGCTTCTTTGCCATTTCTCTGAAACAAGCTTCTCATAAACTCATGAAATGTAACAGTTAGAAGGAACCTCCAAGATTTATTGTTTGTTTGACATGCCATCTGGTTCCCAATGATTCTGGGTGGCTCAAAACAACTAAAACAAGACAAAACTACATCCCATCACATACTTATAATACAATTAAAATATTTAATATATTAAGTAGAAGTAAAAAAAAACAAAAGATGGTGAAAATAACTAACTGGGTAGAAACAAAGCAAAAGGGGCTTCACTTTCCCTGGCCAAAGGCCTGCCTGAGATCATCTAGTCTACAATAGTCTATAACAGTGATAGCTAACCTCTTTGTCCTTGTGTGTAGCACGCGTGCACATGCCCACACTTAGAATGCAATACACACGCAACACCCCACACACCCCTGCATGTGTGACTCCATATACTCTCCCTGCCCCCCTCCCCATGCATGCACGACTCCCCTGCACCCCATTTTGGGCCTAGCAGGCCTTCCTGAAGCCTCCTGAGACCAAAACGTGGCCATGGCAGGAGGGGCATGCTGCACACACACACACACACACACACACACAAACACACACACACACAGGCATACACCATTTGGGGCCTAGCAGGCCTTCCTAAAGCCTCCTGAGACTAAAAAAGTGGCCATGGCGGAGGGGTGGGGTGCATGCAGCATACATCCACCACACACCCATATACCATTTGGGGCCTAGCAAGCCTTCCTGAAGCCTCCTGAGACCAAAACGTGGCCATGGCGGGAGGGGCATGCCGCACACATCCACCACACAGCATTTGGGGCCTAGCAGGCCTTTCTGAAGCCTGGGACCAAAAAGTGGCTGTGGCGGGGGGGCACACACACCCTGCACTCCCCCCAGCCCCCTGTGCAAGCAGGTGCTCCCCTCTGCCCCCCAAAGCATATGCCCCACCCCCCACGCATGCATGGCAGAGACCCAAAATTCAGCTGGCCGGCGGGAGGCGCGTGTGCATGCACAATGGATCTGAGCTGGGAGCTGAGAGAGCTCTGCATGCCACCTGTGGCACATGTGCCATCGGTTCACCATCAAGGGTCTATAACGACAGCAGTTTTGATAATGGCTCTCTGGCCTCTCCCCTATTCTGCTTCCAGAAGGAGCCTCTTCTGTTATTGGACAGCCTTTCCAACCTGAAAGACAAAGATCAGATGATGTAAAAAGAAACAAAGAGGGCAAAGGGGCAATTCCCAGCCATTTAATGCAGCAAATACCATTAGGCTAGTTGGCAGGATTGTGACTCGTGTCCCCAACAACGGGCTGCCCTCTCTGACTAACATGCGGGCCCACAAAAGATGTTTGTGTGCTGATCCTCCCACCGAACAAAGCAATAATTTCTGAAGGAATTCAGTCCTCCTGCACTGAACTAATGATAGTACCTGGAGCTAGAAAAGACATGGAATATCTTTTAGATTTTCTGGAAAGTGGACAGGCTGTTATGACCTGCAGAAAGCCAGGCCTGCCTTTGAAATTGTGCCAAGGTTAAGGCTGCACATATATGTGTGTGTGTGTTATTTGTGCTGATAAATAAATAAAGGGAGACTATATATGTGTGTGTGTGTGTGTGTTTTTTATTTGTGCTGATAAATAAATAAAGGGAGACTATATAGATCTATTTCAAGCTATTTAGCTCTCATCAGCTAGCCATGCCCTTACTGGGATTCGAACCTGGGCTATATTACATATTAGGCAGACGGCTTAGACATTAAGCCACAGGCTCTGATCCGTTATCAGAGTGACTTTAAATGTGACTTTAAATAAATAAATAAATAAATGTGTGTGTGTGTGTGTTGTATTGTATTTGTGCTGATAAATAAATAAAGGGAGACTAGTATAGATCTATTTCAAGCTATTTTAGCTCTCATTAGCTAGCCATAACCCTTCCTGGGATTCGAACCTGGGCTGTATTGCATATATATATATATGCATGTTGACTGTTCTTTTTGGGTGTGCACATTTTGTTTGGTCCTGTTACTTCCTTGTGGTGCCTTATCAAATCAGTGCTCATATTCAATAATACTGCTGGTTAACAACTTTATGTCCATTCTGTAGAAACATTATAGAATAAGCCCTGTATGTTTCTTGGTCCTCTGCCTTCCTGTTTACATGAAATCGGAAAGTTTCAGAAACTGGAATTCCTGCTGCATCCTTTATTTCCAGCTTTGCGTAACAAAGGAAGTGAATACCTACAAAATGCCTGGAGTTCCAAGTCAGATGATTTAAGGGCTCCGGCTTGCAAGCCTGTCCCTTCCCATATTTAGATCTATGACCCTTGTTGTAAATCTGCATCCCAATTTAGGAAGCCTGGAGGAATGTGAGCCTCGGGGGCCGTGGGCCGTAGGACATCTTCTGAATAGCTTTTGCAAAAAAAATGAGGTTGTCTCTTTAAACAGGTGAGCTCAGATGAGGCTTGTTCGCCCTTTTCAGCTCAGGCATCCTGCAGCTGAGTTATTCTTTGCCCCAGTGGAAAAGAGTCTGTGTTGTAATGTGGCAAAGTTTCAGCGGTTGTGAAACTTTGCCGTGAAATTTCCATACGTCATATTTTGTGGGTAGCTCTTCTCCCCCCCCCCCCACCGCCCTGAGCAGCTCCGTCTCTTGTTACAAAGAGGAGGAGGAGGAGGAGCCATCTGTGCATTCAGTGAAAGAAATGTTTACTATGGCAGGTGGAACATTTGGGCTGAATGAATCTCCATCTGTTGAGGGCCAGGAGAGAGAAACGTGGTGATTCCTTGGCTGGGGCAAAAAGGGCCAGAAAGAAGAAGAAAGCAGCACCAACCCATCGCTACGAGATTAAGCGGGTTGTGGAATGTCAGAATTGCTCTGATTAAAGGATTGTCTTCTTGCTGGCCGAGGACTGTTCTCTAGAGACTGGTTCTCTTTTCTTCGTTTGTTTTTTCTTTCCTGTTGGTTTTCCTTTTTTTTTTTCTTTTTTAAGTTTCGCTTTTGATCAGCAGACGGAGAACTTGCCCCCCACCCCACCCTTTCGGCTCAGCTGCGTGTGTGTCTGTGTGTGGTAAAAGAGGATGGGGTTTCTCTAGCCATCGGCCACAATACCACATTGACCATGAGGACTCTTCGCAGGTTGAAGTTCATGAGTTCGCCCAGCCTCAGCGATCTGGGCAAGAGAGAGACAGCTGCCTTGGACGAGCGGGGGACTCAGCACCAGCGGGGCCTGCTCCAATGCCACCTGGAACAGGTAGGGCTTGGCCTTCCTCTTCACCCTTTCCCCTCCCCTCCCCAGGAATTTTCCCACCCTCTCGAGAAACTAATTGCCACCCAACTTCGTGTGCTTTTGCTTCTGGTTGATTGATTCCCCCTTTTCCCCCCCAAAGCTTCAGCCGAGTTTTCCCTTGGGGGGGGGGGGAAGGTTTGGGATGGTTTTAAAAAATGCTTGCCAGGATATCTACTCCTTTTTGCATTCCATTGGTCTTTGGCTGGCTGGAAGAAAATAATTTGAAGAATAAGAAAATAATTTTGCATTTTGGAATGAGGAACATTGCAGGACTCTTGGCCATCATCTGTAATAAATACTGCCAGGGTGAACAAATTCACATTTACGATCTCTCCAAAGTGTTTTGAAACACAGAAGCAGTATCTGCCTGTGACACTTTTTCCAGAATTGCTTTGTTGTTGCGAGAAGAGGCATGTTGGCATTAAGGAGTTGCAGGCAGATGCTTTGTTCGGCTGACCCTCACACTTCCAAGCGCTTTTTGAAGAGCAGATCAAAGTGTTGCACAGCAACTATTAAGTATGCCAGTAGCTGGAAAGCAAAAGTAGTAGCTGGAAAGAAATTTTATGGAAAGTTGCGTTCCCCCCCCCCCCCACACACACACACAAACACTGCTTTTCTTTCCTCATGCTGTAATTAAGACTTGCTTATTGCCAGGAACATCTATGGGGTGGGAGGTCAAAACATTGAAGAAAATAGCATGGCTGTGCAGCCAAAGCCTTGGCTCTTTTTCATATGGATTGGACGTGGCACATGTTGAAAAGGGGCAGAACCTGACCATTAATCTTATTTTGATACACAAACAACAGATACCCTTGGTTATTTCCCAGACATCGAAACCTGCTTTGTCTCTTTCTTATCTTATTATCCTTTCTCTGTCTAGTTTAATTAACACTTATTTTTGACTTCTTTTATTATTTCTGAATCGGAGGTAGAATCTGCCTTGCATGTACTATTAAGAATGTCCGTTGTATACCCAATCGGGATCAAGTTTAATACTTCCAATTTTTAATAATTCTAATGAGAGTTAGAGAAGCCAAAGAAGGTTGCAGAATTCTTATCAATAGCTATTAGGAATTGTCTGGTTCTTCCCTTCGTGCTGTGAATTGTTAGTTGCTCATGGCTTTAGGATTTTCTCACAAGTTTAAAATTTCTTTGCATAGTTAGTGCACTGCATGCTGGCCCTTTTACTTGGTTTGGTCTTGTATCATAAATAAATATTGAAACAGTTGACATTTAATGGTTTGTTGTTCTTTTTCTTTTCAATATTACCTGATTTGTACGTTTCACCAAGTCATACTTGGATTTGATTAATCTGGGTGTAGCATGTGGTTTGAAAATTGGGATTTTTGAAACAGGCCATGCTTTGTTGTAGGGACGCGGTGGCCCAGTGGCTAAGGCGCTGAGCTTGTCGTTCAGAAAGGTCAGCAGTTTGGGGGTTCGAATCCTAGTGCTGCATACGGAGTGAGCTTCTGTTACTTGTCCCAGCTTCTGCCAACCTAGCAGTTCGACAGCACAATAGAAAAATAGGAACCACCTTTGGTGGGAAGGTAACAACGTCCATGCACCTTCAGCGTTTAGTTATGCTGGCCACATGATCACTGAGACGTCCTTCGGACAGTGCTGGCTCTTTGGCTTTGAAATGGAGATGAGCACTGCCCCCTAGAGTCAGGAACAACTAGCACAGATGTGCGAGGGGAACCTTACCTTTACCCTGTCCTTTGTTGTTGAAGTATTCTATGAAATGTGGCTAAATGAAGTAAGGCTAAAGGCCGGGGCCCTAACGGAGTAGCTCTTTGAAGCATTTATTTGATGTCTATGGGGCACCCTCCCATGTCCATGTCTTTGGGTTGGTCATAAGGGCAAGTGACCACAAGGGCACTGCAACATTGTAATTTTGAAACAGGTTTATATATAATTATGGGTTGTCTGTCGTAACTTTGAACATTCATAAGGCACCTGTCATATCTTGTTGATTATCTGTAGTGTTTGTTTTAAAACCTAGGCAAGTTTCTTTGCTGCATTAAGCATTGCTGAGAGCATCTCCAGAGAACTTAAAATTCTCATATAGCCAGATTGAAAGAAATCTCTGAAATCAGGCCAATCCAGGATCTATTCAAACATCACCCATAGGCTGCATAAACAGAAGGATACAATCAAGATCACGTGAAGTGTTAATACCACTTTATAATGCCTTGGTAAGGACACACTTGAAATACTGCATCCACTTTTGGTTGCCATGATGTTAAAAAGTTGTCGAGACTCTAGAAAGATTGCAGAGATGAGCAAAAAGATGCTTAGGGGATTGGAGGCTGAAAAGAAGGACTAGGGGGAGACATGATAGCAGTGTTCCAATATCTCAGGGGCTACACAAAAAAAGAGGAAGCCAAACTATTCTCCAAAGCACCTGAGGGCAGGACAAGAAGCAATGCTTGGAAATTAATCAAGGAGAGAAGCAATTTAGAACGAAGGAGAAATTTCCTGACAGTTAGAACAATTAATCAATGGAACAATTTGCCTCCAGAAGTTGTGAATGCTCCAACACTGGATGTTTTTATGATGATGCTAGATAACCATTTGTCTGAAGTGGTGTAGGGTTTCCTGCTTAAGCAAGAGGTTGGACTAGAAGATCTTCAAGGTCCCTTCCAACTCTGTTTTTAAATCTGAATCATAGATTTCCTCCAGAAAATGAGATTTGCAAATTGTTGGCTGCAAGCTGAGTTATAAGGGATCAGGGAGTAATTCTGAGGAGACTCTCTTAAAGGAAGGTGAATTAGCTTTTATGATTCACCAAGATTTAAGAGTTAAATCACTTTCTTTTCATCCTCTGACTGAAAGAACTGAAATTCCTTTTAAGGAATCCAGGGAGCTCTTGGCCAATGGCCATGCTGCCTGGGAATTCTGGGAGTTGAAGTCCACACATCTTGAGGCTGTTGCGATTCAGAGTCACTGCTTTGGAATGTTACTTTTGAACTAAGTTTTTAAAACTAAGCATGTTGTGGTTCAAGATCAGAATGGGCTTTTAAGAGTGAAGTAAAATCTATTGAGAAGCTCCATTGAATTAGAAAGGATGAGGGTTGAGGAATTTTATTCAACACTTAGTTGACTTTCTCACAGTCTGTTGCCAGTGTTATGCAACATTTTGGGAAGAAATGGAGAGTCAGTTTGGCCTAGTGCCGAGATGACGAACCTATGGCATGCCTACCACAGGTGGCACATGGAGCCATTTGTCAGGGCACGTGAGGCGCATGGGCGCGCTGGCCAGCTGACTTTAGCCTTTTTTTGAGGCCATTTTTCGCCCTCCCCAGGCTCCAGAGGCTTTATAGGAGCCTGGGGAGGGTGAAAACAGCCTCCCACGCCCCCGGAGGCCCTCTGTAGGCTTCAGGAGCATCCCTGAAGCCTCTGGAGCGTAAAAAACTGGCCTACAGGCAAACCGGAACTTCGGGAAAGAACTTCCAGTTTGCTTGTAGGGTTGTTTTTTGTCCTCTGGAGCCTTCAGGGAAGCCTCCGGAAGGCCCCTGAAGGCTCCGGAGGGCTTAAACGCCCCTACGAGCAAACCGGAAATCCGTTCCTGAACTTCCGGTTTGCCTGAAGGGCCGGTTTTTTTGCGCTCCGGAGCCTTGAGGGAAGCTCCTGAAGCCTCTGGAGGGCCTCCGGGTGGGAGGGAGGCTGTTTTGGCCTCCCCAGGCTCCTATAAAGCCTCTGGAGCCTGGGGAAGGCGGAAAAAGTATGCAAAAAATGGGGGGAGCACCTGTCATGCTCGCATGCGTGCTGGGGGTTGCACATTGCATTATGGGTGCGGCGCTCCCATGCATGATCCCTCTGCGCTTCCCCTGATTTTGGCACGTGAGCCAAAAAAAAGGTTCCCCATCGCTGGCCTAGTGGTTAAGGCACCAGGCTGGAAAGCGGGAGATCGCGAGTTCAAGTCCCACGGTAGTATCAAAAGCCAGCTGGTGGAAAGGAAAGGAAAAGGAAGGGGAAAAAGTGGGGGGGGGAACCTGGGACAACAGAAGAACCAACCATATGAGCTTGGAAATTCCATTTTCCCAGGATCATCAAAGGAAAAAAAAAAATCAAGTTGCATCATTTTTTCAACAAACATGACAAATACTTGGGTCATATTTGAATGCAGCCAAACTATGTGCACTTAGAACTGTTAAGTCTTTTTATGAGGTTGAACCACGTAAGTTAAGTCTCTCTCTCATGGTAAATATTGTGCATTTCTCCCAGCAAACATATGTTGTTTCAGTAAACCTCTTAACTGAGGACTTACTTGCATGTTGCAAGATCTTAATCTGTATCTAGGTGAACATACATGTTTAGGAAATCTTAACTTTTATCTGTGCCATTTATCCTTTGTTTTTTGACAACAAATTGTTTGACAGCATTCATACGTAGGTCGTAATTCCCTCCATGTTATGACAGTTGTGTGTAATGACCACACCCAAAGCCGTGCCTTCAAATCTTCCCCATAATTTCGAGAGAGTAAACCACTCAGTCTATGAGTTCATCAGACATTGGACGGCTATAAAAGAAACTGTAAACTTTATTGGCTTTTAATGTTAGATTTATGAATGTGATAGTTCTTCGCCACTCAGTACTTAAAGGAAACATATTTCAAATCTGTCATCACAAAACCTAGATAGCTTTTTTTTTTTTTTTACAATTCTATGAATTGTTGCCAAAATCTTCTTTGAATATTTATCCTCTGAAGTTAGTGATGTTTCATTTCATCATGTCCAGTGTCACCATAGCATAGCACCATAGTCATAACATAATAAATCTGTTCATATTCAAGGTGCCACACCACTCAGGGAAGTAATATATCATTGCTAGTTAGCGCCTCCAAACATTGTACTTTTGTAGTAATATTGGTTATTTTCTAATGAGCTTATGATGGCCTCACATAGGTTGTACGTAATGCTGAATAACAGAAAGCTTGTTAAATATTAATGTGATTGGGAAACTTATATTCCTCCATAAATTATTATTCCATTAACATTAAACCAATAAAGTTTATAGTTTATTTTATAGCCCTCCCTAGTATGGTGAATTGTCCGTTTATGGTTTCCTATGAAGAGTTAGGCCACGCTATTTGCCAGGAAGATGATGAAATTATGATTAAGCCAACCAAGAATGAAAACTTGCATTTACATAAATTACACAATTTAAGACTTTTTTGTTTCTTCCACTGGAGTTTTACCTCAGAAGGAGTTTGGCAATACCCTTTCCAAATATGATTTTTAATAAAATGTGTTAGGTCAGGGGTGTCAAACTCGATTTTATTGAGGGCTAAATCAGGGTTGGGTTTGACCGCAGGGGAGCATTTGCCAAGGTGGGCATGGTCAGTTCGACGTCACTTGTGTGGTCAGATGCCACTTTTGCTAGTAGTTTGTTTTGCTAGCCCTCTGCCAGCGAAAACGGAGTTCGTGAGGGCCGCACGTGGCCCTCCCAAGCTCTGTTTTTAGATGCAAAGGCCTTTTGTGGCCCTCTGCCAGTGAAAATGGAGCTCAGTCGGGCTGCATGTGGCCCTCTTTGTGCTCCGTTTTTGCTGGCAGATGGCTGCAGGAGACCGTTGCAACCGAAAACAGAGCCCAAGCTCTGCTTTCACTGGTAGAGTCACTGCAGGCTTGTCCTTCGCTGTTTCCAGGGCAGCACCGTGGGCCAGATCTAACCTCTCTGCAGGCTGGATGTGGCCCACGGGCCTTGAGTTTGACACCCCTGTGTTAGATGAACAAGGTCCTGACAAGCAGCTGATCCTTTGTCATCTCCTGTCCATTTGGTCTTGGTTTCAATGAAGGCAAACAAGAAATCCTTGATTGATTGAGCTTTTAAATTGCATGTGACCCTATTGATATTTGAGTTCTGTACAAATGCTTTCCTGGCTAATTTTAGTGTTTGTGCATGGGTGTGGTGGGTGTGCCACTGCCAATGGTGAGGGAGGAGTGAACATGCCTTTGAAGCATTAGAAAGTGAATTGAAAGTCATTCTGGGTGAGGCTGATCACAGAAGGCCTTTTGGCAAACAGGTAGCCAGAATTACACATTTCCACAAACATATTAAGCCTTGTTCTTGTTGATGGCCTAAAATTCCATTTGGAGGTTGTAGCATTTAAGAACCACAGGTCTGGATGTTTGTCTTCACCTCCCTCCGTATCCGTCACAACAGCTCTTAAGGGGAGGATTAGACATCAGCACGGTTTCTTAATACCTCTGTCCATATTCGACTTGGGGTTGCACCTGGCTGGTTGCACCTGGTCGAATGGGAGACCACCAGAAAATCCCCAAAAGAAGATGGTAGCAAGCCATCTCTATCACGTTTGTTGTTTATTATTTATAATGTATATTGCCGCCTATTCACCCGTGGCGACTCAAGGTGGCTTACCAAGTGTAAAACCCATTTAAAACAGTGAAACCAATAAAAAGGTGTTTATGACAGCTCTAATAAACTTTGGTCACAAAGATATCACAGAGAGAGAGAGAGAGAGGCAGGGAGGGAGGGAGGAGGGAGGGAGAGAGAGAAGAGAGAGAGAGGGAAGGGAGGGGGGGGAGAGAGAGAAAGAGAGAGAGAGAGATTTGAGCTCCAAATTAGATTTCTTGGATTACTTTCAGAACCATTGAGCACTGAAAAAGGCACCTGCAGTCTAAATAGTTCAGCCATGGTTTCCTGTTACCAGAAAGGCATTAAAACCATTGTTCTCAGGAGGCCTGAAATAGGATAGTACTTACCTGAATTTTCATTACTTCACGAAGTTGCAATCTTTGAGACTGGGAGTAAGAGAACATAGAAGATATTTGTTGAAGCAAGACTAAACCAATATACTGTGCATCTATATATCTTACACAGGGTCATTCTAAAGCCCTGCCTTTTCCATGGTTATGAGTGGGTTCTCCTAATTGCCTTTTTATTTTGACCTAACTAAGCTAAGGGACGCGCGGTGGTTCAGTGGCTAAGGCGCTGAGCTTGTCGATCAGAAAGGTCGGCAGTTCGGCGGTTTGAATCCCTAGCACTGCATAACAGAGTGAACTCCCGTTACTTGTCCCAGCTACCTAGCAGTTCGAAAGCATGTTAAAAAAAATGCAAGTAGAAGAGGAACCACCTTTGGTGGGAAGGTAACAGTGTTCTGTGTGCCTAAGCTGTTTAGTCATGCCGGCCACATGACTACGGAGACGTCTTCGGACAGCGCTGGCTCTTTGGCTTTCAAACAGAGATGAGCACTGCCCCCTAGAGTCGGGAACCACTAGCACATATGTGCAAGGGGAACCTTTACCTTTACCTAATCTTTAGTTGTGACAATATGGACTCGTATCCAAGTCTTATCAAGTTCCCTA